>NW_027361814.1:14570000-15170000 GCF_039654945.1 Dendrobates tinctorius | reverse complement strand
GCTTCCACTTTATTGATTTGGGGTTTGATCTTGCCTCGACCCACTACTTAACCTAGGTACTTGGCTTCTTCTTTCCCCAAGGCACACTTCTTTGGGTTTATTGAAACCCCACCTCAAACACCACTTGGACCTTTTCTAGATGACTCTCAGTCCGGGTTAAAGATAACAATATTGTCCAGGTATGCAGTGGTGTATTGCTTATGGGGTGCAAGGATTCTGTCCATAGCTCTCTGGAAGGTCGCTGGAGCCCCCTGCAGTCCAAACAGCATCCGGACATACTGGAAACATCCATTCTGTGTAGAAAACGCAGTCTTCTCCTTGGCTTCCTGTGCCATGGGGATCTGCCAATATCCCTTCGCCAGATCCAAGGTGGTTAGGTACCTTGCGTCCCAAGTCTCTCGATTAGTTCATCAACGCATGGCATGGGATATGCGTTGTACTTGGAGACCTCATTCAACTTGCGATAGTCGTTGCAGAACCTCCATTCCCCATCAGGCTTTGGGACCAGGACTATCGAGCTCGACCAACTGCTCTTGGACTCCTCAGTGACCCCGGGTTTAAACATGTGCTCCACATCCTTGGAGATAACTTCTCGACGGGCCTCCGGAATCTGATAAGGTTTGACGTTTATGCACACATGTGGCTCCGTCAGAACTTTGTGTTCTACAACATTCTTGCACCTGGGCAATTCCAAGAACAGGTCCCTGTTGTTCTGGAGTAACTCCCGGCACTGCTGTTTCTGGGCCTTCAACAGCATCTCCGCTATGGCAACAGCTCCAACTTCGCCTTCTGGGTTGCCCAGTAAGCATGAAGTTTCAGCCGACTCTCTTTCTTTCCATGGCTTGATGAGGTTCACATAGTAGACCTGATATGGTTTCTGTCTTCCTGCTTGATGAATCTTACAATTTACATCACCAAGCTTTTCCACCACCTCATACAGCCCTTTCTATTTGGCCAAGAACTTGCTCTCCACCGCAGGAATTACCACAAGAACTCGTTCTCCCAGATGGAATTGCCTCACTCTGGCTGACCAATTGTAGACCTTGGCCTGAGCTTCTTGTGCTTGGAGGAGGTGTGTTCTTTCACTATGGGCATCACCTTCGCAATCCTCTGCTGCATCAAGCGCCATGTGCTCAATGACGCTTCTCTGGGGCGTGACTTTGGCTTCACAGGTCTCCTTGGCAATATACACGAGATCTCGCCGATGTCGGCCATACAAAATTTTGAAGGGTGAGAACTCCGTAGAGGCCTGTGGAACCTTATGGATGGAGAACAGCAGATACGGTAAAAGACAGTGCCAGTCTCTACAGTCTTTCTGTATGGCTTTCCGCAGCATGCTCTTCAATGTTTGTTAAATCTCTCGACAAAGCCATCTGTGTGAGGATGGTAGACTAAAGTCCTCAGCTCGGAGATTTGCAGGACCTTGCATAACACCCTCATCACCTTACTAATAAAAAGTGTTCCCTGGTCGGTCAGGATCTCCTTTGGCAAACCTGTCTAGGAAAACACATGGACAAATTCACGGGCTATACTCTTCGCGGAGTAGATTCTCAGGGGAATTGCCTCAGGGTAGCGTGTGACACCCAGGCCAATAGAACCTCTGCACAATCCTATCCTGTGTTTATTCCACTCCCAGATGTCCCCCCAAGATGTGTAAGTGGGCCATGTCCATTACCTTCCGTCTATAGGGCCCCAGCACTATTAACTGCTCCACCAACTCCTCCCTTATTTTCGTGACCTGTACAACAACTCCCCACTCATCATAAAATAAGGAAACCTTGTGTCAACCCCCGGCTCCTGTGCAACCTCATTAATGACAGTGACATTGTTGAAGGCTTCTTTCAGAGTTGCGTCCCTATGTTGGGCAATCCCAAAATTCTCACTGGTCACCCCTAACTCAGGAATGTCAGACAGGGGACACTTCCTCCTCAAAATGTTGCGTTCCCGTGCGGTCAGCGGAAGCATCAAAATGACGCATCTGCATACATCCGCATACATCCTGCGTTCCCAATGTTAAAGATAGGTAAGCAGGACACATGCAGAAGTATGCAGAAGTAGGCGGGGCTTAATGGAGGAAGAACGCAGCCCTCAGCAGCACCCCCAAAGGCTAATGTGAACTTAGCCTTAGGCTGATTGACAGCTCCTCTGAGTCCTTACTTCCTGCTACTGCTAAGATCTCAAACTGCGCAGTACTGTTAGTCAGTCTGGGGTTTTGGAAACTGAATAAACTTGGATTCATGAGCTCTCTCACTCCTTAGCTGGACTCTGTAAAAAGTTCATTGTAATATTAGTATTATGCAATCATTCTGACACGATATTTAGTAGGAAGTAGTGATGAGTGTGCTCGTTATTCGAGTTTTCCGAGCATGCTCGGATGTTCTCCGAGTATCTTGGTCATGCTCGTAAATTAAGTTTGAATCCCTGCAGCTGCATGATTTGCGGCTGCTAGACAGCCTGAATACATGTGGGGATTGCCTGTTTGTTAGGAAATCCCCACATGTAAAGTATTCAGGCTGTCTAGCAGCCGCAAATCATGCAGATGCTGAGACTCAAACTTAATTTATGAGCACGCCCAAGATAGTCCAATGAGTTTCATGATTTCACAAAAAATAATTAATCTATGATCTAAAAATTATCCATTTGTTCTGGCTGACTCTATATATTAATGCTTTCATTGCTGGAACTGCTACGTTTATTAAAGTAGTGACCATATTGTAAGTATGGGGTTTGGGAGTCATACAGTAACATTATTGGGCTTCTTACCTGCCGCAAATTTCCAGATGAAAAGATTTGTCTGTGGTGGCAACGTCGGATGGCGCACTGATATTTAACTCAAATCTCTTTGTAGCTAAATGGAATAGAAATGTCATTTATTACAAATTCTGACTATTGTTTAATAGCATTTTTTGATCAAGGCAGTACGTCATTATTAATACCTGAGTTATAATAATAATAATAATCTTCATTTATATAGCGCCAACATATTCCGCAGTGCTTTCCAGTTTAAAAGTTTCAGAACACAAGTCATAAATAACAACGTTAAGAATACAATAATTAAAGCAAAATAAGATCACCCTGCTCGTGAGAACTTACAATCTACAATGAGGTTAGGGAGATACAAAGTACAGGTGTGTATTTACAATGCTGTATTTACAATGAAGGTCAAGCCATCTTGAGGGAGTGAGGGATGGAGATAGTGAATGGGCTACACACGCACACTTACACATAGAATGACTTTGATTAGTGAACGTGATAGGCCACTCTGAACAAATGTGTTTTGAGGGAGCGCCTGAAACTAAGCAAATTGTGGATAGTCCTGATTTCTTGGGGTAGAGCATTCCAGAGGATAGGCGCAGCATGGGAGTAGTCTTGGAGTTGGGAGTGGGATGTACGGATTAGTGCAGAGGTTAGTCAAAAATCATTTGCAGAGTACAGTGGTCGGTTAGGCCGATGGACAGAAATGAGGGAGGAGATGTAGGGGGGTGCTGCACTGTGGAGAGCTTTGTGTGTGAGAACAAATACTTTGAATTGGATCCTATAATGAATGGGCAGCCAATGTAAGGACTGGTGAAGAGCGGACATGTCCGAATACCGATTAGTCAGATAGATGACTCTGGCTGCTGCATTAAGTATGGGCTGGAGAGGGGATAGTCGAGTGACGGGGAGGCCAATTAATAGAGCATTGCAGTATTCCAGGCGGGACTGGATCAATGCTACAGTGAGGGTTTTTGTGGTTTCCATGGTGAAAAAAGGGCGGATTCTAGAGATGTTCTTTAGGTGTAAGTGGCAAGAGCGAGCAAGAGATTGAATATGGGATGTGAAGGAGAGATTGGTGTCAAACAAAACACCCAGACAGTGCGCCTGCTGCCGGGGTGTTATTGTGGTACCACCCACGGAGAGGGAAATGTCAGATTTAGGGAGGTTAGTAAATGGCGGGAGCAGAAGAAGTTTAGTTTTGGAGAGGTTGAGTTTCAGACTGCGGACAGACAGTCACTGGCGTTCTGTAGTACAGCGGGAGTAAGGTCGGGGGAAGACGTATATAATGTAGTTGTGTGTCATCAGCATAAAGATGGTGCTGAAAGCCAAATCTGCTGATGGTCTGTCCAATTGGGGCCGTGTAGAGAGAAAAGAAGGGGACCAAGGACTGAGTCCTGAGGTACCCCGACAGCAAGAGGAAGAGGAGATGATGTGGAGCCAGAGAACAAAACACTGAAGGAGCGGGACTGGAGCCTAGAGAGTAGGAGATGGTGGTCAACAGTGTCGAAAGCTGCAGATAGGTCAAGAAGAATTAGCAGACAGTGGTCATCGTTACGTTTTGCTGTTAGAAGGTCATTGATCACTTTGATGAGTGCAGTTTCAGTCGAATGTAGGGGGTGGAAGCCGGACTGTGAAGGGTCTAGAAGGGAGTGAGTGGAGAGGTAACGGCTAAGGCGGGAGTAATCTAGGCGCTCCAAAAGTTTAGAGATAAAGGGGAGATTGGAGACTGGTTTGTAGTTTGTGCAGGATGGGTCGAGAGCGGGTTTCTTTAGTAATGGAGTAACGATGTTTTTGAAGGAGGATGGGAAAAGATTGTAGTTAGGTGGGTTGTGACGACTGAAGAGAGAGAATGGAGGAGATGTGAGGGAATGGGGTCTGTAGTGCATGTAGTTGGACGAGAAGAAGAGAGGAGTCTGGAGACTTCTTCTTCTGTGATGGGATCAAATGTGGAAAGTGAGCCAGGGGAGATGCAGGAAGGGATGGGAGTCACAGCACTTGGTGGTTGGGAGCAGATTTCCTGACGGTTATTACTACTTGCCATGGTATTGCCACGGCCATCCAGGTACAGTATTTGCCTTAGCAGCAGCAACTCTTAACCTCTTCCTTTCCAACTCTGGTTTACTTTATGCTATAACACTTTGTGCAAATAGTTTGTATCCCTTTATGACTGCACTACGCTTTACTCTATAGCATACTTACTTATTGCATTACATTTTTGATCTGGTATATATATATATATATATATCTCTATCTATCTTTTTGCTATTTGGATTTTTATCCTTTTTTGCTGTATGCTTTATACACTTTGTCATTATCATACGATCAGGGCTTATACTGGCTTTCTGTGATGAATTCATTGTAGGATTTGTACCTTTATGTATTACTCTTATCCTTGAGCCTTTGTTTGCACCTGGTCTATAGGCCTTTTTTGTCGTTTTTTGCATTTCTTTGCTCACACATATACCGCATTGTATTGCAGTGCATTTTTAATGATTTATAATAAAACATTATTGATTTTATGGCATATAGTTTCCTTTTTCTTTTTGTATGATTTGTAATATATTGGAAATGCCATTGTTACTAGGCAATATAAAAATTGTGATGATTAGGTGGGGCCATGCGCAATACAATGACCGTGCGATACTTGATGCCTCAAACTTATGTGCTGACCCTTTATACAATGCGCCAGTTCCTATTTTTATCCACGAGACCTTTGTGCAACATTTGCTTTTTAATGCTTATTTTAAAAAGTGTAGTACAAAATATTTCTTATTGTGAACTGTATTTTTGGCCGCATTGTATTTTTTTAGAAACTTTATTGGGTTATCCAGGCTAATTTATTCATAGTTTACTTTTAAAATCCTCATACACATTATCAAAAATTGGCAGAATCCATTGAGATTTTGGCTGGATCAGCCAATCATCTTTTGTGCATGAGGGCCTCTTGACTGTCAGATGTCGTACAGGAATATATGGACTGAGCATCTGAAATTTCTCTTGTTTGGAGACAGACAAGTCACTGCCATATGAATGTGGCAGCAGCTTTCACATAGGGAACACAAGTGGCCAAAACAAGTGTTCCTGTGCATATGGGAGCTTGGAAGGACAGTTGTTAACCAAACAATAGTTCAGCTGACAGTTTTCTAATGTGCATGACCAGTTTTAGGCTAAGATATCAGTTTAATTGGTGGGTCCTATTTTCATCGGTATTTCAAGGAGCAAAAAGAAAAACAAACAAAGGGCGCGTCCAAAGAACAGTATGTTCAACCCCAGAGCACCACACACGTGTAAGGGCGCATATTTCATTGTTTTTTACTAATATAGCACATAGTTATGATTCTGCTCAGTGATATGCAAATAGTACCAGCATAATCAAAGAGATTTCTGAAATCTCATGCACACGCTGCCTTTTTTTCCATGTGTTTTGAGCCCTGCTGCGTTTTTTTGCCCAGATGCAGGCATGTCGATTCTTTCATTGTTTTTGCATCTCTTTTTACTCATTAAAACATGTGGGTGAAAAGCGTAAGTAAAGATGCTGCAAAAATGCACGTAAAAACAAACACGCAACAAAATCATGCGTATTGCATGGGTCTTTTTTCTTACCACCTCTCTGGTTTTTGGTGCAGAAATAAAACTCTGCAAAAGTGCAATGTGTTAATATACTTAAGAGGAGCCACAGCCGCTCATGGTGGTCTTGCAGCCTCTTCATTGTTAACATTGCTTTTGCAGTTTGGTTTACTCTGCTGAATTCTATGTTGGTGGTTTATCTCCTGGAAAAAATGATAGGTCGCAGGAAATCCTAAGTGTCAGATCCTTCTGTTCTTGATGTCACCTGATGGTGGATAGTTGGGAGGCACCCATACACATAAGACTATCATCTAATCCCAGTGATATCATTGGGTTTGAACAAAGTTAGTCTAATGTTTGTGGAGGCCATAAGGATTGGCCATCAAATTTGAATAACCCCTTTAAATAAATGGTTCATTCAGGAATATCAAATTGTGGCCATGTCCTCAGTATTGGTGAGGGCCCAACGTTCACAGATGGTGGTTGTGCTCACAGCCCAACTCCGTGCAGGACACTTGGCATTTGCCACAGAACACCAGGATTGGCAAATTCGACACTGAGCACATGTGACAGACAGAGTCTGGAGACGCCATGGAGAGCGATCTACTGCCTGCAACATCCTTCAGCATGACCGGTTTCACAGTGGGTCAGTAATGGTGTGGGGTGGCATTGCTTTGGAGGGCCACACGGTGTTGGGCTGTGAGCACAACCCCCATCTGTGGACGTCGGGCACTCAGACGATCCTCATGGAGTCGGTTTCTAATCATTTGTGCAGACACATGCACATTTGTGGCCTGCTGGAGGTCATTTTGCAGGGCTGTGGCAGTGCTCCTCCTGTTCCTCCTTGCACAAAGGCTGAGGTAGCGGTCCTGCTGCTGGGTTGTTGCCCTCCTATGGCCCCCTCCACGTCTCCTGGTGTACTGGCCTGTCTCCTGGCAGCACCTCCAACCACTGGACACTACGCTGACAGACACAGCAAACCTTCTTGCCACAGCTCGCATTGATGTACAATCCTGGATGAGCTGCACTACCTGAGCCACTTGTCTGGGTTGTAAAGTCCGTCTTATGCTACCATGAGTGTGAAAGCACAACCAATATTCAAAAGTGACCAAAACATCAGCCAGAAAGCATTGATACTGAGATGTGGTCTGTGGTCTCCACCTGCATATCCACTCTTCTATTGAGGGTGTCTTGATAATTGGAATAATTTCCATCCGTTGTCTATTCCATTTGCACAACAGCAAGTGAAATTGATTGTCAATCATTGTTGCTGCCTAAATTGACAGCTTGATTTCACAGAAGTTTGATTTACTTGGAGTTATATTCTGTTGTTTAAGTGTATTTTTTTGAGCAGTGTAAATATATGCGTCTCAATGACGTGTGTGTGTGTATATATATATATATATATATATATATATATATGTATTCTAGTATTCTATGTGTCTATAGCTATTATTTCATTTGTGTTTTAACCTGTCATTGGGCTCCATTCAGGGCCGGCTCCAGGTTTTTGAGGGCCCCGGGCGAAAAAGTCTCAGTGCCCCCCCCCTTTAACACATACCATGATTTATGCAGTGTGACATCCATGGTGCCAGCCAAAAACGGACTTGTCTCTGTGTGGATCACATGGACACGCATGTGAGCCACATGGACACTTGGCAAAACACATTCATGTGAACAAGGCTATTGATTAGTAGTATATGTATGAAAGAAAGAACAGAGAAAGAGAAAGAACAGAAAGAGAGAAAGAAAAACAGAGAGAAAGAGAGAAATAAAGAGGGGAAAGAAAGAACAGAGAAAGAAAGGAAGAACGGAGAAAGAAAGAAAGAAAGAAAGAAAGATTAGAAAGAGAAAGAAAGAAAAGAACAGAGAAAGAGAAAGAAAGAGGGGAAAGAAAGACAACAGTGAGAGAAAGAGGGAAAAAAAGAACAAAGAGAAAGAAAAAAGAGAGAAAGAACAGAGAGAAAGAAAGAGTGGACAGCAAAAAGGACAGAAAGAAAGGAAGAGGGGAAAAAAGAACAGAGGGGGAGAGAGAAAGAAAGAGGGGAAAGAAAGAACGGAGAAAGAAAGAACAGAGAGAGAAAGAAAGAGTGGACAGAAAAAAAGAACAGGGAGAGAGAGAAAAAATTTTTTAGAGAGAAAGAGCAGAGAGAGAGAGAGCAGAGAAAGAGAAATAAACAGAGAGAGAAATAAAGATTCTATAAAAATACCATAGCAGCCCAGCTACCATTGTAGTGCCCACCTGAGCCTCCTCGTGCAGGACATATCATGATCCGCACACATCTCCAATTCCAAGGCAATCCCGCTGTCCGCGCTGTCAGAGGAGGACTCGGTGATGGATCTGAAGCATTCCCTGAAGTGCCTCCATGGTTCCATCACAATCTCCTCCCGTACTTACCTCATTTCTGGTCAGCTTCCAGCACGTCACTTCCAGTAGAACATCACGTGCTAGTTTTAAAGTGCTTCTTGGGGCTACGCCGTGTACTCCTGTGTCCGAGGGAAAAGTAAGCTCACGGCTGGGGCAGTCTCTCTCAAAATCAGGACTGTCTCGCTGGATCCGGGATGGTTGGAGGTATGAATGCTCCCCACCATACACCTCGAACACGGACAGCTCCGCTTTGTATGCCTTGTACACACACGGCTCCGCTCCGTACACATTGTACACACGTGGCTTCACATTGTTATGATGAGTCACCGAAGGAAGAAAAACAAAAATACTAGCGAAGTCCAGAAAAACCAGAGATGTTGGCAGCTATCGGATTGCAGACCCCTGAACCCATCACCACAACTAGCAGTAGCCGTGGGGGGCTCCCACGGTGCCCTAGACCCCTCGAACATGGCCAGAAGACAGAAAGGGGAAAACTAAACTGCCCCAGAGCAGACCCCAAAGCAATAGGCAGCCCCCAACATATAATGACGGTGAGGCAAGATGAAAACACTAACACAGATAGAAAGATAGGTTGAGCAAATGATGGGGCCCAAGCTAACTAAATAGGACATGACAGGAAAGCTGCTGTCTGCAATCCGCAAAAAACCCTAAAAAAGACCAAAGCGACTGATAGGAAAAACAGGCCCTGAAGTCGCTAGACTTCAAAAGACTATATCAGCACTCAGGTATATTCTGAAGACAGAGCAAGAGATAAAAAGATCAGAGACAAAAATGGAATTCAGCTCACCCCCGGCCGGGGATGGCTGAGCTCCAAAAAACTGAGCAAAACAAAACCAAAACTAAAGTGTACAAACGCAGAGCAAAAAAACTTAGCTTTGAGAAGCAGGAATCAGGCTGGTCTCCAAGAATCCAGCAGGAAAATCACCAGCGAGGCAGAAGGGCGTCGGCTGCCTTATATCCAGTCGGCAGGTCCAGCCACCCAGTCATCATCTATCTGCTCAGGTGTTTGGTAATCAGTTTCACTACCTTCTTTCACCAGAAGAGGGAGTTCATCAGACCTCAACGGTGAAGGGAAAAATGAACTCACAACAGTACCTCCCCCTTGAGGAGGGGTCACCAAACCCTCATCCATGCCACCCGGGCGATCAGGGTGAGCCCGATGAAAGGCACGCACCAATCTTTCGGCATGAATCTCAGAGGCAGAGACCCAGGAATTATCCTCCTGACCATAACCCTTCCACTTAATCAAATACTGGAGTCTCCGTCTAGCCAGACGGGAATCCAGTATCTTCTCTACCTCCTATTCCATGTTACCTTCAACCAATACAGGGTCAGGAGGTGCCACCACAGGAACTACTGGTTCAACAAACCTCTTCAACAAGGACTTATGAAACACATTAAAGATGTGTCTGACAGGATATCAGGACTCTTCAGACCTACAGATGACTACCCATTCCTGCTACTACATGTGGGGACAAATGACACCACAAGAAACGACCTGGAAACCATCTGCAGAGACTTTGAAGACTTAGGCAAGAAAGTGAAAGAACTGGGAGCGCAGGTGGTCTTCTCTTCCATCCTCCCAGTGGATGGCCATGGAACAAGGAGGTGGAATAAGATTCTGCAGGTGAACAACTGGCTACGTCGATGGTGCCGTCAGCAACGATTTGGATTTCTGGATCACGGAGTGAACTACTTATACGATGGACTACTTGCTAGAGATGGGGTGCACCTTACGAAGACTGGAAAGCAGGTATTTGGAAGTCGCCTTGCTACACTTGTAAGGAGAGCTTTAAACTAGAACAACATGGGAAGGGAAGCAAAAGACCAGAAAAAGCCATACACCTGACAAATGCTACTGAGAACTCTGCTATTAGAAGTGGAAAGGAAGAACAAAGACGAAAGAATCTAATTAAAAAAAATATTGGAGAAAGAGTAACCAATCACAAACTAAAATGTTTCTATACTAATGCACAAAGCATGGGCAACAAACAAGGAGAATTGGAACTACTAACACAGGAAAAGAAATATGATGTCATTGGAATCACTGAAACTTGGTGGGACAATACACATGATTGGAATACAAGACTAGAAGGATACAACTTATTTGCAAGAAACAGACTTGATAAACGAGGAGGGGGTGTCGCATTGTATGTTAGAAATGCGTATATCTGCACAGAGATTGAAGCTTCAGAGACTGGGAGTTCTGTGGAAACTGTTTGGGTAAGAATACAAGGACAGAACAATGGAAATGACACCATTGTAGGCATTTACTACAGGCCGCCTGTGCAAGCTGAAGATATGGATGAACTCTTTATGCATCAAATGGCCAAGTTCTCCAAAAAATATGACATAGTTGTCATGGGAGATTTCAACTATCCAGACATTTGTTGGGAATCTCTCTCAGGCAAAACTAACAGGTCAAGGAAATTCTTATCCTCTCTTGCTGACAACTTTATCTTCCAAAAGGTAAAGGAGAAAACAAGGGGAACTGCTACCTTGGATCTAATCCTTATAAACAGGGAGGAAATGGTTGAGGAGGTAAAAGTGGCTGGGACCCTAGGAGGTAGCGACCATGCTATTTTAGAATTTTGGATAACTAGAGGCGGAAGACCTGTGAAGACTGAGACGTCAAGGTTAGATTTCAGAAAGGCAGATTTTAAGGGATTCAGAAAGAGAATTGGAGGGATCCAATGGCTGGATATCCTTAAAGACAAAAATGTCCAGGAAGGATGGGAAATCTTGAAAAATGAAATTCTCAAAGCACAGTTGTTAACAATTCCGAAAAGAGGGAAGAATAGGAAGCATTTAAGGAAACCAGGATGGATGAACACAGAACTTAAGCACATGCTAAAAAGGAAGCAAAAAATGTTTATAAAATGGAAAGAAGGAGGCATATCTAAAGAAGAATATAATGCTGTCTGCAGAACCTGCAAGGCACAAATCAGATTATCTAAAGCTGAAAATGAATTGAGGCTTGCAAGAGATGTCAAAAGCAATAATAAAGGATTTTGGGGATATGTCAAAAGTAAAAGAAAAGTCAAAGATGCTATAGGATTTTTACAGGATGAAAATGATGAAATGGTAAGACAGGATGTTGAGAAAGCTGAACTTTTAAATTCCTATTTTGCATCTGTTTTCTCTCAGAAAGGAAATGTAACATCAACTGTTATTCACTGTCCTATTAAGGGAATAGAAGAATCCAGGATATCTATAAACAGAAAGATAGTGAGGAAACACTTAGCTAACCTAAATGTATTCAAGTCTCCAGGTCCAGATGAATTACACCCCAGAGTACTGAAGGAGATAGCAGAAGAAATTTTTGAACCCCTCTCCATAATCTTTGAAAATTCTTGGAGAACAGGAGAAGTGCCAGAAGACTGGAGAAGAGCAAATATTGTTCCTATCTTCAAAAAGGGGAAGAAGGTGGACCCAGGCAACTATAGGCCGGTGAGTCTGACTTCTATACCAGGAAAGATCTTTGAACAAATTATTAAACAACATGTATGTCAATACCTGGATAAGAATGAAGTGATTAAACAGAGTCAGCATGGGTTTGTAACTAATAAGTCATGTCAGACTAATTTAATTTCCTTCTATGACGGTATTACTGATTGGGTGGATCAAGGAAATGCTGTAGATATAGTATATCTTGACTTCAGCAAAGCATTTGACAAAGTCTCTCATACAATCCTTATTGAAAAAATGACTAAGTATGGAATGGACAAGGCAACTGTTAGGTGGATTCATAACTGGCTTAGTGATCGGACCCAAAGAGTGGTCGTAAATGGCTGCACATCCAGTTGGAAGAATGTCTCAAGTGGGGTACCACAGGGCTCTGTCCTGGGCCCTGTATTGTTCAACATCTTTATCAACGATTTAGATGAAGGAATTGAGGGTAAACTGATTAAATTTGCTGATGACACAAAGCTAGGAGGGATAGCTAATACTAGAGAAGAGAGAGCGAGGATTCAAAAAGATTTAAATAAACTGGAGAAGTGGGCAGCAACTAACAGAATGGTTTTTAACAGGGAGAAATGCAAAGTACTACATCTGGGCAATAAAAATGAAAAAAGCATATATAGAATGGGAGGAATAGGGCTAAGTGACAGCACATGTGAAAAAGACTTGGGTATACTAATAGATCACAGACTGAATATGAGTCAACAGTGTGATGCAGCAGCAAAAAAGGCAAATGCAATTCTAGGATGTATTAACAGAAGCATACAGTCTAGATCACGTGAAGTCATTATTTCCCTCTACTCCTCTTTGGTCAGACCTCATCTGGAATATTGTGTCCAATTTTGGGCACCACATTTTAAAAAAGACATCAACAAACTGGAGCAAGTTCAGAAAAGAGCGATCAGAATGGTGACCGGTCTGCAAACCCTGTCTTATGAGGAAAGGTTGCAGGATTTGGGAATGTTTAGTTTGCAAAAGAGAAGACTGAGAGGAGACTTAATAGCTGTCTACAAATATCTAAAGGGCTGTCACATTGTAGAAGGATCAACTTTATTCTCATTTGCACAAGGAAAGACTAGAAGCAATGGGATGAAGCTGAATGGGAGGAGACACAGATTAGATATTAGAAAAAACTTTTTGACAGTTAGAGTGATCAATGAGTGGAACAGGCTGCCATGAGAAGTGGTGAGTTCTCCTTCAATGGAAGTCTTCAAACAGAGGCTGGACAGACATCTAACTGGGATGATTTAGCGAATCCTGCTTTGAGCAGGGGGTTGGACCAGATGGCCCAGGAGGTCCCTTCCAACTCTACGATTCTATGATTCTATGATTCATTATGAATCTTAAATGTGACAGGAAGAGCCAACCGAAAAGAGACCGGGTTAATAATCTCCAAAATCTTGTAAGGTCCAATAAATCTAGGCTTAAACTTAGGAGAAGCTACCTTCATAGCGATATTTTTAGATGACAACCAAACCATATCACCCACTTTAAACTGGGGACCAACGGTCCTATGCCGGTTGGAAAACCGCTGGGCCTTTCCCTGGGAGAGAGACAACTTATCCACCACTTGGTACCAGATCTGGTGCATTCTCTCCACCACAGTGTCAACACCTGGGCAGGCAGAAGGCTCCATCTGCCCTGAAGAAAATCTAGGATGAAACCCAAAGTTACAAAAAAAAGGTGACATCAAAGTGGCAGAACTAGCTCTATTATTTAAAGCAAATTCGGCCAAGGGCAAAAATGAAACCCAATCATCCTGATCAGCGGAAATAAAACATCTCAAATACGACTCTAAGGTCTGGTTTGTTCTCTCCGTCTGCCCATTAGTCTGAGGATGAAACGCAGAGGAGAAGGACAACTGAATTCCTAGCTTGGAACAGAAAGTCCTCCAAAATCTAGACACAAACTGAACTCCTCTGTCAGATACAATATTCTCAGGAATCCCATGCAAGCGAACCACCTGTTGCAAAAACAAGGGCACCAACTCAGAGGAAGATGGCAACTTAGGGAGTGGTACAAGATGGACCATCTTAGAGAATCTATCACAAATCACCCAAATAACAGTCATTCTCTGAGAGACAGGCATATCAAAGATAAAATCCATTGAAATATAGGTCCATGGCCTCCTGGGCACCGGCAAAGGCATCAACAACCCACTAGAGCGAGAACAAGGTTTAGACCGGGAGCAAGTCCCACCGGACTGCACAAAATTCCTGACATCACGAGACAAGGCGGGCCACCAAAAAGACCGACTCACCAGATCTCTAGTACCAAAGATACCTGGATGACCAGCCAATGCAGAGCAATGAACTTCAGACATCACTCTCTTCCTCCACTGGTCAGGAACATACAACTTTCCACTGGGACAACGCTCAGGTTTGTCCTCCTGAAACCCTTCCAGAGCACGTCTCAAATCGGGCGAGATGGCAGAAAGAGCTACCTCCTCGCCTAAGATGGTAGCAGGCTTGGTCACAACAGGAGAATCAGCAAGGAAACTCCTAGAGAGGGCGTCTGCCTTGACATTCTTAGTGCCCGGAAGGAAAGAGACCACAAAATCAAAACGTGTGAAAAACAAGGCCCACCTAGCCTGTCTAGGATTCAAGCGTTTGGCCGACTCCAGGTAAATCAAATTCTTGTGGTCAGTGAGGACCACGACTTGGTGCTTAGCTCCCTCCAACCAATGTCTCCACTCCTCAAATGCCCATTTCATGGCTAACAGTTCCCGACTCCCCACATCATAGTTATGTTCAGATGGGGAGAACTTTCGGGAAAAGAAAGCACAGGGATCCATTTTAGATGTTACAGGATCTTTCTGGGACAAAACAGCTGCTGCACCAATCTCAGAAGCGTCCACCTCTAACTGTAACGGGAGTGAGACATCAGGTTGCCACAAAACCGGAGACGTGAATCTTCGCTTCAACTCCTGAAAGGAAGAAACAGCCTCCGGAGACCAATTCAGCACATCAGCACCCTTCTTAGTCAAATCATTCAATGGATTGGCAATACTAGAAAAATTAGCTATAAATTTCCGATAAAAATTAGCAAAACCCAAAAACTTCTGGAGGGCCTTCAAAGAAGTGGGCTGAACCCAATCATAAATGGCCTGCACCTTGGCCGGGTCCATTTCAATAGTTGACGGAGAAAATAAAATCCAAAAATGAAATTCTCTGTACCCCAAAAAGGCAATTCGATCCCTTGACATACAGGGAATTCTCCCTCAAAATCCGGAACACAGTCCGAACATGTTCCACATGAGAGTCCCAATCCTTGGAGAAGATCAAAATATTATCCAGATAGATAATCAAAAATTTATCCACAAAGTCTCGGAATATATCGTTCATGAAGCACTGGAAGACAGAAGGGACATTAGTGAGCCCAAAAGGCATCACCAGGTACTCAAAATGTCCCTCCGGAGTATTAAACGCCGTCTTTCATTCATCCCCATGCTTAATGCGAATAAGATTATACGCCCCGCTGAGGTCAAGCTTGGTAAACCAGCATGCACCTTTAACTCTGGAGAATAGATCAGAAATCAGGGGTAACGGATACTGATATCTAACAGTAATTTTGTTGAGGGCACGATAGTCAATACAAGGCCTTAATGAACCATCCTTTTTAGCCACGAAAAAAAACCCAGCACCTAAGGGTGAAGAGGATGGTCTAATATGACACTTCTCCAACGACTCCTTAATATAGGATTGCATAGCCTCGTGCTCGGGTACAGATAAATTGAAAAGCCGACCCTTGGGAAATTTACACCCCGGGCTCAGCTCAATTGCACAGTCATAACTCCTATGAGGAGGCAAAGACGCAGACTCATTCTCACTAAATACATCATAAAAGTCAGCCAAATAGTCAGGAACATCATGCGACTGGTGAGAGGTGGAGAAAACAGGAGCATCGCTAAGGGCACACCGACAACCCAACTCACCACAGACACAGATTTCCAATCCAAAAACTGGATTATTGATTTGCAACCAGGGAAACCCCAGAACAACGGTATCATTCAAATTATGCAACACCAAAAATCTGCAATTTTCTTGATGGTCTGGGGCGACCCGCATTACCACCTGGGTCCAAAACTGAGGTTTATTTTTCGCCAAAGGAGTAGCATCAATACCCCTCAAAGAGATAGGCGTCCGCAGAGGTGTCATCGGAAATCCACAACGTTTAGCAAAATCCAAGTCCATCAGGTTCAGAGCAGCTCCTGAATCCACAAAAGCTTTGGCGGAAAATGTGGACAGGGAGCAGATCAGAGTAATTGTCAGAAGAAACTTAGGTTGAACACCATCCACAGAAAACGTGTGTGCACAACGTTTCTCTCGTTTAGGGCAGACAGAGAACATGCGAGGCATCTCCACAAAAAAAAAACACAACTTATTACGCCTTCTGAACTCCTGACGTTGCGCCCTAGATGAAACTCCATCACATTGCATAGGTTCAGACATTGGTTCAACAGGTGGTAACCCCTCTCGTGCAGTCTTGCGTTCACGCAAACGCCGATCAACCTGAATGGCTAATGACATAGAATCATCAAGACTAGAGGGAACAGGAAATCCCACCATAGTATCTTTTACGGTTTCTGACAAACCCTTCCGAAAGAGGGCTGCCAAGGCACCATCATTCCAGGTAGTAAGGACCGCCCACTTTCGGAATTTTTGACAGTACAACTCTGCAGAATCCCGACCCTGGCTCAAGGCCAACAGGGCCTTTTCAGCCTGATCAATAGCATTAGGTTCATCATACAACAACCCCAAAGCTTGAAAAAATGCATTCACATTATTTAGAATAGGATCATCAGGTTTCAAAGAAAACGCCCAATCCTGGGGATCGCTGCGCAGCAAAGAGATGACAATTTTAACCTGCTGCGCGGGGCTCCCCGATGAGTTAGGCTTCAAGGCAAAAAATAATTTACAATAATTCTTGAAATTTAAAAACTTAGACCGATCCCCAAAATACACATCAGGAGTAGGAATCTTTGGTTCAGCAACATGTGAATGAGCAAGATAGGCGGAAATTCCCCGCACTTCTGCAGCGAGCTGCTCCACACGATCACACAATTGCTTTATCTCCATTGAGAGAAAAATTCCCCCTACGGCCTCAGAGATATAGAGGAAAAAAAAATATGCACAAAAAAAATTCTGACACCTTTTTTTTTTTTCTTTTTTTTTTTACAATTCTTTCCTGCTATTGAGTACCCTAGGATCCGCGGTATGGCTGGTGATTCTGTTATGATGAGTCACCGAAGGAGGAAAAACAAAAATACTAGCTAAGTCCAGAAAAACCAGAGAGGTTGGCAGCTATCGGATTGCAGACCCCTGAACCCATCACCACAACTAGCAGTAGCCGTGGGGGGTTCCTACGGTGCCCTAGACCCCTCGAACATGGCCAGAGAACTAAATAGCCTAAAGAAAGAAAGGGGAAAACTAAACTGCCCCAGAGCAGACCCCAAAGCAATAGGCAGCCCCCAACATATAATGACGGTGAGGCAAGATGAAAACACTAACACAGACAGAAAGATAGGTTGAGCAAATGATGGGGCCCAAGCTAACTAAATAGGACATGACAGGAAAGCTGCTGTCTGCAATCCGCAAAAAACCCTAAAAAAAACCAAACCAACTGATAGGAAAAACAGGCCCTGAAGTCGCTAGACTTCAAAAGACTATACCAGCACTCAGGTATATTCTGAAGACAGAGCAAGAGATAAAAAGATCAGAGACAAAAATGGAATTCAGCTCACCCCCCGCCGGGGATGGCTGAACTCCAAAAAACTGAGCAAAACAAAAACAAAATTAAAGTGTACAAACGCAGAGCAAAAAAAAAACTTAGCTTTGAGAAGCAGGAATCAGGCTGGTCTCCAAGAATCCAGCAGGAAAATCACCAGCGATGCAGTAGGGCGTCGGTTGCCTTATATCCAGTCGGCAGTTCCAGCCACCCAGTCATCATCTATCTGCTCAGGTTTTGGTAATCAGTTTCACTACCTTCCTTCACCAGAAGAGGGAGTTCATCAGACACCCCATACACACCCGGCTCTGCTCCACTCCATAAACACATGGCTCAGCTGCGTACACACAGGGCTCCATTCCATACACCTCATACACAGACGGCTCTACTTCGTACACAACATACACATCCGGCTCAGCTCCGTACACCTCGTACACATGCGTCTCCACACAACTCATACACATGTGGCTCCGCTTAGCACACCTCATACACACACGGCTCCGCTCCGTACACCACGTACACTCACGGCTCTGCACCGTACACCTCGTACACACATGGCTCCGGGCTCCACACCGTACACCTCGTACACACACGGCTCCGCTCCGCACACCTCGTACACACATGACTCTGCTCTGTACACCTCGTACACACATGGCTCCACTCTGTACACCTCGTACACACATGGCTTCGTACCGTACACCTCGTACACACACAGCTCCACTCCGTACACCTTGTACACACATGGCTCTGCTCCGTACACCTCGTACACACATGGCTCCGGGCTCCGCTCTGCACACCTCATACACACATGGCTCCGCTCTGTACACCTCGTACACACGGCTCCGCTCCGGTACACCTCGTACACACACGGTTCCACTCTGTACACATTGTACACAAGCGCTCCTCTACGTACACCTTATACACACACAGCTCTGCTACATCCACCCTGTAAACCCCTCCTGACCCCACACAAACTTGACCTCATCCAGCAGTATGACAACCAGCACAGCAGAGTCCTGCAGCCACAGAGGCCCCTGATCATGTGACCCCTGACTCCTCCCCTCCTGTGACCTCATCACAGGTCCTGTGACCTCATCACAGGTCCTGTGCCGCACACTAGAGAACAGCCGTAGCGATGACTCATTGCTGGCTATGAGGGGCTGCGTGGATCCCTCGGGGAGGGCGAGGATGGGGTTGGGAGCTATGTATGGTATCCCAAACAGCGTGAGTGGGCCCCCAATCTCGCCAGGGCCCGGCATTTGCCCGGGTGCGACGGGTGCTGACGCCGGCCCTGGCTCCATTATATATCCATTTTGCAAGCCAGCGAGAAAATCTCTGCATACGGATGCAATACGGATGTCGTACGGATATTTACATGCGCAAAAAAAGAAGCCACACCTTGACAACAGATGACATACGGATCACTGTCCAAGGAACATTTCTGCATATTACGACCGTAAAATACGGTCTGTATTTTTATACGTTGTGTCTGTCTCCAGCCTAGCAAGAAGTACGTAAATGTTCAAAATTGGCCGTTTTTGTGATAATTGGAAAACGTATGATAATTATATTTTATCCTTATTACATCATTTTTTTTAAACTTATTTTCACATCCCCTTACCGTATTTATCAACTTTAAAATCTTTATCACAACCATCGGGTATGTTAATTTGATAACTTCCAAAAGCTAATTCATCGGCCAGGTGAAAGCTGAATTCAGCAAATCCTTGCTTTGTGGTCACATCCTGCCACTGTGCTATGCGGTGTTTATTTGGGTCCTGCAGAAAAGAGGGAAATTATTATTATTATTATTACTTATAAGCTGCTTAGGGTACGTGCACACGCTGCGGACTGGTCTGCGGATTCATCCGCGCGGATTTTGCAAAATCCGCAGATAAATCCGCAGGTCAAAAGACCTGCGTTTTATCTGTGGACTATTCTGCGGTTTGGACCTGCGGCTTCACCACCTCCACAATGGAGGAGATAGGAAACCGCTGCGGAATCCGTAGAAAGAATTGACATGTCAATTCTTTCTGCGGTTTAGAAACCGCAGATAATCCGCGCGGAAAATTCTGCAGCGTCTGCACTGCGGTTTCCATTTCCCATAGGGAATAATGGTACTGTACACCGCTGCGGATCCGTAGCAGAATCCGCAGCGTGTGCACACACCCTTAGGGTTTGGTAGCAAAGAACCAGATCAGATTAAACCTTCCAGTTGATCTTATCCTGTCGCACATTGCAATGAAAACTGAAAAATAAATAGAATTCTTCTCTAAGTATTCTCAGACCATTTTCCCTCCTTTTCAACTGGCTACAGGATGATCGCTCCCTAATGTTTTGTCAGCCTTGGGAGACAAAGATTACTAAAGGGGTTGTCTAGGATTAGACTTCACACTTGAGCCCCAAGCCTGGACAACCCCGTTAAGCCTTTCCCAGTGAATAGAAAGAGGTCAGAGGTCCTTTTACCAAATTTTCCATGTAGAGCCGGAAACAGGATGTAATAGTGGCTGCAGAACTGAATACTACTTTTTTTTTTTTTAATTTCACCTCTCTGCTGTGGAGTTATTAGACCACAGTCACACGTTCAGTATTTTACCTCAGGATTTGTAAGTCACAACCAGGAGTGGGAGATAAATACAGAAGTGGTGATGTGTTTCTATTACACTTTTTCTCTAATTGTTCCACTCCTGATTTAGGCTTACAAATACTGATGTAAAATACTGACCAAATACTGAATGTGTGAACGTCGCCTTAGCAATGTTTTTGGCATCTAATCAGATAACTTTAGCTAAAGAGGTATTCCCATATCCAAAATCCTATCCCAGTATGTAGTAAAATAATAATAATATTAGCAAATACCTTCAATTAGAAATGTAGTATAGATCTTCTGATTAGCCATGTCTCTTTCCACATGTGCAGGGCATTGCAGGACCTTAGGTATCCATGGTTACGACCACTAGCAACTAGCTAATTGTCACTATATTAGTGGCTATAACCATGGCTACCTAAGGTCCTGCAATGCCTGCACATGAGGAAAAAGACATTATGAAACAGAAAAACTATACTACATTTCTAATTGGAGTTATTTGAAAATTTTATTATTATTGCACCCACTATATACTGGGATAGGATATTGGAGATGGGAGTATCCCTTTAAGTCCAAGTGGATGTTTTAACTGGAGGCGTATATTTCTTCTCCCTGTAATAGTTGGTGTAACGTCCCTCTTAAATTTAACAAAAGTTAACTCATTAGGTGCCAAATACGTTGATTGCTATGGAAAGGTGAAATAAAAAAAATGTTTTATTGAGCTCTGCAGCCACTATTACATTGTTTGTCCAGTTCATCATGAAAAATTGAGGTGAAAGGTTCTGTAAAAGGCCCAGTTCATAATCAGCAGGGTTTTTTTTGGCTAGTTTCACACTTGCTTTTTTTTGCAGCGCGCTTTTCCCGCAAAAAAACGCATTGAAAAAACGCATACAAAAGCATACAACTGCTGCGTATTTTTCAAGCATTTTTATGAGCATGCATGAAAAAACGCAGCGTTTTTATGCGTTTGTATGCGTTTTTAGTGCGTTTTTACCGCGTTTGCGTTTTTTCCAACATTAGGTGGCCCCTCACACTAACACAAACCATGACTTTACTAACCCTAACCCTGACCCTAACCCTAACCCTAACCCTGACCCTAACCCTAACCCTAACCCTTAACCAAACCATACTTAACCCTAACCCAAACCCTAACTAACCTTAACCCTAACCCTAACCCTGACCCTAACCCTAACCCTAACCCTGACCCTAACCCTTAACCAAACCATACTTAACCCTAACCCTGACCCTAACCCTTAACCAAACCATACTTAACCCTAACCATGACCCTAACCCCAACCCTAACCCTGACCCTGACCCTAACCCTAACCCTAAACCCCCTTAACTAACCCTAACTCTAACCCAAACCCCTAAATTCCATGGTTAACAAAAAAAACGCATGTGCAAAAAAACGCATACATGAGCATGCCAGTGCGCACGTATGCGCATCCATAGGCTATAATGGCCATTTTTAGCGCAAAACGTGCGCATACGTGCGCATGCGCTTTTTTGCAGGGCCAAAAAATGCAACATGCTGCGTCTGGAAAATACAAACGCACACCCCAAAAAAACGCAGCGCATGAAAATCGCATATGTGCGCTTACCAGCGCGCAGGTATGCGCACCCATGTTAAATATAGGGGAAAAAACGCATGCGGACGTATGCGTTTTTTTCCAGCGCAAAAAAACGCAAATGTGAAACCAGCCTTTGTCATTTATTTCTCACTTTTTACTTGTGTGGTTTTTGTTGATTTGTTTTGTGACAAATAATAATAATCTTTATTTATATAGCGCCAACATATTCTGCAGCGCTTTACAGTTTAACAGTTTCAAAACACGTCATAAGTAACAAGTTTACCAATACAATAATTAAAGCGAAATAAGCTGCCCCTGCTCGTGAGAGCTTACAATCTACAATGAGGTGGGGGAGATACAAAGCACAGGTGTGTATTTACAGTGGTGCATTTACAATGATGGTCCAGCCATCTTGAGGGAGTGAGGGATGGATGGAGATAGAAAGTGGGCTACTCATGCACACCTACACCTAGAATGATTTTGATTAGTCAATGTGATAGGCAGCTCTGAACAAATGTGTTTTGAGGGAGCGCCTAAAACTATGCAAATTGTGGATAGTCCTAATTTCTTGGGGTAGAGCATTCCAGAGGATTGGCGCATCACGGGAGAAGTCTTGGAGTCGGGAGTGGGAGGTGCGGATTAGTGCAGAGGTTAGTCGCAAGTCATTTACAGAGCGCAGCGGTCGGTTAGGCCGATAGACAGAAATGAGGGAGGAGATGTAGGGGGGTGCTGCACTGTGGAGAGCTTTGTGGGTGAGAACAAGTACTTTGAATTGGATCCATAATGAATCGGCAGCCAGTGTAAATGTTTGGCGAAGAGCTGACGCGTCCGAGTACCTATTAGCCAGATAGATTACCCTGGCTGCCGCATTAAGAATGGACTGGAGAGGTGATAGTCAAGTAACGGGGAGGCCAATTAATAGAGCATTGCAGTAATCCAGGAGGGAGTGGATCAATGCTACAGTGAGGGTTTTTGGTGTTTCCATGGTGAGAAAAGGGCGGATTCTAGAGATGTTCTTTAGGTGTAAGTGGCAAGAGAAGAGATTGTATATGGGATGTGAAGGAGAGATTGGTGTCAAACATAACACCCAGACAGCGCGCCTGCTGCCGGGGTGTTATAGTGGTACCACCCACGGAGAGGGAAATGTCAGATTTAGGGAGGTTAGTAGACGGCGGGAGCAGAAGAAGTTCAGTTTTGGAGAGGTTGAGTTTCAGATAGAGAGCGGACGTGATGTTGGAGACTGCGGACAGACAGTCACTGGCGTTCTGTAGTACAGCGGGGGTAAGGTCGGGGAATGACATGTATAGTTGTGTGTCATCAGCATAAAGATGGTGCTGAAAGCCAAATCTGCTGATGGTCTGTCTAATTGGTGCCATGTAGAGAGAGAAGAGAAGGGGGCAAATTCATCAAAAAGTGACGTAATTAATGAAATCCAAAGGCCCAAATTGGATTTCTTAATGTCTTTAACTGGCTTAGTAACTTTTTAGTTAGAAAAGTTGCACATTTGGCAAAACGTCACAAAACTTTGTCAAAGTAACTCACTCAGGGAGGGATGACTGGAGTAGAATTAAGTAGAGTTGAGCGAAACGGGTCGAAAAAATTCAAAAGTCGCCGACTTTTGGCAAAGTCGGGTTTCATGAAACGAAACCCGACCCTAGGATGAGGTCGGCCACGAGGTCGGCGACTTACGCGCCAAAGTCGCGTTTCAAAAGTTTGTTTTGCGCTCTTTTTCAGCCAATCAGGATCCACGGACACTGTGGGCAACGTGATGACCTAGGCACGGGTCACCACCATCTTTCAGAAGGGCATGCAAGTGATTGGCTTGCTTTGGTGGGCGTCACAGGGGGTATAAAAGGGCGTGCACGCCGACCGCCATCTTACTTCTGCCGATCTTAGTATAGGGAGAGGTTGCTGCTGATTCTGTAGGGAGAGCGTTAGGCAGGGAAGAAGACAAAAGAACTGCTTCTGCTGCTAGCGATTTGGCCTGCACAACACACAAGTCACTGTGTGTGCAGTGCAAGGGGAGGCTATATTGTGGTGTATCAGTGGTGTTGGTTGTTGGGCTGCCTTCTAAGGCTTCCTGACACGCTGGCATTGCTGTTTACCCACTGCTCCGCAAACTGCTTTTTTAAAAGCAATCCAATCTCCCTTATCCTCTAGTCACTTTTGTCACAGCTGTGCCATCGAGCGTGTCACATAGCGCTCAGATATCAGTGGGCCTCACACAATCTACAAGTGTCCAGTGTCCAAAAGTGTACGCAGAAATTCAAAATCTCCATTATCCTCTCGTCACTTTGGTCACAGGCAGCTGTGCCATCGAGCGTGTCACATAGCACTCAGATATCAGTGGGCCTCACACAATCTACAAGTGTCCAGCGTCCAAAAGTGTACGCAGAGATTCAAAATCTCCATTATCCTCTCGTCACTTTGGTCACAGGCAGCTGTGCCATCGAGCGTGTCACATAGCGCTCAGATATCAGTGGGCCTCACACAATCTACAAGTGTCCAGTGTCCAAAAGTGTACGCAGAGATTCAAAATCTCAATTATCCTCTCGTCACTTTGGTCACAGGCAGCTGTGCCATCGAGCGTGTCACATAGCGCTCAGATATCAGTGGGCCTCACACAATCCACAAGTGTCCAGTGTCCAAAAGTGTACGCAGAGATTCAAAATCTCCATTATCCTCTCGTCACTTTGGTCACAGGCAGCTGTGCCATCGAGCGTGTCACATAGCGCTCAGATATCAGTGGGCCTCACACAATCCACAAGTATCCAGTGTCCAAAAGTGTACGCAGAGATTCAAAATCTCCATTATCCTCTCGTCACTTTGGTCACAGGCAGCTGTGCCATCGAGCGTGTCACATAGCGCTCAGATATCAGTGGGCCTCACACAATCTACAAGTGTCCAGTGTCCAAAAGTGTATGCAGAGATTCAAAATCTCCATTATCCTCTCGTCACTTTGGTCACAGGCAGCTGGGCCATCGAGCGTGTCACATAGCGCTCAGATATCAGTGGGCCTCACACAATCTACAAGTGTCCAGTGTCCAAAAGTGTACGCAGAGATTCAAAATCTCCATTATCCTCTCATCACTTTGGTCACAGGCAGCTGTGCCATCGAGCGTGTCACATAGCGCTCAGATATCAGTGGGCCTCACACAATCTACAAGTGTCCAGTGTCCAAAAGTGTACGCAGAGATTCAAAATCTCCATTATCCTCTCGTCACTTTGGTCACAGGCAGCTGTGCCATCGAGCGTGTCACATAGCGCTCAGATATCAGTGGGCCTCACACAATCCAAAAGTGTCCACTGTCCACAAGTGTGTGCAGAAATTCTAAATCTCCCCTGTCCTATAGACACCTTTTACCTTGTTTTACATTACTATATAGTTTGTTGGATTTTGTCTACATTTCTACCAAAAATGAGGAAGGCTGGTGGAAGAGGCCGTGGAATTGGGCGGGGGTTGGCAGCTGGTAATGATGGTGTTGGTGGTGGATCTGATGGTAGTGGCAAGAGCAAAATAGGACCGAATGCAGGAGGTGCTGACCCTGCGTCATCGTCTGGCCTCGAACGCTTAGTTTTCTAGGAGTTGGCAAACCGCTTTTAAAGGCAGAGCGTCAGGAAAAAGTTTTGTCTTACATTGCTGACTCAGCCTCCAGCTCTATCGCCTCCTCTTCTTCAGTTGTAAAAAGTAAAAGCACTGAGTCGTCATTGGAGGCTCATGTTCATGAACCACACCTTTCCTTGTGTCCTTCACCCCAACCAAGATTGAAGGATGACGCAGGCCATACTACTGATTACTCCATGGAGCTGTTTTCACATACCATGCCTGGATTATCAAGTCAAATGGTGAATTACCCAGGCCAAGATGAATCTGACATGGAGTGCACTGATGCACAGCCGCTGATGGATGATTCTGCTGGTACATTCACTCAGAGCACTACATTGTCCTCGCAGTGTACAGAGCCAGATTTTGACCCTGATGAGACTCAGGTGCCCCTTCCCGCACACTATACCACCATACACGGTGACACAGAGAAAGGTGCACATGACATAGAAGAGGAGGTGATGGATGACCCAGTTGTTGACCCAGATTGGCATCCATTGGGGGAAGAGGGTGCTGCTTCCAATAGCTCAGATGAGGAGCATCCACAGCAGACATCGACATCGCAACAGCTGTTATCTGGCAGGCCCGGAGCACTCCAAAGACAGGTTCCAAACATCAAAAGAGTTGCTGGACAGCTTGTCCAGACGGTCAAAAGATCACAGCGTGCTAGGCCGCAAAATGTCTGCCAAAGTAGGAAGAGTGCAGTGTGGCACTTTTTTGAACAAAATCCTCATGATCAGGCCAAGGTTATCTGTAAGAAGTGCGCAAAGACCTTTAGCCGAGGGAAAAATCTGAAAAATTTGAATACCAGTTGCATGCTTAGACATTTAACCAGCATGCACTTGCAAGCGTGGACACAACACCAAACCTCAAGTGCCACATGTGCAACTGATCACAACGAAGGTAGTCAGCAACGCTACATTGTTTCCCCCACTGTAAGCCCACCGGTTAGCACAGCAGCAAATGTTGAGGTGTCGTTGCAAGGCCACAGCAGTCAGGGAATCCCACTGTTATATCAACGAAAGACTGATTCTAGGCCATCAGAAAGAACACCAACTCCATCACCATCATCAACCCTCTCTCAGTCCGCCCTGTCCACCGCTACTTCCACCATATGCAGCTCTCAAGTCCAGCTCACCCTCCCAGACACTATGAGTAGGTCAAGAAAGTACTCAGTCTCTCATCCGCGTACACTGGGTTTGAACGCCCACATTGCCAAACTAATCTCGTTTGAGATGATGCCCTTTCGGTTGGTGGAAAGCACAGCTTTCCGCGAACTCATGGCCTATGCAGTACCACGCTATGACCTACCCAGTCGCCACTTCTTCTCTCGCAAAGCCATCCCAGCCCTCCATCATCATGTGAAAGACCGCATTGTCCATGCACTCAAGCAGTCAGTGAGCGGAAAGGTGCACCTCACAACTGATGCATGGTCCAGTCGGCATGGCCAGGGCCGTTACGTGTCCATCACTGCGCACTGAGTTAATGTGGTGGATGCAGGGTCCACAGGGGACAGCGGTGGTGGGACAGTGCTGCCTAGCCCACGGTATAGGAAACAGTTGGCTGTAGGCGTTCGACCCTCCTCCTCCTCCTCCTCCTCCTCCAGAAGCGAAAGCTCGTCCACAGAGCGCAGTTGTACGAGCACTCCATCTGCAGCTGCCACTGTTGCACACGATGTGTCCCCCTATCGAGCAGCTAGTGGAAAGCGTCAGCAGGCTGTGTTGCAGATGATGTGTTTGGGCGACAGACACACCGCCGAGGTGCTG
The DNA here is from genome assembly GCF_039654945.1 of Dendrobates tinctorius. Taxonomy (NCBI): domain Eukaryota; kingdom Metazoa; phylum Chordata; class Amphibia; order Anura; family Dendrobatidae; genus Dendrobates; species Dendrobates tinctorius. The sequence goes on along the minus strand of NW_027361814.1, from coordinate 15,142,570 downwards.
GCCGAGTACTTGAAGCGACAAACTGAGTCATGGCTGGGCAGTGTACATCTTGAGGCAGGCAAGGTAGTTAGTGATAACGGCCGTAATTTTGTGGCAGCCATAGCCCTTTCAAAACTCAGCCACATACCTTGCTTGGCTCACACATTGAACCTGGTGGTGCAGTGCTTCCTCAAAAATTATCCGGAGTTAACAGCCCTGCTCCAGAAGGTGCGAAGACTGTGCGCGCACATCCGCCGGTCGCCTGTACACTCCGTTGGTATGCAGAAGCTGCAGCGATTGCTCCACCTTCCCAACCACCGCCTCATTATCGACATTGCAACAAGGTGGAACTCCACCCTGCACATGGTGGAGCGGCTGTGCGAGCAGAGGCAGGCCATAATGCATTTGTGGGAGGATACACGGCCAGGCACTTTGAGAGCAGACATGGAGTTGACAGGCGTGCAGTGGTCGAAGCTGAAAGACCTTTGTAAAGTCCTTCAGTGTTTTGAGGAATGCACACGGCTGGTAAGCGCAGACGACGCCATCCTAAGCATGAGCATCCCACTTATGCGTCTGCTCATGCAAACTTTGACGCACCTTAAGGAGCAGGCGTCTGCAGCCAATGTTGATGAGGAGGAAGAGGAGGAGGGAATCCTTGATGACATTCAGCCATTGTCTGCTCAGGAACCTCTCCTGGACGAAGTGGAGGAAGAAGAGGAGGAGGAGGAGGAGGATGATGGGGATGATTACTTAGGGGAGGAGGATGTATCTCGTGGGGCAAGTGAAAATGTTGGCGTGGCAAGGTCTGGTACAGGGTTTGTGCGTGACTGGAGGGATGTGGATTTGCCAGAAAGTGCTCCTCCACCCAGCACTCGCAGTGCATCATTGACACTGGGAACATTGGCCCACATGTCAGATTATGCCTTGCGGATCCTAAAAAGGGACCCCCGCATTGCCAAAATGATGAACGATGACGACTACTGGTTGGCCAGCATCCTGGATCCACGCTATAAAGGCAAATTACAAAACATCATGCCACAGGAGAACCTTGACCTAATATTGGCTAATAAACAAGCAACTCTGGTAAATCGGTTGCTTGAGGCATTCCCAGCACACAGCAGCGGTGATGGTTCTCACATGAGCCGTACGGGCCGGGGGCAGCTTGGCAGAGGTGTTCGTGGTGCACACAGCAGAAGTGGCGTTGGAGACAGGGGTTTTATGACAATGTTGTGGACTGATTTTTCAAATACCGCTCACACAACAGCAGTTGTCAACTATGGTTACAAACTACTTTTCCTCCCATATCGATGTTCTCCCACACAGGTCATTCCCCTTTGACTATTGGGCCGCTAAATTGGACACCTGGCCTGAATTGGCCCAATATGCCTTACAGGAGCTCGCTTGCCCAGCTGCAAGTGTGCTATCGGAAAGAGTCTTCAGTGCAGCTGGATCAATCCTTACAGAAAAAAGGACACGTCTGTCAACCCAAAATGTGGATGATCTAACCTTCATTAAAATGAACCACGCATGGGTTTCCAAGGATTTTGTCCCACCTTCCCCTGATGACACATAGGGTGACAGAAAAATGGCTTGCTTTGGTCCACCTCTTCCTGGTACTTCACCTATTTCTCCTTTTGCATCAGCTGAATGTCCAACATCAACATATGCCACTTTCTAAAACTCCCTAACTGTGCTGCCTCCCCCCCCATGGCCGGGGTCACCACCTACCGCACGACACCGTGCGAGTGCCGTTGCCCTGGACAGGTGGGTAGGCCGACTCTTGGGCGCGGGCACTGGCACAGGGTCCCTCATTGTGCAATCAAGTGTCTCTGACGGCGGTGGTGCACACCCGCCGTCAGACACACCGCTGTACTATGAGGGGCCCAGTGCCAGTACCGACGCCCACGAGTGGGCCCCCCTTGCTTGGGCAGGGCCCCAGCATTTGCAATCTTTACCTCTCCCTGCTCCTCCGCTGTGTAATCTGGGCCGTCAAATCCATACTATGCCTGACACCGTCTGAGCCTGCCTCCTGAGACATATATTTTGAATGTGTACGCTATCCATACATGTTTTCCGGGGATACGGTACCCTTTCTAACCTTTGTGCAATGACGTGCAATCCATACTGGGCCTAACACCGTCTGAACCTGCCTCATGCTGTATAGACATATATTTTGAATGTGTACGCTATCCATACATGTTATCCGGGGATACGGTACCCTTTCTAACCTTTGTGCAATGACGTGCAATCCATACTGGGCCTAACACCGTCTGAGCCTGCCTCATGCTGTATAGACATATATTTTGAATGTGTACGCTATCCATACATGTTATCCAGGGATACGGTACCCTTTCTAACCTTTGTGCAATGACGTGCAATCCATACTGGGATTAACACCGTCTGAGCCTGCCTCATGCTGTATAGACATATATTTTGAATGTGTACGCTATCCATACATGTTATCCGGGGATACGGTACCCATTCTAACCTTTGTGCAATGACGTGCAATCCATACTGGGCCTAACACCGTCTGAGCCTGCCTCATGCTGTATAGACATATATTTTGAATGTGTACGCTATCCATACATGTTATCCGGGGATACGGTACCCTTTCTAACCTTTGTGCAATGACGTGCAATCCATACTGGGCCTAACACCGTCTGAGCCTGCCTCATGCTGTATAGACATATATTTTGAATGTGTACGCTATCCATACATGTTATCCAGGGATACGGTACCCTTTCTAACCTTTGTGCAATCACGTGCAATCCATACTGGGCCTAACACCGTCTGAGCCTGCCTCATGCTGTATAGACATATATTTTGAATGTGTACGCTATCCATACATGTTATCCAGGGATACGGTACCCTTTCTAACCTTTGTGCAATCACGTGCAATCCATACTGGGCGTGAGAACGGCTGGCGAGCTGTTAAGCAAGCTACAGCACCTGTCCAGACAAGTGCAGGGATTCCCTAGCGAGGAGACTTATTTGATTGTTTTCAATGTTGGGACAGCAATTTTTGGGGAGCACTATACTCTGGAGAATGATAGATGGGGCCCACCATACACTGGAACATTCCAAAGGTGGACATCAGACACTGGAGCAGCATTTACAGGGCCCATTATACACTAGAGCATTAGAAATGGGGCACATTATGTTTGGAGCATTATTTGGGCCCATAAGACAGTGGAGCTTCATCCATGGGGACCAACATATACTGTAGCATTATGTGGAGCTCATCATATACTGTTTCAAACATTATATGGGACCAATGATTCTGTATGGAGAAATAGATGGGCCTCGTCATGAGATGTAAAAAGTGAGGTATTTTTCATTGTACTATACCGCTATTTATCTGCCGTATCGGAGCATGATGAGTTGTGGTATGTGTTAAAGGGGCGCTCTTTCGCCCAGGGCACCTGAAAACCTGCAGCCAGCCCTCCCCCCCCACAACTTTAGCCAAATAACACCCATTTTTCAGTGTGTAACTTATATTATGAAGTTAATTAAGGTTGACAAGCTTAAGTAAGAAGAATTGATGCTTTTGGCATTCAAATGGGCACTGTTGGTGTGTTTCCTGTCCTCCTCTCACTGCCGACTTTTATTCCCCATTGACTTACATTGGGTTTCGTGTTTCGGGACGACCCCGACTTTTCCCTATAATCGGACGATCTTGCTCGACCCGACTTTTGGAAAAGTCGGGTTTCACGAAACGAAACGCGACCCTAAAAAAACAAAAGTCGCTCAACTCTAGAATTAAGCAGTGTTGCGCCAAATTATTAGCGACATAATTGCCCTGCTGGTCTGAACTGTGCACTCTTCGAACCTGCATCAATATCAGAGGAGCGCAGGGACGCTGAAGCTGATCGGAATGTGCGCTCTAGTGATCCGGCCACGGGTACATCAGTGCTTACAGGGCTAAAACTGGTCTTATTATCACTAGTCCAAAGAGTTTTGCAAGAAAATTCACGATACAGAAATATAACATATCTAGTTCTGGGAATATATGCGTTATACTTACTATTATTTCAACCACACCAAGCTAAGAAAAGAAAAAAGTATATTATTATACACGTAAAATACAAATAGTAAAAAAGATGAATATTGTAAGGCCTGTTTCACACTTCCGTTTTTTCAAATCCGTCAAAATCAGTTGGTTTCCGTTAAAAAACGGATCCGCCATTTTTTTGCAGGATCCGTTTTTGTCCCATAGCAGTTACTGCGGATCCGTCAAAAAAATGGATCCTGGTTTTAAAAACGGATCCGTTTGCATCCGTTTCCGTCAAAAAAACGGAAACGGATCCGTTTGGCGGACATAAAAACGGAAGTGTGAAACAGGCCTTACATGTCATGTATAGCATTTATTTATTTATTAAAATTTCAAGCAAACCCCTTACAGTCCCACTCATCTGCCTCCTCGGGGGCGGGAGACAGGAAGGAGTAACACGTTACTGTAGGAACAGACTACACATGTTTTGTAGTCTGTAACTATGGAGATACAAAGGTCTGCATGGCAGCTAGAGGCACAAAGCATTAGAATATTTTACCAAATGTCTTTTATTTAATTGTTGCATCGCAGCAATGAAACTTTGGTGCAAACAGCCTTTATGTGAAAAATATAATGGGTAGATGATTCACGTGTGGTGAAAGGAAAAGTTGAAGGATTTTTCTCTACTGGACCATATCAGCATAATCAGTTCTGAGCCTCAACGGTAAGCGACCGGCAACGCAGACGCTGATAACAGCTGATCAGTGGGAATACCGAGTGTCGGACCCCAACTGATCAGACATTGATGACCTATCCTAAGGATACAGCCAAACAGTAGTAGGCAACCTCTTTAAGATGTTATCCATAGCAACAAATCAGAGATTTTTTTTGCATAGTATTTATGTATTTCTTGTCCATGTTTTATAGAGAGAGCCACAATAGATGATGTGAAATAAAAAGCACTATTTCTAATACTATTCCTAGAATAAAATCTGAATATGTAGAAATGATTCTAGATTAGTAATGAATCATAATGGGAGAATGGAGAACATATATTGTAACAGGAGATGACAACTGGTGCTCATAAAATGTTATGGAGAGGGGACAGAGCTTCCAGGGAACACATCGCATCATCTTGCAGAGAACTGCAGGGGGCCCCCTGGGAAGGAACTGAGACACCAACTTTACTGTGAGTGTTAACCACATGTGCGCACATGTTTAGGGCTTAGGATAGGCTGCATTAGACAGAACACGGTAGCCGTGCGGCTGGTGTAGCAGGGGACAGTTAGGCTATAGACAGAGTAGCAGCATACTGTACTTTATTGCATTGTTTTGCCTTTTGAAAAATACACTGATCTGTAATAGTTGGTGCACCGGGCAATTTGCCGGCCCAGCTAGAGAATATCACTTTTGTAAATTGTTTTATGTCATTGCATACCCCTGTTTACACCTTCCTATCACTGCATTCCTTGCCTGTAAATAAATTAACCATTTGTTGTTTGCACCTCATCTTGTGTACCTTAGTCTCCCTGCATTGTAGTGGTCCCTCGGACATCACTTCAAGTGGCGATGCGAGCAGGGTTACTGTCACCAAGATTCAGGCAGCAGGCAGCAACGACGGGAGTGCTAATGTTAGTGGGGATGCTGTGGGCATTGGTGGAACCCCTTCAAGGACACTCCCTATGGGCACCATATTTAGTGTGCTTCCAAAATTTGACGGCAATAATGTGCCCCTGTCTGATTGGGTGTCCCGGCTGCAAAGCACCCTGAAGATTTATAACAACAGCACAGTTCTTGAAGTGGACATTGCTTTGACTGCCATGGAGTGAGAGGCCCGTAAAAACATCTGTTTACAGCCGGAACTCACCCGTAGTATCCTGAAGGAGCTAGTGAAATTCCTGGAAGAGATATACATCGAGACTGCTGGCGCGGGACACCTCCGCGCCAAATTTTTCTCTAGACTGCAGCAGGAAGAAGGGATCTCCCCGTATGCGACAGCACTGCAAGAAGTGTTGGCAGAAGTGCAAAGGAAAGAGACGGATGTGCTTGGTGGCGTGGGCCCCACAAACTGGATACTCTGGGAACAAATTAATTCTGGGACTGCATAGCACATCCTTGAGGAGAGCACTGTCAGAACGGGTCCGTGTAGATCCGACTCTTTTATTCCGTCAAATCCTGGCAGAAGCAGTGGCCCGAAGCAAGGAAGACACTTACATGTCTGGTGTGATGCGTGTCCAGGGTGCCAATACCAAAGGATACCCAAATCATCAGGAGGCACTGGCCCAGGTAGTGCACAACTTGCAGCGGTCTCTTGTCAGTATGCAAGACAAATTAACCCGGATGGAGCAAAGAAGGGGAGAACAACAGTCTAACTCAATGCACTCATATAACCATGCTTCGGCCCGACCTTTAAGCCTTTAAGGGGTCAGTGGGTGCAAGTCCCCCCGCCAGGCATCAGAGGCACGAAGACAGGCTCGGGGTGCCCCTCGGCAAAGAGGAGGCATCCAATGCTGGGAATGTGGAAGACAAGGGCACCTTGCCAGGGACTGCTTGAATTATGCTCAAAGCCAGCAACAGCCGCCGTTAAGCTACCAACCCCCGCAGTAACGCGGCACTCTGTTGGAGAAGAGAGGCCGCTCCTCATCATAATGAACACTTGATTGCTGGGAGTCTCATCCTGCGTGCTTAATTTGAGGGAGTTCCAGTGGATTGCTTGATGGATACCGGTTCACAAGTGACAACGATGCCAGAATCATATTTTCAAACAGCATTTTCAGGCCCTGGCTAAGCCAGAGAAGGAGATATTGATTTGGTTGTTTGCTGCCAATCAACAGCCGATACCGGTCACAGGGGTCGTGTGGATGAATATTTGAATCTGTGGGCAAGAAGTAGGAAAGAAAGGGATCCTGCTAGTCCCTGAGCCCATTAAAGAAGATGTGCCTGTAGTAATGGGAATGAATATCCTACGAGAACTCAATCAGATAATGTTCACCAAATGGGGACCCAGTTACTGGAAGAAGGCTGCCACACACAAGTCTACTCAAGAAGCCCTTCAGCGATTGATCCGCATCTGTGAGATGCAGAAGAGTGTGCCATCTTATCAGGTGGTAAGAGTCATCAGGGCCCCTTGGAAGGAGTCTGTAATCTTGTCTCCAGAGCGAGAAAGTATATTACACCTTCCAGTGGGGACTCATCGCAACCTTGACGGGCTGGAGGTGATGGTCCGCTCCTCCGCCTACCACAGGCTGAACTAAGAAGGCATGATAGCTCAAACGATAGCTGTGGTCCAGCGAGGACACGTCCCCATAAGAGCTTTGAACGTGGGCCCCGGGGAGTCACCTTGCCACGGGGGGGGGGACAGATCTGGCCCGGGTGTACCTACACAAGGGCGAAGCGGTGAGTCAGAAAGAAATGTCTTTATTGCCGATCGAAGGTGCAGGGTGTACCCTGGCAGTCGCTGCGGGGCCTGAAGAGAAGTCATGCCCAGAGTGGAATGGGCGGATCATCCTTGATCAAATGGAAATGGATGTGAAGGCTCTTGGCCCTGAGCGTGTGCGGGCGACAGAAGCTATGCTGTGGGAAAAATCAGGCTGCATTCACCCATCACACTGAAGATTTTGGCTGTATGTAAGTGATCACAGGCAAGATACCGACCGGGGACGCTTGTCCAATTCGAGAATGATACCCGCAAATCCCACCCAAGATGTACCAAGAGGTGAAGACATTACTGAGGCAGATGCTGGATTCAGGAGTAGTGCAGAGTAGTCAGAGCCCTTGAGCGGCCCCGGTCAAGAAGGATGGGACCATCTGGTTCTGTGTAGATTACAGGAAACTCAATGCCTGCACTGTGTGCGACTCATATCCGTTACCCCGCATTGAGGAATCCTTGACAGCATTGGGGAAAGCCAAGTACTTCTCCACCTTGGACGTAGCAAGCGGATACTGGCAAGTGGCCGAGAAAGACAAGGAAAAAACTGCCTTCATACTCCCTATGGGATTGTTCGAGTTTAACAGGATGCCCTTCAGGCTCTCCAATGCTCCGGGCACGTTTCAATGGCTGATGGAAAAGTGTTTGAGAGATTTAAACTTTGAGGCTACCCTGATCTACCTGGATGGCATCATTGTGTTCTCTGCCTCGTTCGAAGACCATCTTGCTCGGCTTGGACAGGTACTCGGAAGACTGCGGGCTCATAACCTGTAGGTGAAGCCAAAGAAGTGCCACCTCTTCAAGAGAGAGATCGAGTACCTGGCCACATAGTGTCACAAGACGGAGATCTGCCATCAATAGAAAAAGTGGCTGCTATCCAGAAGTGGCCAGTTCCTCGAGCCGTGCGGGAACTCTAGGCCTTCCTTGGACTCGCTGGGTACTACCTACGGTTTGTCAAAGATTTTGCAAAGGTGGCGGGTCCTCTGAATGAACTGCTGAGAGGGACCGCCGGAGTGCCGAAGGCCCAGTGCATCCCCTGGGACCAGAGGCAAGATGAGGCCTTCCAGGCTATAAAGAGTGCTCTTACTTCAGACCCGATTTTGGCCTATGCAGATTTCGATCAACCATTCCTGTTGTACACAGATGGTAGCCTTCAAGGAGCCAGTGCAGTACTTTCCCAAATACAGGATGGACATGAGAGAGTTATCGGGTATGCCAGTAGGTAACTGCGAGACAGCAAAAGAAACCCTCACAATTACAGCTCTTTCCGGTTAGAGCTCCTGGCCCTGGTGTGGGCCATGACAGAAGTTTGTGGGCTTCCTGGCAGGGACCAAGATTCAAGTTCGAACGGAAAATAATCCCCTGGTCCACTTTGAGAATGCTAAATTGGGGGACCTAGAACAACTGTGGGTGGCTCGCCTGGCCAAGTTTGACTTTACCATTCGTTATCGCTCTGCTACTGAAAATGCAGATGCCAATGGCCTGTCACGAGTGATGGTGCAAACTCCAGTGGGGGATCTCGATGAACAACTCGAAGAGGAAGAAACCCCAGACTTCTGTAAGTTCAAGACCCCAGTGGTTGCAGTCCAGTCAAGTAGGGAGGCCTGCACACTACCCCGATCTCTGGGGAGAACCAATGAAGAGTGGGGAAAAGTTCAAGATGAAGACAGAGGGCTGAGACAGATGAAATGCTGGGTAGCACAGAAGCGGAAGCCAGGCAAACAAGAGCGAGATAGTCTGGACGCTGAGATGAAGAGTTTCTTTAACCAGTGGGATAGGCTGGAGGTGTGACAATAAGTGCTGTATCACAAGAGGCAACAGCCGAAAGATCCTGAAGTAAGGTGGCAGGTGGTCATCCTAGGAGGAATGATCCAAGAAGTGGCTAAAGATGCCCACGAATTTGGAGCCCACTTCAGGTCCACAAAGACCTACCAGTGGTTACAGCGGCACGTGAACTGCCCCCGGTTGGAGTCCGTGGTAGAAGAGGTTTGCCGGCAATCTCGGGAATGTGACCTCATTAAGAGTACTGAACAAGGGGCACCCATCCAGTCCATACGTATTAAGGAACCACTAGAAGTCTTGATGATCGACTATCTCCTTGTGGGACACTCAGCCCAGGGGCCACAGTACTGTTTAGTGATGACCGACAATTTTTCCAAGTTCGCGTTAGTCACACTGACTAGAGATCAGACTGCCGAGTCGGCAGTGCGGGCCATCTGTCAAGACTTCATCCAAGTGTATGGGTGCCCAAAGCGCATCCACTCTGACCAAGGTGCATGCTTCCAATGCAAGGTGATGGAAGAACTGTATCGTTTGTATGGCATCGAGCAGTCCCGGACCACCCCTTACCATCCTTAAGGCAACAGAGCATGTGAATGCTTCAACCGAACCTTACTTCAAATGTTGAGGACGTTGGAAGAGGACAAGAAGGCATGTTGGCCAGATTTCCTGCCAGAGTTGGTCTGGATCTACATCAATCGTGTCCATTCCACCACGGGTTACTCCCCCTATTTGCTGCTGTTTGGAAGAGCTGCACGAGAGATCATTGAATTGAAGTTGCAACAGCCAGAGGAGCTGATGGAGCAAAACGTCACTCCATGGGTGAAAGAACATCGGAAACGACAGCAAACAATACGGCAGTTGGTGAGTCAACAGCTACAGGACAAAGAACATACAGGCCGTACACCAATTCAAGAGATACCTGTCATGATGAGTCACCGAAGGAGGAAAAACAAAAATACTAGCTAAGTCCAGAAAAACCAGAGAGGTTGGCAGCTATCGGCAGACGCCTGAACCTATCACCACAACTAGCAGTAGCCGTGGGGGGTTCCTACGGTGCCCTAGACTCCTCGAACATGGCCGGAGAACTAAATAGCCTAAAGACAGAAAGGGGAAAACTAAACTGCCCCAGAGCAGACCCCAAAGCAATAGGCAGCCCCCAACATATAATGACGGTGAGGCAAGATGAAAACACTAACACAGATAGAAAGATAGGTTGAGCAAATGATGGGGCCCAAGCTAACTAAATAGGACAGGATAGGAAAGCTGCTGTCTGCAATCCATAAAAAAACCCTAAAAATGACCAAACCGACTGATAGGAAAAACAGGCCCTGAAGTCGCTAGACTTCAAAAGACTATATCAGCACTCAGGTATATTCTGAAGACAGAGCAAGAGATAAAAAGATCAGAGACAAAAATGGAATTCAGCTCACCCCTGGCCGGGGATGGCTGAACTCCAAAAAACTGAGCAAAACAAAACCAAAACTAAAGTGTATAAACGCAGAGCAAAAAAACTTAGCTTTGAGAAGCAGGAATCAGGCTGGTCTCCAAGAATCCAGCAGGAAAATCACCAGCGAGGCAGAAGGGCGTCGGCTGCCTTATATCCTGTCGGCAGTTCCAGCCACCCAGTCATCATCTATCTGCTCAGGTGTTTGGTAATCAGCTTCACTACCTTTCTTCACCAGTACAGGGAGTTCATCAGACCTCAATGGTGAAGGGAAAAATGAACTCACAACAGATACCGCTCCGGCCCGGGGACCTAGTATTAGTCAGAGAGAAATGTCCCAAGGGTAAACTAAGTGAGAGATGGGAAGTGCAGCCTTACAGTCATCGAGCGAGTGTATGCTGACGGTCTGGTCTACAAGGTGCAGGTTGAGAATGGGGTGTCTGCCCCTAAAGTACTTCACAGAAATATGCTGCGGCCATGCTGGTCCGAGGCCCGTCCTGTACCAGTGCCGCCTGAAGATGTTGCTCCATTTCCTGAACCTGTTTTGCCTGCTGGTCAAATCTATGATGAATGGTGGATCGACCCTGACACCGTGGGGGGTCCACGATGAGTCCAGACAAGAGCCTACAACTCCTGCAGCAAGTATTCCTTTGGAAGATACTCAAGACCTCCGGAGATCCCAGAGGTCTCCTGCAGGGGCTCCACCTGTCTGTTATGTAGAACAGTGTTCTCTGTCTGTTTTTCCGCTTGTGTTGCCTCCCATATAGGTGCTATTTTGCATTGCAAGTTTATTCTTCCCACTGAAACCTTGATGCTGTGATGGTCGAGGATGACCATCTTTAAGTAGGGAGGCATGTAAGAGGGTGGCATTGCTATGGACAGTAGAGACATACTGCTATTTTATTAGACAGAACTCCCTTGGCTAGAGAAATGGGACATTCAGACTTCCCCTGCAATTAGACTGTTTTGGTTTGTTCTGCCAACTATGAGATGGGAGGGGCTGTTTTTCTTGTGAATGTTCTCAGCTGGGAGTCTGCAGGAGACTGATGTGCTGTGAGCGCTGTGAGGAGAAAACGTGCAGCTTGTAACTGACTAACTGTGGGATTGTGCAGACCCTTCTGGGGATAACGAAGGTGGTTTTCCTGTGTTGCTGTGAGGAGCCACAAAGATATACAAGGAAGGAATCCAGAGGAGGGAATCCACCGTTTCTAGGAACAGGCTCGGGATCTTCACACAAGGACAAGACCACATTGTACAGAGCTTCCAGGGAACACGTCGCATCATCTTGCGGAGAACTGCAGGGCCCCCCGGGAAGGAACTGAGACACCAACTTTACTGTGAGTGTTTATACATGTGCACATATGTTTAGGGCTTAGGATAGGCTGCAATAGACAGAGCATGGTTGCCGTGCGGCCGGTGTAGCAGCGGCCAGTTAGGCTATAGTTAGAGTAGCAGCATACTGTACTTTATTGCATTGTTTTGCCTTTTGAAAAATACACTGATCTGTAATAGTTGGTGCACTGGGCCATTTGCTGGCCCAGCTAGAGAATATCACTTTTGTAAATTGTTTTATGTCATTGCATACCCCTGTTTACACCTTCCTATCACTGCATTCCTTGCCTGTAAATAAATTAACCCTTTGTTGTTTGTACCTCATCTTGTGTACTGTAGTCTCCCTGCATTGTGATGGTCCCCTGGCCATCGCTTCAGTTGTTTCAGGAATGGCCTGGGACAGAAGGTCTTCTTGGTGTAGCCATGATGCTCATTGCACCATTCCAGCCACTGGTTTTGCATGTCTTCACCTCCTTTAATAGTGATTGACAGCAATGACTTACCAGGAGAGAGAACTGCCTGGAGAGAAAGCCACAGCAAGCCATTGCTCTCAATAATCAGTAAGGGAGGTGGGGACATGCAAAACCAGTGGAGGTAACAGTGCTTTGAGCCTCTTGGCCATACTGAGAGTGCACTGAGCACACTAAATAGCATATTTAATTAAATTTTTGATTACTCAAAGAAGAAGTGATAAGAACAAAGAAGGTTTTCATGTGGACTATATCCCCTACAAGTCTAGCTGCATAGCTTATACTGGCTTCCATGATCTTTCTCTGCAGATAGTGCTGGCTTTAGGCAAGCCAGTGCTGTCTGTCACCAGTGAGAGAGGCAGTGCATGCAGAACTAGGGCGAGTAATGGTGCACCAAGCCTCTTGGCCAAGGGTGCACCGAACACACTAATTAGCATATGTAGCATATCTGATTAAACTACAGTTTCTGGAAAATGGAGGTATTGCTTATAAGACTAAATGTGCAATTTTTATAGGAGGTAAATTGACATTGAACAGTAATTATAAAAAAAAACAAAAAAAAAAACTCACCTTTTTATCTACAGCTTTAAAATCATCGTCCACGGTTATCACATGAAATTTCACTGTAAGAAGTGTTTATGAGAAGACATTACAAGTTTTGTCATATTTATACAGCCATTGTATTTATATTTATTTTGTGCTCCAAAATGTTTGTTCACTTCAATAGACATTAGGCTGACAACCGTTTCCACCAAATTTAGTATCCCCAACTGCAAAGAGGACCTGTCTTAAGGTCAAAAGTGACCTGTTTTTCTCTGATTTTATTCCCGCTTGAGTATTCAATTTCTTGCGTTTTGTTTTTAAATTCACCATACGGTTCTAGAGATCTGAGCATATTTCAGGCCTCCTGACAAAGCACAGTGCAGCTAAACGCGCGTCGAGGTGATTGTGCGCCTCCCTTATTCTGTCTCTGCAAGGATATATATTTTTTGCTTGCCTGCCATGTCTCAAGGTATTGAATGTAGATTATGGCCATTTATCATGTTATCTGTTATATGATGCCTTTTACTCCCTATTATTTGTATCCTAAGTACAGACAATGGCAGCATCTTTTTAATTTAAGAATCTACCCAGTTCAATGTTATGCACATTTGTGATAGAGGATAATGTCACATTTGCATTTAACTGAAAAGTTGGGCCCCTGAAGTTGGTTACTGGTGGGTCCTTGGCACCCCAGTCCAACACTGAGCTCATCAGTTGTTCTTTATTTTTAATTCTAAGTTCTGTGTGTACAATGAAATAGTAATCTTTATGGTACAATTAAAATTGGTCATGCAAATTTTTTTTTATAAAAATATGAGGGGCCTGTACAATATTTTCCTCCTGTAGGTCCACCGAACCTTAGCTTCACCCACGGCTTTTTGATTAGTGACTTGTAAGATGATGAGCTTTCTTGACACTGGGTTGCAAACTTTGGCCGAAACATGACGTTTATTACATTTGTAGGATGATGTTTGGTATGTTATGGAAGAATAAGGTGTCAGTTATTTTTTTTAGGATGAAGTTAAAGGAAATCTGTGGCCACCAGGTTTTGCCACCTACTCTGAGAACAGAGAGATATGTCACTTACCAGGTTCCTTGCTGTACTTTTCATATAATCACTGTTTTATCAGCAACAGATTATCACTAGAGGACTAGTAAACCTGCTGCCAAACAGTCCTCCATATTCAGGAGCTCAGTATAACCCTGCCGCTACCACTGATTGTCAGCTTTCTGCCTATGCACAGTATCAATAGATAGTGTGGGCGGGCTTTACTGACCTCAGCATTGAGAGAATAGATAAACCAGATTTTTATCAAAACAGCAGCAAGTTAAGGTATGTGAACGCAATGTCTTTTTCAGGGGGATTCTATTTTGGAACCACATGAAAAAGAGCTGAATAAACGTTAAGCATAATGACTATATGCACCACTTCAATGCCAAACCAACTTGCTGTGCATATCTGGCGTAATTTGTAAAAAATTTAACTACTTCAGGCTTTAATTAAAAGCCGTGAAGCTGCTAAAAAAATGGCCTTACTATTCTGTAAGAGTCTTCCAGGCATTATTTTATATACATCAGTGGCAAAGATGTAAAAGATGCCAAAGGAGACAATGCAGAAAATACCTTTGCTGGTATTTTCCTGAAGGGTCTTCTGCTTAAAAAATGATGTGGGTACGCTGGCATTTAAAAGATGTAGTGTGAACATACCCTAAGTAGTACATCGCTGGAATCAGGGTCTCTGTCCCTACAATATGGTGCTCTCAGATAGGGTAGCAAAAACCTGGTAACAGATTCCCTTAAGAAAGTGCTAGTATAAAAGTATGAGTGTGACCGCCATATAAAATCCATATGTGCAGTTTGAATACAAAGCATCAGTCTTGTCCTCATCGGATCATTGATGTTTGAGTGGATTTTTGGCATCTGTGCGGCCTCCGTTATATAATGTTATGAAGTGTGTGATAATGTCTAGAAAGCGCTTTGAAATTAATGGGGCTATATAAGTTGAATAATATAATATATTTGCTTTTCCTTTCCGTGAATCACTTACCTGTATCACCTGGCTTGTAGGTTGTCTTATCATTGTGAATGATGCATGGAATACCTCTGTCATAAATCATAACCTTTTTGCTGTCATTCACATTGAGGTTTTCTCCGACTGCAGATACATGTAAGTCATGGAACTGATGACCTCTCGCTAATATTGGGACCTGATAAAAAAAAAAAAATGGAAGCACGTTTTTCTTTTTTATACTTGTCTTGTGAAACCCGACCACCCACAACTTTCTGTCATTTTCCATTCTAGTTTCTGTGTTCTTTCTATATTATGAAAAAAAATAAAAAATTTTCCAGTGTACTTCTATGTGGTTTCCTCACAGCTTTATTCTCTCTGCTAGCAATTATTCAATAGGAACCATCATTGTTCATTTCAGGGACTAATAATCTGTCCATGTCATGAGATGGACACAAAGTTGCGCAAAAGTTTTACACCGCTGTGTCCATCACATAGAATCATAGAATGATAGAGTTGGAAGGGACCTCCTGGGTCATCTGGTCTAACCCCCTGCTCAATGCAGGATTCACTAAATCATCCCAGACAGATGTCTCTCCAGCCTCTGTTTGAAGACTTACATTGAAGGAGAACTCACCACCTCTTCTCGTGTCAGCCTGTTCCACTCATTGATCTCCCTCACTGTCAAAAAGTTTTTTCTAATATCAAATCTGTGTCTCCTCCCATTCAGTTTCATTCCATTGCTTCTCGTAGTTCCATGTGCAAATGAGAATAATGTTGATCCCTCTACACTGTGACAGCCCTTGAAATATTTGTACACAGCTATTAAGTCTCCTCTCAGTCTTCTCTTTTGCAAGCTAAATATTCCCAAATCCAGTAACTGTTCCTCATAGGAACTTGGTTTGCAGACTGGTCACCATCTGGTCTCTCTACTCTGAACTTGGTCCAGTTTTTAGATGTCTTTTTAAAAATGTGATGCCCAAAACTGGACACAGTATTCCAGATGAGGTTTGACCAAAGAGGAGTAGAGGGCAATAGTGACTTCACGTGATCTAGACTGTATGCTTCTGTTAATGCATCCCAGTATTGTATTTGTCTTTTTTGCTGCTGCATCACACTGTTGACTCATGTTTAGTTTATGATCTATTAGTATACCCAAGTCTTTTTCTGATGTGCTGTAGCTCAACCCTATTCCTCCCATTTAGAGTTGAGCGAAACGGGTTGAAAAATTTCAAAAGTCGCCGACTTTTGGCAAAGTCGGGTTTCATGAAACGAAACCCGACCCTAGGATGAGCTATATCAATACAAAAAGGGTGGGGGAACAAGAGGAGCAATAGTGCACTATCACTAGTGACACTACAATGTGAGTGGTATAATGCAGTTCCACTCACCTATTCCAGTTGTGTGACCCACAACTGGCTTGAAGACATAACACAGTATCAGCTGCTGCAGGACTTCCACCGACCACTCCAACGTGGAAAAACTGCCAGAAAATATGGGAAGCAAGGTGTGCCACAGTCCGCGCTGCTGAGTCCACAAAATCACCTGGGATGCAAGATGTTGTAACAAAGTACTTCTTTATTCCTTCCTACGCGTTTCGGCGCCCTTCCTGGCACCTTCCTCAGGGATATCCCTGAGGAAGGGCGCCGAAACGCGTAGGAAGGAATAAAGAAGTACTTTGTTACAACATCTTGCATCCCATATGATTTTGTGGACTCAGCAGCGCGGACTGTGGCACACCTTGCTTCCCATATTTTCTGACCCTAGGATGAGGTCGGCCACGAGGTCGGCGACTTACGCGCCAAAGTCGCGTTTCAAAAGTTTGTTTTGCACTCTTTTTCAGCCAATCAGGATCCACGGACACTGTGGGCAACGTGATGACATAGGCATGGGTCACCACCATCTTTCAGAAGGGCATGCAAGTGATTGGCTTGCTTTGGTGGGCGTCACAGGGGGTATAAAAGGGCGTGCACGCCGACCGCCATCTTACTTCTGCCGATCTTAGGATAGGGAGAGGTTGCTGCGGATTCTGTAGGGAGAGCGTTAGGCAGGGAAGAAGGAAAAAAAACTGCTTCTGCTGCTAGCGATTTTGCCTGTACAACACACCAGTCACTGTGTGCAGTGCAAGGGGAGGCTATATTGTGGTGCTCAGTGGTGTTGGTTGTTGGGCTGCCTTCTAAGGCTTCCTGACATTCCTGCATTGCTGTTTACCCACT
This sequence comes from Dendrobates tinctorius, assembly GCF_039654945.1. Lineage (NCBI taxonomy): Eukaryota > Metazoa > Chordata > Amphibia > Anura > Dendrobatidae > Dendrobates > Dendrobates tinctorius. The sequence continues at coordinate 15,125,378 of NW_027361814.1, read as the reverse complement.
GCTCTGCAAACTGCTTTTTTAAAAGCAATCCCAATTTTTTTTTTGTCCTGCTGAGGTACTGAGCGTGCATTTTTTCACACCATACAGTGGTGTACGCTCCTCACACAGTACCGTGTAACGGCTGTTATCATAGCCACAGTGACATCTTACTTCTGCCAATCTTAGCATAGGGAGAGGTTGCTGCTGATTCTGTAGGGAGAGCGTTAGGCAGGGAAGAAGGAAAAAAAACTGCTTCTGCTGCTAGCGATTTTGCCTGTACAACACACCAGTCACTGTGTGCAGTGCAAGGGGAGGCTATATTGTGGTGTATCAGTGGTGTTGGTTGTTGGGCTGCCTTCTAAGGCTTCCTGACATTCCTGCATTGCTGTTTACCCACTGCTCTGCAAACTGCTTTTTTAACAGCAATCCCAATTTTTTTTTTTTGTCCTGCTGAGGTACTGAGCGTGCATTTTTTCACACCATACAGTGGTGTACGCTCCTCTCAAAGTACCGTGTAACGGCTGTTATCATAGCCACAGTGAAGCTATCAGTGTGTCACTCTGTGAGAATAAGTCGGGGACATGTTCCGTTCTTACAGACCTGCACTCTAGGGAGATTCCTATTCTGCCCAATTCTACATACACCTTGTAGTTTGTGATACACTAGCCAATTTCTGCCTGTGACATAGCGCTGTGATATTCAGTGGGCCTCACACAATCCAAAAGTGTCCAGTGTCCACAAGTGTCTGCAGAAATTCAAAATCTCCCTTATCCTCTAGTCACTTTTGTCACAGCTGTGCCATCGAGCCTGTGACATAGCGCTCAGATACTCAGTGGGCCTCACACAATCCAAAAGTGTCCATTGTCCACTAGTGTGAGCAGAAATTCAAAATCTCCCTTATCCTCTAGTCACTTTGGTCACTGCTGTGCCATCGAGCCTGTGACATAGCGCTCAGATATTCAGTGGGCCTCACACAATCCAAAAGTGTCCAGTGTCCACAAGTGTCTGCAGAAATTCAAAATCTCCCTTATCCTCTAGTCACTTTGGTCACAGCTGTGCCATCGAGCCTGTGACAGCGCTCAGATATTCAGTGGGCCTCACACAATCCAAAAGTGTCCAGTGTCCATTAGTGTGTGCAGAAATTCAAAATCTCCCTTATCCTCTAGTCACTTTGGTCACAGCTGTGCCATCGAGCCTGTGACAGCGCTCAGATATTCAGTGGGCCTCACACAATCCAAAAGTGTCCAGTGTCTACTAGTGTGTGCAGAAATTCAAAATCTCCCTTATCCTCTAGTCACTTTGGTCACAGCTGTGCCATCGAGCCTGTGACATAGCGCTCAGATATTCAGTGGGCCTCACACAATCCAAAAGTGTCCAGTGTCCACAAGTGTGTGCAGAAATTCAAAATCTCCGTGATCCTGTAGTCACTTTTTTCACACCTGTGCCATCGAGCCTGTGACATAGCGCTCTGATATTCAGTGGGCCTCACACAATCCATAAGTGTCCAGTGTCCACTAGTGTGTGCAGAAATTCAAAATCTCCGTGATCCTGTTGTCACATTTTTCACACCTGTGCCATCGAGCCTGTGACATAGCGCTCTGATATTCAGTGGGCCTCACACAATCCATAAGTGTCCAGTGTCCACAAGTGTGTGCAGAAATTCAAAATCTCCCTTATCCTATAGTCACTTTTTTCACACCTGTGCCATCGAGCCTGTGACATAGCGCTCTGATATTCAGTGGGCCTCACACAATCCATAAGTGTCCAGTGTCCACTAGTGTGTGCAGAAATTCAAAATCTCCGTGATCCTGTTGTCACTTTTTTCACACCTGTGCCATCGAGCCTGTGACATAGCGCTCTGATATTTAGTGGGCCTCACACAATCCATATGTGTCCAGTGTCCACAAGTGTGTGCAGAAATTCAAAATCTCCCCTGTCCTATAGACACCTTGTACCTTGTTTTACATTACTATATAGTTTGTTGGATTTTGTCTACATTTCTACCAAAAATGAGGAAGGATGGTGGAAGAGGCCGTGGAATTGGGCGGGGGTTGGCAGCTGGTAATGATGGTGTTGGTGGTGGATCTGATGGTAGTGGCAAAAGCAAAATAGGACCGAATGCAGGAGGTGTTGAGCCTGCGTCATCGTCTGGCTCCACAAGGTCTCGAAGGCTAACTTTTCTAGGAGTTGGCAAACCGCTTTTAAAGCCAGAGCTGCAGGAAAAAGTTTTGGCTTACATTGCTGACTCAGCCTCCATCTCTATCGCCTCCTCTTCTGAAGTTGTAAAAAGTAAAAGCACTGAGTCGTCATTGGAGGCTCATGTTCATGAACCACACCTTTCCTTGTGTCCTTCACCCCAACCAAGATTGAAGGATGACGCAGGCCATACTACTGATTACTCCATGGAGCTGTTTTCACATACCATGCCTGGATTATCAAGTGAAATGGTGAATTACCCAGGCCAAGATGAATCTGACATGGAGTGCACTGATGCACAGCAACTGATAGATGATTCTGCTGGTACATTCACTCAGAGCACTACATTGTCCTCGCAGTGTACAGAGCCAGATTCTGACCCTGATGAGACTCAGGTGCCCCTTCCTGCACACTATACCAGCATACACAGTGACACAGAGGAAGGTGCACATGACATTTAAGAGGAGGTGATGGATGACCCAGTTGTTGACCCAGATTGGCATCCATTGGGGGAAGAGGGTGCTGCTTCCAATAGCTCAGATGAGGAGCATCCACAGCAGATATCGACATCGCAACAGCTGTTATCTGGCAGGCACGGAGCACTCCAAAGACAGGTTCCAAAAATCAAAAGAGTTGCTGGACAGCTTGTCCAGAGGGTCAAAATATCACAGCGTGCTAGGCCGCAAAATGTCTGCCAAAGTAGGAAGAGTGCAGTGTGGCACTTTTTTGAACAAAATCCTCATGATCAGGCCAAGGTTATCTGTAAAAAGTGCGCAAAGACCTTTATCCGAGGGAAAAATCTGAAAAATTTGAATACCAGTTGCATGCTTAGACATTTAACCACCATGCACTTGCAAGCGTGGACACAACACCAAACCTCAAGTACCACATGTGCAACTGATCACAAAGAAGGTAGTCAGCAATGCTACATTGTTTCCCCCACTGTAAGCCCACCGGTCAGCACACAGCAGCAAATGTTGAGGTGTCGTTGCAAGGCCACAGCAGTCAGGGAATCCCACTGTTTTATCAATGAAATACTGAATGTAGGCCATCAGAAAGAACACCAACTCCATCACCATCATCAACCTTCTCTCAGTCCGCCCTGTCCACCGCTACTTCCACCATGTGCAGCTCTCAAGTCCAGCTCACCCTCCCAGACACTAGGTCAAGAAAGTACTCAGTCTCTCATCCACGTACACTGGGTTTGAACACCCACATTGCCAAACTAATCTCGTTTGAGATGATGCCCTATCGGTTGGTGGAAAGCGCAGCTTTCCGCGAACTCATGGCCTATGCAGTACCACGCTATGACCTACCCAGTCGCCACTTCTTCTCTCGCAAAGCCATCCCAGCCCTCCACCATCATGTGAAAGACCGCATTGTCCATGCACTCAAGCAGTCAGTGAGTGGAAAGGTGCACCTCACAACTGATGCATGGTCCAGTCGGCATGGCCAGGGCCGTTACGTGTCCATCACTGCGCACTGGGTTAATGTGGTGGATGCAGGGTCCACAGGGGACAGCAGTGGTGGGACAGTGCTGCCTAGCCCACGGTATAGGAAACAGTTGGCTGTAGGCGTTCGACCCTCCTCCTCCTCCAGAAGCGAAAGCTCGTCCACAGAGCGCAGTCGTACGAGCACTCCATCTGCAGCTGCCACTGTTGCACACGAGGTGTCCCCCTATCGAGCAGCTAGTGGAAAGCGTCAGCAGGCTGTGTTGCAGATGATGTGTTTGGGTGACAGACACACCGCCGAGGTGCTGGCCGAGTACTTTCAGCGACAAACTGAGTCATGGCTGGGCAGTGTACATCTTGAGGCAGGCAAGGTAGTTAGTGATAACGGCCGTAATTTTGTGGCAGCCATAGCCCTTTCAAAACTCAGCCACATACCTTGCTTGGCTCACACCTTGAACCTGGTGGTGCAGTGCTTCCTCAAAAATTATCCGGAGTTAACAGCCCTGCTCCAGAAGGTGCGAAGACTGGGCGCGCACATCCGCCGGTCGCCTGTACACTCCATTCGTATGCAGAAGCTGCAGCGATTGCTCCACCTTCCCAACTACCGCCTCATTATCGACATTGCAACAATGTGGAACTCCACCCTGCACATGGTTGAGCGGCTGTGCGAGCAGAGGCAGGCCATAATGCATTTGTGGGAGGATACACGGCCAGGCACTTTGAGAGCAGACATGGAGTTGACAGGTGTGCAGTGGTCGAAGCTGAAAGACCTCTGTAAAGTCCTTCAGTGTTTTGAGGAATGCACACGGCTGGTAAGCGCAGACGACGCCATCCTAAGCATGAGCCTCCCACTTATGCGTCTGCTCATGCAAACTTTGACGCACCTTAAGGAGCAGGCATCTGCAGCCAATGTTGACGAGGAGGGAATCCTTAATGACATTCAGCCATTGTCTGCTCAGGGACCTCTCCTGGACGAGGTGGAGGAAGAAGAGGAGGAGGATGATGATGATGGGGATGATTACTTAGGGGAGGAGGATGTATCTCGTGGGGCAAGTGAAAATGTTGGCGTGGCAAGGTCTGGTACAGGGTTTGTGCGTGACTGGAGGGATGTGGATTTGCCAGAAAGTGCTCCTCCAACCAGCACTCGCAGTGCATCATTGACACCGGGAACATTGGCCCACATGTCAGATTATGCCTTGCAGATCCTAAAAAGGGACCCCCGCATTGCCAAAATGATGAACGATGACGACTACTGGTTGGCCAGCATCCTGGATCCACGCTATAAAGGCAAATTACAAAACATCATGCCACAGGAGAACCTTGACCTAATATTGGCTAATAAACAAGCAACTCTGGTAAATCGGTTGCTTGAGGCATTCCCAGCACACAGCAGCGGTGATGGTTCTCACACGAGCCGTACTGGCCGGGGGCAGCTTGGCAGAGGTGTTTGTGGTGCACACGGCAGAAGTGGCGTTGGAGACGGGTTTCATGACAATGTTGTGGACTGATTTTTCAAGTACCGCTCACACAACTGGTAATACTGCATCGATGGAAAGTGACAGGAGACAGCAGTTGTCAACTATGGTTACAAACTACTTTTCCTCCCATATCGATGTTCTCCCACACAGGTCATTCCCCTTTGACTATTGGGCCGCTAAACTGGACACCTGGCCTGAATTGGCACAATATGCCTTAGAGGAGCTCGCTTGCCCAGCTGCAAGTGTGCTATCGGAAAGAGTCTTCAGTGCAGCTGGATCAATCCTTACAGAAAAAAGGACCCGTCTGTCAACCCAAAATGTGGATGATCTAACCTTCATTAAAATGAACCATGCATGGGTTTCCAAGGATTTTGTCCCACCTTCCCCTGATGACACATAGGGTGACCGAAAAATGGCTTGCTTTGGTCCACCTCTTCCTGGGACTTGACCTATTTCGCCTTTTGCATCAGCTGAATGTCCAACATCAACATATGCCACTTTCTAAAACTCCCTAATTGTGCTGCTTCCCCCCCCATGGCCGGGGTCACCACCTAGCGCACGACACCGTGCGAGTGCCGTTGCCCTGGACAGGTGGGTAGGCCGACTCTTGGGCGCGGGCACTGGCACAGGGTCCCTCATAGTGCAATCAAGTGTCTCTGACGGTGGTGATGCACACCCGCCGTCAGACACACCACCGTACTATCAGGGGCCCTGTGCCAGTGCCGTCGCCAACGAGTGGGCCCCCCCTGCTTGCTCAGGATCACAGCACTTGCAAGGTTGAAATACTGTGCAGTGAGATGGAAGATGGGAACGACGAGGAGTCCAGACTAGTACAGGGATTCCCTAGCAAGGAGACTTATTTCATTGTTTTCAATGTTGGGACAGCAATTTTTGGGGAGCACTATACTCTGGAGAATGATAGATGGGGGCCCACCATACACTGGAACATTCCAAAGGTGGACATCAGACACTGGAGCAGCATTTACAGGGCCCATTATACACTAGAGCATTAGAAATGGGGCCCATTATGTTTGGAGCATTATTTGGGCCCATAAGACAGTGGAGCTTCATCCATGGGGACCAACATATACTGTAGCATTATGTGGAGCTCATCATATACTGTTTCAAACATTATATGGGACCAATGATTCTGTATGGAGAAATAGATGGGCCTTGTCATGAGATGTAAAAAGTGAAGTATTTTTCATTATACTATACTGCTATTTCTCTGCCGTATCGGAGCATGATGAGTTGTGGTATGTGTTAAAGGGGCGCTCTTTCGCCCAGGGCACATGAAAACCTGGAGCCAGCCCTACCCCCCCACAACTTTAGCCAAATAACCCCCATTTTTCAGTGCGTAACTTGTATTATGAAGTTAATTAAGGTTGACAAGCTTAAGTAAGAAGAATTGATGCTTTTGGCATTCAAATGTGCACTGTAGGTGTGTTTCCTGTCTTCCTCTCACTGCCGACTTTTATTCCCCATTGACTTACATTGGGTTCCGTGTTTCGGGATGACCCCGACTTTTCCCTATAGTCGGCCGATCTTGCTCGACCCGACTTTTGGAAAAGTCGGGTTTCACGAAACGAAACTCGACCCTAAAAAACCAAAAGTCGCTCAACTCTATTCAGGAACTCATTACTCCCTGGTCTCCCAGCTTCCTGCTTGCCTTGAGGTGGCTGCTCCTGAAGATTCAGACCAATGGAATGGCCTTCCTGCTGGTCTGAATGGTTCACCATCACCAAATTACAAGGGGAGACAATTTTGGCTTTGCAGCATCGTTCAGCCAACCAGCTTCAGAGTTGTGTTTCCAAACTGTATAGCAGGCAGCTGGCAAGAGTGATCCTTGCCTAGAAAACCAGTTACTTAGAGACTGCAGAGATGGCCAATAACCTGTCCTTGTCCAATAGGATGTTCTTGAAAACGGAATAACTTTTAATAACAGGTACATTTCAAAGAAACTTGTTTTTACAAACAATTTTCAATTTTGTTTATTTAAAGGGAACCTGTTAGCAGGATTGTGCTCAGTAACCTACAGACACTGTCATGTTGGTGCCGTTATACTGATTAAAATGATACCTGAGTGATTAAATCCGTCTTGTGGTTTTTCTTTAATCTGTATTTGCACTTTTCAGCTAATGAGATTCTCATGTTCTAAACTGATCTAAAACGCTTTCATATTTTTAAAAAAAATAAAACTGGATGCATGTAATACAATGTTAAAGCAGCTGAGGTATTGGACAATATCACGTACACTACATGTCAGTCAACCGATATGATCCTCAGGTTCAGACATCCCAAATTTTCTTTCCTGACACGTCAATGGGAAATTTATTGATGACCTGTATTTTTTTTTTTTTTTTTTTACATATGTTTGGAAAACTTTTACATAGTACATTGTGTCAACTTTGTCTAGTTTTAGAAATGTATGCTGACCTGGAAGGCAAAGCACTCAGAATGCTGATAGTCATCTATTCTGTGTTTCAGTAGAACAACATTTTCGTCATCTTTCTCCAGTTCTAGTTTAAGGTCAACTGCTCCCTTTAAATCTACGAAAGCCACACACAGTTTCTGCTCCGATCCCGACTGAAAGCTCATCTTAGTTGCAATGACATAATGGCTGTAAGTGGAAAAAAAATAATTGTCAATATATCAGAAAACAAGTAGAATAATGGGACTGGTGTATTTATGGCTACTATTAATAGCTGAAAAGCGTAGTTATTAACTATAAATAAATGCAAAATATAGAAAATACCCCCAAATATCCAACTAATTCCTGTCTCTGTCTTCTCCTGTCCATTGATTTTATTTTAAACACATATTGTCATTAAAATTGGTAAAATATTTGTGGTGAAAAAAATAAAATAATGGAAATAAAGAATTAAAGGCAATCTGTCACCAGGTTTTTGCCACCTAATCTGAGAGCAGCATGATGTAGAGACAGATACCCTGACTAGCAATGTGTCACTTAATGGAATGCTTGCTGTCGTTTTGATATAATTACTGTAAAATCAGCAGGAGATTATCACTAGAGGACTATTAATCCTGCTGCCTTGCAGTCCTCCATATTCAGGAGCTCAGTATAACCCGCCCCCACCACTGATTGGCAGCTTTCTGTCTATGCACAGCGTACACAGAAAATTGTCAATCAGTGGTTGTGGGTGGGGTTATACAGCACTCAGCATCAAGAGAACTACAGATATCAGCTCCATAAAATGTAATCAAAACCTTCTCTGATTATTGTGTTTCCGCTACATTTTCTTTTTCCCCTTTATTTGGTGCATTTTATGTGCAGATTCGAAACAGCAAATTATATTAGGTATATTCTGCGCTGTAAAACAACTTTTTAAATTCTTATTTTTTTACATGTGTTTTTCCCCAACTTTTAGGCTCTCTATAGAAGACGATAGAGAAAAAAAACACCAAAATTGCAGTTAAACAGCAAGTAGGTAGGAGTTTTCATGTAACTACATAGACTTGAAAAGTGAAATGAAACAGTTTTTCTGCACAATGAAATGCAACATTTACCGCACATAAGAACATATTCAATTTATAGAGCCTTAAACATGACACTTTATCTGCCAGACATTTGTAGACAGCACTGTTTTGGTAATAGCACTAATGATGCTGATTTTTCTGATAAGGCCGGGATCAGACCTGCGAGAAACTCTCACGAATCTCTCACCTCAATACCCGGCACTCGGACCGGAGTGTTCAGCTGCATAGAAATACATAGAAATATATGCAGCCGCCCACTCCAGTCCGAGTGCCGGCGGCAGTGCCGGGTATTGAGGTGTGAGATTCGTGCGAGTTTCTCGCTAGTCTGACCCCGGCCTAACCGCTAAACTGCGTCATTTTGCTTTAACTTGTTAAAGAGTTAGATATACATTTACAGAATATCCATCAATATGTGGCACTAGGGACAACATTTTATTCCTATTTCACACACTTTTCTAGTGACGTTACTAGCTATCAGCTGAAACTCCAGAAGGAGCAGCAGTGCCTTCCAATCTAGTAACTTCAGATAAAACATAAATGTGATACATTACACACATTGTGAGAAAATAGCAACTTGTGTTACAAATAATCATAATCTGGATCTTACGGTTCTGATGATGATGCACAGGATGAGCGGAAGATTGCCAGGCAGACGGATAGCAAAAGAAGCCACATGTTGGATCACACATCACCTTAACTGGGTCTCCAAAATGTTCTCTCTCTTATAATAATGAGAGATGAAGGAGGAGCCACTATCACTCTCTGCCCAAGCCTATAGCAGTTTCTTCCCAAATCTATCTCAGCCTCTCAGACATGTGGGGGCAATAAACTTATGTGGGTGGAATTTTGGCTAATTAGCAAGATTTTAGTGTTAACCTGTTGATCTCTTATCTCCTGTGGAACTTGTGCTCATGGAAAGAATCCAGTGTAAATAACATTGCCACATTCAACATATTAGGTAAAATGTACCTGCCCGGGGTCTCTTGGCCGCGACATTGGATAAAAAACTATTAACAACCGACCTCGACCTTTACAACACATGTGCATGTCCACTTCTAAATCTTCAATCTAAACTTGAATATAAACTGAGTGGACTTCACTGCGCACATACAGTAGGGCGCAGATCCAGTTAGGTCTGATAGGTTATTTTTTCATTTAACAATTGTGGCTGTCCCTGGCACAATCAACACGACTGCTGCAGCAGTTGTAGAACTGAGGTGTATTAGACAGCAATATTGGAAAATCCACACATTAAAAACTTAATCCACCAATTGTATTTTGATCATTTAAAGTGTAACTGTGGATTAAGGAGAACTTGCAGCACCGTATTTTTATCTGACTGTTGGAATAATGCTTATTATTTTATAACTTACTACAACAATCTCAGTCAAATTTTCAAAAATAACAAAGAAAAAGATGTAGAAATTTGGTTAGGTTCTTCAAGCCAGGGGTGGACATACCGCCGGTGCAGCCAGTGAAATTGCACCAGGGCCCAAAAGTGGAGAGGGGCTCCTGCAGGCAGGTGCATACTGGCCATAATGGCAGAGTATGCAGCTGCTATGGGGCCACTGAGTCAAGATTACGGGTGGGAGTGGGAGGGTCCTTGGTGTTATGCAGCATCGGGCCCCTCTCACTCCCTCCTGTAATTATGCGACTACCCAGAACTGGGGAAAGAGCAGCACGCAGTGTTATGAGCTCATTTTCTGCTCCACCAGCTGGGAGTTCTCCTTCCGTTCTCCCTCTGGTGGTGACAGGAGGTAGTGAGGTTGGTTTAATTGGTAATGGTCTGCCACCTGACGAGGAGAATAATGATTGGATCTCTGGAGTATCAGACTGGATACAAGACAGCCGACGCCATATCCAGTTGCTGGTGATTCAGTCTGCTTCTCAGGTCTTGGACTTCAGCTCTGCTCCAGTCTTCTCAAGTTAAGTTTGTTTTTGCTAATGTTCACACTTGCTCTTGTTGGTCAACTCAGTTTTTTTGTGGTCAGCCAGCCCGGCTCTTATTTATCTGTATTTGCCAATTTGCCTTTTTGTCCTTTATTAGATTGGCCTCTTTTTTGCTCTGTCTCAGAATATTTCAGAGTGCTGATATAGTGGTAGAAGTCTAGTGACTTCAGGGTTAATTTTGTTATCAGAAGTGTTGGACATTATTTTGGGTAGGGTTTTTTGGCAGATTGCAGACAGTATCTTTCCTTTCCTGTCCTTTCAAGTTAGTTTGGCCCCATCGTTTGCGCAGCCTATTTTTCTGCCTTTGTTTTCATCTTGCTTCACCGTCAATACATGTGGGGGGCTGTCTTTCCTTTGGGGTCTGCTCTGGGGGAGTTAGTTTTCCTCTTTTCTTACTTTAGGCTTATTTAGCTTTCTTGTTGTGACGAGGCGTCCAGGACCATCGTAGGCATGCTCCACGACTGCTGCTAGTTGTGTGTTAAGATCAGGGATCTGCAATCTGCATAGTTACCAACCTCTCTGGTTTTCTGAGACTTAGCGTGTGTTGCTTTTTTTCTCCTCGGTGACCCATTCATAACAGAATCACCAGCTATACCGCAGATTCTAGGGTACTCAAGAGTAGGAAAAAATTGTTTAAAAAAAAAAAAGTGTCAGAATTTTTTTTTTTATATATTTTTTCCTCTTTTTCTCTGGGGCCATAGGATGATTTTTTTTTCTCTCCTAATGGAGATTAAGCAACTGTCTGATCATGTGGAGCAACTTGCTGCTGAAGTGCAGGGAATTTCTACCTACCTCATTCAGTCACATGTTGCTGAACCCAAGATCCCTACTCCTGATGTGTTTTCTGGGGATCGGTCTAAATTTCTGAATTTCAAGAATAATTGTAAATTATTTCTTGCCTTGAAGCCTAACTCATCGGGGAGCTCTGTGCAGCAGGTTAAAATTGTCATCTCCCTGCTGCGTGGCGATCCCCAGGATTGGACTTTTTCTCTGACACCTGAAAATCCTATTCTGACTAATGTGGATGCATTTTTTCAAGCCTTCGGGTTGTTGTATGATGAACCAAATGCCGTTGATCAAGCTGAGAGAACCCTGTTGGCATTAAACCAGGGTCAGGATCCTGCAGAGTTATGTCAAAAATTCCGAAAGTGGGCAGTCCTTACTACATGGAATGATAGTGCACTGGCAGCTCTCTTTCGGAAAGGTTTATCAGAGACTGTAAAAGATATTATGGTGGGATTTCCTGTTCCCTCTGGTCTGGATGGCTCTATGTCATTAGCCATTCAAGTTGATCGGCGTTTACGTGAACGTAAAACTACACGGGAGGCGCTGCCACCTTCTGAACAAATGTCTGAACCTATGCAATGTGATGGGGTATTGTCTAGGGCGCAACGTCAGGAGTTTAGAAGGCGTAATAAGCTGTGTTTTTTCTGTGGAGACGCCTCTCATACTATTTCTGTCTGCCCTAAACGAGAGAAACGTTTTGTTTGCACACACATTTGCTGTGGGCAGTGTACAACCTAAGTTCCTTTTGGCAATTACTTTGGTCTGCTCCTTGTCCATGTTTTCCACTAAGGCTTTTGTGGATTCAGGAGCAGCTCTGAATCTGATGGATTTGGACTTTGCCAAACGTTGTGGTTTGTCCATGATGCCTCTGCAGACACCTATTCCTTTGATGGGTATTGATGCCACTCCTTTGACAGAGAATGAACCTCAGTTTTGGACCCAGGTGATAATGCGAGTTGCCCCAGACCACCAAGAAAATTGTAAATTTTTGGTGCTGCATAATTTGCATGATACTATTGTTCTGGGTTTACCCTGGTTGCAAACTCATAACCCAGTTTTGGATTGGAAATCTGTGTCTGTGGTGAGTTGGGGTTCTCAGTGTGTTCTTAGGGACGCTCCTGTTTTCTCCACCTCTCCTCAGTCTCATGATATTCCTGATTATCTGGCTGATTTCTCTGATGTATTTAGTGAGAGTAAGTCTGCATCTTTGCCTCCTCATAGGAGTTATGACTGTGCAATTGAGTTGATGCCTGCGTCCAAATTTCCCAAGGGTTGGCTTTTCAACTTATCTGTACCCGAACATGATGCTATGCGATCCAATATTAAGAAGTCGTTGGAGAAGGGTCATATTAGACCATCCTCGTCACCTTTAGGCGCTGTTTTTTTTGTGGCCAAGAAAGATGGTTCATTAAGACCGTGTATTGATTATCGCTCCCTTACCAAGATGACGGTTAAATATTAGTACCCGTTACCTCTGATGTCTGATTTATTCTCCAGAGTTAAGAGTGCCTGCTGGTTTACTAAGCTTAACCTCAGGGGGGCGTATAATCTTATTCGCATCAAGCACGGGGATGAATGGAAGACGGCGTTTAATACTCTGGAGGGACATTTTGAGTACCTGGTGATGCCTTTTGGGCTCTCTAATGCCCCTTCTGTCTTCCAGTCCTTTATGACTGATATTTTTCGAGACTTTGGTGATAAGTTTTTGATCATCTATCTTGATGATATTTTGATCTTTTCTAGTGATTGGGATTCCCATGTGGAACATGTCCGGACTGTGTTCCAGATTTTGAGGGAGAATTCCCTGTTTGTTAAGGGATCGAAATGCCTCTTTGGTGTACAGAGGATTTCATTTTTTGGGATTTATCTTGTCTCCATCGACTATTGAAATGGACCCGGCCAAGGTACAGGCAATTTATGATTGTGTTCAGCCTACTTCTTTGAAGGCTCTCCAGAGGTTTTTGGGTTTTGCTAATTTCTATCGTAAATTTATAGGTAATTTTTCTAGTATTGTCAAACCACTGACTGATCTGACCAAGAAGGGAGCTGATGTGCTGAATTGGTCTCCTGAGGCTGTCTCAGCATTTCAAGAGCTTAAGCGGAGATTTACTTCAGCTCCAGTTCTATGGCAACCTGATGTCTCACTTCCATTTCAAGTGGAGGTAGACGCTTCTGAGATTGGTGCAGGAGCTGTTTTGTCCCAAAAAGACCCTGTGCCTTCTTTTCTCGAAAGTTCTCCCCATCTGTACGCAACTATGACGTGGGGAATCGGGAATTGTTGGCCATGAAAAGGGCATTTGAGAAGTGGAGACATTGGTTGGAGGGAGCTAGACATCAATTTGTGGTCCTCACCGATCACAAGAATCTGATTTATCTGGAGTCGGCTAAATGCTTGAATCCTAGACAGGCTAGATGGGCCTTGTTTTTCACGCGTTTTAATTTTGTGGTCTCTTTTCTTCCGGGCACTAAGAATGTTTAGGCAGATGCCCTTTCTAGGAGTTTCTTTGCTGATTCTCTTAATGTGACTGAGCCTACTACTATCCTGGGTGAGGGGGTAGTTCTTTCTGCCATTTCGCCCGATTTGAGACGCGCCCTGGAGGAATTTCAGGAGGATAAACCTGAGCGTTGCCCTATGGGAAGATTGTATATTCCTGACCAGTGGAGAAAGAGAGTGATGTCTGAAGTCCATTGCTCCACATTGGCTGGTCATCCAGGTATTTTTGGTACTAGAGATTTGGTGAGTCGGTAGTTTTGGTGGCCTGCCTTATCTCGTGATGTCAGGAATTTTGTACAGTCCTGTGGGACTTGTTCTCGGTCTAAACCCTGTTCTCGTTCTAGTGGGTTGCTGATGCCCCTCCCGGTGCCCAAGAGGCCATGGACCCATATCTCAATGGATTTTATTTCTGATTTTCCTGTCTCTCAGAGAATGACTGTTATCTGGGTGATTTGTGATAGATTTTCGAAGATGGTCCATCTTGTACCACTCCCAAAGTTGCCATCTTCCGCTGAGTTGGTACCCTTGTTTTTACAACAGGTGGTTCGGTTACACGGGATTCCTGAGAACATTGTGTCCGATAGAGGGGTCCAGTTTGTTTCCAGATTTTGGAAAGCCTTTTGTTCCAATCTGGGAATTCAGTTATCCTTCTCCTCCGCGTTTCATCTCCAGACCAATGGGCAGACTAAGAGCACAAACCAGACCCTGGAGTCTTATTTAAGATGTTTTATATCTGCTGATCAGGATGATTGGGTCTCATTTTTGCCCTTGACCGAATTTGCGCTGAACAATAGAGCTAGTTCTGCCACTTTGATGTCACCCTTTTTCTGTAATTTTGGGTTTCATCCTCGATTCTCTTCAGGACAAGTGGAATCTTCGTCCTGCCCAGGTGTGGATACTGTGGTTGTGAGAATGCAGCAGATATGGGACCAAGTGGTGGATAAGTTGTCACTCTCTCAGGAAAAGGCCCAGTGTTTTTCCAACTGGCATAGGACCATTGGTCCCCGGTTTAAAGTGGGTGATATGGTTTGGTTGTCGTCTAAGAATATTCCTATGAAAATTGCATCTCCAAATTTTAAGCCAAGATTTATTGGACCTTATAAGATTTTGGAGATTCTTAATCCTGTTTCTTTTCGATTGGCTCTTCCAGTTACGTTCAAAATCCATGACGTATTTCACAAATCACTGTTGAAGAGGTTTGTTGAGCCAGTAGTTCCTGTGGCGGCACCTCCTGACCCTGTTTTGGTTAAAGGCAATGTGGAATATGAGGTAGAGAAAATATTGGATTCTCGTTTGGTCAGACGGAGACTCCAGTATTTGGTCAAATGGAAGGGTTATGGCCAGGAGGATAATTCTTGGGTCTCTGCCTCGGATATTCATGTCAATAAATTGGTTCGTGCTTTTCACCGGGCCCATCCTGATCGGCCTGGTGGCGTGGATGAGGGTTCGGTGACCCCTCCTCAAGGGGGGGTACTGTTATGAGCTCATTTTCTGCTCCACCAGCTGGGAGTTCTCCTTCCTTTCTCCCTCTGGTGGTGACAGGAGGTAGTGAGGTTGGTTTAATTGGTAATGGTCTGCCACCTGACGAGGAGGATAATGATTGGATCTCTGGAGTATCAGACTGGATATAAGACAGCCGACGCCTTATCCAGTTGCTGGTGATTCAGTCTGCTTCTCAGGTCTTGGACTTCAGCTCTGCTCCAGTCTTCTCAAGTTAAGTTTGTTTTTGCTAATGTTCACACTTGCTCTTGTAGGTCAACTCAGTTTTTTTGTGGTCAGCCAGCCCGGCTGGGCTGTGATGAACTTCCACTCTTATTTATCTGTATTTGCCAATTTGCCTTTTTGTCCTTTATTAGATTGGCCTCTTTTTTGCTCTGTCTCAGAATAATTCAGAGTGCTGATATAGTGGGAGAAGTCTAGTGACTTCAGGGTTAATTTTGTTATCAGAAGTGTTGGACATTATTTTGGGTAGGGTTTTTTGGCAGATTGCAGACAGTATCTTTCCTTTCCTGTCCTTTCAAGTTAGTTTGGCCCCATCGTTTGCTCAGCCTATTTTTCTGCCTTTGTTTGTGTTTTCATCTTGCTTCACCGTCAATACAAGTGGGGGGCTGTCTTTCTTTTGGGGTCTGCTCTGGGGGAGTTAGTTTTCCTCTTTTCTTACTTTAGGCTTATTTAGCTCTCCGGTTGTGACGAGGCATCCAGGACCATCGTAGGCACGCTCCACGACTGCTGCTAGTTGTGTGTTAAGATCAGGGATCTGAAATCTGCATAGTTACCAACCTCTCTGGTTTTCTGAGACTTAGCGTGTGTTGCTTTTTTTCTCCTCGGTGAGCCATTCATAACAACGCAGCATGCAGGAGTTCAAAAAGGGGCATGTCATGCAGGGAGAGACGCTGGCCAATGAACGCTTTCCTCACCAGACTGATGAGAGCGCGCACTGGCTGCCAACTCTGTCTTCCTGCGTGGTGCTCCCCAATGGTGAGTGATCACATGCAGTCAGGGGCCGGGGCCGCACAACACACTGGGGACAACAGTGGAAGAAGAGCTGGACTTGCCTTGTGTATTCTGCTCCCTCCAATGTTCTATTCCCAGCAGGCTGCAGCATCTCAGAGAAGAGGTCTCAGGTGGAGGCTCACTGCACGGTATAGCACGGCAGCACCAGGGGGCTGATATCAGTCCTCTCTGCTGTGTCTCTGATGCGCCCCAGGGGCCATGGGATACTCGGTACTGGGCTGGTCATCTTAAATTGATTTGTAACAGTGGCAGTGACCCGGTCTGTGGCCCCAGGCGGTCATATAAAAGGGGTAGAATTGAATGGGAATAAGTTTATGTAGTGATTTGTAATGCCAGTTGGAGTGTTCGACTGTAGTATAGCCAGCACTGCAGATGATCCCTGGGGGAGTAGATGGTGATGGCAGTGCAGATGTTTAACCCTCTCCAACCAGGGCAAACAGAGATTGATGGAAGTAGAAGGCACGGAGTAATAAGGCAGGAGGCAAGGAAAGTCACTTTATCATTTACTGTAGTTCAGGTGCAGTTCAGAGGAGATATTACAACTCTCACCAGGTTACAGTCTGCTTTGCAAAATGGGAGTTATCCTTCACTCTGCTTGTGACTCAGTGTATGCTTCCTGCTATTTTAATCCCTTCAGGGACCAAGGATTTCTGGAGTTTAGAAACTTCCAGTATAGCTTCTACTCACTGTGTATTTCCCATCTGGCAACTTGCAGCTTGGGTCATGTATGAGGCAGCTCAAGTACCCTCTTGCACAATCCTTCACTGATCCTAGTTCGCTGCAGTTTTCCCAGGGTAAACACGATCCTGTTGGTTGTATAATCCCACACAGTCTCTCAGCTTACCACCCTGCTCTGAAAGCATGGATGGTCTAGGGGAAGATTCCCTGATGCTTCTTTGCTCTACTCCTGGATAGAGCACATGTCTAATGGCTTCCAAGAGTATTCTCCTCCTCCCTCTTCTTCACACTGAAAACAACAACTCTGCTCCTCCCCCTCCCAGTTAGGGTGTGTCTGCAAAGCTCTAATCTTCAGACAAGTAAGGGACTGAGGTGAATTGTGTGTGTGTTGTTGTCCCTAGCAGAGAAAGCATAACTCCCATTGCTCACAAAACACATACAAAACAGTACATTTTTAACCCTTTTGTGGCAGAAAAGATGCAGGGCACCACATCTCCATCTCCCACAATGGGTTCTCCAGCCCTCTCCAGCTTATCTCTGAATTATGTGGGTGTCCTATGGTCTCTCACCCTGCTTCAGTATTTTGTTCTCCATTTAGCTATGTACAGTGGGGCAAAAAAGTATTTAGTCAGTCAGCAATAGTGCAAGTTCCACCACTTAAAAAGATGAGAGGCGTCTGTAATTTACATCATAGGTAGACCTCAACTATGGGAGACAAACTGAGAAAAAAAAATCCAGAAAATCACATTGTCTGTTTTTTTTTCATTTTATTTGCATATTATGGTGGAAAATAAGTATTTGGTCAGAAACAAGCAATCAAGATTTCTGGCTCTCACAGACCTGTAACTTCTTCTTTAAGAGTCTCCTCTTTCCTCCACTCATTACCTGTAGTAATGGCACCTGTTTAAACTTGTTATCAGTAGAAAAAGACACCTGTGCACACCCTCAAACAGTCTGACTCCAAACTCCACTATGGTGAAGACCAAAGAGCTGTCAAAGGACACCAGAAACAAAATTGTAGCCCTGCACCAGGCTGGGAAGACTGAATCTGCAATAGCCAACCAGCTTGGAGTGAAGAAATCAACTGTGGGAGCAATCATTAGAAAATGGAAGACATACAAGACCACTGATAATCTCCCTCGATCTGGTGCTCCACGCAAAATCCCACCCCGTGGGGTCAGAATGATCACAAGAACGGTGAGCAAAAATCCCAGAACCACGCGGGGGGACCTAGTGAATGAACTGCAGAGAGCTGGGACCAATGTAACAAGGCCTACCATAAGTAACACACTACACCACCATGGACTCAGATCCTGCAGTGCCAGACGTGTCCCACTGCTTAAGCCTGTACATGTCCGGGCCCGTCTGAAGTTTGCTAGAGAGCATTTGGATGATCCAGAGGAGTTTTGGGAGAATGTCCTATGGTCTGATGAAACCAAACTGGAACTGTTTGGTAGAAACACAACTTGTCGTGTTTGGAGGAAAAAGAATACTGAGTTGCATCCATCAAACACCATTCCTACTGTAAAGCATGGTGGTGGAAACATCATGCTTTGGGGCTGTTTCTCTGCAAAGGGGCCAGGACGACTGATCCGGGTACATGAAAGAATGAATGGGGCCATGTATCGTGAGATTTTGAGTGCAAACCTCCTTCCATCAGCAAGGGCATTGAAGATGAAACGTGGCTGGGTCTTTCAACATGACAATGATCCAAAGCACACCGCCAGGGCAATGAAGGAGTGGCTTCGTAAGAAGCATTTCAAGGTCCTGGAGTGGCCTAGCCAGTCTCCAGATCTCAACCCTATAGAAAACCTTTGGAGGGAGTTGAAAGTCCGTGTTGCCAAGGGAAAAGCCAAAAACATCACTGCTCTAGAGGAGATCTGCATGGAGGAATGGGCCAACATACCAACAACAGTGTGTGGCAACCTTGTGAAGACTTACAGAAAACGTTTGACCTCTGTCATTGCCAACAAAGGATATATCACAAAGTATTGAGATGAAATTTTGTTTCTGACCAAATACTTATTTTCCACCATAATATGCAAATAAAATGAAAAAAAAACAGACAATGTGATTTTCTGGATTTTTTTTTTTCAGTTTGTCTCCCATAGTTGAGGTCTACCTATGATGTAAATTACAGACGCCTCTCATCTTTTTAAGTGGTGGAACTTGCACTATTGCTGACTGACTAAATACTTTTTGCCCCACTGTATCTAGGTCCATTTTTTCTGTATTTAATTGTCATATTCATGAGTGGTTTGCGCTTTTGATCTTGTGCATCCTTTTCTACATAGATAATGCCATTATTGGGTAGTGCATCTATGATCATTGGACCCACTTGATACGGCCTTAAGATGGCAATCATGCATATCTTTTCGACATAGATTGAATGCTGTGTCAGTGCGTGCATGCGCAATGAATACACCGAGCATCCTCTCATTTGGATTTACACGCAGGCGCTCATCTAGCCCCTGCTTGAGCATGTCCTGTTACCGAAAGCAGTTTATTTAATCCTCGGCTGGTTTTCACAGATGATTTTTATAAGTACTGTCTGTGCATGTGACGATACACACATTTGCACATGCACAATTACATGTGTTTATTTTATGTGTCATTTACACATGGCTGAAAGCAGCTGACTTTGTGTTACTGCTGTCTGTGCATGCGCTGATGCACACACTGGCTGCATTTTGCATTGTATGTCCAAACAGCTGATCTTCAGCTTGCTCATGTGTATATAAAATGTGTGCTACACACTTGTACTAACAGGCCCCTGAGGAAGCCACACTTGGTTTGTGACAGTTGGGTGTGGTTCACTGGATTCTCTGTGGACATATAACTATCTCTGCATTATTACCCTGTGAGCCACACACTTGTAGCAAAGTCTATAAAAATTATCACTAAATATAAAAGCTCATATCCCGGGAACCATGTGGTGCATTTTAAAAAAAACAACTAGACAAGTCATTCTTCTCTCATTGATTGTCCTCCTAAGCTTGAGATTAGTGCTGTCATTGCCCGTGGTTGCCTTCTCAGAGATGGCGGCGCAAAAGCATGTGGTTTCTAATGATGAGATATTACCAAATGTATATACTGTAATAGAGATGAGCGACTTTGCCTTTTTTCGGGTTGAGTCGGAGTTCGCGAAACCCGACGGAGAAAGTCGGGTCGAGTGAAATCGGCCGACTAAAGGAAAAAGTCGGTGGTCGTTCCGACCGAAACAGGAAACCCAATGTAAGTCAATGGGGAAGAAAAGTCTGCAGTGAGAAGAGGACAGGAAATACACTCACAGTGGCCATTTGAATGCCAAAACCATAAATTCTTATTCCTGAAGCTTGTCACCCTTTATTTACTTCATAATACTAGTTACGCATTGAAAAATGGGGGTTTTTTGGCTAAAGTTGCGGGGGGTAGGGCTGGCTCCAGGTTTTCATGTGCCCTGGGTCAAAGAGCGCCCCTTTAACACATACCACAACTCATGATGCTCTGATACGGCAGAGAAATAGTGGTATACTACAATGAAAAATACTTCACTTTTTGCATCTCATGACTGATATCCATTTAAAATTCTCCAATAGCTCCAAAAATGGACAGTATATTACTCCATACAGTATTATGGCCACCGCATAGTGCGCTATACAGAGTAATGAGGCCCATCTATTTCTCCCAACAGAATCATTGGTCCCATATCATGTTTGAAACAGTATATGATGAGCTCCACATAATGCAACAGTATATGTCGGTCCCCATGGATGAAGCTCCACTGTCTTATGGGCCCAAATAATGCTCCATACATAATGGGCCCCATTTCTAATGCTCTAGTGTATAATGGGCCCTGTACATGCTGCTCCAGTGTCTGATGTCCACCTTTGGAATGTTCCAGTGTATAGTGGGCCCCATCTATCATTCTCCAGAGTATAGTGCTCTCCAAAAATTGCTGTCCCAACATTGAAAACAATGAAATAAGTCTCCTCGCTATGGAATCCCTGTACTAGTCAGGACTCCTCGTCGTCCCCATCTTCCATCTCACTGCACTTGGCTGTTTAGGCAGAGGGTGTACAGACGTGATGTCATTGCGCTCTCTGATAAGAATATCAGTGTCAGGAAATGCGGAAGACGTCATGGCGGTGGAGCAGGGAGAGGGAAGTATTTCAACCTTGCAAGTGCTGTGATCCTGAGCAAGCAGGGGGGGCCCACTCGTTGGCGACGGCACTGGCACAGGGCCCCTGAGAGTACGGCGGTGTGTCTGACGGCAGGTGGGCCGAACCTGCACTTTCATCTGCAGCTTCCTCTTTGTCACCGTGTAAGGTGGAACATTATATGGGAAGGGTAACCTGAGTTTCATCAGGGTCAGATTCAGGCTGTGTAGAGTGCGAGGGGAATGTAGTGGTCTGGGTCAATGTACCAGCAGAATCATCGAGCAGTGGCTGGGCATCAGTGCACTTGTGGCGCCCCCAGGAGTATGGTCGCCACAGTGGCATTACCTTCCTCCTAGGGAGTGTGATGTCATGCTTGGGAGCAACGAAGCATCTCTCTAGCAGGTTAACTGATTGTGCGGCGTTATTCCCACGACTCACGACCCTCCAAACAGCATCCATGAAGGCAAAATTTTTGTTTGACGTGGGCAGTATTGTTGCAAAGCTGGACCTTAAAGGAATGTCCAGAACGGCACCACCAGGAGTGGAGCCTGCAGCGTAATTGGACTCAACACGGGCAACCTCAACCATCCAGCAACCGAAAAGATGCACACATTGCAAGCTTAATTCCGTTAACGAACGAGACTCCGTCCTGCCCCCGCGTTCCGCGTCCAGCTTACTAAAGGGACGCGCGAGGCTCTGGCACGTGAGATTGGCCAATAACTGGTGTGTCAAGGCCTTACATGTCCATGGATGCATGCGTGCTACACCGAAAATGCCAGCATGTGTCGCTTACAGGTGCAGATAACCCGCTGAACACCGTTAGTGATGGGGATCTGGGATTACAATTATTACCCGCGAACGATGATTTCCCAGTAAGTGCAGGTCAACCGCAGTTCCGGAATTAGACCTAACCGTCATTCCTGAAAAAATGAAAAACTTATGTGTGCAAACCACTGGTGCTGTAGATTGCTTAACAGCTCGCCAGCGATTCTCAGGCCCAGCATGGATTACACGTGATTGCACAAAGGTGAGAAAGGGTACCGTATCACCGGATAACATGTATGGATAGCACAGTTTACACATTAAAAATATATGTCTATAGATCAGGAGGCAGGCTCAGACGGTGTCAGGCCCAGTATGGATTTGACAGCCCAGACTACACAGTGGAGGAGCAGGGAGAGGTAAAGATTGCAAATGCTGGGGCACTGGCCAAGCAAGGGTGGCCCAATCGTGGGCGGCGGTACTGGCACTGGGCCCCTCATAGTACGGCGGTGTGTCTGACGGTGGGTGTGCACCACCACCGTCAGAGACACTTGATTGCACTATGAGGGACCCTATGCCAGTGCCCGCGCCCAAGAGTCGGTCTACCCACCTGTCTAGGGCAACGGCACTCGCACGGTTGCGTGCGCTAGGTGGTGAACCTGACCATGGGGGGGAGGCAGCCCAGTTAGGGAGGTTTACAAAGTGGCATATGTTGATGTTGGACATTCAGCTGATGCAAACGGCGAAATTGGTCAAGTCCCAGGAAGAGGAGGACCAAAGCAAGCCATTTTTCTGTCAACCTATGTGTCATCAGGGGAAGGTGGGACAAAATCCTTGGAAACCCATGCATGATTCATTTAATGAAGGTTAGATCATCCACATTTTGGGTCGACAGGCGGGTCCTTTTTTCTGTCAGGATTGATCCAGCAGCACTGAAGACTCTTTCCGATAGCACACTTGCAGCTGGGCAAGCGAGCTCCTGTAACGCATATTGTGCCAATTCAGGCCAGGTGTCCAGTTTAGCGGCCCAATAGTCAAAGGGGAATGACCTGTGAGGGAGAACATCGACCTGGGAGCAAAAGTAGTTTGTAACCATAGTTGACAAGTGCTGTCTCCTGTCACTTTCCATCGATGCAGTATTACCAGTCGTTTGAGCGGGACTTGAAAAATCATTCCACAACTTGGTTATGAAACCCCTTTCTCCAAAGCCACTTCTGATGTGTGCACCACGAACACCTCTTCCAAGCTGCCCCCGGCCCCTACGGCTCGTGTGACAACCATCACCGCTGCTGTGTGCTGGGAATGCCTCAACCAACCTGTTTACCAGAGTTGCTTGCTTGTTAGCCAATATTAGGTCAAGGTTCTCCTGTGGCATGATGTTTTGGAATTTGCCTTTATAGCATGGATCCAGGATGCTGGCCAACCAGTAGTCATCATCGTTCATCATTTTGGCAATGCGGGGGTCCCTTTTTAGGATCTGCAAGGCATAATCTGACCTGTGGGCAATGTTCCCGGTGTCAATGATGCAGTGCGACTGCTGGGTGGAGGAGCACTTTCTGGCACATCCACATCCCTCCAGTCACGCACAAACCCTGTACCAGACCTTGCCACGCCAACATTTTCTCTGGACACACGAGAAGCATCCTCCTCCCCTAAATAATCATCCCCATCATCACCCTCCTCCTCCTCTTCCTCTTCTTCCTCCACCTCATCCAGGAGAGGTCCCGGAGCAGACAATGGCTGACTGTCAGCAAGGATTCCCTCCTCTTCTTCCTCCTCGTCAACCTCGGCTGCTGACGCCTGCTCCTTAATGTGCGTCAAAGTTTGCATGAGCAGACGCATAAGTGGGATGCTCATGCTTATGATGGCGTCGTCTGCGCTTACCAGCCGTGTGCATTCCTCAAAACACTGAAGGACTTTACAGAGGTCTTTCAGCTTTGACCACTGCACACTGGTCAACTCCATGTCTGCTCTCAAAGTACATATCCGGGTATCCTCCCACAAATGCATAACAGCCTGCCTCTGTTCGCACAGCCGCTCAACCATGTGCAGGGTGGAGTTCCACCTTGTTGTTGTAACGTCGATAATTAGCCGGTGCTTTGGAAGGTGTAGCAATCGCTGCAGCTTCTGCATACGACTGGAGTGTACGGGCGAATGGCGGATGTGCGAGCACATTTTTCGAACCTTCTGGAGCAGGCCTGTTTACTCTGGATAATTATTGAGGAAGCACTGTACCACCAGGTTCAAGGTGTGAGCTCAGCAAGGTATGTGTCTGAGTTTTGAAAGGGCTATGGCAGCCACAAAATTACGGCCGTTATCACTAACTACCTTGCCTGCCTCAAGATGTACACTGCCCAGCCATGACTCAGTTTGTTGCTGAAAGTAGTCAGCCAGTACCTCCGCGGTGTGTCTGTCGCCCAAACACATCATCTTCAACACAGCCTGCTGATGCTTTCCACTAGCTGATCGATAGGGGGACACCTCGTGTGCAACACTGGCAGCTGCGGATGGAGTGCTGCTGCGACTGCGCTCTGGGGACGAGCTTTCGCTTCTAGAGGAGTAGG
The DNA here is from genome assembly GCF_039654945.1 of Dendrobates tinctorius. Taxonomy (NCBI): domain Eukaryota; kingdom Metazoa; phylum Chordata; class Amphibia; order Anura; family Dendrobatidae; genus Dendrobates; species Dendrobates tinctorius. The sequence goes on along the minus strand of NW_027361814.1, from coordinate 15,100,889 downwards.
AGGAGGAGGGTCGAACGCCTACAGCCATCTGCTTCCTATACCGTGGGCTAGGCAGCACTGCCCCACCACCGCTGTCCCCTGTGGACCCTGCATCCACCACATTAACCCAGTGCGCAGTGATGGACATGTAACGGCCCTGGCCATGCCTACTGGACCATGCATCAGTTGTGAGGTGCACCTTTCCACTCACTGATTGCTTGAGTGCATGGACAATGCGGTCCTTCACATGAAGGTGGAGGGCTGGGATGGCTTTGCGAGAAAAGAAGTGGCGACTGGGTAGTTCATAGCGTGGTACTGAGTAGGCCATGAGTTCACGGAAAGCTACGCTTTCCACCAACCGATAGGGCATCATCTCTAACGAGATTAGTTTGGCTATGTGGGCGTTCAAACCCAGTGTATGCAGATGAGAGGATGAGTACTTTCTTGTCCTACTCATAGTCTCTGGCAGGGTGAGCTGGACTTGAGAGCTGCCTATGGTGGAACTAGCGGTGGACAGGGCAGACTGAGAGAGGGTTGATGATGGTGATGGAGTTGGTGTTCTTTCTGATGGCCTAGATTCAGTCTTTCGTTGATATAACATTGTGATTCCCTGACAGCTTTGGCCTTGCAACGACACCTCAAATTTTGCTGCTGTGCTAACCGGTGGGCTTACAGCGGGGGAAACAATGGAGCGTTGCTGACTACCTTCTTTGGGAGCATTTGCACATGTGGTACTCGAGGTTTGGTGTTCCGTCCACGCGTACAAGTGCATCGTGGTTAAATGTCTAAGCATGCAACTGGTATTCAAATTTTTCTGATTTTTCCCTTGGATAAAGGTCTTTGCACACTTCTTACAGATAACCTTGGCCTGATCATTAGGATTTTGTTCAAAAAACTGCCACACTGCACTCTTCCTACTATGGAAGACATTTGGCGTCCTTGCACGCTGTGCTATTTTGACCGTCTGGCCAATCAGTCCAGCAACTTTTCGTCTTTTTGTAACCCGGTTTTGGACTGCTCCGTGCCTGCCAGATAACAGCTGTTGCAATGTCGGTGCCTGCTGCGGATGCTCCTCCTCCTCTTCTGAGCTATTGGCAGCGGCACCGTCTTCCCCCAATGGATGCCAATCTGGGTCAACAACTGGGTCATCCATCACCTCCTCTTCAATGTCATGTGAACCTTCCTCTGTGTCACTGTGTATGGTGGTATAGTATGCGGGAAGGGGCACCTGAGTTTCATCAGGGTCAGAATCTGGCTCAGTACACTGCGAGGACAATGTCGTGCTCTGAGTGAATGTACCAGCAGAATCATCTATCAGTGGCTGTGCATCAGTGCATTCCATGTCAGATTCATCTTGGCCTGGGTAATTCACCATTTCACTTGATAACCCAGGCATGGTATGTGAAAACAGCTCCATGGAGTAATCTGTAGTGTGGCCTGCCACATCCTTCAATTTGGGTTGGGGTGAAGGACACAAAGAAAGGTGTGGTTCATGACCATGAGCATCCAAAGACGACTCAGTGCTTGTATTTTTTAAAAGTTCAGAAGAGGAGGCGATAGAGCTGGAGGCCGAGTCAGCAATGTAGGCCAAAACTTTTTCCTGAAGCTCCGGCTTTAAAAGTGGTTTATCTACTCCCAGAAAAGGGAGCCTTCGAGGCTTTGTGGAGCCAGACGATGACGCAGGCTCAACAACTCCTGCATTAGGTGTTATTTGGCTTTTGCCACTACCAGCAGATCCAACACCAACACCATCATTACCAGCTGGCAACCGCCGCCCACTATCATGGCCTCTTACACCACACTTCCTCATTTCTTTGAAAAATCTACCCACAATTCCACCAACGATATGGAACTGTAAAACAAGGTACAAGGTGTATATAGGACAGGGTAGAATTTAATTCTCCTACCACTTCTGGACACTGATGTATTGTGTCAGGCCCAGTGTATAGCACACTGTTGTATGACAGGCTGAATTTGGCTGTTGTGAAAAATGTTAGATAGGACGGAAGAAATGGGATGTCCTTACACCCTTCTGGACACTGATGTATTGTGTCAGGCCCAGTGTATAGCACACTGTTGTATGACAGGCTGAATTTGGCTGCTGTGAAAAATGTTAGATAGGATGGAAGAAATGGAATGTCCTTACACCCTTCTGGACACTGATGTATTGTGTCAGGCCCAGTGTATAGCACACTGTTGTATGACAGGCTGAATTTGGCTGTTGTGAAAAATGTTAGATAGGACGGAAGAAATGGAATGTCCTTACACCCTTCTGGACACTGATGTATTGTGTCAGGCCCAGTGTATAGCACACTGTTGTATGACAGGCTGAATTTGGCTGTTGTGAAAAATGTTAGATAGGACGGAAGAAATGGAATGTCCTTACACCCTTCTGGACACTGATGTATTGTGTCAGGCCCAGTGTATAGCACACTGTTGTATGACAGGCTGAATTTGGCTGTTGTGAAAAATGTTAGATAGGACGAAAGAAATGTAATGTCCTTACACCCTTCTGGACACTGATGTATTGTGTCAGGCCCAGTGTTTAGCACACTGTTGTATGACAGGCTGAATTTGGCCGTTGTGAAAAATGTTATATAGGACGGAAGAAATGGAATGTCCTTACACCCTTCTGGACACTGATGTATTGTGTCAGGCCCAGTGTATATCACACTGCTGTATCACAGCCTGAATTTCGCTGGTGTGAAAAATGTTAGATAGGACAAACTCCTCGGCTTTTCCTTACAGAGTGACACACGTATATAGGTTCACTTTGGCCGTGATAACAGCTGTTACACGGTACTGAGAGAGGAGCGTGCACGTACACCACGGTACGGTGTATGTAAAATTGTTGAGCTCCGTGTTTTTGTATACGGACTGACGCACGCTGTCTCTCTCTAGTTTTGAATGTAATCAAACAGCAAATATACTATACTGTTTGAAAAACGGACAAAACTATAAGGTGTAGGTCTGTAAGAATGGACAAACTCCTCGGCTTTTCCTTACAGAGTGACACACATATATAGGTTCACTTTGGCCGTGATAACAGCCATTACACGGTACTGAGAGAGGAGTGTGCACGTACACCACGGTACGGTGTATGTAAAATTGTCAAGCTCCGTGTTTTTGTATACTGACTGACGCACGCTGTCTCTCTCTAGTTTTGAATGTAATCAAACAGCAAATATACTATACTGTTTGAAAAACAGACAAAACTATAAGGTGTAGGTCTGTAAGAACGGACAAACTCCTCGGCTTTTCCTTACACGGTACTGTGTGAGGAGCGTACACCGCTGTACAGTGTGTGAAAAATGAACACTCAGTAACTCACAAGGACAAAACAATAAAATCTGGATTGCTTTGAAATAAGCAGTTTGCTCAGCAGTGTGCACACAGCAATGCAGCTACCAGGTAGCCTTAAAAGGCAGCCTAATAACCAACAGAGCTGATGCACCAAAATATAGCCTCCCCTTGCACTGCACAGTGACTGGTGTGTTGTACAGGCAAAATCGCTAACAGCAGAACCGGTTTTCTGTATCTTCTGCCCTGCCTAACGCTCTCCCAACAGAATCAGCAGCGGCAGCAGCTCTCCCTATTCTGAGATCAGCATGAGTAACATGGCGGTCGGCGTCCCCGCCCTTTTATACCCCCTGTGACGCCCCACAAAGCAAGCCAATCACTTGCATGCCCTTCTCCAAGATGGTGGTGACCGCTGCCTATTTCATCACGTTGCCCACAGTGTCCGTTCTTCCTGATTGGCTGCAAAAAGGGTGCTCAAGCATCATGTGAAACGCGACTTTGGCGCTAAAGTCGCCGACCTCGTGGCCGACCTCAAGCTGGGGTCGGGTTTCGTTTCATGAAACCCGACTTTGGCGAAAGTCGGGGACTTTTGAATTTTTTCGACCCATTTCGCTCAACTCTATACTGTAACAATCCAGGATATCAAATTAAATACAAAAATCATAAAAGAACCCCATAAAAAATGTATATTTTATTAAATGCGTTTAAAACACCAACAAACAGTGGTTCACACCACAAAAAACAAGAAAACACTGTGAAGAAGAAACAGCCCAAACACACTTGGCAAATGTTAGGAATCCCTGGTATGGTACTTATGCTTAAACCTTCTTAACAGCGGGGTTGGTGAAGCTCCCCAGAGGCAGTGGGATACTCGGTACCGGGCCACTTATCTTAAAGGGATGTGTCACAGTGGCAGTGACCCAGTCCTTTGACCCAGGCGTTCATGTTAAATGGGTGAAAATTATAGAAGAATAGAGTTTGAATGAATTTGTGACGCCACCTGTGGTATTCTGGTCAATGGTGACCAGCGCTGCAGTGTTGCTTCTCTGGGACAGATGGTAGGATGCAGCAGAGTTGTTAAAGCTCTCCACAGGTAGAGCTGTAGTCCCAGAGCAGTTGAGATGAGTTTGAAGATGGTGAGGTAGTGTGGAGTAGAGGATGTAGCAGTGTTGAGTTGAAGACGCAGGAAGAAGGCAGAGACACAGTGGCATGTAGTTCCAAAGCTTTACTTACAGACTGGTGCACACAGAAGCCCACTTCAGTGCTGCGTTCTCCAGGTGAGGGGTCCAGATAACTTCCAGTTAAAAAATGAAGTACACCCTTCCAGAACTCCCTGTCAGTATGTACCTTTCCTGGCCGTCTCCACACAATATGCTGCTTTCCAGCTTCCTTCCTTTTCAGCACTTCACAATTATCGTCCTAGGCCAGCAGCTGCAAATCCTGTCAGATAATGCTTACCCTTCCATTTCTTTCATCCTATGTAGCTGCCTTTCCGGTCAGAGTAACTGTGGTAGGGGGCTGTGGTCCATAAAGACACCACAGCTATCGGCTTCCTAGTAGCCCCCTGAAGTATGCTCACTAGACTAGGGGCCGTGACCCTTTGCGACCTTGTTCTTCTTCCACCTGACGTCAGTCAGCATGGATAAGAGACCCACGGGGTGTATGCTCCAGCCGTGTCTCAGAAGAACCACCTTTCCGTTTAGGGAGCTTTCTTTATAATCCAATCTGTCCAGCAGCCTCTAATCACAAGAGCTGCTCCAGACATGTCCTTCTCCTTTCCTCCCTCTGAGGGAACTCACTTTACTTCCTACAATTCTCCAGCTCTCAATCTACGCTCTGCCGACCTCCCAGCACGCTTCGTGTTCCAAGCAGGGGCCATAAAGTGTGCTCCGCTATGCTACGTGTGTGTGGGATGTGGGTGTGGAATGTGGTCGGGTGTCTCCATCCTTACCTAGTCGTGGGATACCACACCTCTGGTTGAGGTGCAGCATCTCTGTGGAAACTGGACCCTCAAGGGCACCACACTCCCCCCTGTTGAACCCAGCATGTCCGCGGGCTGAAATAAAGTACAAGATGCTACAGAGGAACATAGAAAAAGATTATTTTTGAAACTGTACTACTAGTAGTTAACAATATATCACTATAAAATGTTTTCTCCTGAAGACAGGTAACTTTACTTTAAACGTTACCAACTATTTTTAGTTGCTACCTCCAATAGGTGGCACTAGAGTTCTAGTCCTCTTCCTCTCTGAAGAGACAATTTGCATAATTAGCATATTTCCCAGAGGAGCATTGCGGCTTTAAGTATCCTCACCTCGACATGCTTAGCATGTCATTCTTCATAAGGAGAAATGATACTTCTTGGATATCGGTCAGACGCCTCTCTCACAGCCAAACCAGATCTCCCACTTTGCACTGACGAGGGGCAGTACCCCGAAACACAGTGTCTGCAAATGGAGATTCTGGCTTGGCTTTTATCCTAAGTCATGTAAGAAGGCTTGTTAAAGGGTCAACATTGACTTTTAGGATTGCTACCTCCAATAGGTGGCACTAGAGTTCTAGTCCTCTTCCTCTCTGAAGAGACAATTTGCATAATTAGCATATTTCCCAGAGGAGCATTGCGGCTTTAAGTCTCCTCACCTCGACATGCTTAGTATGTCATTCTCCATAAGGAGAAATGATACTTCTTGGATATCGGTCAGACGCCTCTCTCACAGCCAAACCAGATCTCCCACTTTGCACTGACGAGGGGCAGTACCCCGAAACACAGTGTCTGCAAATGGAGATTCTGGCTTGGCTTTTATCCTAAGTTATGTAAGAAGGCTCGTTAAAGGGTCAACATTGACTTTTAGGATTGCAACCTCCAAAAGGTGGCACTAGATTTCTAATCCTCTTCCTCTCTGAAGAGACAATTTGCATAATCGACTATTTTTATTTAAAGCTAACTGCTTCCTGGTGACAACCGCTATCTTTAAGTTCGTCACCTGCTGTGAATTTTTATTTATTAACCATACACCTTTATTAAACATACAGTATGAAAAATGTGCATGAATACTCTGTTGTAAAATATATGTAACAGTAAGCAGCAAGTGCTAGTAAAGGATGTTAACAAAACCAGGGTATTTAGTTGATACGTTTTTTGCAAAAAATGTACGCTAAGCCACTCCACCACATCATGGTAACCCTTTTCGGAGCAGTCCTATCTAATATATTTAAAACCTGATCATGTGAACAATACCTTCATGAGCAGGGTTCAGAAAGGTGCTGCCCAGTATGGACACACTGGGCAAAATGGCTTTTTATGTGCGTGTCCCAAAAGAGAGAGGCAGGGATCTCCCAAAGCTTGCATAAGCAAGAAATCAATAGATTCAGAACACAGGAGACACGCACAAAAATGAACAGGTCAGTAAGACTCTGTTCACACCACCCAAAGACTAAGACACAGAAAGAACACACAGTATGACAAACTTGCATGAATACTCTGTTGTAAAATATATGTAAGGGTAAGTCGCAAGTGCTAGTAAAAGATGTTAGCAAAACCTGGTATTTAGTTGATAAGTTTTTTGCAAAAAGTGTACGCTAAGCCACTCCACCACGTCACAGTAACCCTTTTCGGAGCAGTCCTATCTAATGTATTTAAAACCTGACCTTGTCTTTTGGGACACGCACAATATAAGCCATTTTGCCCAGTGTGCCCATACTGGGCAGCACCTTTCTGAACCCTGCTCATGAAGGTATTTTTCACATGATCAAGTTTTAAATATATTAGATATTCATGCACGTTTGTCATACTGTGTGTTCTTTCTGTGTCTTAGTCTTTGGGTGGTGTGAGCAGGGTCTTACTGACCTGTTCATTTTTGTGCATGTCTCATGTTTTCTGAACCTTTATTAAACATGGCTATAATAATGTAAAGTGCTTTTATTAAGCGGCAAATATATTGGAAAATGGTGGATACAGCTCCAGCCGAAGTATCTGCAAATGTCCTTATAATGAATGGAGGACCTGCTCAAAACCTCCAACGATGGTCCTGGGTGGGCTGCAGGACATAACTGGTGTTTTCCTTTAGACCCTGTCTTCGACCACACCTAACAGGTTTTTGTTCAGGTCTGCTGTAGTTGTGCAATCATGGGTCCTTATTTTCAAAAGGTTTAGGTAAAACCAAGAGGAAGCACCTGAAGAGGTGCAGATGTCACGATCCATTTTTGGATCTGTGTCAGAGTCTGGACTCTCTTATACAAACCTTTTTCCTTTCTGGCCCTCGGGGGTTAATATGGGTTTTGCCCCCAGTAGTCGCTGGTGTTACTACAAGTTTAGTGAGTCTGCTGCTGGGTTTCCCCCCCCGGGGGCCACTGGTGTTACTACATGTTTAGGTAGTCAGCAGGTGGTAACTACTCCCACTTCCCTTTATAAGGCCACCTGGTGCTGCAGATCACTGTTGGTAATACTGGTTATTTGCTAACCAACCTTGGTGAAGAATGGACCTACCTGTGCAGAGGGGCTTCAGCTTATCTGGAGCAGTGGTGATGCTGCTGGATGCTGATCGGATGCCTTACACTGCTGCTGGGAGCGTTGGCAGCAGATAAAGCGAAGTTTAGGTTTTTAGTTGCTTTAACCCCGTGGTGTCTGTTTTATCTTTCCTTTCATGTTATTGGTGCAGTTCACTATTCCCTGTCTCACCTCCTGGGGAGGTGGTTGGGGGTTTAGCTCAGGGATAAACAGGAAATAGGGACCGATCAGGGACTTGGGCCTCACTACCATCAAGTGTACCCCCAAGTTAAGGAGAGTCAGGGCACCCCTTTAGCCTGAGGGGCAGATCAGGGGCCAAGGTTCCTCGTTCCCTTTTTTCCCACTACTGCACCGTGACATTATTACCAACTGCCCATTTTTTCTGGTGAGCTATGGCCCTAATGCTCACTTTGTCCAGACCCATGGCCTGAGGTGTAGGATGCTGGCCAAACCCCTAAGCATCCAGGCCATTGACTTTTTCCCACTGAGCCAGGGGAGGTTGACCCAAGTCATGGAAAATATACATCTGCGTATAGGGACTCATCATGTAGAGTCCCTGTCATGCTACGTCTTGGGGGAATGCCATCACCTATCGTTTAAGGCCTCCTTTGGTTGGAAAAACACAACCCGGTCATAGATTGGCGGTCTAGGGAAGCAGTCAGCTGGAATCAGTCGTGTGAGGGCTGCTGCCTGGGGGCTACTGTCTCTGCTGTCTTTCTACAACCGTCCCCTTCTTCTCCAGTGGGAGCAGCAGAGGTACTGTCAGGGAGTAGGGGCAAGTTTAAACCCTTGCCATTAGCCAACCCTGAGAGGTGGAGTCCTTGTAGGAGGAGGGGTCAGAGCAGGGTGGTGGTCCCCTCTGTGAATTGCGGGCGTGTGAGTGTGGTGGCACAGGGGGATGCCTTTTTGTCAGTTCCTGGAAGAGTTCCCTGTCTTGTGGCAAATGTGTGTATGGCAATAAACGTTTTGGTCCGGACCTGTGTGTGAATGAGTACGTATGGGTGTCCACCAAAATTATCTGGTGGAAGTTTGCTGCAGGGGTCTGGAGTTCTGAGGTGACCGAGCTGTATTGGGTGTCGGCCATTCCCAGCACGGGGACTTACCAGCTGTCGTTGCCCCCAGTAATGCCCATACACAACTCATTCCCCAGGTTGGCGCTCTGGAGATTCATGGCGTCTCCGGAGCATACAGTACATTGCCACCTCCATCAGTCCATGTTTGCCATGAACCAGAGAGTCAGGTGGTCGCTGAGGTGAACTCTGGTGGACCTAGGCAACCTCACCATAGGTGATTTTCTGGTGAGGTGCACTGTTGAGGGTCCAGAGGCCCCTCTGTTATGAGTTCATTTTCTCCTTCAACTCTGATGTCTGATGAACTCCCTCTGCTGGTGAAAGGAGGTAGTGAAATTGATCTGGATGGGAAGAACCTGTCATCTGAACAGGTGGAGTGTGATTGGACAACCGGAATTTCTGAGTGGATATAAGGCAGCCGACGCCCTGCAAGGTTGCTGGTGATCCTTTCTGCTCTGAGCTCTGGCATCCAGTTTAGTTCCTGTCTACTAAAAGCTAAGTTTTTGCTCTGTTATTTTTCCATGAGATTTTGTCTGCTTACTTAGTGTTTGTTTTCAGCCTGCCCTGGTTGGGACGGGCTGAACTCCATTTTTGTCTCTGATCAGTTGATCTCTTTGCTCTGTCTTCAGAATATACCTGAGTGCTGATATAGTGATTTCTGAAGTCTAGTGACCTCAGGGCCTTTTCTATCAGACGTGTTGGACATTATTTTTGGCAGGGTTTTTTGCAGATTGCAGCCAGCATCTTTTCTGTCCTTTCCTATCTAGTTAGTTGGGCCCCATCGTTTGCTCAGCCTGTCTTTCTGTCTGTGTTTTGTGTTTTCATCTGTTTTTCACCGACAATACATGTTGGGGGCTGTCTATTGTTTTGGGGTCTGCTCTGGGTCAGTTTAGACTTCCCCTTTCTTTCTTTAGGCTTATTTAGCTCTCCGGCTGTGACGAGGGGGTCTAGGGCACCGTAGGAACCCCCCACGGCTACTGTTAGTTGTGGTGAATAGGATCAGGGGTCTGCAATCCGCTAGCTACCAACCTCTCCGGTTTTCTGGACTTAGCTTGTGTTTTTGTTTTTTCCTCCTCCGGTGACTCATTCATAACACCCCTCATTGAAGGAGGGGTACTGTCACAATCCATTTTTTGATCTGTGACAGAGTCTGGACTCTCTTATATAAACCTTTTTCCTTTCTGGCCCTTGGGGTTTAATATGGATTTTTGCCCCCCATGGCCACTGGTGTTACTACAAATTTAGTGAGTCTGCTGCTGGGTTTTCCCCCCCGGTGGCCGCTGGTGTTACTACATGTTTAGTTAGTCAGCAGGTGGTGACTACTCCCACTTCCCTTTATAAGGCCACCTGGTGCTGCAGATCACTGTTGGTAATACTGGTCATTTGCTAACCAGCCTTGGTGAAGACTGGACCTACCTGGTGCAGAGGGGCTTCTGCTTATTTGGAGCAGTGGTAATTCTGCTGGATGCTGATCGGGTGCCTTACTCTGCTGCTGGGAGCATTGGCAGCAGATAAAGCTATGTTTTGGTTTTTAGTTGCTTTAACCCCGTGGTGTCTGTTTTATCTTTTCTTTCGTGATATTGGTGCAGTTCACTTTATTCCCTGTCTCACCTCCTGGGGAGGGGGTTGGAGGTTTAGCTCAGGGCTAAACAAGAGATAGGGACAGGTTGTGACTTGGGCCTCACTACCATCAAGTGTACCCCCAAGTTAAGGAGAGTGAGGACAGCCCCCTTTAGCCTGAGGGACAGTTCAGGGGCCCAGGTTCCTTGTTCCCTGTTTTCCCACTACTGCCCCATGACAGCAGAACTATTTACAATTGCAAGTTTTGGATCAATCATTGTTCATGATCTCGGCAGTTTTTAATTAAGAAAACCAACATATGGAAAACTCTGCAAGAACTGTGCCAAAACCCTCCTGGGTAACTGTTTATAAACTTTTTAATGGCGCTGTTCTCATATTTTACTGCCGTTCACCTCCTGGGGTGAAGGAAGCATTGTAACCCTTCTGCTTCCATGGTAAATGCTCTGGGTGTCCACTTCCACGTGGTTTTACAAATTGAAGGTACTCCTCCTGTTGAGCTCCCCCTGATGGAGCTGGATTGGTGGCTGCTTAAGATGGTGAGACTGCAGCCTGTTGGTGGGCTGCAGCTGGTGTCACAGCTGCTACAGACATGGAGGCTGCGTTAGTGGGTGGCATTGGTGCTGTGGGTGGTGGAGTCGGCACAGTAGCTGCTGAGGCTGCTGCAGTTAAAGGCGCCCCCTGGTGTTCATAGACGGATGCCAGCTCTGCAGAGATACGCCGTACATTTAAAGAGTACCAGCCGCAGGCTCCCAGGTGGTGGGTGAAGGATACGTAGTCACCCGGGTATAAATTATGGCCTGAATGCCCCTTGATGAGATTCGCCTCCACATCCCGCCGGCTGACAAACAGTTCCACAAACTCCCGGGAATCCTGGATGAATCCGTATCCTTTTTCGATATCAAAATTAAGGACCTTGCCCCAACCTATTGGATCATGCCGCTCCATGCGCTCGGCGCGGGTTAGCCTTTTTGCCTGCAGGTCCCGGTCTACCAGCGCTAACCGCTGCACATGCCTCTCCCTCTTCTCCTTGGCGAATTGGATGAGCTGCTGGTGACAGATTTCTTCAGAGGACAAGGGGTATTTCGTGGCCCTGGCCTCCAGCGTTTCCCAGGTGGTGACTTCCTGTTTGCCTCTGCCCACAGAGGATGGCTGCGGTACCTTGACAGGCTCCAGCATTCCCCCCTGGGGGTGGTCTCCTGATCCCAGGCAATGTGTAGCATCACCTGGCCGGACTTTGGGTCAGGTGGTGACCTGATGGGGCCTAATAGGGCCTCCCAAGACACAGGGGCGGCGGACATACCTGTGTCCTCAGGTTGTTCAGGACCGTGTTGTTCCTCCACAGATGCCGGTGGCAGGGACGCTGAGGAGACTGCAGGATCTGATGCTGGTGATGCTGGGGAGCCACTCTCAGGGGCTGATGGCGGTGCCTCCTGGGCAATGGTGGCGGCTTCCAGCGGTGTTTTCTGGGCGGTGGCAGCAGGTACCCACGGTGGAGGTACTTGGGCAGTGGCGGTGGGTATCGGTGGTGCGGGTACCTGTACAGGGTCAACGGGTACCGGTGGTGAGGGTGCTTCGAGGGCAGACCCCTCCTGGGCATGCTGCTTCCTCAGCGCTAGCAGGGCCTGTCTCCGCTGTAGACTCTGGTGAAACTGGCAATTTCTTCCTCCAGCTGCTGCATGTCTATCTCTTCCAGAGGGCCGGAGCCTGGTATCTTAGCACCGGGTGAGAGGTGTTCTTCCTCACCGCGCTCTTCAGGCCTCCTTCCGCTCTCCATCATGGCTGCCTGGGGTTGTGGCTTCTTCCTCACTCTTCTTCCCGCTGTGGAGCTTCTCTCCTGCCTTTGGGGGCGGTGTCTCTTCCCCTTGCCACCATACCAGACTAGGACTCGAACTCCTCTGGACATCGGCCATGATGCTGTTGCATAGAAATATAGGCAGGAGAGGTTCAGGACTTTTCGCGCTTTTTCTTGGGTGCCACCCACGATGACACGCCTCCCTGCACTGCCATGGTGGCCATTTTCAGAGTCCATTTCCCAATCTATTAAATCCATTCTTTTGGACATTTTAGACTTTTCAATGTTCAAATCCATCAATTCTTCAGCACACAGGATCCGGTGACACCGGGCTTCGTCATCCTGTTCATGACGCCAAAATGAAGCGCCCCAGGGGCCGTGGGATACTCTGTACCGGGCCAGTTGTCTGAAAGCGATGTGTCACAGTGGCAGTGACCTGGTCTGTGGCCCCAGGCATTCATGTAAAATGGGTGGAATTGAATAGAAATAAAATTTGTGTATAAGTCGTGACACCACCTGTGGTTTTCTGGTCAGAGGTGAGCAGCGCTGCAGTGTTGCTTCTCTGGGACAGATGTTAAGATGCAGCAGAGTTGGTAAAGCTCTCCACAGGCAGAGCTGTAGTCTCAGGGCAGCTGAGATGAGTTTGTAGATGGTGAAGTAGTGTGGAGTGGAGGATGTAGCAGTGCTGGGTGAGAGGCGCAGAAAGGAGGCAGATGACACAGTTGAATGCCGTTCCAAAGCTTTACTCACAGGTCTGTCTGCAGTACAGATGCCCGCTTCAATGCAGCATTCTCCAGGTGAGGGGCCCAGCCAACTTCCAGGTAAAATGAAGAACACCCTTCCAGCACTCCCTGTCAGTATGTACCTTTCCTGGCCATCTCCTCACAATATGCTGCTTTCCACTTTCCTTCCTTTTCAGCACTTCACAATTATCGTTCCAGGCCAGCAGCTGCGAATCCTGTCAGACAACGCACCCCCTTCAGTTTCTTTGATCCTATATAGCTGCCTTTCCAGTCAGAATAACTGTGATAGGGGGCTGTGGTCCATAAAGTCACCACAGTTATCGGCTTGCTGGTAGCGCCCTGAAGTATGCTCACTAGGCTAGGGGCCATGACCCTTTGCAACCAAGTCCTTCCTCCACCTGACGTCAGTCAGCATGGATAAGAGACCCACGGGGAGTATGCTCCAGCAATGTCTCAGAAGAACCATCTTTTCTTTGGAGGGAGCTTTCCTTATAATTCAATCCGTCCAGCAGCCTCTAATCACAAGAGATGCTCCAGACACGTCCTTCTCCTTCCCTCCCTCTGAGGGAACTCACTTCACTTCCTATAATTCTCCCGCTCTCAATCCACGCTTCGCCCACCTCCCAGCACTCTTCGTGTTCCAAGCAGGGGCCTTAAAGGGTGCTCTGCTATGCTACGTGTGTGTGGGATGTGGGTGTGGAATGTGGTCGGGTGTTTCCATCCTTACCTAGTCGTGGGATACCACACCTCTGGGTGAGGTGCAGCATCTCTGTGTCGACTGGACCCACAGGGGCGCCACATTGACACCCCAGGGGAGAGTGTTTTGGCCACCTCACTCCACGATGACTGCCCCTAGGGTCCCTAGATATACCCTACAGTCACTTAAAAAGTCCCCCTGCCCAGATAAATAAGGGAACCCCTGTTCCTAGACATAGGTCACACCTGAACCTAAGGAGACCCGAAACCCCAAGATAGTTTAAAAACAATAGTGAACACATATGGCATTGGTGACAATCATGGATAATTGAGCAAATATGGTCTTTCCATAAACTTATGTCAATGGACCATAAGAAATAGAAAAGATAATTTTTATTTGTCCAGGATATAGATTCACCTTTAGGGTGTGTGTAATATAATAAAACAACATACACTGAATGAATACACAGGGCATCCTCTCATTCAGATTTACACGCATATGCTCATCTAGCCCCTGCTTGAGCACGTCCTGTTACCGAAAGCAGTTTATTTAATCCTCGGCTGCTTTTCACAGATGATTTTTATAAGCGCTGTCTGTGCATGTGCCGATACTCACATTTGCGCATGCGCCATTACATGTGTTGATTTTATGTGTCATTTTCGTGTAGTTGAAAACAGCTGACTTTGTGTTAATGCTGTCTGTATAAATAAGAAAAAATGGGAGGGTGAGGGAAAAACAAGCCTATAGAAAGCAGGCAAACGACATTTGTTCATTTATACTCTTTGGTTCAAGCGCATTCATCCTAAAAGTCCATTCACATTCCCTTCTTAGAATGGTCCTGTTTAAGTTTACACCTCTAGGATTCGATTTTACCACCTCAATTATCATGAATTTAATGTTGTTCATGACATCCTGAAGGTAAATCCTCATGTGTCTGGCCAGGGGCGTGTCCCTATTGTTTTTAATATCTCCCACATGCTCACCAATTCTTCTGCAGAATTCTCTCTTAGTTTTCCCAATATAGTCCGGATGTGGCTTATATTAAGCCAAGTGACTTGCGTTGTCTATGGTTAAAGTTTTTAGAGTTTGAATCATGTCTTGGTCGAGAACAACCAAGTTCAAGGAAAGAAGGAGTGTAAGGAGGTGAGATAGAATGACCTTCTTGCTTCCCTTCTTCCAATTGTCTTTTATCTGTTAATGTTTACATATGTTAATGTTGATAATGTCTATGATAAATGCTTGTGGTACTGCTACATAGAAATATGTGAGGCTCTGGATTCCTGTTGTGCCACTGCAGGAACCCGACGCTTAACATTACCCCCCCTCCTAGGGCCCCCTCCCCTGAGCCTTCCAATCCACCAAATAAAGTTTTTTGCCACGTACCACCCTGCATCCCACAATGGCATTGACCTCAGACTCATCCGAAGACAAGTCTGATGTCCCGGCAGATGCCTCGGAAAACCGGGACATATGAACAGGTTTGAGAAGGGACACGTGAAAGGCATCAGAGATGGCCAAATGTGATGGAAGAGCAACATGACAGACCACCGAGCTGATCCGCTCCAGGATTTTGAAGGGGCCAATGTATCGCGGCGTGAACTTGGTGGACTCGACCCGCAGCTTGATATTTCGGGCAGGGAGCCACACTAAGTCGCCAGGGGCAAAGGTTGGAGCGGGGCACCGATGTGTGTCAGCGGGCGCCTTCATTCTCTCCTTAGAGGCTAGAATGGCATGCGGGGCCCGATCCAAACTGTTGCGAACCTCCATTGCCCGGTCTGCCACTGGCAAGGGATACAGTAACTCAGCTGGCCTCTGCTTAAAGGACCTGTTCTGAGCACAAGAGGTGCATGCCTGAATGTAGTCTTTAGTGTCTCGAGCCCTGTGCAGCCACCAATAAGACCTTGCCAGTAGAGTTGAGCGAAACGGGTCGAAAAAATTCAAGTCGCCGACTTTCGCCAAAGTCGGGTTTCATGAAACGAAACCTGACCCCAGCGTGAGGTCGGCCACGAGGTCGGCGACTTTAGCGCCAAAGTCGCGTTTCACATGATGCTTGAGCGCCCTTTTTGCAGCCAATCAGGAGGAACGGACACTGTGGGCAACGTGATGACATGGGCAGCGGTCACCACCATCTTGGAGAAGGGCATGCAAGTGATTGGCTTGCTTTGTGGGGCGTCACAGGGGGTATAAAAGGGCGGGGACGCCGACCACCATGTTACTCATGCTGATCTCAGAATAGGGAGAGCTGCTGCTGCTGCTGATTCTGTAGGGAGAGCGTTAGGCAGGGAAGAAGATACCAAAAACTGATTCTGCTGCTAGCGATTTTG
The DNA here is from genome assembly GCF_039654945.1 of Dendrobates tinctorius. NCBI lineage: Eukaryota > Metazoa > Chordata > Amphibia > Anura > Dendrobatidae > Dendrobates > Dendrobates tinctorius. Next base: position 15,084,896 of record NW_027361814.1, on the reverse strand, counting down.
CCTGTACAACACACCAGTCACTGTGCAGTGCAAGGGGAGGCTATATTTGGGTGCATCAGCTCTGTTGGTTATTAGGCTGCCTTTTAAGGCTACCTGGTAGCTGCATTGCTGTGTGCACACTGCTGAGCAAACTGCTTTTTTCAAAGCAATCCAGATTTTATTGTTTTGGCATTGTGAGTTACTGAGCGTTCATTTTTCACACACTGTACAGCGGTGTACGCTCCTCACACAGTACCGTGTAACGGCTGTTATCACGGCCAACATTGATCCTATATACGGGTGTGACTCTGTAAGGAAAAGCCGAGGAGTTTGTCCTTTCTTATAGACCTACACCATATAGTTTTGTCCACTTTTCAAACAGTATAGTTGATTTGCTGTTTGATTACCTTCAAAACTAGAGAGAGACAGCGTGCGTCAGTCCGTATCCAAAAACACGGAGCTTGACCATTTAACATACACCGTCCGTGGTGTACGTGCACGCTCCTCTCTCAGTACCGTGTAACGGCTGTTATCACGGCCAAATTGGACCTATATACGGGTGTGACTCTGTAAGGAAAAGCCGAGGAGTTTGTCCATTCTTACAGACCTACACCATATAGTTTTGTCCGCTTTTCAAACAGTATAGTTGATTTGCTGTTTGATTACCTTCAAAACTAGAGAGAGACAGCGTGCGTCAGTCCGTATCCAAAAACACGGAGCTTGACCATTTTACATACACGTACCGTGGTGTACGTGCACGCTCCTCTCTCAGTACCGTGTAACGGCTGTTATCACGGCCAAATTGAACCTATATACGTGTGTCACTCTGTAAGGAAAAGCCGAGGAGTTTGTCCATTCTTACAGACCTACACTCTAGGGAGATTCCAATCCTGCCCTGTCCTATGTTACATTTTTCACACCAGCGAAATTCTGGCTGTGATACAGCGGTGTGATATACACTGGGCCTCACACAATACATCAGTGTCCAGAAGGGTGTAAGGACATTCCATTTCTTCCGTCCTATCTAACATTTGTCACCACAGCGAAATTCAGGCTGTTATACAGCGGTGTGATATACACTGGGCCTCACACAATAAATCAGTCTCCAGAAGTGGTAGGAGAATTAAATTCTACCCTGTCCTATATACACCTTGTACCTTGTTTTACCGTTTCAGATCGTTGGTGGAATTGTGGAACATTTTTAAAAAAAATGAGAAAGTGTGGTGTAAGAGGCCGTGTTAGTGGGCGGCGGGTGCCAGCTGGTAATGATGGTGTTGGTGTTGGCTCTGCTGGTAGTGGCAAAAGCCAAATAACACCTAATGCAGGAGGTGTTGAGCTTGCGTCATCGTCTGGCTCCACAAGGCCTCGAAGGCTCCCTTTTCTGGGAGTAGGTAAACCGCTTTTGAAGCCGGAGGTTCAGGAAAAAGTTTTGGCCTACATTACTGACTCGGCCACCAGCTCTATCGCCTCCTCTTCTGAACTTTTAAAAAATACAAGCACTGAGTCGTCTTTGGAGGCTCATGGTCATGTACCACACCTTTCTTCGTGTCCTTCACCCCAACCCAAATTGAAGGATGTGGCAGGCCACACTACAGATTACTCCATGGAGCTGTTTTCACATACCATGCCTGGGTTATCAAGTGAAGTGGTGAATTACCCAGGCCAAGATGAATCTGACATGGCGTGCACTGATGCACAGTCACTGATAGATGATTCTGCTGCTACATTCACTCAGAGCACGACATTGTCCTCGCAGTGTACTGAGCCAGATTCTGACCCTGATGAAACTCAGGTGCCCCTTCCCGCATACTATACCACCGTACACGGTGACACAGAGGAAGGTGCACATGACATTGAAGAGGAGGTGATGGATGACCCAGTTGTTGACAGAGATTGGCATCCATTGGGGGAAGAGGGTGCCGCTGCCAGGAGCTCAGAAGAGGAGGAGGAGCATCCGCAGCAGGCATCGACATCGCAACAGCTGTTATCTGGCAGGCACGGAGCAGTCCAAAAACGGGTTACAAAAAGACAAAACGTTGCTGAACTGATTGGCCAGACGGTCAAAATAGCACAGCGTGCAAGGACGCCAAATGTCTTCCATTGTAGGAAGAGTGCAGTGTGGCAGTTTTTTGAACAAAATCCTAATGATCAGGCCAAGGTTATCTGTAAGAAGTGCTCAAAGACCTTTAGCCGAGGGAAAAATCTGAAAAATTTGAATACCAGTTGCATGCTTAGACATTTAACCACCATGCACTTGCACGTGTGGACGGAACACCAAACCTCAAGTACCACATGTGCAAATGCTCCCAAAGAAGGTAGTCAGCAACGCTCCATTGTTTCCCCCACTGTAAGCCCACCGGTTTGCACAGCAACAAATGTTGAGGTCTCGTTGCAAGGCCAAAGCTGTCAGGGAATCACAATGTTATATCAACGAAACACTGAATCTAGGCCATCAGAAACAACACCAACTCCATCACCATCATCAACCCTCTGTCAGTCTGCCCTGTCCACCGCTAGTTCCACCATAGGCAGCTCTCAAGTACAGCTCACCCTGCCAGAGACTATGAGTAGGACAAGAAAGTACTCATTCTCCCATCCGCGTACACTGGGTTTGAACGCCCACATAGCCAAACTAATCTCGTTAGAGATGATGCCCTATCGGTTGGTGGAAAGCGCAGCTTTCCGCGAACTCATGGCCTACGCAGTACCACGCTATGAACTACCCAGTCGCCACTTCTTTTCTCGCAAAGCCATCCCAGCCCTCCACCTTCATGTGAAGGACCGCATTGTCCATGCACTCAAGCAATCAGTGAGTGGAAAGGTGCACCTCACAACTGATGCATGGTCCAGTAGGCATGGCCAGGGCCGTTACGTGTCCATCACTGCGCACTGGGTTAATGTGGTGGATGCAGGGTCCACAGGGGACAGCGGTGGTGGGACAGTGCTGCCTAGCCCATGGAATAGGAAAGAGTTTGCTGTAGGCGTTCGACCCTCCTCCTCCTACTCCTCCAGAAGCGAAAGCTCGTCCCCAGATCGCAGTCGCAGCAGCACTCCATCCGCAGCTGCCAGTGTTGCACACGAGGTGTCCCCCTATCGATCAGCTTGTGGAAAGCGTCAGCAGGCTGTGTTGAAGATGATGTTTTTGGGCGACAGACACACCGCGGAGGTACTGGCCGACTACTTTCAGCAACAAACTGAGTCATGGCTGGGCAGTGTACATCTTGAGGCAGGCAAGGTAGTTAGTGATAACGGGCGTAATTTTGTGGCTGCCATAGCTCTTTCAAAACTCAGACACATACCTTGCTTGGCTCACACCTTGAACCTGGTGGTGCAGTGCTTCCTCAATAATTATCCAGAGTTAACAGGCCTGCTCCTGAAGGTTCGAAAACTGTGCTCGCAGATCCGCCGTTCCCCCGTACACTCCAGTCTTATGCAGAAGCTGCAGCGATTGCTACACCTTCCAAAGCACCGGCTAATTACACAGGTCAACGAAAAAAAATTTTTTTTCTGGTGTCCAAAATATTTTAATGAATTTGGGGTATTTTTGGGGTGCTGATTCTGAATATGTCATCAGTTTTGCCAGATTGGCTCAAGTTTTTGAGATTTTTGGTATCTTATTTATAGCACTTGTTGGTAAATGCGACGCATCATCTCATTAATTTCTTTGGATTAGTACTTGAACTGAGCAGTTCTCAATATAGTTTTGTGTTAATTAGTGTTCTAAAAGTTTGTTCATAGCTTGATTTTTGCACTAACTTTATGTTGTTGTCTGTTTTCCAGTGAAAAGCATGAACTCATCATGAAGAAGTTGTCTTAACGATCCAGACTCATTCTGTTACATTTGTGGTGAATATACACTGCCAAAACATAGAAGAAACATAACAGACTTCGTAAAAAAAGTGTATTTTGCCTATTTTGGGGTTATGCTTGGGGACCAAGACAAGTTTTGGGCACCACACATAGTGTGCAAAGCATGTATCGAATTATTACGAAAATGGAGCAAAGGACAAAGAAAAAGCTTCAAATTTGGTGTTCCAATGGTGTGGAGAGAGCCAAAAAATCATCATGATGACTGTTATTTCTGTGCAGTGCAAGTGCAAGGATTCAATAAGCATAAGAAACGAAAATGGGAGTAACATGGAATCTGCAAGAAGGCCTGTCCCTCATTGTGAAGATGTGCCTGTACCTGTGTTTACCATAAATAACAGTCATCATGATGATTTTTTGGCTCTCTCCACACCATTGGAACACCAAATTTGAAGCTTTTTCTTTGTCCTTTGCTCCATTTTCGTAATAATTCGATACATGCTTTGCACACTATGTGTGGTGCCCAAAACTTGTCTTGGTCCCCAAGCATAACCCCAAAATAGGCAAAATACACTTTTTTTACGAAGTCTGTTATGTTTCTTCTATGTTTTGGCAGTGTGTATTCACCACAAATGTAACAGAATGAGTCTGGATCGTTAAGACAACTTCTTCTTGATGAGTTCATGCTTTTCACTGGAAAACAGACAACAACATAAAGTTAGTGCAAAAATCAAGCTATGAACAAACTTTTAGAACACTAATTAACACAAAACTATATTGAGAACTGCTCAGTTCAAGTACTAATCCAAAGAAATTAATGAGATGATGCGTCGCATTTACCAACAAGTGCTATAAATAAGATACCAAAAATCTCAAAAACTTGAGCCAATCTGGCAAAACTGATGACATATTCAGAATCAGCACCCCAAAAATACCCTAAATTCGATGAAATATCTTTGGCACCAAAAATGCTGTTGACCAGTGTTATCGACGTTACAACAAGGTGGAACTCCACCCTGCACATGGTTGAGCGGCTGTGCGAACAGAGGCAGGCTGTAATGCATTTGTGGGAGGATACCCGGACAGGCACTTTGAGGCCAGACATGGAGTTGACCGGTGTGCAGTGGTCAAAGCTGAAAGACCTCTGTAAAGTCCTTCAGTGTTTTGAGGAATGCACACGGCTGGTAAGCGCAGACGACGCCATCATAAGCATGAGCATCCCACTTATGCGTCTGCTCATGCAAACTTTGATGCACCTTAAGGAGCAGGCGTCTGCAGCCGAGGTTGACGAGGAGGAAGAGGAGGAGGGAATCCTTGCTGACAGTCAGCCATTGTCTGCTCCGGGACCTCTCCTGGATGAGGTGGAGGAAGAAGAGGAGGAGGAGGGTGATGATGGGGATGATTATTTAGGGGAGGAGGATGCTTCTCGTGTGTCCAGAGAAAATGTGGGCGTGGCAAGGGCTGGTACAGGGTTTGTGCGTGACTGGAGGGATGTGGATTTGCTAGAAAGTGCTCCTCCACCCAGCAGTAGCACTGCATCATTGACACCGGGAACATTGGCCCACATGTCAGATTATGCCTTGCAGATCCTAAAAAGGGACCCCCGCATTGCCAAAATGATGAACGATGATAACTACTGGTTGGCCAGCATCCTGGATCCACGCTATAAAGGCAAATTCCAAAACATCATGCCACAGGAAAACCTTGACCTAATATTGGCTAACAAACAAGCAACTCTGGTAAACAGGTTGGTTGAGGCATTCCCAGCACACAGCAGCGGTGATGTTTGTCACACGAGCCGTAGGGGCTGGGGGCAGCTTGGAAGAGGTGTTCGTGGTGCACACATGAGAAGTGGCGTTGGAGAAAGGGGTTTCATGACCATGTTGTGGAGTGATTTTTGAAGTCCCGCTCAAACTACTGGTAATTCTGCATCGATGGAAAGTGACAGGAGACAGCACTTGTCAACAATGGTTACAAACTACTTTTCCTCCCAGGTCGATGTTCTCCCTCACAGGTCATTCCCTTTTGACTATTGGGCCGCTAAACTGGACACCTGGCCTGAATTGGCACAATATGCGTTACAGGAGCTCGCTTGCCCAGCTGCAAGTGTGCTATCGGAAAGAGTCTTCAGTGCTGCTGGATCAATCCTGACAGAAAAAAGGACCCGTCTGTCGACCCAAAATATGGATGATCTAACCTTCATTAAAATGAACCATGCATGGGTTTCCAAGGATTTTGTCCCACCTTCCCCTGATGACACATAGGTTGACAGAAAAATGGCTTGCTTTGGTCCTCCTCTTCCTGGGACTTGACCAAGTTTGCCGTTTGCATCAGCTGAATGTCCAACATCAACATATGCCACTTTGTAAACCTCCCTAACTGGGCTGCCTCCCCCCCCCCCCATGGTCGTGTTCAACACCTAGCGCACGCAACCGTGCGAGTGCCGTTGCCCTGGACAGGTGGGTAGGCTGACTCTTGGGCGCGGGCACTGCCACAGGGTTCCTCATAGTGCAATCAAGTGTCTCTGACGGTGGTGGTGCACACCCACCGTCAGACACACTGCCGTACTATGAGGGGCCCAGTGCCAGTACCGACGCCCACGAGTGGGCCACCGTTGCTTGGCCTTGGCCCCAGCATTTGCAATCTTTACCTCTCCCTGCTCCTCTGCTGTGTACTCTGGCCTGTCAAATCTATACTGGGCCTGACACCGTCTGAGCCTGCCTCCTGATGTATAGACATATATTTTTAATGTGTAAACTATGCGATCCATACATGTTATCCGGTGATACGGTACCCTTTCTCACCTTTGTGAAATCACGTGTAATCCATACTGGGCCTGAGAACGGCTGGCAAGCTGTTATGCAAGCTACAGCACCTGTAGTTTGCACACATAAGTTTTTCCTTTTTTCAGGAATGACGGTTAGGCCTCATTCCGGAACAGCGGTTGACCTGCACTTACTGGGAAATCATCGTTCACGGGTAATAAATGTAATCCCAGATCCCCATCACTAAAGGTGTTCAGCGGGTTATCTGCACCTGCAAGCGACACACGCTGGCCCTTTCAGTGTAGCGCGCATGCAGCCACGGACATGTAAGGCCTTGACACACCAGTTATTGGCCTATCTCTCGTGCCAGAGCCTCGCGTGTCCCTCTAGTAAGCTGGACGCGGACCGCGGGGGCAGGACGGAGTCTCGTTTGTTAACGGAATTAAGCTTGGAATGTGTGCATCGTTTCGGTTGCTGTATGGTTGAGGTTGCCCGTGTTAAGTCCAATTACGCCGCAGGCTCCACTCCTGGTGGTGCCTTTCTGGACAATCCTTTAAGGTTCAGCTTTGCAACCATACTGCCCACCTCAAACAAAAATTTTGCCTTTATGGATGCTGTTTGGAGGGTCGTGAGTCGTGGGAATAACGCCGCCCAATGAGTTAACCTGCTAGAGAGATCCTTCGTTGCTCCCAAGCATGACATCACACTCCCTAGGAGGAAGGTAATGCCACTGTGGCGACCATACTCCTGGGGGCGCCACAAGTGCACTGATGCCCAGCCACTGCTCGATGATTCTGCTGGTACATTGACCCAGACCACTACATTCCCCTCGCACTCTACACAGCCTGAATCTGACCCTGATGAAACTCAGGTTACCCTTCCCATATAATGTTCCACCTTACAGGGTGACAAAGAGGAAGCTGAAGATGAAAGTGCAGGTTCGGCCCACCTGCCGTCAGACACACCGCCGTACTATCAGGGGCCCTGTGCCAGTGCTGTCGCCAACGAGTGGGCCCCCCCTGCTTGCTCAGGATCACAGCACTTACAAGGTTGAAATACTTACCTCTCCCTGCTCCACCGCCATGACGTCTTCCGCGTTTCCTGACACTGATATTCTGATCAGAGAGCGCAATGACATCACGTCTGTACGCCTTCTGCCTAAACAGCCAAGTGCAGTGAGATGGAAGATGGCGACGACGATGAGTCCTGGCTAGTACAGGGATTCCATAGCGAGGAGATTGATTTCATTGTTTTCAATGTTGGGACAGCAATTTTTGGGGTGCGCTATACTCTGGAGAATGATAGATGGGGCCCACCATACATTGGAACAGTCCAAAGGTGGAAATCAGACACTGGAGCAGCATGTACAGGGCCCATTATACACTAGAGCAGGGGTCCCCAACCGCCGGTCCGCGGCCCAGCACCGGGCCGTTGCAGTGCCCTTGCCGGTCCGCGGACACAAGGGGAGCCGGGGGGCGGTGCAGCAGCTGATACTCACCCTGCATCCCGCGGCGGCTTCATCCCGCGGCGGCTTCATCCAGCGCTGAGCGGTCACGTGCTACCGCTCATTTAAGGTCATGAATATGGACGCCACTCATCTCCCATAGGCGTGGCGTCCATATTCATGGACCTTAATGAGCGGTAGCACGTGACCGCTCCGCACAGGAAGAAGCTGAAGCGTAGCGAGATGCAGGGACGTGCAGCGACGGGAAGGAAGTTCAGCGACGTGAGGGTAAGTATGATGGGGAGGATGGGGGAGCGAAGCGGAGCCATAAATATAAGGGAGAGAGAGTGGGAGCGGAGCCATATACACAGGGGAGGGAGAATGGGAGCGGAGCCATATATACAAGGGAGGGTGGGAGCGGAGCCATATACACAGGGGAGGGAGAATGGGAGCGAAGCCATATACACAGGGGAGGGAGAGTGGGAGCGGAGCCATATACACAGGGGAGGGAGAATGGGAGCGGAGCCATATACACAGGGGAGGGAGAATGGGAGCGAAGCCATATACACAGGGGAGGGAGAATGGGAGCGAAGCCATATACACAGGGGAGGGAGAGTGGGAGCGGAGCCATATACACAGGGGAGGGAGAATGGGAGCGGAGCCATATACACAGGGGAGGGAGAGTGGGAGCGGAGCCATATATACAAGGGAGGGAGAGTGGGAGCGGAGCCATATATACAAGGGAGGGAGAGTGGGAGCGGAGCCATATATACAAGGGAGGGAGAGTGGGAGCGGAGCCATATATACAAGGGAGGGAGAGTGGGAGCGGAGCCATATATACAAGGGAGGGAGAGTGGGAGTGGAGCCATATATACAAGGGAGGGAGAGTGGGAGCAGAGCCATATACACAGGGGAGGGAGAATGGGAGCGGAGCCATATATACAAGGGAGGGTGGGAGCGGAGCCATATACACAGGGGAGGGAGAATGGGAGCGAAGCCATATACACAGGGGAGGGAGAGTGGGAGCGGAGCCATATACACAGGGGAGGGAGAATGGGAGCGGAGCCATATACACAGGGGAGGGAGAATGGGAGCGGAGCCATATACACAGGGGAGGGAGAATGGGAGCGAAGCCATATACACAGGGGAGGGAGAATGGGAGCGAAGCCATATACACAGGGGAGGGAGAGTGGGAGCGGAGCCATATACACAGGGGAGGGAGAATGGGAGCGGAGCCATATACACAGGGGAGGGAGAGTGGGAGCAGAGCCATATATACAAGGGAGGGAGAGTGGGAGCGGAGCCATATATACAAGGGAGGGAGAGTGGGAGCGGAGCCATATATACAAGGGAGGGAGAGTGGGAGCAGAGCCATATATACAAGGGAGGGAGAGTGGGAGCGGAGCCATATATACAAGGGAGGGAGAGTGGGAGTGGAGCCATATATACAAGGGAGGGAGAGTGGGAGCAGAGCCATATATACAAGGGAGGGAGAGTGGGAGCGGAGCCATATATACAAGGGAGGGTGGGAGCGGAGCCATATACACAGGGGAGGGAGAATGGGAGCGAAGCCATATACACAGGGGAGGGAGAGTGGGAGCGGAGCCATATACACAGGGGAGGGAGAATGGGAGCGGAGCCATATATACAAGGGAGGGTGGGAGCGGAGCCATATACACAGGGGAGGGAGAATGGGAGCGAAGCCATATACACAGGGGAGGGAGAGTGGGAGCGGAGCCATATACACAGGGGAGGGAGAATGGGAGCGGAGCCATATACACAGGGGAGGGAGAATGGGAGCGGAGCCATATACACAGGGGAGGGAGAATGGGAGCGGAGCCATATACACAGGGGAGGGAGAATGGGAGCGAAGCCATATACACAGGGGAGGGAGAATGGGAGCGAAGCCATATACACAGGGGAGGGAGAGTGGGAGCGGAGTCATATACACAGGGGAGGGAGAATGGGAGCGGAGCCATATACACAGGGGAGGGAGAGTGGGAGCAGAGCCATATATACAAGGGAGGGAGAGTGGGAGCGGAGCCATATATACAAGGGAGGGAGAGTGGGAGCGGAGCCATATATACAAGGGAGGGAGAGTGGGAGCGGAGCCATATATACAAGGGAGGGAGAGTGGGAGCGGAGCCATATATACAAGGGAGGGAGAGTGGGAGCGGAGCCATATATACAAGGGAGGGAGAGTGGGAGTGGAGCCGCAGAGCCATATATACAAGGGAGGGAGAGTGGGAGCGGAGCCATATATACAAGGGAGGGAGAGTGGGAGCGGAGCCATATATACAAGAGAGGGAGAGTGGGAGGGGAGCCATATATACAAGGGAGGGAGAGTGGGAGCGGAGCCATATATACAAGGGAGGGAGAGTGGGAGCGGAGCCATGTATACAAGGGAGGGAGAGTGGGAGCGGAGCCATGTATACAAGGGAGGGAGAGTGGGAGCGGAGCCATATATACAAAGGAGGGAGAGTGGAAGCAGAGCCATATATACAAAGGAGGGAGAATGGGAGCGGAGCCATATATACAGGGGAGGCCGGGAGACTGGGAGCGGAGCCATATATACAAGGGAGGGAGAGTGGGAGCGGAGCCATATATACAAGGGAGGGAGAGTGGAAGCGGAGCCATATATACAAGGGAGGGAGAGTGGAAGCAGAGCCATATATACAAGGGAGGGAGACTGGGAGCGGAGCCATATATACAAGGGAGGGAGAGTGGGAGCGAAGCCATATATACAAGGGAGGGAGAGTGGGAGCGGAGCCATATATACAAGGGAGGGAGAGTGGGAGCAGAGCCATATATACAATTGAGGGAGAGTGGGAGCAGAGCCATATATACAAGGGAGGGAGACTGGGAGCGGAGCCATATATACAAGGGAGGCTGGGAGAGTGGGAGCGGGGCCATATATACAAGGGAGGGAGAGTGGGAGCGGAGCCATATATACAAGGGAGGCCGGGAGATTGGGAGCGGAGCCATGTATACAAGGGAGGGAGAGTGGGAGCGGAGCCATGCATACAGGATGGGACAGGGGAGCCATGTATACAGGATAGAAGAGTGGGAGCAGAGCCATGCATACAGGATGGGAGCGGAGCCATGTATACAGGATGGGAGAGTGGGAGCAGAGCCATGTATACAGGATGGGACAGGGGAGCCATGCATACAACAGGGGGAGCCACACAGAGCTGGACGGGGGGGACCACACATACATTTTCTGATGATTAGAAAATAATCAGCATGTACAGTACTCCAGTACAATTGTTCTTAAGTGCTCAATGCTCCATTTCCTTGTAGGTTCCAATCATCATTAGCAGTGACCGTCATCAGTAGAAGTAGCCCAGTGCTCCCACTGAAACAGAAACAAGCCAGGTGCTCCCACTCATTCAAAACCTATGGTGAGTTGAGTCACATTAAAAATGTTATAATTAAATGATAAATATGCACTGCTAAACTACAACTGCGTCCATTGCCCCGCCCCCTTATGACCAAAGCCCCGCCCCTGTCACACCTCCATCCCCGCCCTGCCGGGCCATGGAAGAATGGTCTTGGTTCAAGGCGGTCCCTGGTGCAAAAAAGGTTGGGGACCACTGCACTAGAGCATTAGAAATAAGGCCCATTATGTATGAAGCATTATTTAGGCCCATAAGACAGTGGAGCTTCATCCATGGGGACCAACATACACTGTTGCATTATGTGGAGCTCATCATATACTGTTTCAAACATTTTATGGGACCAATGATTCTGTAGGGAGAAATAGATGGGCCTCATTACTCTGTATAGCGCACTATGCGGTGGCCATAATACTGTACAGAGTAATATACTGTCCGTTTTTGGAGCTATTGGAGAATTTTAAATGGATATCAGTCATGAGATGTAAAAAGTGAAGTATTTTTCATTGTAGTATACCACTATTTATCTGCCGTATCAGAGCATCATGAGTTGTGGTATGTGTTAAAGGGGCGCTCTTTGGCCCAGGGCACATGAAAACCTGGAGCCAGCCCTACCCCCCCCCCCCCCCGCAACTTTAGCCAAATAACCCCCATTTTTCAATGCGTAACTTGTATTATGAAGTAAATAAAGGGTGACAAGATTCAGGAATAAGAATTTATGGTTTTGGCATTCAAATGGGCACTTTAAGTGTGTTTCCTGTCCTCTTCTCACTCCCGACTTTTCTTCCCCATTGACTTACATTGGGTTTCGTGTTTCGGTCTGAACGAAACACGACTTTTTCCTTTAGTCGGCCGATTTTACTCAACCCGACTTTTGAGAAAGTCGGGTTTCGCGAAACCCGACTCGACCCGAAAAAAGGCAAAGTCGCTCATCTCTACTTGCCAGGAATTCTGTGGTCCGCTTGTAGCCAAAGTTACCACGCACCCTGGACGCATGTGCCCACATGAGAACCTTGGACCGCAGGTGAGGTGGGACAAAGGTCTTGCACGGCAGCACTGACTCGAGGGTGACCGGAGCCACGGTCCACAGATTCTCAGTGGGGAGCGCGGAAAGACCCGCGGGCACCTCCGCAGAGGCTACTTGGATGCTGCCCCCCTTGCACCTTCCCACACAGCCCTTGCTCCATCCCAGTATTCTCCCTGAGGACCACTCTATATGATGGGAATGTCAACGGAGCCAGGGAACCCCGAGGAGCACCTGGTCGATGCCCTCGGGCATAATGAGCAGAGACAGCGTCTCATGGTGAGATGGTGGTATTGAGAGCTTAAGGGGTACTGTCTGGTGGGTAATCTGGGATGATAAGGTTGAATCCTTGACCACCCTGATGAGCATGGGGTGAGGAAGTGGCACCAACGGGATAGCGTGCTGTTGAGCGAAAGCCGAGGACATAAAGTTCCCTTCTGCCCCGCAGTCCACCGTGACCTCTACCTCCCAGGTGGAAGCACCGCTATCTAACGTCCCTCGGAATGCCGGTTTGGGGGAGAAGATCTCCATAGCAAATAGACCTCCACCAATTACCACTGGACGCAATTGTTTTTTCGACAGCTGCGGACACCTGTTAGCCAGGTGACCAGACTGTCGACACTGGTAACAGCGTGTGGAGCTTTGTGCCGGACATGGCTTGAGACAGGTGCGGGACACCTCCATGGGCTCTGGAGGTAAAGTCTCTGGCTCGGGTGGTTCAAGAGGTTCAGAGAGGTTGGGAGCCAAGCTAACCTTCTGTCTGGATTGAGCATGCTCCAGCCCGCGCTCTGAAAAACGGAGATCTGTGCAGGTGGAGATGGCAATCAGCTCTTCCAGACTTACAGGAACCTCCCTGGTGGATAGAGCATCCTTAACATGTTCCGCCAAACCTCTCCAGAACACGGGGACGAGGGTTTTATTAGGCCACTACAGCTCGGAAGCCAGTGTCTGGAAACGGACGGCGCACTGGCTGACCGACAGGGATCCCTGTGTCAGTGCAAGTAACTGGAGAGAGGTGTCGTGAGTGACCCGAGGCCCCAAAAAGACCTGCTTTAGTGACTTCAGAAACTGAGCAGCGCTCAGAACCACGGGGTCATCACGCTCCCATAGTGGCGTGGCCCACTCCAACTCCCTGCCTGACAGGAGGTAGACGATAAACTCCACCTTATCCCATTCTGTAGGGAATCGCGCAGCCAGTAACTCGAGCTGGATAGAGCACTGGCTCACGAAACTCCTACAGTTGGCGCTGTCACCAGAAAATTTATTGGGCAACGGGAGGCGGGAAATTGTCGGCGTGGGCGTGGACATGGACGCATGAGAGACAGCTTCTGCAACTGTCTTGGCAGGGACCGCAGCAGCATTCGCAGCCAAAGTGGAACTCTCGAGGGCCACCAACCTGCCCTCCAGCTGCCGAATGTACCGCTGTAGCTGCTGCTGGTCCGCCATTACAAGCCAGACCCTGGCGCTAGTATAATGTTAGGGACGGTGGAACGCACTAAATAATAAATAATAATAAGTGCGTTCGCCGCCCGGGGTCCACTGTGCAGAAGGTGTTACACTGCTGCTATGTATTGGCAGTCACACTATATGGCGGTATAACGCACGCTGGTTGAACGTCACCCGGAGTGCGCTGGGTGATCTCTTGTTCCTTCACAGAGATGCCGAAGTGTTAAACACAAAGGCTGAGCCTGTTGACGTCACAGGACTCAGAGGAATGTACGCATGGTATATGGTCCCAGGACTTGGCCCAAGACACAGAGTCCACGTCCGTCTAGACCTACCGTGTGTGCGGAGTCGCAACCACGGACGCCCAGAAGAGCTGCTGACTGCAGCGTGGTGACAGACACTGCCGCTATACGACAATGCCCGGAAGCAGGCGCACTATCGGATGCTAGCACTGTGGAGGATGTGCACTGTGGCCTGTAGCTTGCCACTGACTGGCGCTGACTCTATCACTAGATCCCTATACACACTCGTAATATCAGAGGGAGGGGAATCTTAATGAGTCATTTGCAAGTCCATACATCCATCATCATTCACACAGTTAGCAACTAGAGTCTATAGTAACGCATGGCCGAGTGGCCATGCAAACCTTTTATAGCCGGGACCTTCCGGAAGCTTCCAGATCCCTGAGATGGACCAATCAGAGCTGGAGAAGGACCTGTGCATGTGACTCCCGATCTCCAATGGGAGATCGTCTCGTGAGCATGCTCAGAGGAGCGACAGAAGGACTTAGCCTCTGGAGCGGTTTGCTGCTGAGCAGCCTGCATTGCTATTGCTGACCCAAAGGTGGCAGCAACAGCCAGACCCACAGAGCAGGTCTGGGCAGAGCATCGGGAATGACGGGGCTGCTGAGCAAGCTCCTCTGCGGTTGATGGAGAATGGGAGACCGCAGAATGTGAGGCTCTGGATTCCTGTTGTGCCGCTGCAAGAACCCGACGCCTAACACTGTTTGCTAGGTATAATTGATAGGATGTTCATAGAGGGTTAAATGTAGGAGGGGCAGCCGGGTGATAAGACAGGAGTTTCTAGGAAGTTAGGTCAGAAAGTGCCAGGGTGCCCGTAGTGTCCACATGGGCTATAGGCCCGGACAGCTCGGCAGCCACGTAACATTAAAGCGCTGCAGCTCACGCTATCCACGGTCACTGTGCACCATAGCAGTGGGCCAGTACAAGGAAGGAAAGATGTGGCGACTTATCGCCTGGGCGGACACCTTTAGGGCAGGAGTCAGTTGGAGTGAAGAGATAAAGGAAGTTGGAGCATCGACGAGATCAGTACAGATGGGCCGGATGCTTTATCATATGCAACCAAACCTGGTGACTGATGATTTTAAGTTTGGGGCGAAACAGGCAGAAGGAATTGTCTTCATGGCGAAGTCAGGCCAGGAAGGAATTGGGGAGCAGTCCAGGATGTTCCTGTCCGGGAATGTACTGCACAGAAGCAACAGTCAGAAAGGGAAAGATGAGGAAACACGTGAATTCCATGATGTACCAACTGTGGATGTAACGTGTGAAGTATTCAGTAAAGAGAATGTAAAAGTTGACTTGGACTGTGTCTCCATTGCTGGGGGTCGCCTGGAAGAGGTACTGGCGTTGCCTTGGAAGTGCCTTGGGAAAGATGAATTTGGAGATGCAGGTATGCTGAAGAGAAGAATACAGTTTTCTGTAGGAGAAGGACTGGACGTAGATGTTGCAGTAATTCAGGTCACGGCTATAGTCCTGTCCCTCCCTTACACCTGAGCTGGTGGTAGTGCTTTCAATTTAGGCTAAGTGCACACGTAGCAGAAAATTTCTGCTCAAAAACCTGACTCCCTTTCCAGAAACCACGCCTTTTTTGTCTTCGCGTTTTTCCGCACGTTTTTTTGCGCGTTTTTTTTACGCGTGTTTTCAAAATGCATTGAAATAGCCAGAAACGTGGAAAAATCCGCAAAATTAACGAGCATGCTGCGTTTTTTACCGCGATGCGATTTTTTCGCGGTAAAAAACCGCATGAATGTGCACAAAAAGTGCAAAATGCATAGAAATGACTGGGAAGCTTATTTTTAGCGGTTTTATAGCGGTTTTATAGAGAAAAACGCTAAAAAAACGCTAAAAAACCGCTGTGTGTGAACACAGCCTAAAGATTAATGCATTATCGGAGAAAGTGATCATAAGGAGAGACATGACAAATTCATCATGTTCCCTACAAGCCACCAACCTTTGTTTGAGGAAGTGATTAACACCTTTAATACCTGCATTATGTGGTATGTTACTATAGAGGACTTCCACGTCTATTGATGGTAGCCACGTTTTTTTCAACATGGAGACCATTAAGTTTTTATAGCAAATCAGCAGTATCTCTTAAATAGGAGGGGATAGAGAGACAATTACCTTTCATATAAATTATTTCTGTGTTTTCACACATTGTCATCATATGACATAGGTAATAACTGTGTCTATAGTTTGCTCTCATGTGAGTACATAAATAGGACCAAGATGTGTGTTGTTTTATTATATTACACACACCTTAGATGTGAATCTATATCCTGGACAAATAAAAATTATCTTTTCTATTTCTTATGGTCCATTGATATAAATTTAATGAAAGACATAGACCATATTTGCTCAATTATCTACGATTGCCACCAATGCCATATGTGTTTTCTATTGTTTTTAAACTATCTAGAGGTTTAGGGTCTCCTTAGGTTCAGGTGTGATCTATGTCTAGGAAGAGGGGTTCCCTTATTTATCTGGGTAGGGGGACCTTTTCAGTGACTGTAGAGTATATTTAGGGACCCTAGGGGCAGTCATCATGGATTGGGGGTGTTGTAGCTGCTTTTTGTTCTGACCAAGCGTCAGCTATGCCAGATCACCAGTGAGTCCGAATTGTGAGGTTTTTCGCCCTTCTGATGACAAGCGCTTCGAGACAAGAGACTCATCACACAAGCCGTGGTCAAATCACTTTATCTGATGTAATGCAGCAAAAGGCAATATTTTTATACCATTTACAACAATATGTGACTCTATGGAGCTCATTTGGCCCTCACCATCACCTCAGGGTCGTACCTTGTTTACAATGTACCCAGAACTTGTTGTTGAGAACAAATATGATAACAAGTATAGTTTCCTTGGAGACAGAGACTAATAGTCTACATAAGAATAACACATAGCAATAATAGGCAAAAGGCATTTGAAGTCTTAAAGGTAATTAAAGGGATATAAAGCAAACCATTAACTCTTCTATATCAATTTCCCCCTTTTGTAAATGGTATAACCTTTGCCACAGGGTCAGCTGATGTCCACAAAGGAGCTACTGTCTCATGGGTCTAGTACCCATAAGGGGGCTTCCTACCTGCTTCGCCCATCCACCCTCAGTGTGGACACTTACTTTCCCCATCAGCATTGGCCACCTGGGGTCTATGATACACTACAGAAGGTTCAGCTTTAGATTCTTTTTTTCTGCATACATTATTCAGTAGCTTAAGTAATACATATATTAGTGCTTTTACGGCTACATAAAGCAATAAGCAAAACAACAAAATTTGCATACAAGTCTATATAAAGCCAAAAAAAAAATCCATCCTGCAAGGACATTAAACCAATTTGCTGGATTTAGAAAAGAGAATGTGTTACCCCACCAGGAGTCTCTGTTTGCACTGTGTTGTTTTAACCATTGGTCTCTAAGTTCACCTATTTTGTCCATACTGGCCCTGATCTGGAGATTGCCAGCAGGGTCGATAAAATTACAACAGGTGGGACAAATTATCTGACACATTCCTCCTTCTTTTGCTGTCAGGTAATCTAGTACTATAGTATGTTGGTTAGTAACTACGATTAATTGTCTCTGTATTGTATTCGTTTTATTAAGAACTTCAAGAATCTGGAAAATCTGATCGTCCAGGTAGTCGGTAGCTTCCACTAATTTATCCCACATTTGTGTTATGAAGGGGTATATTAGCATACTACTGAATATTTTATTTGTTATCCCCATTTCTACTAGATGCGGCCTACCATTTGGCCGGGCCTTATTGTCTGCAGCCCTTCTATGCAAAGTATGAATTGGGACTGCTGCTGTGTGAGGAACTGTGAAAGTGGCTGGTGTCAGTTTAGCAAGAGTGCAAACCCCTCTTATGTCTGGGCTCACCCACCTGTAGGCACGATGTCCGCAAACCAAGAATACGCCTTCTGGGAGAACACAAACGTGACCCAGGGTCTGTATACATTGGTATAAAGTCAAAAGTCCTGACATAGGCTTATGGGCACACCAAGTATTAATCATTTGTTTTCCACTTATACCAGATGTACATTTACCCCTATCTTTCCTTATTATTTTACCCATAGATGATTTACAGCCTTCCATGGCTCCTCAGGTAAGGCTAAGTACGGCATAGTCCTCACAGATACAGGGCTGTGTGTACAGATCCAACAGTCCTTCGGTTTCTGTCCTTCCATGTCCTTTATAAGAAGAGCATGATGCCGAATAAGTTTGTTGTCCCAGTCAGCATTTAAGAGTTTATCCTGTGTCTCTGTTGAGTGCAGGAAAGATGTATATCTTTGTACGGTGTTAGCCAGTAGATAGAAAAAAATTCAGAATTGAGAGTCCTCAGTGGTTGATACCTTTTAATGGCTAACTGAAAAGATGGTAACAATGTGATGTGTGTTACCATCTTTTCAGTTAGCCATTAAAAGGTATCAACCACTGAGGACTCTCAATTCTGAATATTTTTCTGCAGAGTGCAGTAACCCTGTCACTGCCAGCAAGGTGATGAGGAGTACAGTCATTCTACTGGTGAAAGGACCTTCTTGCAGTGCCTGTCGTGGATCCAGGTGGGTTTTCTCTCAAGTTTTACTGAGGTGGATGTGGTCAGCTGGACTTGGAAGGGGCCGTCAAATCGTGGGTCCAGGCTCCTTCTCACGTGTCTGCGTATAACCACCCAATCACCTGGATTCAGCTGATCCACATCTGCACTGGCATTAGGACCTGGAATGTATGAGAACACATGTTTATGCACCACATTAAGTCTTTCCTGCAAAGCCTGGACACAGGCTGTCATAGAACCGTGTTGCATTTGTAGCACCTGTGGGAAGTACAGACCAGTCTTTGGTGCACTACCAAACAGGACTTCAAAGGGAGACAAGCCTGTCTTTCTATTTGGAGTGTGTCTGGAAAGAGTGCAAGAGGCAAGCACTCTACCCAGCTCTTTCCTGTGTCTGCCTTGGCCTTTTGAATTTTCAGTTTAAGTGTCCCATTTAGTCTTTCCACTTTCCCACTACCTTGTACGAAGTATGGTGTATGAAATGCTTGCTGTACACCCAGGGCCTGCATGACTTCCCTCATTATTTCTACCGTGAAGTGTGTACCCCTATCTGTTTCTGTGGTTTCTGGAACACCATACCTGCAGATCAGTTCTTTCATCAGTTTGTCTGCAGTCGTTTTAGCATTTGCACATTTTACCGGATAGGCTTCCGGCCAACCAGAGAAGAGATCTACACATACTAGGACATTTGCATACACTCCTACCTTGGTAGCTGTATGTCGTCAATCTGCAGTCTCTGAAACGGCTAGAGAGGCCTAGGTGTCGCTTTCTTAGGGACTTTTACTGTTTTACCTGGGTTGTGCTGTGCACAGATGAGGCATGATTGTACAAGTTTCGCGGCTGCGTAACTGAAACCAGGAGCGATCCAGAAGGCATCTACCATGGCACACATGTGACTTTTTGAGGTGTGAGTGGGGCCATGTGCTGCTTGCGCCATGACTGGGAACAGGGACTTTGGTGGGCACAATTTATCCTTATTATCCCATACTCCATTTGAGTTCAGCTCAGCTCCCAGTCTCCCCCGGTGTACCTTCTCTGTTTGGGCAGCCTTTTGCCGGAGGGATTTCAGGACATCTAGACCCAATGTGGCTGGAATATTCTGACTCCCCGCCACCTTCCACTGCTCTCTCTAGGCCGCCTTGTGCTACTTTAGCAGCCTCGTTCGCCCTTCTGTTGCCCTCTATCTCCATGGAGTCACCTTTGTGTGTGCTTTTACCTTGACAATGCCAACCTGGACTGGTAACATCAACACCTCTATCAATTGTTTCTCCAGCTCTGTATTTTTAATGGGCTTACCGGCTGATGTAAGGAACACTCTGCTTCTCCAGATACGGCCATAATCATGGGCTATTCCCCATGCATAATTCGAATCAGTGTAAATATTAGCGACTTTACCTGCATCGGCTCTACACGCCTTAGTGAGTGCCTTCAACTCTGCCTCCTGCGCCGACATTTGAGGAGGGAGTGGTTCAGCTTGGATTACCTCATGTGAGGATACTACTGCATATCCAGTGTAGAATCGTCCATCCTGGTGGTATCTGGAACCCTCTACAAAAAACTCAAAATCTGCATTAGGAACAGGGTTTTTTTTTTTCCCCATGAACGTGTGCAAAACCCACTGTCTCCTGACTCATCAGTTCTATGCAGTCATGTCCATGCGTCATGTCAAAGTATCCTTCCTCACTCGCTAATACGGTCACCAATTCCCCCTTTTCTGAATCCACAGGCAGGAGGGTGGCTGGATTCAGAACGTTACATCTTTTGAGGGTAACATACTCAGGAATTAGTAGAGCACACTCAAGTCGGAGCTGTCTGGCCACAGACAGATATTTTGGTTGAATTTGTATGAGTATGGCATGGATGTCATGCGGGGAATAGATTGTCAAAGGAAACGTCAGTGTGATCTCACATGCCTTTCCTAGTAGTAGTAGTGCAGCTGCTCCTACCGCACAGACAAACGTAGGTGACCCTCTGATCACTGGGTCTAATTGTGCTGAGTAGTAAGCTATTGGTCTCTGTTTCCCTCCATGTTGTTGTGTCAGTACTGCGGTAGCATGTTCTCCCTGCTCTGTGCAAAACAAGAAAAATGGCTGGTCATAATTTGGAATTCCAAAGGCCGGGGCTGACTCAATGAGCAGTTTGAGAGAATGGATGGAATCAATTGCATTTTGTGTGAGGTCATACGGGTCTGATGACAAGCAGTCATAAAGTGGTTGCAACATTTGTAAAGCAGGCCTTATCCAAGGCCTACTGTAGGTCACTAAGCCTAGGAAAGGTGCATAGATGCTGATGTGACCTGGGTAGAGGGAAAATTTTGAATTGCCTACTTCCTGTCTTCAGTCAGGTGTCTGGTACCTTCGGCAATACAATATCCCAAAAATGTCACCTTTTGTTTGTAATACTGTAATTTGTCACGTGAGACAAAGTACTACATCTGGGCAATAAAAATGAAAATAGCATATACAGAATGGGAGGAATAGGGCTAAGCAACAGCACATGTGAAAAAGACTTGGGTATACTAATAGATCACAGACTGAATATGAGTCAACAGTGTGATGCAGCAGCAAAAAAGGCAAATGCAATTCTAGGATGTATTAACAGAAGCATACAGTCTAGATCACGGGAAGTCATTATTGCCCTCTACTCCTCTTTGGTCAGACCTCATCTGGAATATTGTGTCCAGTTTTGGGCACCACATTTTAAAAAAGACATCAACAAACTGGAGCAAGTTCAGAAAAGAGCGACCAGAATGGTGACCGGTCTGCAAACCCTGTCTTATGAGGAAAGGTTGCAGGATTTGGGAATGTTTAGTTTGCAAAAGAGAAGACTGAGAGGAGACTTAATAGCTGTGTACAAATATCTCAAGGGCTGTCACATAGTAGAAGGATCATCTTTATTCTCATTTGCACAAGGAAAGACTAGAAGCAATGGGATGAAACTGAATGGGAGGAGACACAGATTAGATATTAGAAAAAACTTTTTGACAGTTAGAGTGATCAATGAGTGGAACAGGCTGCCACGAGAAGTGGTGAGTTCTCCTTCAATGGAAGTCTTCAAACAGAGGCTGGACAGACATCTGACTGGGATGATTTAGAGAATCCTGCTTTGAGCAGGGGGTTTGACCAGATGGCCCAGGAGGTCCCTTCCAACTCTACGATTCCATTATTCTATGATTCTATGAGACCTTGCAACCCTTTCCTGATAAAAAAAATAGCAAGGAAACTGTAGCTTCCCTGCAGGACCTCTGGTCCAGGCAGAACAGCAAAAGGTCATCCCCGTACTGTAATAGTACAATCAGCGGATGAGATGATTGCCACTACTCAAGGATCCCTGCCATTGCTGCTGAATAGATGGCAGGGGATTTCTTTCCCCCTTTGTGGGAGGACTATCCAACAATATTGTTCATCTTTATGAGTAAAGGAAAAAGATACTGACAGTCAGGGTGCAGGGGTACAGAGAAAAATGCACCTGCTAAATCAATGACTGCGAAACATTTTGACATTACTGGGATCTGTGACAGTATTGCGTGTGTGTTAGGGACAATTGAGGTCACACTCACTGTATCATCATTAATAGCCCTTAAGTCATGAACCTTTCTGTAGGTGTCAGAAAACCCTTGAGTCCTTTTTTCCTAATGGGATACAAAGTGGTGTCGCAAGGGGAAGATCTTTGCACCAGAACCCCTGCCTTAACATACTCTCTAATATCTCTGCTCGAGGCCATTGATTTGACTAGGCTCAAGGGGTAGAGATGGGCGACTTTGCCTTTTTTCGGGTCGAGTCGGGTTTCACGAAACCCGACTTAAGCAAAAGTCAGGTCTAACGAAATCGGTAGATTATCGTGAAAAGTCGAAGGACGACTGAAGCACGAAACCCAATGCAAGTCAATGGGTAAGCAGAGTCGGCAGGGAGTGGAGGCCAGGAAACACAGTGCCCTTTTGAATGCCAAAAACATCAATTCTTATTACTGAAGCATTTCAATCTTAATTTACTTCATAATACTAGTTACGCACTGAAAAATGGGGGTTATTTGGCTAAATTTGTGGGGGGGTAGGGCTGGCTCCAGGTTTTCATGTGCCCTGGGCCAAAGAGCGCCCCTTTAACACATACCACAACTCCTGATGCTCCGATACGGCAGAGAATTAGCGGCATAGTACAATGAAAAATACTTCATTTCTTACATCTCATGACTGATATCCATTTTAAATTCTCCAATAGCTCCAAAAACGGACAGTATATTACTCCATACAGTATTATGGCCACCGCATAGTGCGCTATACAGAGTAATGAGGCCCACATATTTCTCCATACAGAATCATTGGTCCCATATAATGTTCCATACAGTATATGATGAGCTCCACATAATGCTACAGTATATGTTGGTCCCCATGGATGAAGCTCCACTGTCTTGTGGGCCCAAATAATTCTCCATATATGATGGGCCCCATTTCAAATGCTCTAGTGTATAATGGGCTCTGTAAATGCTGCTCCAGTGTCTGATGTCCACCTTTGGAATGCTCCAGTGTATGGTGGGCCCTATATATCATTCTCCAGAGTATAGTGCTCCCCAAAAATTGCTGTCCCAACATTGAAAACAATTAAATAAGTCTCCTCGCTAAGGAATCCTTGTACTAGTATGGACTCCTCGCCGTCCCCGTCTTCCATCTCACTGCACTTAGCTGTTTAGGCAGAGGGCGTACAGACGTGATGTCATTGCGCTCTCTGATCAGAATATCACTGTCAGGACACGCGGAAGACGTGATGGCGGTGGAGCAGGGAAAGGTAAGTATTTCAACTTTGCAAGTGCTGTGATCCTGAGCAATCAGGGGGGGGCCCACTCGTTGGCGACGGCACTGGCACAGGGCCCCTCATAGTACGGCGGTGTGTGGCGGTGTGTCTGACGGCGGGTGGGGTGGGGGTGGGGTGGGGGTTGGGGTGGGGGTGGGGTGGGCCCTCCCCCTCCCACCGGCTGAGACACTTTTGCGTACTATGAGGGGCTCTGTGCCAGTGCCGTCGTCCATGAGTATGCCCCCCCACCTGCTCAAGGAACCTGCACTTTCATCTGCACCTTCCTCTTTGTCACCGTGTAAGGTGGTACAGTATATGGGAAGGGTAACCTGAGTTTCATCAGGGTCAGATTCTGGCTGTGTAGAGTGTGAGGGGAATGTAGTGGTCGGGGTCAATATACCAGCAGAATCATCTAGCAGTGGATGGGCATCAGTGCACTTGTGGCGTCCCCAGGAGTACGGTCACCACAGTGGCATTACCTTCCTCCTAGGGAGTGTGATGTCATGCTTGGGAGCAACAAAGGATCTCTCTAGCAGTTAAACCAACACGCAACACATTTCCCACTCCAGGCCAGCAGGGAGACTTCTGAACCTGATTGCTGAGGAGCTGCTCTCTGTGGTCGGAGGAGGTAAGTTAGGGCACTCTGTGCAGGAAAGGGGAAGTCTGTGGACGTGAGAAGGGGAGCTGGAGGATGATCAGAGTTAAGGCTTACTCCTAGCTGGAGCACATGGTCCGGATTCCGGTCTCCGAGTTTGTAGGGACACTGACGTTCCTGCAGCAGAAACCGGAGGAAGTAGCAGCTGTAAATGCTCTGTGCCCAACTAAGGCTTGGAGGCCCAGCATCGACGTGTGGGAGCCAGAAGGAAAAGGCTACGGCTGGCTGCCATACGAGAAAGTTCCAAAAGAGAGTCAACGGGGGAACTTCATTGAACTCAGCACTGCGAGTACCTCAGATAAGCACTAGAACGGAGGCCACACTACCTATCTGCAGAGAGAGAATTCGAAATTGGCTTCCAGGCTGACCAACTCCTTATTCATCTGTACTCTGGGTCCTGGACGGCATTTACCAAGTACAGGTAAAGGAACTGCACGACTGTGTCTGTCATCTTTCTCCTGCGCCTGGCGCACGGCTCTGCTACATCCTGCACTGCACACCATCTACCAACTCTTTCATCTGCCCTGCGACTATGGCCCTACCTGTGCAGGGCTTCTACATCTTAGCTGCACCACAACATCTGTCCCAGAGAAGCGACACTGCAGCGCTGGTCAATCTAATCAGAAACCACAGGTGGCATCACGTATCATTCACTTATAAATGTAATTAACCCCTTTGCATGGACGCCCAGGGTCACGGAAGGGGTCACCACCACCATGACACATCCCTGTGAGACACCGGCCCGGTAACGATTAACCCCACTGCCCTGGCTGGCCACCCACATTCCATGTCAGATTCATCTTAGACTTGGGAATTTACGATTTGACTTGATAACCCAGGCATGGTATGATAGAAAGAGATACATGGACTAATGTGAAGTGTGGCCTGCTGCATCATTCACTTTTGGTGGAGGTGAAGGACACAAGGAAAGAGGTTCTTCCTGTCCAGGAGCCAGCACTTGACGACTCAGTGCTTGCATTTTTTGAAACTTCAGAAGAGGAGGGCATATTTGCTGGAGTCTGTTTCGGCAATGTAAGCCAAAACCAGTTCCTCATTCTCCGCCTTTAAAAGCGGTTAACCTACTCCCAGAAAAGGTAGCCTTCCAGGCGTTCCAGAGCCAGACCACGACGCAGGCTCAACACCTCCTGCCTTAGCTGCTATTGTGCTTTTGCCACTACCAGCAGATGCACCACCACCATCAGCACCAGCTGCCCCCCCCCACGCCCACGTCCACGGCCTCTTCCACGAAACTTCAAAATTTTGCAGAAAATAGACCCAAAATAACATCAGATATATGGCACTGCATCAGAAGCGTACAGCTCTATTCAGTCAAAGGATAATTGTCAATCTCCCTTTATATTCCATCAGTCACACAGAGACGCTCACAGGCTCAGTATGGATTAGACAAGAATATAAAAATTAGACAATGTGTACAGTATCATCAGATAGCAAGTATATATAGTACAGTTTAAACATTCTAAATCTCCGTAGATATTTGAGGAGGCACACACAGACACTCTCTTTGGCTCAGTATTGGATTACAACACAATCTAAAAAGCCGTAAAATGGTAAGGGATCTCAAGAGTACAGCTGTACACAGTGTAGGTGTCATTGTTGTCAATCTCAGTATTTATTTCCACAGTCAGAAAATAACTCTCACTTGGTCAGTTTGGATTAGACCAGAATATAACAAGCAGTAAATGGGTAATGTATCACAAGCGTAGAGCTGTATACAGTGTTGGAGTAATTTTTAAATGTACATCTAAATTGCAGCAGTAGCCCATAGACTCTCACACGCTCTGGATGGATCACACCACAATATAACAAGAAGATCCGCAAGAAATAATCACACATGTGGGACAATGTTACAGGTGTCAATGATACACTTAGAGTGTTGGTTGGAGGAGGACTTCCTGGCATAAAGGGTACAGAATCACCACATACCAGGTATATATAGCATACTTTAAACATTAACAATGTACGTCTATATATCAGGAGTAGTGTTGAGCCACCCCGCTAGTGTTTTGGTTTGTCGCACAGGAGGCAAGTTCGTCGAATGTTCGTCGAACGTTCGAAGAACACCGTCGAACCCCATTGAAAACAATGGCAGGCAAACACAAAGACATACAAACACATAGAAAACAATTACAAAACACTTTTAAAGGTGTCCCAAAGCAGACAAAATGCTCAGAAGACAAAAATAACATATGGAAAAGGGCAACTACATTTACAAAAGAGGTGGAGGAGTAAAAGGTGGAGGTGGAGGACACACAGCTATAGGCTTGTACTGCCCTTATGAAGTCAAGAAAGGCTGGAATACAAATGTAAAATACAAACCAAAAAAAAAAAAAAAATTCTGAAATCGAACACGATCATATACCGTCCGACTTCCCACCAAGAAATTATGCCAACTGCCGATGGGGTGGTGTTATTCCCACGAACCTCCAAACAGCGTCCATGAAGGCAAAGTGTTTTTTTTTCCGGGGGCTGTATGATTGCAAAGCTGAACCTTAAAGGAATGTCAAAAAGGGCACCACCAGGAGTGGAGCCTGTGGCTTAATTGGACTCCACCCGGGAAACCAGTACCATACAAGCTACAGAAAAGATGGACAGATTGCAAGCTTTGTTGATTCTGTGTGTGGTGTGGTATGTCCGTTTGTAGTTGTGCTAGCGATTTGTCAGCTTTATTCCGTTAACGAACGAGACTCCGGCATTCCCCCCGCGGTACGCGTCAAGCTTACTAGAGGGATACGCGAGGCTCTGGCACGTAAGATCGAGCAATAACAGGTCTATCCTGGCCTTACATGTCCAGGGCTGCATGCCCGCTACACTGAAAGGACCAGCTTTTGTCGCTTACAGGTAAGCAGATAAACTGCTGAACATTGTTAGTGATGGGGATCTGTGATTCCAATTCCACGCGAAAGATGTTTTCCCAGTAAGTGCAGCTCAACAGCAATTCCTAAATTAGGCCTAACTTGCATTTCAGAAAAAAAGCAAAACATTACGTGTCCAACTACAGGTGCTGTAGCTTGCTTAACGCTTCGGCAGCCGTTCTCAGGCCCAGTATGGATTC
Source organism: Dendrobates tinctorius (assembly GCF_039654945.1). Classification (NCBI taxonomy): domain Eukaryota; kingdom Metazoa; phylum Chordata; class Amphibia; order Anura; family Dendrobatidae; genus Dendrobates; species Dendrobates tinctorius. Next base: position 15,057,672 of record NW_027361814.1, on the reverse strand, counting down.
GACAAGATTCTAGAAAGTTTATAAAGGGTACAGTTTCACCGGATAACACGTATGTATGTAGCCTAGTTTACACATTAAAAACCTATGTGTATAGATCAGGAGGCAGGCTCAGACAGTCTCAGGCCCAGTATGGATTAGACGTGATTGGACAAAGGTGACAAAGGGTACCATATCACTGGATAACAGGTATGTATAGCATAGTTTACACATTAAAAATATATGTCTATAGATCAGGAGGCAGACTCAGATGTTCTGAGGCCCAGTATGGATTTGACCAGATTGTACAAAGTTGAGAAAGGGTACATTATCACTGGATAGCAGGTATATATATCATAGTTTATACATTGAAAATCTCCGTGTTCTCAGAATGGATTAGACAACAATCTAAAAAGTCGAAAAAAGGAAATGTATTTGAAGCATAGACCAGTATACACTTTTGGTGGTATTTTTTAATCTTCATTTATATTTCTGTCTCAGTAAGACAGTCCAGACTCTCCGCAATAGGAAAGGAGATGCATGCAATTACTGACATCAAGTCTAGTGATTGCAGAAATGTAGGAATTACTACTCACGGGAAAAACTTCCGTCACAATTCTCAGAGGCGATGCTGACCCTCAATTAATGTGTGTGTGGAGACAGCAAAAACCTTTCTTTGTGAAGAAAGTGAGTGTTGCTGTATCGCAGCACCATTGATCCCATCGCCGTTACTCATATCCATCCAATTTTGATCATAGGGACAGATGTAAACATGGTGCTTACTGGCTATCATGATCTGTCATGTAACTTTGGAGTGCAAAACACAGAAGCCACAGGCCGTAGGCGATTCAATTGGATTGGTATGAGATGGCACATTTAAAAATGTGCGCTGGAATGTCACACGTCTGTGGGTAGGAAAACTGTGAAAGCTGAAGACAAACCATCACTGCATCTCATTGTGAGTCGACGTCCATAAGAAATGGAAGCCATTGATCATCTGAAGCAAGATCCCGGCCAGCGGGACAGGGCATAGCTACGTCTTTAACCATCATCTTCTATCAGTTCACCAAATTTGTAGTGGCAGTCCCAGTGAAGGATTTGACAGCCCAGACTACACAGCAGAGGAGCAGGGAGAGGTAAACATTGCAAATGCTGGGGCCCTGCCCAAGCAAGGGGGGCACACTCGTGGGCGTTGGTACTGGCACTGGGCCCCCCATAGTACGGCGGTGTGTCTGACGGTGGGTGTGCACCACCACCGTCAGAGACACTTGATTGCACTATGAGGGACCCTGTGCCAGTGCCCGCGCCCAAGAGTCGGCCCACCCACCTGTCCAGGGCAATGGCACTCGCATGGTTGCGTGTGCTAGGTGGTGACCCCGGCCATGGGGGAAGGAGGCAGCCCAGTTAGGGAGGTTTACAAAATGGCCTATGCTGATGTGGGACATTCACCTGCTGCTAAAGGTGAAATTGGTCAAGTCCCAGGAAGTGCAGGAAACCATTTTTCTGGCAACCTAGGTGTCATCAGGGTAAGGTGTGACAAAATCCTTGGAAACGCATGCATGGTTCATTTTAATGAAGGTTAGATCATCCACATTTTCGGTCGAGAGACGGGTCCTTTTTTCTGTGAGGATTGATCCAGCAGCACTGAAGACTCTTTCCGATAGCACACTTGCAGCTGGGCAAGCGAGCTCCTGTAACGCATATTGTGCCAATTTAGGCCAGGTGTCCAGTTTAGCAGCCCAATAGTCAAATGGGAATGACCTGTGAGGGAGAACATCGATATGGGAGGAAAAGTAGTTTGTAACCATACTTGACAAGTGCTGTCTCCTGTCACTTTCCATCGATGCAGTATTACCAGTCGTGTGAGCGGGACTTGAAAAATCACTCCACAGCATGGTCATGAAACCCCTGTCTCCACTTCTGATGTGTGCACCACCAACACCTCTTCCAAGTTGCCCCCGGCCCCTACGGCTCATGTGAGAACCATCACCGCTGCTGTGTGGTGGGAATGCCTCAGCCAACCAGTTTACCAGAGTAGCTTGTTTGTTAGCCAATATAAGGTCAAGGTTCTCCTGTGGCATGATGTTTTGGAATTTGCCTTTATAGCGTGGATCCAGGATGCTGGCCAACCAGTAGTCATCATCGTTCATCATTTTGGCAATGCGGGGGTCCCTTTTTAGGATCTGCAAGTTATAATCTGACATGTGGGCCAATGTTCCCGGTGTCAATGATGCACTGCGAGTGTTGGGTAGAGGAGCACTTTCAGGCAAATCCACATCCCTCCAGCCACGCTCAAAACCAGTACCAGACCTTGCAAAGCCAACATTTTCTCTTGCCCCACGAGAAGCATCCTCCTCCCCTAAATAATCATCCCCATCATCATCCTCCTCCTCCTCTTCCTCTTCTTCCTCCACCTCGTCCAGGAGAGGTCCCGGACCAGACAATGGCTGACTGTCATGAAGGCTTCCCTCCTCTTCCTCGGCTGCAGATGCCTGCTCCTTAATGTGCATCAAAGTTTGCATGAGCAGACGCATAAGTGGGATGCTTATGATGGCGTCATCTGCGCTTACCAGTCGTGTGCATTCCTCAAAACACTGAAGTGCTTTACAGAGGTCTTTCAGCTTCGACCACTGCACACCCGACAACATGTCTGCCCTCAAAGTGCCTGACCGTGTATCCTCCCACAAATGCATTACAGCCTGCCTCTGTTTGCACAGTCTCTCAACCATGTGCAGGGTGGAGATCCACCGTGTTGCAACGTCGATAATTAGGTGGTGCTTGGGAAGTTGGAGCAATTGCTGCAGCTTCTGTATATGACTGGAGTGTACGGGCGACCGTCGGATATGCGAGCAGAGTCTTCGGACCTTCTGGAGCAGGCCTGTTAACTCCGGATAATTATTGAGGAAGCACTGCACATCCAGGTTCAAGGTGTGAGCCAGGCAAGGCATGTGTCGGAGTTTTGAAAGGGCTATGGCTGCCACAAAATTCCGTCCGTTATCACTAACTACCTTGCCTGCCTCAAGATGTAGACTGCCCAGCCATGACTCAGTTTGTCGCTGCAAGTATTCGGCCAGTACCTCCACGGTGTGTCTGTCGCCCAAACACATCATCTTCAACACAGCTTGCTGACGCTTACCACTAGCTGTTCGATAGTGAGACACCGAGTGTGCAACACTGGCAGCTGCGGATGAAGTGCTCGTGTGACTGCTCTCTGTGGACGAGCTTTCGCTTCTGGAGGAGGAGGAGGGTCGAACGCCTGCAGCCAGCTGTTTCCTATACCGTGGGCTAGGCAGCACTGTCCCACCGCCGCTGTCCCCTGTGGACCCTGCATCCACCACAATAACCCAGTGCACAGTGATGGACACATAACGGCCCTGGCCATGCCTACTGGACCATGCATCTGTTGTGAGGTGCACCTTTCCACTCACTGATTGCTTGAGTGCATGGACAATGCGGTCTTTCACATGAAGGTGGAGGGCTGGGATGGCTTTGCGAGAAATGAAGTGCTGACTGGGTAGGTCATAGCGTGGTACTGCGTAGGCCATGAGTTCGCAGAAAGCTTCGCTTTCAATCAACCGGTAGGGCATCATGTCTAACGAGATTAGTTTGGCAATGTGGGCGTTCAAACCCAGTGTACGCGGATGAGAGGATGAGTACTTTCTTGTCCTACTCATAGTCTCTGGTAAGGTGAGCTGGACATGAGAGCTGCATATGGTGGAACTAGCGGTGGACATGGCGGACTGAGAGAGGGTTGATGATGGTGATGGAGTTGGTGTTCTTTCTGATGGCCTAGATTCAGTCTTTCGTAGCAATATCATTGTGATTCCCTGACTGCTTTGGCCTTGCGACGACACCTCAACATTTGCTGCTGGTGGTGTGCCGGTGGGCTTACAGTGGGGGAAACAATGTAGCGTTGCTGACTACCTTCATTGGGAGCAGTTGCATATGTGGTACGTGAGGTTTGGTAGTCCGTCCTTGCTTGCAAGTGCATGGTGGTTAAATGTCTAAGCATGCAACTGGTATTCAAATTTCTCAGATTTTTCCCTCGGCTAAAGGTCTTTGTGCACTTCTTACAGATAATCTTTGCCTGATCATTAGCATTTTGTCCAAAAAAGTGCCACACTGCAGTCTTCCTACTATAGAAGACATTTTGAGGCCTTGCACGCTGTGCTAATTTGACCATCTGGCCTAGCTGTCCTGCAACTCTTTTGGTTTTTGTAACCCGTTTTTGGGCTGCTCCGGGCCTGCCAGAAAACAGCTGTTGCGATGTTGATGCCTGCTGTGGATGCTCCTCCTCCTCTTCTGAGCTATTGGCAGCGGCACCCTCTTCCCCCAGTGCTTAAATGGGTCATCTCATAAGGGAAGACAAAGAACACTTTTACTACCAGTTGCCTTGAAGATTGAGTGGTTAAGCAACTGGTTTATGGAATAGAAATTGTGGGTTCAAGTCCCACATCTGTTTTTTCTTTTTTTTTTAAATAGCAGATTACCACACAAAATCCAGTCGTGCTTCACTTGTAATATCTGACCTTCTAATTATCCTCCTGACATGTTAGTAAAGAGTTTCAGACATGGTGTTTCTAATGATCAAATTACTTCATAGAATTTTTTTGTTTGCATCCACCCAACTGGCTACAAGTCGTGAGTAGAGTTGAGCGAAATGGGTCGAAAAAATTCAAAAGTCGCCGACTTTTGGCAAAGTCGGGTTTCATGTAACGAAACCCGACCCTAGGATGAAGTCGGCCACGAGGTCGGCGACTTACGCGCCAAAGTCGCGTTTCAAAAGTTTGTTTTGCGCTCTTTTTCAGCCAATCAGGATCCACGGACACTGTGGGCAACGTGATGACATAGGCAGGGGTCACCACCATCTTTCAGAAGGGCATGCAAGTGATTGGCTTGCTTTGGTGGGCGTCACAGGGGGTATAAAAGGGCGTGCACGCCGACCGCCATCTTACTTCTGCCGATCTCAGTATAGGGAGAGGTTGCTGATTCTGTAGGGAGAGCGTTAGGCAGGGAAGAAGACAAAAAAAACTGCTTCTGCTGCTAGCGATTTGGCCTGCACAACACACCAGTCACTGTGTGTGCAGTGCAAGGGGAGGCTATATAGTGGTGCATCAGTGGTGTTGGTTGTTGGGCTGCCTTCTAAGGCTTCCTGACATTCCTGCATTGCTGTTTACCCACTGCTCCGCAAACTGCTTTTTTAAAAGCAATCCCAATTTTTTTTTTTTTGTCCTGCTGAGAAGAAAAAAAAACTGCTTCTGCTGCTAGCAATTTGGCCTGCACAACACACCAGTCACTGTGTGTGCAGTGCAAGGGGAGGCTATATAGTGGTGTATCAGTGGTGTTGGTCGTTGGGCTGCCTTCTAAGGCTTCCTGACATTCTTGCATTGCTGTTTACCCACTGCTCCGCAAACTGCTTTCTTAAAAGCAATCCAATCTCCCTTATCCTCTAGTCACTTTTGTCACAGCTGTGCCATCGAGCCTGTGACATAGCGCTCAGATATCAGTGGGCCTCACACAATCCAAAAGTGTCCAGTGTCCAAAAGTGTGTGCAGAGATTCAAAATCTCCCTTATCCTCTAGTCACTTTGGTCACAGCTGTGCCATCGAGCCTGTCACATAGTGCTCAGATATTCATTGGGCCTCACACAATTCAAAAGTGTCCAGTGTCCAAAAGTGTATGCAGAGATTGAAAATCTCCCTTATCCTCTAGTCACTTTGGTCACAGCTGTGCTATCGAGCCTGTCACATAGCGCTCAGATATTCATTGGGCCTCACACAATCCAAAAGGCTCCAGTGCCCAAAAGTGTGTGCAGAGATTCAAAATCTCCCTTATCCTCTAGTCACTTTGGTCACAGCTGTGCCATCGAGCCTGTCACATAGCGCTGAGATATTCATTGGGCCTCACACAATCCAAAAGTGTCCAGTGCCCAAAAGTGTGTGCAGAGATTCAAAATCTCCCTTACCCTCTAGTCACTTTGGTCACAGCTGTGCCATCGAGCCTGTCACATAGCGCTCAGATATTCATTGGGCCTCACACAATCCAAAAGTGTCCAGTGCCCAAAAGTGTGTGCAGAGATTCAAAATCTCCCTTATCCTCTAGTCACTTTGGTCACAGCTGTGCCATTGAGCCTGTGACATAGCGCTCAGATATCAGTGGGCCTCACACAATCCAAAAGTGTCCAGTGTCCAAAAGTGTGTGCAGAGATTCAAAATCTCCCTTATCCTCTAGTCACTTTGGTCACAGCTGTGCCATTGAGCCTGTCACATAGCGCTCAGATATTCATTGGGCCTCACACAATCCAAAAGTGTCCAGTGTCCAAAAGTGTGTGCAGAGATTCAAAATCTCCCTTATCCTCTAGTCACTTTGGTCACAGCTGTGCCATCGAGCCTGTCACATAGCGCTCAGATATTCATTGGGCCTCACACAATCCAAAAGTGTCCAGTGTCCAAAAGTGTGTGCAGAGATTCAAAATCTCCCTTATCCTCTAGTCACTTTGGTCACAGCTGTGCCATCGAGCCTGTCACATAGCGCTCAGATATTCATTGGGCCTCACACAATCCAAAAGTGTCCAGTGTCCAAAAGTGTGTGCAGAGATTCAAAATCTCCCTTATCCTCTAGTCACTTTGGTCACAGCTGTGCCATCGAGACTGTCACATAGCGCTCAGATATTCATTGGGCCTCACACAAACCAAAAGTGTCCAGTGTCCAAAAGTGTGTGCAGAGATTCAAAATCTCCCTTATCCTCTAGTCACTTTGGTCACAGCTGTGCCATCGAGCCTGTCACATAGCGCTCAGATATTCATTGGGCCTCTCACAATCCAAAAGGGTCCAGTGCCCAAAAGTGTGTGCAGAGATTCAAAATCTCCCTTATCCTCTAGTCACTTTGGTCACAGCTGTGCCATTGAGCCTGTGACATAGCGCTCAGATATCAGTGGGCCTCACACAATCCATAAGTGTCCAGTGTCCAAAAGTGTGTGCAGAGATTCAAAATCTCCCTTATCCTCTAGTCACTTTGGTCACAGCTGTGCCATCGAGCCTGTCACATAGCGCTCAGATATTCATTGGGCCTCACACAATCCAAAAGTGTCCAGTGTCCAAAAGTGTGTGCAGAGATTCAAAATCTCCCTTATCCTCTAGTCACTTTGGTCACAGCTGTGCCATCGAGACTGTCACATAGCGCTCAGATATTCATTGGGCCTCACACAAACCAAAAGTGTCCAGTGTCCAAAAGTGTGTGCAGAGATTCAAAATCTCCCTTATCCTCTAGTCACTTTGGTCACAGCTGTGCCATCGAGCCTGTCACATAGCGCTCAGATATTCATTGGGCCTCTCACAATCCAAAAGGGTCCAGTGCCCAAAAGTGTGTGCAGAGATTCAAAATCTCCCTTATCCTCTAGTCACTTTGGTCACAGCTGTGCCATCGAGCCTGTCACATAGCGCTCAGATATTCATTGGGCCTCACACAATCCAAAAGTGTCCAGTGCCCAAAAGTGTGTGCAGAGATTCAAAATCTCCCTTATCCTCTAGTCACTTTGGTCACAGCTGTGCCATCGAGCCTGTCACATAGCGCTCAGATATTCATTGGGCCTCACACAATCCAAAAGTGTCCAGTGTCCAAAAGTGTGTGCAGAGATTCAAAATCTCCCTTATCCTCTAGTCACTTTGGTCACAGCTGTGCCATTGAGCCTGTGACATAGCACTCAGATATCAGTGGGCCTCACACAATCCAAAAGTGTCCAGTGTCCAAAAGTGTGTGCAGAGATTCAAAATCTCCCTTATCCTCTAGTCACTTTGGTCACAGCTGTGCCATCGAGCCTGTCACATAGCGCTCAGATATTCATTGGGCCTCACACAATCCAAAAGTGTCCAGTGTCCAAAAGTGTGTGCAGAGATTCAAAATCTCCCTTATCCTCTAGTCACTTTGGTCACAGCTGTGCCATCGAGACTGTCACATAGCGCTCAGATATTCATTGGGCCTCACACAAACCAAAAGTGTCCAGTGTCCAAAAGTGTGTGCAGAGATTCAAAATCTCCCTTATCCTCTAGTCACTTTGGTCACAGCTGTGCCATCGAGCCTGTCACATAGCGCTCAGATATCAGTGGGCCTCACACAATCCAAAAGTGTCCAGTGTCCAAAAGTGTGTGCAGAGATTCAAAATCTCCCTTATCCTCTAGTCACTTTGGTCACAGCTGTGCCATGGAGCCTGTCACATAGCGCTCAGATATTCATTGGGCCTCACACAATCCAAAAGTGTCCAGTGTCTAAAAGTGAGTGCAGAGATTCAAAATCTCCCTTATCCTCTAGTCACTTTGGTCACAGCTATGCCATCGAGCCTGTCACATAGCGCTCAGATATTCATTGGGCCTCACACAATCCAAACGTGTCCAGTGTCTAAAAGTGTGTGCAGAGATTCAAAACCTCCCTTATCCTCTAGTCACTTTGGTCACAGCTGTGCCATCGAGCCTGTGACATAGTGCTCAGATATCAGTGGGCCTCACACAATCCAAAAGTGTCCAGTGTCCAAAAGTGTGTGCAGAGATTCAAAATCTCCCTTATCCTCTAGTCACTTTGGTCACAGCTGTGCCATTGAGCCTGTGACATAGCGCTCAGATATCAGTGGGCCTCACACAATCCATAAGTGTCCAGTGTCCAAAAGTGTGTGCAGAGATTCAAAATCTCCCTTATCCTCTAGTCACTTTGGTCACAGCTGTGCCATCGAGCCTGTCACATAGCGCTCAGATATTCATTGGGCCTCACACAATCCAAAAGTGTCCAGTGTCCAAAAGTGTGTGCAGAGATTCAAAATCTCCCTTATCCTCTAGTCACTTTGGTCACAGCTGTGCCATCGAGCCTGTCACATAGCGCTCAGATATTCATTGGGCCTCACACAAACCAAAAGTGTCCAGTGTCCAAAAGTGTGTGCAGAGATTCAAAATCTCCCTTATCCTCTAGTCACTTTGGTCACAGCTGTGCCATCGAGCCTGTCACATAGCGCTCAGATATCAGTGGGCCTCACACAATCCAAAAGTGTCCAGTGTCCAAAAGTGTGTGCAGAGATTCAAAATCTCCCTTATCCTCTAGTCACTTTGGTCACAGCTGTGCCATGGAGCCTGTCACATAGCGCTCAGATATTCATTGGGCCTCACACAATCCAAAAGTGTCCAGTGTCTAAAAGTGAGTGCAGAGATTCAAAATCTCCCTTATCCTCTAGTCACTTTGGTCACAGCTATGCCATCGAGCCTGTCACATAGCGCTCAGATATTCATTGGGCCTCACACAATCCAAACGTGTCCAGTGTCTAAAAGTGTGTGCAGAGATTCAAAACCTCCCTTATCCTCTAGTCACTTTGGTCACAGCTGTGCCATCGAGCCTGTGACATAGCGCTCAGATATCAGTGGGCCTCACAAATCCAAAAGTGTCCAGTGTCCCAAAGTGTGTGCAGAGATTCAAAATCTCCCTTATCCTCTAGTCAGTTTGGTCACAGCTGTGCCATCGAGCCTGTCACATAGCGCTCAGATATTCATTGGGCCTCACACAATCCAAAAGTGTCCAGTGTCCAAAAGTGTGTGCAGAGATTCAAAATCTCCCTTATCCTCTAGTCACTTTGGTCACAGCTGTGCCATCGAGCCTGTGACATAGCGCTCAGATATCAGTGGGCCTCACACAATCCAAAAGTGTCCAGTGTCCAAAAGTGTGTGCAGAGATTCAAAATCTCCCTTATCCTCTAGTCACTTTGGTCACAGCTGTGCCATCGAGCCTGTCACATAGCGCTCAGATATTCATTGGGCCTCACACAATCCAAAAGTGTCCAGTGTCTAAAAGTGTGTGCAGAGATTCAAAATCTCCCTTATCCTCTAGTCACTTTTGTCACAGCTGTGCCATCGAGCCTGTGACATGGCGCTCAGATATCAGTGGGCCTCACAAAATCCAAAAGTGTCCAGTGTCCAAAAGTGTGTGCAGAGATTCAAAATCTCCCTTATCCTCTAGTCACTTTGGTCACAGCTGTGCCATCGAGCCTGTCACATAGCGCTCAGATATTCATTGGGCCTCACACAATCCAAAAGTGTCCAGTGTCCAAAAGTGTGTGCAGAGATTCAAAATCTCCCTTATCCTCTAGTCACTTTGGTCACAGCTGTGCCATCGAGCCTGTGACATAGCGCTCAGATATCAGTGGGCCTCACACAATCCAAAAGTGTCCAGTGTCCAAAAGTGTGTGCAGAGATTCAAAATCTCCCTTATCCTTTAGTCACTTTGGTCACAGCTGTGCCATCGAGCCTGTCACATAGCGCTCAGATATTCATTGCGCCTCACACAATCCAAAAGTGTCCAGTGTCTAAAAGTGTGTGCAGAGATTCAAAATCTCCCTTATCCTCTAGTCACTTTGGTCACAGCTGTGACATCGAGCCTGTCACATAGCGCTCAGATATCAGTGGGCCTCACACAATCCAAAAGTGTCCAGTGCCCAAAAGTGTGCAGAGATTCAAAATCTCCCTTATCCTCTAGTCACTTTGGTCACAGCTGTGCCATCGAGCCTGTGACATAGCGCTGAGATATCAGTGGGCCTCACACAATCCAAAAGTGTCCAGTGTCCAAAAGTGTGTGGAGAGATTCAAAATCTCCCTTATCCTCTAGTCACTTTGGTCACAGCTGTGCCATCAAGCCTGTCACATAGCGCTCAGATATTCATTGGGCCTCACACAATCCAAAAGTGTCCAGTGTCTAAAAGTGTGTGCAGAGATTCAAAATCTCCCTTATCCTCTAGTCACTTTGGTCACAGCTGTGCCATTGAGCCTGTGACATAGCGCTCAGATATTAGTGGGCCTCACACAATCCAAAAGTGTCCAGTGTCCAAAAGTGTGTGCAGAGATTCAAAATCTCCCTTATCCTCTAGTCACTTTGGTCACAGCTGTGCCATCGAGCCTGTCACATAGCGCTCAGATATTCATTGGGCCTCACACAATCCAAAAGTGTCCAGTGTCCAAAAGTGTGTGCAGAGATTCAAAATCTCCCTTATCCTCTAGTCACTTTGTTCACAGCTGTGCCATCGAGCCTGTGACATAGCGCTCAGATATCAGTGGGCCTCACACAATCCAAAAGTGTCCAGTGTCCAAAAGTGTGTGCAGAGATTCAAAATCTCCCTTATCCTCTAGTCACTTTGGTCACAGCTGTGCCATCGAGCCTGTCACATAGCGCTCAGATATTCATTGGGCCTCACACAATCCAAAAGTGTCCAGTGTCTAAAAGTGTGTGCAGAGATTCAAAATCTCCCTTATCCTCTAGTCACTTTGGTCACAGCTGTGCCATCAAGCCTGTCACATAGCGCTCAGATATTCATTGGGCCTCACACAATCCAAAAGTGTCCAGTGTCTAAAAGTGTGTGCAGAGATTCAAAATCTCCCTTATCCTCTAGTCACTTTGGTCACAGCTGTGCCATCGAGCCTGTTACATAGCGCTCAGATATCAGTGGGCCTCACACAATCCAAAAGTGTCCAGTGTCCAAAAGTTTGTGCAGAGATTCAAAATCTCCCTTATCCTCTAGTCACTTTGGTCACAGCTGTGCCATTGAGCCTGTCACATAGCGCTCAGATATTCATTGGGCCTCACACAATCCAAAAGTGTCCAGTGTCTAAAAGTGTGTGCAGAGATTCAAAATCTCCCTTATCCTCTAGTCACTTTGGTCACAGCTGTGCCATCGAGCCTGTCACATAGCGCTCAGATATTCATTGGGCCTCACACAATCCAAAAGTGTCCAGTGTCTAAAATTGTGTGCAGAGATTCAAAATCTCCCTTATACTCTAGTCACTTTGGTCACAGCTGTGCCATCGAGCCTGTGACATAGCGCTCAGATATCAGTGGGCCTCACACAATCCAAAAGTGTCCAATGTCCAAAAGTGTGTGCAGAGATTCAAAATCTCCCTTATCCTCTAGTCACTTTGGTCACAGCTGTGCCATCGAGCCTGTCACATAGTGCTCAGATATTCATTGGGCCTCACACAATCCAAAAGTGTCCAGTGTCTAAAAGTGTGTGCAGAGATTCAAAATCTCCCTTATCCTCTAGTCACTTTGGTCACAGCTGTGCCATCGAGCCTGTGACATAGCGCTCAGATATCAGTGGGCCTCACACAATCCATAAGTGTCCAGTGTCCAAAAGTGTGTGCAGAGATTCAAAATCTCCCTTATCCTCTAGTCAGTTTGGTCACAGCTGTGCCATCGAGCCTGTCACATAGCGCTCAGATATTCATTGGGCCTCACACAATCCAAAAGTGTCCAGTGTCCAAAAGTGTGTGCAGAGATTCAAAATCTCCCTTATCCTCTAGTCACTTTGGTCACAGCTGTACCATCGAGCCTGTGACATAGCGCTCAGATATCAGTGGGCCTCACACAATCCAAAAGTGTCCAGTGTCCAAATGTGTGTGCAGAGATTCAAAATCTCCCTTATCCTCTAGTCACTTTGGTCACAGCTGTGCCATCGAGCCTGTCACATAGCGCTCAGATATTCATTGGGCCTCACACAATCCAAAAGTGTCCAGTGTCCCAAAGTGTGTGCAGAGATTCAAAATCTCCCTTATCCTCTAGTCACTTTCGTCACAGCTGTGCCATCGAGCCTGTGACATAGCGCTCAGAAATCAGTGGGCCTCACACAATCCAAAAGTGTCCAGTGTCCAAAAGTGTGTGCAGAGATTCAAAATCTCCCTTATCCTCTAGTCACTTTGGTCACAGCTGTGCCATCGAGCCTGTCACATAGCTCTCAGATATTCATTGGGCCTCACACAATCCAAAAGTGTCCAGTGTCTAAAAGTGTGTGCAGAGATTCAAAATCTCCCTTATCCTCTAGTCACTTTGGTCACAGCTGTGCCATCGAGCCTGTCACATAGCGCTCAGATATTCATTGGTCCTCACACAATCCAAAAGTGTCCAGTGTCTAAAAGTGTGTGCAGAGATTCAAAATCTCCCTTATCCTCTAGTCACTTTGGTCACAGCTGTGCCATCGAGCCTGTGACATAGCGCTCAGATATCAGTGGGCCTCACACAATCCAAAAGTGTCCCGTGTCCAAAAGTGTGTGCAGAGATTCAAAATCTCCCTTATCCTTTAGTCACTTTGGTCACAGCTGTGCCAACGAGCCTGTGACATAGCGCTCAGATATCAGTGGGCTTCACACAATCCAAAAGTGTCCAGTGTCCATAAGTGTGTGCAGAGATTCAAAATCTCCCTTATCCTCTAGTCACTTTGGTCACAGCTGTGCCATCGAGCCTGTCACATAGCGCTCAGATATTCATTGGGCCTCACACAATCCAAAAGTGTCCAGTGTCTAAAAGTGTGTGCAGAGATTCAAAATCTCCCTTATCCTCTAGTCACTTTGGTCACAGCTGTGCCATCGAGCCTGTCACATAGCGCTCAGATATTCATTGGTCCTCACACAATCCAAAAGTGTCCAGTGTCTAAAAGTGTGTGCAGAGATTCAAAATCTCCCTTATCCTCTAGTCACTTTGGTCACAGCTGTGGCATCGAGCCTGTGACATAGCGCTCAGATATCAGTGGGCCTCACACAATAGAAAAGTGTCCAGTGTCCAAAAGTGTGTGCAGAGATTCAAAATCTCCCTTATCCTCTAGTCACTTTGGTCACAGCTGTGCCATCAAGCCTGTCACATAGCGCTCAGATATTCATTGGGCCTCACACAATCCAAAAGTGTCCAGTGTCTAAAAGTGTGTGCAGAGATTCAAAATCTCCCTTATCCTCTAGTCACTTTGGTCACAGCTGTGCCATCGAGCCTGTGACATAGCGCTCAGATATCAGTGGGCCTCACACAATCCAAAAGTGTCCAGTGTCCAAAAGTGTGTGCAGAGATTCAAAATCTCCCTTATCCTCTAGTCACTTTGGTCACAGCTGTGCCATCGAGCCTGTCACATAGCGCTCAGGTATTCATTGGGCCTCACACAATCCAAAAGTGTCCAGTGTCCAAAAGTGTGTGCAGAGATTCAAAATCTCCCTTATCCTCTAGTCACTTTGGTCACAGCTGTGCCATCGAGCCTGTGACATAGCTCTCAGATATCAGTGGGCCTCACACAATCCAAAAGTGTCCAGTGTCCAAAAGTGTGTGCAGAGATTCAAAATCTCCCTTATCCTCTAGTCACTTTGGTCACAGCTGTGCCATCGAGCCTGTCACATAGCGCTCAGATATTCATTGGGCCTCACACAATCCAAAAGTGTCCAGTGTCTAAAAGTGTGTGCAGAGATTCAAAATCTCCCTTATCCTCTAGTCACTTTGGTCACAGCTGTGCCATCGAGCCTGTCACATAGCGCTCAGATATTCATTGGTCCTCACACAATCCAAAAGTGTCCAGTGTCTAAAAGTGTGTGCAGAGATTCAAAATCTCCCTTATCCTCTAGTCACTTTGGTCACAGCTGTGCCATCGAGCCTGTGACATAGCGCTCAGATATCAGTGGGCCTCACACAATCCAAAAGTGTCCAGTGTCCAAAAGTGTGTACAGAGATTCAAAATCTCCCTTATCCTTTAGTCACTTTGGTCACAGCTGTGCCAACGAGCCTGTGACATAGCGCTCAGATATCAGTGGGCTTCACACAATCCAGAAGTGTCCAGTGTCCAAAAGTGTGTGCAGAGATTCAAAATCTCCCTTATCCTCTAGTCACTTTGGTCACAGCTGTGCCATCGAGCCTGTGACATAGCGCTCAGATATCAGTGGGCCTCACACAATCCAAAAGTGTCCAGTGTCCAAAAGTGTGTGCAGAGATTCAAAATCTCCCTTATCCTCTAGTCACTTTGGTCACAGCTGTGCCATCGAGCCTATCACATAGCGCTCAGATATTCATTGGGCCTCACACAATCCAAAAGTGTCCAGTGTCCAAAAGTGTGTGCAGAGATTCAAAATCTCCCTTATCCTCTAGTCACTTTGGTCACAGCTGTGCCATCGAGCCTGTCACATAGCGCTCAGATATTCATTGGGCCTCACACAATCCAAAAGTGTCCAGTGTCCAAAAGTGTGTGCAGAGATTCAAAATCTCCCTTATCCTCTAGTCACTTTGGTCACAGCTGTGCCATCGAGCCTGTGACATAGCGCTCAGATATCAGTGGTCCTCACACAATCCAAAAGTGTCCAGTGTCCACAAGTGTCTGCAGAAATTCAAAATCTCCCCTGTCCTATAGACACCTTGTACCTTGTTTTACATTACTATATAGTTTGTTGGATTTTGTCTACATTTCTACCAAAAATGAGGAAGGCTGGTGGAAGAGGCCGTGGAATTGGGCGGGGGTTGGCAGCAGGTAATGATGGTGTTGGTGGTGGATCTGATGGTAGTGGCAAGAGCAAAATAGGACCGAATGCAGGAGGTGTTGAGCCTGCGTCATCGTCTGGCTACATAAGGCCTCGAACGCTGAGTTTTCTAGGAGTTGGCAAACCGCTTTTAAAGCCAGAGCATCAGGAAAAAGTTTTGTCTTACATTGCTGACTCAGCCTCCAGCTATATCGCCTCCTCTTCTTCAGTTGTAAAAAGTAAAAGCACTGAGTCGTCATTGGAGGCTCATGTTCATGAACCACACCTTTCCTTGTGTCCTTCACCCCAACCAAGATTGAAGGATGACGCAGGCCATACTACTGATTACTCCATGGAGCTGTTTTCACATACCATGCCTGGATTATCAAGTCAAATGGTGAATTACCCAGGCCAAGATGAATCTGACATGGAGTGCACTGATGCACAGCCGCTGATGGATGATTCTGCTGGTACATTCACTCAGAACACTACATTGTCCTCGCAGTGTACAGAGCCAGATTCTGACCCTGATGAGACTCAGGTGCCCCTTCCCGCACACTATACCACCATACACGGTGACACAGAGGAAGGTGCACATGACATAGAAGAGGAGGTGATGGATGACCCAGTTGTTGACCCAGATTGGCATCCATTGGGGGAAAAGGGTGCTGCTTCCAATAGCTCAGATGAGGAGCATCCACAGCAGACATCGACATCGCAACAGCTGTTATCTGGCAGGCCCGGAGCACTCCAAAGACAGGTTCCAAACATCAAAAGAGTTGCTGGACAGCTTGTCCAGACGGTCAAAAGATCACAGCGTGCTAGGCCGCAAAATGTCTGCCAAAGTAGGAAGAGTGCAGTGTGGCACTTTTTTGAACAAAATCCTCATGATCAGGCCAAGGTTATCTGTAAGAAGTGCGCAAAGACCTTTAGCCGAGGGAAAAATCTGAAAAATTTGAATACCAGTTGCATGCTTAGACATTTAACCAGCATGCACTTGCAAGCGTGGACACAACACCAAACCTCAAGTGCCACATGTGCAACTGATCACAACGAAGGTAGTCAGCAACGCTACATTGTTTCCCCCACTGCAAGCCCACCGGTTAGCACAGCAGCAAATGTTGAGGTGTCGTTGCAAGGCCACAGCAGCCAGGGAATCCCACTGTTATATCAACGAAAGACTGATTCTAGGCCATCAGAAAGAACACCAACTCCATCACCATCATCAACCCTCTCTCAGTCCGCCCTGTCCACCGCTACTTCCACCATATGCAGCTCTCAAGTCCAGCTCACCCTCCCAGACACTATGAGTAGGTCAGGAAAGTACTCAGTCTCTCATCCGCGTACACTGGGTTTGAACGCCCACATTGCCAAACTAATCTCGTTTGAGATGATGCCCTTTCGGTTGGTGGAAAGCACAGCTTTCCGCGAACTCATGGCCTATGCAGTACCACGCTATGACCTACCCAGTCGCCACTTCTTCTCTCGCAAAGCCATCCCAGCCCTCCACCATCATGTGAAAGACCGCATTGTCCATGCACTCAAGCAGTCAGTGAGCGGAAAGGTGCACCTCACAACTGATGCATGGTCCAGTCGGCATGGCCAGGGCCGTTACGTGTCCATCACTGCGCACTGGGTTAATGTGGTGGATGCAGGGTCCACAGGGGACAGCGGTGGTGGGACAGTGCTGCCTAGCCCACGGTATAGGAAACAGTTGGCTGTAGGCGTTCGACCCTCCTCCACCTCCTCCTCCTCCAGAAGCGAAAGCTCGTCCACAGAGCGCAGTCGTACGAGCACTCCATCTGCAGCTGCCACTGTTGCACACGATGTGTCCCCCTATCGAGCAGCTAGTGGAAAGCGTCAGCAGGCTGTGTTGCAGATGATGTGTTTGGGCAACAGACACACCGCCGAGGTGCTGGCCGAGTACTTGAAGCGACAAACTGAGTCATGGCTGGGCAGTGTACATCTTGAGGCAGGCAAGGTAGTTAGTGATAACGGCCGTAATTTTGTGGCAGCCATAGCCCTTTCAAAACTCAGCCATATACCTTGCTTGGTTCACACCTTGATCCTGGTGGTGCAGTGCTTCCTCAAAAATTATCCGGAGTTAACAGCCCTGCTCCAGAAGGTGCGAAGACTGTGCGCGCACATCCGCCGGTCGCCTGTACACTCCGTTCGTATGCAGAAGCTGCAGCGATTGCTCCACCTTCCCAACCACCGCCTCATTATCGACATTGCAACAAGGTGGAACTCCACCCTGCACATGGTGGAGCGGCTGTGCGAGCAGAGGCAGGCCATAATGCATTTGTGGGAGGATACACGGCCAGGCACTTTGAGAGCAGACATGGAGTTGACAGGTGTGCAGTGGTCGAAGCTGAAAGACCTCTGTAAAGTCCTTCAGTGTTTTGAGGAATGCACACGGCTGGTAAGCGCAGACGACGCCATTCTAAGCATGAGCATCCCACTTATGCGTCTGCTCATGCAAACTTTGACGCACCTTAAGGAGCAGGCGTCTGCAGCCAATGTTGATGAGGAGGAAGAGGAGGAGGGAATCCTTGATGACATTCAGCCATTGTCTGCTCAGGGACCTCTCCTGGACGAGGTGGAGGAAGAAGAGGAAGAGGAGGATGATGATGGGGATGATTACTTAGGGGAGGAGGATGCATCTCGTGGGGCAAGTGAAAATGTTGGCGTGGCAAGGTCTGGTACAGGGTTTGTGCGTGACTGGAGGGATGTGGATTTGCCAGAAAGTGCTCCTCCACCCAGCACTCGCAGTGCATCATTGACACCGGGAACATTGGCCCACATGTCAGATTATGCCTTGCAGATCCTAAAAAGGGACCCCCGCATTGCCAAAATGATGAACGATGACGACTACTGGTTGGCCAGCATCCTGGATCCACGCTATAAAGGCAAATTACAAAACATCATGCCACAGGAGAACCTTGACCTAATATTGGCTAATAAACAAGCAACTCTGGTAAATCGGTTGCTTGAGGCATTCCCAGCACACAGCAGCGGTGATGGTTCTCACACGAGCCGTACGGGCCGGGGGCAGCTTGGCAGAGGTGTTCGTGGTGCACACAGCAGAAGTGGCGTTGGAGACAGGGGTTTCATGACAATGTTGTGGACTGATTTTTCAAATACCGCTCACACAACTGGTAATACTGCATCGATGGAAAGTGACAGGAGACAGCAGTTGTCAACTATGGTTACAAACTACTTTTCCTCCCATATCGATGTTCTCCCACACAGGTCATTCCCCTTTGACTATTGGGCCGCTAAACTGGACACCTGGCCTGAATTGGCCCAATATGCCTTACAGGAGCTCGCTTGCCCAGCTGCAAGTGTGCTATCGGAAAGAGTCTTCAGTGCAGCTGGATCAATCCTGACAGAAAAAAGGACCCGTCTGTCAACCCAAAATGTGATGATCTAACCTTCATTAAAATGAACCATGCATGGGTTTCCAAGGATTTTGTCCCACCTTCCCCTGATGACACATAGGGTGACAGAAAAATGGCTTGCTTTGGTCCACCTCTTCCTGGGACTTGACCTATTTCGCCTTTTGCATCAGCTGAATGTCCAACATCAACATATGCCACTTTCTAAAACTCCCTAACTGTGCTGCCTCCCCCCCATGGCCGGGGTCACCACCTAGCGCACGACACCGTGCGAGTGCCGTTGCCCTGGACAGGTGGGTAGGCCGACTCTTG
Source organism: Dendrobates tinctorius (assembly GCF_039654945.1). NCBI lineage: Eukaryota > Metazoa > Chordata > Amphibia > Anura > Dendrobatidae > Dendrobates > Dendrobates tinctorius. The sequence goes on along the minus strand of NW_027361814.1, from coordinate 15,038,710 downwards.
GGCGCGGGCACTGGCACAGGGTCCCTCATAGTGCAATCAAGTGTCTCTGACGGTGGTGGTGCACACCCGCCGTCAGACACACCGCTGTACTATGAGGGGCCCAGTGCCAGTACAGACGCCCACGAGTGTGCCCCCCTTGCTTGGGCAGGGCCCCAGCATTTGCAATCTTTACCTCTCCCTGCTCCTCCGCTGTGTAATCTGGGCCGTCAAATCCATACTGTGCCTGACACCGTCTAAGCCTGCCTCCTGATGTATAGACATATATTTTGAATGTGTACGCTATCCATACATGTTATCTGGGGAAACGGTACCCTTTCTAACCTTTGTGCAATCACGTGCAATCCATACTGGGCCTAACACCGTCTGAGCCTGCCTCCTGAGAAATATATTTTGAATGTGTACGCTATCCATACATGTTATCCGGGGATACGGTACCCTTTCTAACCTTTGTGCAATCACGTGCAATCCATACTGGGCCTGACACCGTCTGAGCCTGCCTCCTGATGTATAGACATATATTTTGAATGTGTACGCTATCCATACATGTTATCCGGGGAAACGGTACCCTTTCTAACCTTTGTGCAATCACGTGCAATCCATACTGGGCCTAACACCGTCTGAGCCTGCCTCCTGAGACATATATTTTGAATGTGTACGCTATCCATACATGTTATCCGGGGATACGGTACCCTTTCTAACCTTTGTGCAATCACGTGCAATCCATACTGAGCCTGACACCGTCTGAGCCTGCCTCCTGATGTATAGACATATATTTTGAATGTGTACGCTATCCATACATGTTATCCGGGGAAACGGTACCCTTTCTAACCTTTGTGCAATCACGTGCAATCCATACTGGGCCTAACACCGTCTGAGCCTGCCTCCATAGACATATATTTTGAATGTGTACGCTATCCATACATGTTATCCGGGGATACGGTACCCTTTCTAACCTTTGTGCAATCAGGTGCAATCCATACTGGGCCTAACACCGTCTGAGCCTGCCTCCTGATGTATAGACATATATTTTGAATGTGTACGCTATCCATACATGTTATCTGGGGATACGGTACCCTTTCTAACCTTTGTGCAATCACGTGCAATCCATACTGGGCCTAACACCATCTGAGCCTGCCTCCTGATGTATAGACATATATTTTGAATGTGTACGCTATCCATACATGTTATCTGGGGATACGGTACCCTTTCTCACCTTTGTGCAATCACGTGTAATCCATACTGGGCGTGAGAACGGCTGGCGAGCTGTTAAGCAAGCTACAGCACCTGTGGTTTGCACACGTAAGTTTTTCATTTTTTCAGGAATGACGGTTAGGCCTAATTCCGGAACTGCGGTTGACCTGCACTTACTGGGAAATCGTTGTTCGCGGGTAATAATTGTAATCAGTGATCCCCATCACTAACGTTGTTCTGCGGGTTATCTGCACCTGTAAGCGACAAACGCTGGCCTTTTCAGTGTAGCGCACATGCAGCCACGGACATGTAAGGGCATGACACACCAGTTATTGGCCAATCTCATGTGCCAGAGCCTCACGTGTCCCTCTAATAAGCCGGACTCGGACCGCGGGGCATGACGGAGTCTCGTTCGTTAACGGAATTAAGCTTGCAATGTGTGCATCTGTTCTTTAGCTGGCATGGTTGAGGTTTCCCAGGTGGAGTCTAATTTAACCGTAGGCTCCACTCCTGGTGGTGCCCTTCTGGACATTCCTTTAAGGTTCAGCTTTGCAACCATACTGCCCACGTAAAACAAACACTTTGCCTTCATGAACGCTGTTTGGAGGGTCATGACTCGTGGGAATAACGCCGCCCAATCAGTTAACCTGCTAGAGAGATCCTTCGTTGCTCCCAAGCATGACATCACACTCCCCAGGAAGAAGGTAATGCCACTGTGGCGACCGTACTCCTGGGGGCGACACAAGTGCACTGATGCCCAGCCACTGCTCGATGAATCTGCTGGTACATTGACCCAGACCACTACATTCCCCTCGCACGCTACCTGGCCTGAATCTGACCCTGATGAAACTCAGGTTACCCTTCCCATATACAGTTCCATCTTACACGGTGACAAAGAGGAAGCTGCAGATGAAAGTGCAGGTTCGGCCCACCCGCCATCAGACACACCACTGTACTATCAGGGGCCCTGTGCCAGTGCCGTCGCCAACGAGTGGGCCCCCCCTGCTTGCCCAGGATCACAGAACTTGCAAAGTTGAAATACTGTACAGTGAGATGGAAGATGGGGACGACGAGGAGTCTAGACTAGTACAGGGATTCCCTAGCGAGGAGACTTATTTAATTGTTTTCAATGTTGGGACAGCATTTTTTGGGGAGCACTATACTCTGGAGAATGATAGATGGGGCCCACCATACACTGGAACATTCCAAAGGTGGACATCAGACACTGGAGCAGCATTTACAGGGCCCATTATACACTAGAGCATTAGAAATGGGGCCCATTATGTTTGGAGCATTATTTGGGCCCATAAGACAGTGGAGCTTCATCCATGGGGACCAACATATACTGTAGCATTATGTGGAGCTCATCATATACTGTTTCAAACATTATATGGGACCAATGATTCTGTATGGAGAAATAGATGGGCCTCGTCATGAGATGTAAAAAGTGAGGTATTTTTCATTGTACTATACCGCTATTTCTCTGCCGTATCGGAGCATGATGAGTTGTGGTATGTGTTAAAGGGGCGCTCTTTCGCCCAGGGCACATGAAAACCTGCAGCCAGCCCTCCCCCCCACAACTTTATCCAAATAACCCCCATTTTTCAGTGCTTAACTTGTATTATGAAGTTAATTAAGGTTGACAAGCTTAAGTAAGAAGAATTGATGCTTTTGGCATTCAAATGGGCACTGTAGGTGTGTTTCCTGTCCTCCTCTCACTGCCGACTTTTATTCCCCATTGACTTACATTTGGTTTCGTGTTTCGGGACGACCCCGACTTTTCCCTATAATCGGACGATCTTGCTCGACCCGACTTTTGGAAAAGTCGGGTTTCACGAAACGAAACTCGACCCTAAAAAAACAAAAGTCGCTCAACTCTAGTCGTGAGCACTAGGTGGTGTTACTAATCCACTGTGTACAAGGCATGGTCCTCCTGTAGCAGCAAAAAGCGGAGCTATGGGTGTGTCCTACACTATCTGATTCTGCAGGGGATTCATCTTAGATAGATAGATATATAGATAGATAGACAGACAGAAGAAAAGCCGGTAATTCAGCAGTCAAGGTAGTGTGACATCACTGCAGGAGCCGCCAGGATAGAAGAGATGGATTACATACAGTAAATACACATAGAATAGGCAGATATATGGATGTATGTGACATATACAATTAGTACAGTGTCTGTGCAGCTTACTGTACAAGTATTTAATTAATAAAAGATTATTTTTCGAACAAAAGTGGCGTGAGCTCCCGTGCAATTTTTGTAACCAGCAGAAGGAAAGCTGATGACTGAGGACTGCTTTTTATAGCCTGTCAGTGATCTGACATTACATAGTGATGTCCCATACTGGAACAATATAAAAAAGTAAAAAAAAAAAAAAATTACAAAGTGTAAAAATATTTTTTCAAAAATCCCTAAATAAAGAAAAAAGTTTCCATTAAGTACATTTATTTATGTTACTAATAAAAAAAAATTAAATGTACACATATTTGATATCGCCACGTCCGTAACATTCCGCTCTATAAAACTGTCCCACTAGATAACCCTTTCAGTGCACACCATAAAAAAATAATAAGGAGAAATCTATCAGTTAAATATAACACATTAAATAGAGGTCACCATTGGTAATTTAATGGAATGTAACCAATATAAATTACTCCAAATCAATAAAGTGCCATAGTGCTATCAAAAGGGGGAGTTCTTACCCATACAAGTCCCAGTATACCATGCACACAGCAGCCCCAAAGCGCGTTTCGCGTTGGCTTCCTCAGGGGGCTGTGCTTGTACTGTGTGTTTCACTATATACATATATATATATACTAGCTGAAGAGCCCGGCACTGCCAGGGCATAGTAACTGTGGTTAGTTATAGCAAATTATAATTATCCTCCATCCCATAGTCCCATGCCCATATACCCATCATACATATCCACGATCCCATAGGCCCGTGCCCATATACCCATCATACATATCCTCCATCTCATAGTCGAGTGCCCATATACCCATCACACATCCTCCATCCCATAGTCCCATGCCCATATACCCATCACACATCCTCCATCCCATAGTCCCATGCCCATATACCCATCATACATATTCGCCATCCCATAGTCGAGTGCCCATATACCCATTACACATCCTTCATCTCATAGTCCCATGCCCATATACCCATCATACATATCCTCCATCCCATAGTCCCGTGCCCATATACCCATCATACATATCCGCCATCCCATAGTCCCATGCACATATACCCGTCATACATATCCTCCATCCCATAGTCCAATGCCCATATACTCATCACACATCCTCCATCCCATAGTCCCGTGCCCATATACCTATTATGACATCATCATCACCATGGCAACCGTTATGACATAAACAACCCCATTGCAACCTATGATGAATCAGCGTCGCCATGGCAACCATTGTGACATCACAATGTGGGGCGGGGCTTGATACAAACACAGTTTCCCCATTATGTAGATAGGGGCATTATGATATCATAATGAGGGGCGGGGCTTGACACACACACACTTTTTCCCCATTATGTAGATGGGGGCAAAATTGTTTGGTGAATGGGAACACGCGGGGTTAAAATTTTGCCTCACAACATAGCTTAGGATGCTCTCGGGGTCCAGACGTGTGACTGTGCCAAATTTTGTGGCTGTAGCTACAACGGTGCTGATGCCTATCCCGGACATACACACACACATAGATACACACATACACACATACATACATACATACACACTTTGAGCTTTATATATTAGATATATATATATACATACAAACAGCTGTTCCAGTAACGTACTGTGTGTTTCACTATATATATCCTGGCGGCTCCTGCTGTGATTTCACACTATCGTGACTGCTGAATTACCGGCTTTTCTTCTATCTATCTCTGTCTGCAGAATTATAAGGCAAATGAGTATTTTGATCACATCATCCTTTTTATACAAGTTGTCCTACTCCAAGCTGTATAGGCTTGAAAGCCAACTGCCAATTATGTAAATCAGCTGATTTGCATCTCTGTAATGAGGAGGGGTGTGGTCTCATGACATCAACACCCTATATAAGGTGTGCTTAATTATCAGGCAACTTCCTTTCCTTTGGCAAAATGGGTCAGAAGATTTGACAGACTCTGAAAAGTCAAAAATTGTGAGATGTCTTGCAGAGGGATGCAGCAGTCTTGAACTTGCCAAACTTTTGAAGCGTGATCACCGAACAATCAAGCGCTTCATGGCAAATAGCCAACAGGGTCGCAAGAAGCATGTTGATAATAAAAGGTGCAAAATAGCTGCCCATGAATTGAGGAAAATCAAGCGTGAAGCTGCCAAGATGCCATTTGCTACCAGTTTTGACATATTTCAGAGCTGCAAAGTTACTGGAGTATCAAAAAGCTCAAGGTGTACCAAACTCAGGTACATGGCCAAGGTAAGGAAGGCTGGAAAACGACCACCTTTCAACAAGAAACATAATATAAAACGTCAAGACTGGGCCAAGAAATATCTTAAGACTGATTTTTCTAAGGTTTTATGGACTGATGAAATGAGAGTGACTCTTAATGGGCCAGATGGATGGGCCCGAGGCTGGATCAGTAAAGGGCAGAGAGCTCCACTCCAACTCAGACGCCAGCACGGTGGAGGTGGGGTACTTGTATGGGCTGGTATCATCAAAGATGAACTTGTGGGACCTTTTCGGGTTGAGGATGGAATGAAGCTCAACTCCCAGACCTACTGGCAGTTTCTGGAAGAGATCGGTATCGTTCAAGAAAAACATGATTTTCATGCAGGACAATGCTCCATCACATGCATCCAAATACTCCACAGCGTGGCTGGCCAGTAAAGATCTAAAAGAAGAAAAAATAATGACATGGCCCCCTTTTTCACATGATCTGAACCCCATAGAGAACCTGTGGTCCCTCATAAAATGTGAGATCTACAAGGAGGGAAAACATTACACCTCTCCGAACAGTGTCTGGGAGGCTGTGGTGGCTGCGGAACGCAATGTTGATCGTAAACAGATCAAGCAACTGACAGAATCTATGGATGGAAGGCTTTTTAGTGTCATTGTAAAGAAAGGTGGCTATATTGGTCACTGATTTATTTTTTTTTTTTGAATGTCAGAAATGTTTATTTCTAAATTTTGTGTTATATTGGTTTACCTGGTGAAAATAAACAAGTGAGATGGGTATATACAGTATTTGGTTTTTATTAAGTTGCCTAATAAATCTGCACAGTAAGGCTCTGTTCACACGTAGCGTTTGTTTGCGGATGGTACCCACTGTCTGGAGGAGAGGAGACTGTCCTCCGGGCTCTGGGTACCATATCCCTGTAAAAATAGAATTAAAATTGAAAACTCATCATATTCTCACCTTCCCATGTCCCTTGCAGCGTCACCAGGGCTCTGCGATGCTCCCGGCAGGTCCCGTTCCCAGTGATGCATTGCGATAATGACCTTTGATGACGTCGCGGTCTCGCGAGACTTCGACATCATCAAAGGTCATTGTCACAATGCATCACTGGGAACGGGACCTGCCGGAGCATCGCGATGATCGGGAACGCTGCGCGGGACGCCGGAAGGTGAGAAAAACACAATTTTTTTATTATTTTTATTATTTTTAACATTAGATATTTTTTACTACTGATGCGGCACAGGCAGCCTCAATAGTAAAAAGTTGGTCGCACTCGTCAAACACTATGTTTGACGAGTGTGACCAACCTGTCAATTCTGCAACGTGTGCACATAGCCTAATAGTTACCTGCACAAACAGATATCCTCCTAAGATAGCCAAATCTAAAAAACCCCACTCCAACTTCCAAAAATATTAAGCTTTGATATTTATGAGTCTTTTGGGTTGATTGAGAACATAGTTGTTGTTCAATAATAAAAAGAATCCTCTCAAATACAACTTGCCTAATAATTCTGTACAGTGTATCCCGGCGGCTCCTGCTGTGATGTCACACTACCGTGACTGCTGAATTACTGGCTTTTCATCTATCTATCTATCTATCTATCTATCTATCTATCTATCTATCTATCTATATAGAAAAAACAGATAGCAGCACAAACTTGAGCAGATTTTGGGTGCAATAGTTCCTGAGTAATGCGGTTGTCCAATGCAAAAATATAAATGGAAACAAATCAGGCAAAGACCGTGCTGTGAGGTCAAAACGTTGCACCACTTGGCGCTGGATTAAAGTCCACATTTTTCCTTTAACTGGAGTGCTGCCTGATTTTTTTCCATCTATCTTATATAAATACATATATATGTGTGTGTCACTGACATCTATATATCTATGTATTCTATTTGTATATATCTATCTTCTCTATTCTAACCCGTCAGTGTGATTTTACTGTATGCGGCACATGAATTGCTGTTTTTTCAAAGGACACTGGTGCAAAGAAATCGGACAGGACTTGCATGGTGCGAGTGCTGTGTGATTTTTTTTTTGTCGCACCCATAGACTTGCATTGGCGAGTCTCATCCAAATCTCGGTGCCAATCGCAGACTGCTGTGATTTTACACGCACGCTGAATACGCCTGATAAAATAAACGCTGATGAGAGCTGCCCCATAGATTAACACTGGGCCGATGTTTTCTCGCATAGCACTCGGCCGTATTCTACGGTATTGTGTGACGCCGGTCTTACAGAGAGAAGCGATGCTCCGCAGATCTGTGAGATGGCAATGAACAGACGCACGTCCCCTGCAGAATCAGATAGTGTAGGACACACCCATAGCTCTGTTTTTTGCTGCTACAGGAGGACCATGCTTTGTACACAGTGGATTAGTAACACCATCTAGTGCTCATGACTTGTAGCCAGTTCTTGGGTGGATGCAAACAAAAAAATTCTATGAAGTAATTTGATCATTAGACACAGCATGTCTGAAACTCTTTACTAACACGTCAGGAGGATAATAAGAAGGGCAGATATTAAAAGTGAAGCACGATTGGATTTTGTGTGGTAATCTGCTATTTAAAAAAAAATAAAAAATCAGATGTGGGACTTCAACCTACAATTTCTATTCCATAAACCAGTTGCTTAACCACTCAACCATCAAGTCAACTGTTAGTAAAAGTGTTCTTTGTCTTCCCTTATGAGATGACCCATGTAAGCACTGCATCTAAAAAACATTTTGATGTTTGATGAAGTCAAGTATCAGGCATCTGGTATCAGACAAAAACATTTTGATTTTGATGTTTGAATAAAGTCAAGTAACAGACTCATTCTTCACAACTGCACAGTTTCTAGGATAATGTAGTGTTAATGTAATGTGTGTAGGATTATAAACAAGGGGTTGTGAGTTCAAATCCCTGCAGCGGAGCTTAATTTTTTTTTAATAATTTTTCTTATTATTTTAGACCAAAACTATGTTTGATGCAGATACTTCACCCTTAGGCTATAGATTATTTAATTAGAAATCAGGAGGATGATAAGAATGTCAGATATTAAAAGTGGAATGCAGATGGTTCACCCTTAGACTATAGATTATTTTATTACAAGAGAAGAAGATAATAAGAATGTCAGATATTAAAAGTGTAGCTTGATTGGAGTTTGTATGTTAACCTGCATAATTTGAAAAAAAAAAATCCAACATGGGATTTGAAATCATGAAACACCCTACTCTCAAGACAGCAGCCTTACCACTGTACTACAAGGCCAAGTGATACTGTGCTTTCTTTTTCTTTGCCTATGAAATCTATGTACACTCAATGATTTGAAAGATCATTTTGATTTTCATATTGACATATGATATGTGATTTTCTCTACTCAAAGTGAAACATCTCTCTGAAGAGTGAAGAATGTGACATATAAAAAAAAAAATTCACAGGACTCGAACTCACATTTTTTATTCCATAAACCAGAGACTTAGGATATGTGCACACTTTGCGGTTTCTGCTGCATTTCCGCAGCGGTTTTGGCTCTGCAGAAACGCAGCAGATTCTGCTGCGTTGTACAGTACCTTTATTTCCTATGGAAATAAAAAAAGCTGTGCACATGCTGCGTTTTTTCCTGCACGGTTTTGCTGCGGTTTTCAAAACGCAGCATGTCAATTGTTTGGTGCAGAAACGCTGCAGTTTTACACCTCATCCATTATGAGGTGTAAAACCGCAGGGAAAACCGCAGACAAACCGCTGGACTTTGTCCTGCGGATTTACCTGCGGTTTTCTCTACAAAATCCGCATAGACAAAAAACTATGTGTGCACATACCCTTAACCACTCAGCCATCAACTCAGTTGGTAGTGAAAGGTTCCTTTGTCTTCCCTTATGAAATGAACCACTCAAGTACTGCATCTGAAAAGTATTTTGATGTTTGATTTTTGATAGTAGTCAAGTGTCAGGTATCAGGCATCAGATATCAGGTATCAGATATCAGGTATCAGAGTCAGGTATCAGGGTAAGATATCAGGTATCAAAATCAGGTATCAGAGTTAGGTATCAGGTATCAGATATCAGAATCAGGGTCAGATATCAGGTATCAGGTATCAGATATCAGGTATCAGAGTCAGGTATCAGATATCAGAATCAGGTATCAGATATCAGAATCAGGTATCAGAGTCAGGTATCAGGTATGAGAATCAGGTATCAGACAGAGTATTTCTGATGTTTGATTTTGATATATGATCATGTCCTAAAATGGACACTGTACAAGATGTAGATTTAATATGTATTAAACAGCTTTTACACACATGCATTTACAGTGGGTACGGATAGTATTCAGACCTCTTTAAATTTTTCACTCTTTGTTTCATTGCAGCTATTTGGTAAATTCAAAAAAGTTCATTTTTTTCTCATTAATGTACACTCTGCACCCCATCTTGACTGAAAAAAACCAGAAATGTAGACATTTTTGCAAATTTATTAAAAAAGAAAAAGTGAAATATCACATGGTCATAAGTATTCAGACCTTTTTCTCAGTATTGAGTAGACGCACCTTTTGAGCTAGTACAGCAATGAGTCTTCTTGGGAATGATCTGAACAGCGCAAGGAAAAAATTCCCAAAAATTAAAAAAAACCACATTTGAAAGGTTGACTCACCAAAACCCTGACTAATGCACTAGCAGGATGCAGCAGACCTCCATTGATAAAGGCACTTTGCACCACACTTATCTGTGTGACTGATGTCCTATGCAAACCCTATTTGAGTGCATTTTTTCCACTAGGCAGCCAGACCCTCTTGAGTTACTAGCTGTTTTCATCAGTGGTTTGCACCTGTGCTGCCCCAGCCTTTATCAATGGAGGCCTGCTGCATCCTGCTAATGCATTAGTCAGGGTTTTGGTGAGTCAACCTTTCAAATTGTGTTTTTTTTTAATTTTTGGGAATTTTTTCCTTATGTGCGCTGTTCAGATTTAGTGCTAGGGACTCGCAAAATTTGGGGACCCTTGACATTGCGTTGCGAGCTAATCTGCTTTGACCAAAATAGTATCTAATACCCCATATCTTTTTGCACTTTTTATCATTTCTGCAGGATGCAGCTAGACCTCTTCATGTTGGCTTGTTTTTTTCTGTGTGATGCATATATATAGTTCTGAGCAGCCCGCCTGCTAATACTATGGGCGTCATTAATAGGCTGTACAGACACTTTGCACCACACTTATCTGTATGACTGATGTCCTATGCAAGCCCTATTTGTGTGCATTTTTTCCACTAGACAGCCAGACCCTCTTGGGTTACTGGCTGTTTTCATCAGTGGTTTGCACCTGTGCTGCCCCAGCCTTTATCAATGGAGGTCTGCTGCATCCTGCTAGTGCATTAGTCAGGGTTTTGGTGAGTCAACCTTTCAAATTTGTTTCTTCTTGGGAATGATGCAACAAGTTTTTCCACACCTGGGTTTTGGCATCCTCTGCCATTCTTCCTTGCAGATCCTCTCCAGTTCCGTCAGGTTGGATGGTTACTGTTGGTGGCAGCCATTTTCAGGTCTCTCCAGAGATGCTCAATTGGGTTTAGGTCAGGGTTCTAGCTGGTCCAGTCAAGAATGGTCACAGAGTTGTTTCAAAGCCACTCCTTTGTTATTTTAGCTATGTGCTTATGGTCATTGTCTTGTTGGAAGGTGAACCTTCGGCCAAGTCTGAGGTCCAGAGCACTCTGGAAGAGGATTTCATCCAGGATATTTCTGTACTTGGCTGCATTCATGTTTCCTTCAATGGAAACCAGTCATCCTTTCCCTGCAGCTGAAAAACACCCCCATAGCATGATGCTGCCACCACCATGTTTCACTGTTGGGATTGTATTGTGCACGTGATTGGCAGTGCCTGGTTTCCTCGACACATACCGCTTAGAATTATCACCGAGAAGGTCTATCTTCGTCTCATCAGACCGGAGAATCTTATTTTAGCAAACTCAATGTGGGTTTTCATATGTCTTGCACTGAGGAGAGGCATCTGTCGGGCCACTCTGCCATAAAGGCCCGACTGGTGGAGGACTGCAGTGATAGTTGACTTTGTGGAATATTCTCTCATCTCCCTACTGCATCTCAGGAGCTCATCCACAGTGATCTTGGGGTTCTTCTATACCACTCTCGCCAAGGCTCTTCTCCCACGATTGCTCAGTTTGGCTGGACAGCCAGGTCTAAGAAGACTTCTTGTGGTCCCAAACTTCTTCCATATAAGGATTATAAAGACCACTGTGCTCTTAGGAACCTTGAGTACTGCAGAGATTCTTTTGTAACCTTGGCAAGATCTTGCCGCAGTTCTGCCTCTGAGCTCCTTGGCCAGTTCCTTTGACCTCATCATTCTCACTTGGTCTGACATGCACTTTGAACTGTGAGGTCTTATATAGACAGGCATGTGCCTTTCCGAATCAAGTCCTATCAGTTTAATTAAACACAGCTGGACTCCAATGAAGTAGTAGAACCGTCTCAAGGAGGATCACAAGGAAACGGACAGCATGTGATTTAAATATGAGTGTCTGAGCAAAGGGTCTGAAAACTTATGACCATATGATATTTCGGTTTTTCTCTTTTTTAAAAATTGGCAAAAATTTCTACATTTGTTTTTTTCAGTCAAGGTGGGGTGCAGAGTGCACATTAATGAGAAAAAAATGAAATTTTTTGAATTTACTAAATGGCTGCAATGAAACAAAGAGTGAAAAATTTAAAAGGGGTCTGAATACTTTCCGTAACCACTGTATTTAGGGGTTTAATACCCCAATGACAGCTTTTCTTGAATGCCAAATTGATAAGCAGTGAGCGTCCCCTTGAGTGGCAGAAAAACATTCCTTAACAGCTTAAACATTGGCTTCTGAGTCACTAGCATGAGAAAATTTCCACTAAGTGCTCCCTGGGTTTCCAGATGTTAGATGGGGTCCCCCATTAACCAACGTCCAACCTTTGCCATCAGTATTAGGCCACATGCACATATTCAGTATCTGGTGAATTTTTTACCCCAATATTTGTAAGCCAAAAACCAGGAGTGGAACGGTCAGAGGAAAAGCCTAATAGAAACATTTGCAACACTTCTGCATTTATCACCCAATCCTGGTTTTGGCTTACAAATACTGAGGTAAAAAATTCACCAAATACTGAATGTGTGCATGTGGCCTTAGGGTACATACTCATATGTGAGAAAAAACGGTCCTATTTCCGGACCGAAAAATCGGAGGAGTTCCATGCGATTGTTATGCGAGTGTCATGCGAGGGTAATGTGATTTCCGTGCGATTTTTACACAGTATATCCGTATGACATGCGTATGAAATCCGTATGCAATGCGATTTTAACATTAACTTTTACATACAGCAGTTCTCTGTATGTAAAAGCTCATGTTAAAATCGTATTGTAATACACAACTCTACATATCGTTTTAAAACCAAATTTTCTCCATGTGTGTATATATATATATATATATATATATGTGTATGTATATATATATATATACAGTGGGGAAAAAAAGTATTCAGTCAGCCACCAATTGTGCAAGTTCTCCCACTTAAAAAGATGAGAGAGGCCTGTAATTGACATCATAGGTAGACCAAAACTATGAGCGTCAAAATGAGAAAATAAATCCAGAAAATCACCTTGTCTGATTTGGCAAGATTTATTTTGCAAATTATGGTGGAAAATAAGTATTTGGTCATTAAGAAAAGTTCATCTCAATATTTTGTTATACTGTATATCATTTGTTGGCAATAACAAAGATCAAATGTTTTCTGTAAGGCTATGTGCCCACGTAGCGTTTTAAAAAGCATACTAAAAACCGGACTCCTTCCCAGAAATCGCGCGTTTTTTTCCCCGCACGATTTCACCGCGATTTTACCGCGATTCTGTTTGCGATTTTGCCACGATTTTCTCAAGCACTTTCCAAGCGATTTGAAGCATCGCTTGGAAAGTGATTGACAGGTTGGTCACACTCGTCAAACATAGTGTTTGACGAGTGTGACCAGATTTTTACTATTGAGGCTGCCTATGCGGCATCAATAGTAAAATATAGAATGTTAAAAATGATAAAAAAATCGGGGAATATTTACCTTCCGAAGTCCCGCGCTGCCTTCCCGGGCCTCAGCGTTCCCAGTAATGCCTTGCGAGACCTGTGATGACGTCGGTCTCGCGTTACTATAGCGATCTCACGAGACCGCTAGTCACGCGAGACTACGTCATCACAGGACGTTGCCGCCAGGCATTACTGGGAACGCTGAGGCCCGGGAAGGCAGCGTGGGACGTCGGATGGTAACTATACCCCGATTTTTTATTTTATTCTCTTTTTTACAGGGGTATGGTACCCAGGGCCTGGAGGACAGTCTCCTCTCCTCCACACCGTGGGTACCAACCGCACATGAGACGCTTAACTTCCCGCATGGTGGGCATAGCCACATGCGGGAAGTAAGCAATTCTCATGCATTCCTATGGGTGCGGAATCGCAGCAATTCTTTGCGATTCCGCACAAAAGAATGTGCATGCTGCAATTTTTTCCGCAATGCGATTCCACCGCGGAAAAAAGCGCAGCATTAGCACAGCACGTGCGGAATCCCATAGGAATGCATGGGGTGCGTTCTGTACACGATTTTTAAACGTTTTCGCCGCGTTTTCGAGCTGAAAATCGCCGCAAAAACGCTTAAAAATCGCTACGTGGGCACACAGCCTAAGTCTTCACAAGGTTGGCACACACTGTTGGTGGTATGTTGGCCCATTCCTCCATGCAGATCTCCTTTAGAGCAGTGATGTTTTGGGCCTGTCGCTGGGCAACACGGACTTTCAAATCCCTCCAAAGGTTTTCTATGAGGTTGAGATCTGGAGACTGGCTAGGCTACTCCAAGACCTTCATATGCTTCTTTCGAAGCCACCCCTTCGTTGCACTGGCAGTGTGCTTGGGATCATTATCATGCTGAATGACCCATCTGTATTTTTTCTTCAATGCTCTTGCTGATGGAAGGAGGTTTGCACTCAAAATCTCACAATCTCATTCTTTCATGTACACGGTTCAGGTGTCCTGGTCCCTTTGCAGAGAAACAGCCCCAAAGCATGATGTAGCCACCCCCATGCTTCAAAGTACAGTATGTATGGTGTTCTTTGGATGCAACTCAGCATTCTGTTTTCTCCAAACACTACGAGTTTTGTTTCTGCCAAACAGTTCTTCTTTGGTTTCATCAGACCATATGACATTATCCCAATACTCTTCTGGATAATCCAAATGCTCTCTAGCAAACTTTAGATGGGCCCGGACATGTCCTGGCTTTAGCAGGGGGACACATCCGGCACTGCAGGATCTGAGTCCCTGGCGGTGTAGTGTGTTACTGATGGTAGCCTTTATTACAGTAGTCCCTGCTCTATGCAGGTCATTCACTAGGCATAGTGGAGTTTGGAGTGTGACTGAGGTTGTGGACAGGTGTCTTTTATACTGATAACAAGTTCAAACAGGTGCCATTACTACAGCTGATGGTGCTGGAACCCGGATGGGTAGCAGAAGGAACAAGAGCAAATGGAACTAGCGAGGACCAGCTGATGGTGCTGGAACCCGGAGGGGCAGCAGAAGGAAAAAGAGCCAATGGCAAAACCGTGGACCAGCTGACGGTGCTGGAACACGGTTACTAAGCAGGAGGTACCTGTGCTATAAAGCACTACTAAGGACCAGCAGACGTTGCTGGAACTCGGATACCGAGAAGGAGGCACCTAGGCCAAAGGCACTGCCGAGAACCAGCTGACGGTGCTGGAACCCAGAGTGGTAGCAGAAGCTGCAAGAGCAAATGGAACTAGCGAGGTTAGCTGACGGTGCTGGAACCCGGAGGGGCAGCAGAAGGAACAAGAGCCAATGGCACAATCGGCGACCAGCTGACGGTGCTGGAACACGGTTACTAAGCAGGAGGTACATGTGCTACAAAGCACTACCAAGGACCAGCAGACGTTGCTGGAACTCCGATACCGAGAAGGAGGCACCTAGGCCAAAGGCACTGCCGAGAACCAGCTGATGATGCTGGAACACGGAGGGGTAGCAGGAGCTACCCATGAAAAGCAAAGTTGCAAGGCCGCGAGCTGGCCGCAGTTACCGAAGCACAGAGTCCTACAGGGGGTGCTTGTCCTATTGGCACTACTGAACCAGCCTTTATTACCAGAACCCGCAGCCCACATAGAAAGCACCTAAACTGCAGGCACCATAGACTCGGCTAACCCGACCGCAACACGACAGGACAACGTTTTGGTGGCAAAGTGACGTTGACACTTCCCGGAAACAGCAGGCGTGCTGGAACCAGGCTGGGCAGGAGGGAGTACCCGTGCCAAAGACACTGCCAAGAACCAGCTGATGGTGCTGGAACCGGAGGGGTAGCAGAAGCTGCAAGAGCAAATGGAACTAGCGAGGACCAGCTGACTGTGCTGGAACCCAGAGGGGAAGCAGAAGGAACAAGAGCCAATGGCGCAACCGTGGACCAGCTGACGGTGCTGGAACACGGTTACTAAGCAGGAGGTACCTGTGCTACAAAGCACTACCAAGGACCAGCAGACGTTGCTGGAACTCGGATACCGAGAAGGAGGCACCTAGGCCAAAGGCACTGACGAGAACCAGCTGACGGTGCTGGAACCCAGAGGGGCAGCAGAAGGGTACAAGAGCCAATGGCACAACCGTGGACCAGCTGACAGTGCTGAAACACGGTTACTAAGCAGGAAGTACCTGTGCTACAAAGCACTACCAAGGACCAGCAGACCTTGCTGGAACTTGGATACCGAGAAGGAGGCACCTAGGCCAAAGGCACTGCCGAGAACCAGCTGACGGTGCTGGAATCCGGAGGGGTAGCAGAAGCTACAAGACTCAATGGAACTACCAAGAACCAGCTGACTGTGCTGGAACCCAGAGTGGCAGCTGAAGGAACAAGAGCCAATGGCACTACCAAGGACCAGCTGACGGTGCGGGAACCGGGAGTCTAAGCAGGAGGTAGCTGTGCAAGAAGCACTACCAAGGACCAGCAGTCGTTGCTGGAACTCCGATACCGAGAAGGAGGCACCAAGGCCAAAGGCACTGCCGAGAACCAGCTGACGGTGCTGGAACCCAGATGGGTAGCAGAAGCTACCCATGAAAAACAAAGTTGCAAGGCCACGAGCCAGCCGCAGTTACCGAAACCCACAGTCCTACAGGGGGTGCTTGTCCTATTGGCACTACGGAACCAGCCTTTATTACCAGAACCCGCAGCCCACATAGGAAGCACCTAAACTGCAGGCACCATAGACTCGGCTAACCCGACCGCAACACGACAGGACAACGTAATGGTGGCAAAGTGACGTTGACACTACCAGGAAACAGCAGGCGTGCTGGAACCAGGCTGGGCAGGAGGGAGTACCCATGCCAAAGACACTTCTGAGCAACAACTGGCTGTGTTGAAGCCCAGGATCAATCATGGTGTAGGCTGAGGCCTAATTTCATCAAGTTTAATATCGGTTGTAGACTACTACTGATGTTAATCGTGATCCAATTAGGCCTCTGGCTCCACTGTCTCTAGTATTTCCCCTGGCCTCCAACACCGGCAGTTGCTGCTCAGGAGTGGTGTCTGCACAATCAACACTTGTTCCTGTGTAACTGGGGTTCAGTAACGTCAGCTAATCCCCTGATGTGTGTCCGGCTATGTCTCCTGCTCTGTCCACATTCCCACTACTAGTAATGGGAATGTGGACAGAGTAGGAGACATTGCCGGACACACATCAGGGGATCAACTGATGTTACTAAGCCACAGTAACACAGGAACAAGTGTTGATTGTGCAGATGCCACTCCTGAGCAGCAACTGCCAGTGTTGGAGGCCAGGGGAATTACTAGAGACAGTGGAGCCAGAGGCCTAACTTGAGCACAGTTAAAAATCAGTAGTAGTGTGAATGTGGGGGCAGCAGTAGACACTGTCGTCCACACAGCAGGGGAGCAGATGGCAATACTGCACCCCACTAACACAGGAGCTAGTGTATTTTTCTGTGCGGACGGCACTTCCGAGCAACAACTGGCTGTGTTGCAGCCCAGTGTCAATCATGGAGTAGGCTGAGGCCTACTTGGAGCAAGTTGAAAATATGATCTAGTTTGAAAGTGGAGGCAGCAGGAGATATTGCCGTACACACAGCAGGGGGGCAGTTGGCATTACTGAACCCCACCAACACTGGAGCATGTGTTTTTCTCTGTGCAGATGGCACTATCGAGCGACAACTGGCTGTGTTGAAACCCAGGATCAATCATGGAGCAGGCTGAGGCCTACTTGGATCAAGTAGAAAATCGGATGTAGTTTGAATGTGGAGGCAGCAGGAGACTTTGCCGTCCACACAGCAGGGGAGCAGCTGGCGTTACTGAACCCCACTGACACAGGAGCTAGTGTTTTTCTCTGTGCGGACGGCACTTCCGAGCGTCAACTGGTTGTGTTGAAGCCCAGGTTCCATCATGGAGCAGGCTGAGGCCTAATTGAAGCAAGTTGAAAATATGATGTAGTGTGATTTTGGAGGGAGCAGGAGATATTGACGGACACACAGCAGGGGAGCAACTGACGTTACTGAACCCCACTGACACAGGAGCTAGTGTTTTTCTCTGTGCGGACTGCACTTGCGAGCACCAACTGGCTGTGTTGAAGCCCAGGATCAATCATGGAGCAGGCTGAGGCCTACTTGGAGCAAGTAGAAAATCGGATGTAGTTTGAATGTGGAGGCAGCAGGAGATTTTGCCGTCCACACAGCAGGGGAACAGCTGGCATTACTGAACCCCACTAACACTAGAGCATGTGTTTTTCTCTGTGCAGATGGCACTTCCGAGCAACAACTGGCTGTGTTGAAGCCCAGGATCAATCATGCAGCAGGCTGAGGCCTACTTGGAGCAAGTAGAAAATCGGATGTAGTTTGAATGTGGAGGCAGCAGAAGACTTTGTCGTCCACACAGCAGGGGAGCAGCTGACGTTACTGATCCCTACTGACACAGGAGCTAGTGTTTTTCTCTGTGCGGATGGCACTTCCGAGCAACAACTGGCTGTGTTGGAGCCCAGGGTCAATC
Source organism: Dendrobates tinctorius (assembly GCF_039654945.1). Lineage (NCBI taxonomy): Eukaryota > Metazoa > Chordata > Amphibia > Anura > Dendrobatidae > Dendrobates > Dendrobates tinctorius. The sequence continues at coordinate 15,020,078 of NW_027361814.1, read as the reverse complement.
ATGGAGTAGGCTGAGGCCTACTTGGAGCAAGTTGAAAATATGATCTAGTTTGAAAGTGGAGGCAGCAGGAGATATTGCTGTCCACATAGCAGGGGAGCAGCTGGCGTTACTGCACCCCATTAACACAGGACCTATTGTTTTCTTCTGTGCGGACGGCACTTCCGAGCAACAACTGGCTGTGTTGGAGCACAGGATCAATCATGGAGTAGGCTGAGGCCTACTTGGAGCAAGTTGAAAATATGATCTAGTTTGAAAGTGGAGGCAGCAGGAGATATTGCCGTCCACACAGTAGGGGAGCAGCTGGCATTACTGAACCCCACTAACACTGGAGCATGTGTTTTCCTCTGTGCAGACGGCACTTCTGAGCGACAACTGGCTGAGGCCTACTTGGAGCAAGTTGAAAATATGATGTAGTGTGATTTTGGAGGGAGTAGGAGATATTTCTGGACACACAGCAGGGGAGCAATTGACGTTACTGAACCCCACTGACACAGGAGCTTGTGTTTTTCTCTGTGAAGCCCAGGATCAATCATGCAGCAGGCTGAGGCCTACTTGGAGCAAGTAGAAAATCGGATGTAGTTTGAATGTGGAGGCAGCAGGAGACTTTGCCGTCCACACAGCAGGGGAGCAGCTGGCATTACTGAACCCCACTAACACTGGAGCATGTGTTTTTCTCTGTGCAGACGGCACTTCCGAGTGACAACTGGCTGTGTTGAAGCCCAGGATCAATCATGCAGCAGGCTGAGGCCTACTTGGAGCAAGTAGAAAATCGGATGTAGTTTGAATGTGGAGGCAGCAGGAGACTTTGCCGTCCACATAGCAGGGGAGCAACTGGCGTTACTGAACCCCACTGACACAGGAGCTAGTGTTTTTCTCTGTGCGGATGACACTTCTGAGCAACAACTGGCTGTGTTGAAGCCCAGGATCAACCATGCAGCAGGCTGAAGCCTACTTGGAGCAAGTAGAAAATCAGATGTAGTTTAAATGTGGAGGCAGCAGGAGACTTTGCCGTCCACACAGCAGGGGAGCAGCTGGCGTTACTGACCCCCACTGACACAGGAGCTAGTGTGTTACTCTGTGAGGACGGCACTTCCGAGCAACAACTGGCGGTGTTGGAGCCCAGGATCAATCATGGAGCAGGCTGAGGCCTAATTGAAGCAAGTTTTATATCGGTTGTAGACAACTACTGATTGTAACCGTGCTCCACTTAGGCCTCTGGCTTCACTGTCTCTAGTATTTCCCCTGGCCTCTAACCCCACCAGTTGCTGCTCTGAAGTGGCGTCTGCACAATCCACACTTGTTCCTGTTTTACTGGGGCTCAGTCACGTCAGTTGATCCTCTGATGTGTGTCCGGCAATGTCTCCTGCTCTGTCCATATTCCCATTACTAGTAGTGGGAATGTGGACAGAGCAGGAGACCTTGCCCGACACACAGCAGGGGAGCAGCTGGCATTACTGAACCCCACTAACAGGAGCTAGTGTTTTTCTCTGTGCAGACGTCACTTCTGAGCAACAACTGGCTGCGTTGAAGCCCAGGGATTACAGTTCAGGTGATAGAATCATGAACACAACAGGAGACCTGGATACTGTTGCCAACCAATTATTTATTCTGGAAGAGGACTGGCAAATTCTGGCGAGATCCAGGCCTTGTTCATTTTCAGAAAAATAAGCCGGTCAACATTATCGGAGGACTGTCGCGTACGACGGTCTGTTAGTACACCACCTGCGGCACTAAAGACGCGTTCCGATAATACACTGGCAGCAGGGCAAGCCAGCACCTCCAATGCATACTGGCTAAGCTCTGGCCATGTATCCGGCTTAGAGACCCAAAACTTGAAGGGGGAAGAGCCGTCTGGGAGTACTCTGACAGGACAAGACATGTCTTCTGTCACCATCTGACAGAAACGTTGCCTCCTGCTGACTGGAGCCGCATGTGATGGTGTAGACATTTGTGGCGGACACACAAAACTTTGCCACATTTGGGCCATACTGGTCTTGCCTTGTGCTGAGGCGTTGCCTCTGCTCCCTCTTTGTGCATTGCTTCCTCCACTGCTTCGACGCACAGAGCTGCTTTGTAAAGCACTAGCAGCACTGCTCTCGGGTGGAATGGAGAACATGATGGACTGCACCATTTTCTCTTGGTACTCCCGCATTTTACGCTCCCGGTTCAACAGTGTTTTGAGGCTTTGTAAGTTGTCCTGGTAGCGAGGATCTTGGATGGTGTACACCCAATAATCAGCAGTGTTGAGAATGTGGGCGATGCGGCTGTCGTTTCTCAGGCACTGCAGCATGAAATCAACCATGTGCTGCAGACTCCCAACTGCCCAAGAAATGCTGTCCCCTGCTTGAGGCGTCATCTCTGCCTGCTCTGCATCACCCCACCCTCGCTGTACTTACTGACTAGAGCATTGTGTACCTCCCTCCTCTGGAGAGATGTCTTCCTCCTCCATTGACTCCTCCTCATCCTCCTCACAAAGTGTCCCCTGCCTAGGCCTTTGTGAGGAACCACGCAGAGCAGACTGTCCAGAAGCAGATGGCATTTGTGACTCCTCACCCTCCACCTCTTCCAAAACCTCCTCCCTTAGTGCTTGCAGTGTTTTTTGCAGCAGGCAGATAAGGGGGACAGTCATGCTGACTAGTGCATCATCTGCACTCGCCATCCACGTGGAATCATTGAAGGCACGCAAAACGAGGCAGATCTCCTTCATAGAGGCCCACTCAGTGGTTCTGAAGTGTGACCGGCGCGCAGTGCGACTTGTTTGCGCCTGTGACAGCTGGTGCTCCATTACTGCTGCCTGCTGCTCACACAACCGCTCCAACATATGTAACATTGAATTCCACCTGGTGGGTAGGTCACATATGATGCGATGTTCCGGAAGGTGTAATCGGCGCTGCAATGCACGATCTTGCCGTGCTGGAACGTCGCAAGCGAGCGCACTCTATGCGGACCTTGTGCAGCAGTGCATCAAGATCCAGATAGTCCCTCTGAAAGCTCTGCACGACCAAGTTGAGCACATGTGCCAGACATGGGATGTGAGTGAGGTTGCCTAGGCCCAGAGCTGCCACCAGATTTCGGCCATTGTCACACACTACCAAGCCTAGCTGGAGATTCGTTGGCACAAACCACACGTCGCTCTCCTGCTTGATGGCATTCCAGAGCTCCTGCACTGTGTGACTTTGATTCCCCAAAGAAATTAATTTCAGTACGGCCTGTTGACGTTTGGCCACGGCTGTGCTCATATCGGTCGTAACAGGCTCCTGCAGCACTGATTCTGAGGAACTGGAGTATGAGGAGGAGTCTGTGTGTACAGACTAGATTCCTGCAATCTTTGGAGTTGGCAGAACATGTACAGCGCCACTCTCCAGATCTGTACCCGGTTCCACAACATTGACCCAACGGGCAGTGAGGGAAAGGTATCGTCCCTGTCCATGGGTACTTGTACACGCATCGGTGGTCAGGTGGACCTTGCTACTGACGGCGTTTAGTAGTGCATGTTTAATTTTTGCCTCCACATGCTTTTGCAGGGCAGGGACGGCTTGCCTGCTGAAATAAAAGCGGCTGGGCACGGTGTATTGTGGGACTGCCAATGCCATGAATTTCCGGAAGGTGTCAGTGTCCACCAGCCTGAATGAGAGCATTTCAAGGGCCAGTAATTTGGCAATGCCATCATTCAGAGCCTGTGCTCAGGGATGGTTTGCCGAGTATGGCCACCTTTTCTCCCATGCCTGTGCTACCGATGGCTGTAGAGTGACCTGGCAGTGTGAGGATGAACGGAACGTGGTGCTGTGGGTGGAATGTCACTGGGTCTCTGGACAATAGTGCCAGAGGTTCTTCCAAGGCGATCCTGTGAGGAAGCCGAACCAGCTGTGTGAGAGCTGGAGGAAGAAGCCACAACACGAGCTGAAGAGGTGGTAGGTGGTGCTGTAGGTTGGCCTACGTCTTCAGTGTGTCTTTGTAACTCCACCACGTGCTTGCTCCGCACGTTTCCACATATTTGTGGTATTGAGGTTGCTGACACTTTTCCCTCTTTTGACTTTCTGATTACACAGTTGCATTTGACAAAGCAAATGTCATCTGCAACTGTGTCAAAAAAGGACCATGCACTGCAAGTCTTGGGAGCGCCCGTTTTGGCTTTTGTAAAAGGAATGCTCCTAACGGGTGCAGAAGTGGAGGCTACAGGCAACCAAGTCTGCCCCCTCCTTCTCCCTCCTGTTTTAGCCTTTCAGGCAATCTCTTGTTCAGAGCTGCTCCCACCACCTTCCTTTTCCTCACGCCATGATGGGTCAAGGACTTCATCATCTACACTCCCCTCTTCAAACACCGGCTTCTCCTGGGTTGTCTCGCCAGCACCGTACGCACCAGAAAGTGGCACCTGAGTCTCGTCATCATCTGATGCGTACTGAGGTGTGCTGACCATAGGCACTGGCCCACCCGCCTCTTCGGATTCAGAGGGATAAAGCAGTTGCGCATCACTGCATACTCCCTCTTCTTCACATTCTGGAATGCTGCTTGGCTAGCCCCCTCTTTCCAAGCCAACAGATTCAGAGAACAGAAGTAGAGACTGTGATGGCTCATGTACAGGGCTCTCTGACTGCCTGGGCAATTTGGCAGGTGGTGAAGAGACTGATGGTTGCTCTTCAGTGCTGTGGCCCTGAGAGGACGTGGAAGTCATTGAAGTCGATGCGTTAGCTGCCATCCATTCGACAACGGCTTCAATTTGTTCGTCCCGCAGAAGTGGGGTACGGCAAGGTCCTACAAAGCTGCCATGAAGGACTGTTGCCTGGTAAAATTGGGGGATGCTGACTCGCTGGTGCCCGCAGCAGGCACAGAATCCCCACGTCCTCTCCCTGCTGAAACTCCACGACCACGTGCCTTACTCCCTGCCTTCTTCATCTTGGTAGACTGATAAAGATAGGCAGAAAAGTACAAAGGGGGGCTTAGTGTGCTTATTCCTGAACAGCTGCTAACAGGTATAAGAAACACTAATATTATAAAGTGTGTGGACTACACTTTAATATGAGCTAATGTGGCCTACACAACTGTCAAGTGGAGTGTTTGGTGAACTTTATTTTGGTTTTTTTTTTTCAAAAAAACAAAAAGGAAGTGACCAAAGATTTGAAAGCGATAGTATCACAAACTTTTTGGAGCTATTACAATGCAGGAAGGTAACCTACAATGCTAAAGATGAGGCTCCAAAAAATAGGGTAATACTAATCTGGCTGAGGCTGAAGGGCACAAGCCAGAAAAAAGGCTCCTCTGTCTACTCCTATAGTGTTTGCAACCAACCAATGTAGATGGATACGGATGGATGCACACTAATAGGAGAATGAAAAATGAGCTGCAATTAAAGAAAAATATGTATGAGGCAGTGACGCACGCTGAGCGGCCTACAACCAGACGTAGCTGCAGGACACACTACAGCGTGAGCTGCGCTCACACACAGACCTCTCAGACAGCTGTGAACAGTGCAGATAACTGGGCACGAGCAGTGAAAGGCTGCAGAGAGGCTCCGCTGTCTACTCCTATAGTGTTTGCAACCAACGTATATGGATACGGATGGATGCACACTAACAGGAGAATGAAAAATCAGCAGCAATAAAAGAAAAATATGTATGAGGCAGTGACGCACGCTGAACGGCCTGCAGCCAGACGTGCCTGCAGGACCCACTACACAGCGTGAGCTGCACTCACACAGACCTTGCAGACAGCTGTGAACACTGCTGCAAGGAAAAAGAAAGCTACAGTGGTGGATTATGTAGCCTGGGTAAAGCACAATATGATTTGGAAAATTGCTATCTCTAACTGTCCCTCAGAGTCTTGAACAGCAGCCTGTCCCTAACTGAATTCACAGCAGAGTGAACCCTAAATGGCGGCGGCGTCGGCTTTTATAGTACATCATGACATCATTTCAGCAGCCAATCACAGCCATGCCATTACTTAACATGCCTACATGCCTAACAGGATGTGCCCACACTTCTGAGGATTGTCATTGGCTGATTCAAATCAAACTGGCTCATAGCATTATGGGAACTTCCGATTCCGGTATTCGATATGCTAAAAGTATTGGAACTCAGTATCGGAATTCCGATACCGCGAATATCGGCCGATACCCGATACTTGCAGTATCGGAATGCTCAACACTAGTGAGGATACAATAGGCAAGGGTAGAGCTGGTCATGCAGTGGCTTGGTCAATCGGTGGTTACTGCAGTTTGTAGGCTTGTCGGAAGAGGTAGGTCATCACATACTTTTTAAAGTTTTCGATGGTAGGCGAGAGTCTAATATGTTGGGGTAGAGTGTTCCAGAGTAGGGGGGGATGTGGGGGAGAAATCTTGTATGCGATTGTGGGAAGAGGAGATAAGAGGGGAGTAGAGAAGGAGATCTTGTGAGGATCGGAGGTTGCCTACAGGTAAGTACCGGGAGACGAGGTCACAGATGTATGGAGAACACAGATTGTGGATGACTTTGTATGTCATGGTTAGGGTTTTGAACTGGAGTATTTGAGTAATGGGAAGCCAGTGCAGGGAGTGAAAGAGGGGAGAGGCTGGGGAATAGCCGGGGACAGATGGATTAGTCGAGCAGCAGAGTTTAAAATAGATTGGAGGGGTTCGAGAGTGTTAGAGGGGAGGCCACAGAGCAGAAGGTTGCAGTAGTCAAGGCGGAAGATGATGAGGGCATGGACTAGCGTTTTTGCAGATTCTTAGTTGCGGAATGTATGGATCCATGAAATATTTTTGAGTTGAAGTTGGCAGGAAGTGGAAAGGGCTTGGATATGAGGTTTGAAAGAGAGATCAGTGTCAAGGATAAACCCAAGGCAGCGAGCTTGTGGGACGGGGGAGAGTGGGCAGCCGTTTACTTTAATAGATAGGTCTGTCGGGGGGAGGGTCGAGTGAGATGGGGGAAAGATGGTGAGTTCTGTCTTGTCCATATTAAGTTTAAGAAATCTAGGGGAGAAGAAGGAAGAAATAGCATACAGATATTGTGGGATTCTGGTTAGCAGGCTGGTGATATCTGGTACAGAAATGTAGATCTGTGTGTCATCAGTATAGAGCCGATACTGAAAGCCATGAGATTCTATGAGCTGTCCCAGGCCGAAGGTGTAAATGGAGACGAGCAGGGGCCCTACGACTGAACCTTGCGGGATTCCGACAGATAGGGTGCGCCGTGAGGAAGTGGTGTGCGAGTGGGAGATGCTGAATGTCTGGTCTGTTAGGTAAATACTAAATACTTCTTTTCTCCACTGTATATACTGTGTGTGTATGTGTATATATATATATATATATATATATATATATATACACAGTATATAAATATTAGATAGATAAATTAAAAGCCGGCAAATGCTGCGTACAGTTTAGAATAGAATAGGGTAGAATAGATAGAATACATATATATACACACATAGAATAGGTGCATATACTGTGTATATATATATTATTATTATTTATAAAGCACCATTGGTTCCATGGTGCTGTACATGAGAAGGGGTTACATACAAATTACAGATATCACTTACAGTAAACAAACTAACAATCACAGACTGATATAAAGGGGAGAGAGGACCCTGCCCTTGCGGGCTTACATTCTACAGGATGACACACATATACAGTATATGTATGTCTTTATATTTCATACAGAGATACATAGAAGAATAGCCAGTAATTCATTTGTCAGCTTCTGTAAATTCATTGCAGGAGCCAACAGGATAGAAGACATGGATTATATACACTAAATAGATGCAGAATAGTTAGATATATAGATGTCAGTAACCAATCCAATTAGTATAGTGTGTGTAAATTATGGGACATGTATGTAATTAATAAATTATTTTTGGGGGGAAAAAACATGGCATGGGCTCCCGCACAATTTTCTGCACCAGAGAGGGAAAGCCAGTGACAGGGGGCAGATGATTATAGCCTCAGAAGCGGGTAATACCTATGGATCTTCCCAGACTATGAATATCAGTCCACAGCTGTATATTTAGCCTTTACTGGCTATGAAAATAGGTTGCAAAAAATGATGGGGGGTCCCCCTATAATTAATAGCCAGAAAAGGCTATTCAGACAGCTGTGGGCTGATATTCATAGCCTAGGAAGGGACCATGAATATTGGCCCCCCATGGCTACAAATACCAGCTCACAGCCGCCCCAGAAATTACGCATCTCTATGATGCGCCAATTCCGGCACTTAGCCTCTCTTTTCCCACTGCCCTGTATAGATGGCATATGGAGTAATAGTTGGGGAGTTGATGTCACCTTTGTATTGTAAGGGGACATCAATCCCGGCTTAGTAATGGAGAGGTGTCATTAAGACATCTATCCATTACTAATCCTATAGTTGTTAATGGTTTAAATAAATACACAGCCAGAATAAAGTCTTTTAATGAAATCAAACACAACACAGTTTTCCCATCTTTATTGTACTCCTAATCCTAGCGATGCCCTCATTCTCCTGCAATAAACATAAAATAATAAACCAACAATATACCATACTTGTCTGTCGTTCTGTCCCACGCAGTAATCCATTTCTGGGGGATAAACAGTTTACAACCAGGAGCGGTGGCTAAGATGCAACTGCCCCTGTTGTAAACCACTGGTAAATCGCGCAGCATCAATGAATAGCGGTGACGTCACTGATGCTGAGCTGCCTCACAGTCTGACTTGCGCTGAACTCTTGAGCATGGAAAAATGAACTGGCATTTTCCCACGCTCAAGACTTCACTGCGGGTCAGGCTGTGAGGCAGCGCAGCATCAGTGATGTCATCGCTAGTCACTGATGCTGCGCTGGCAGCATCTCATTCATTCATCAGTGGTTTACAGCCAGGGCGGTCGCATCTTAGCACCACTCCTGGTTGTAAACTGTTTATCCCCCAGATATGGATTACTGCGTGGGACAGAACGATGGACAGGTATGATATATTGTTGGTTTATTATTTTATGTTTATTGCAGGAGAACGAGGGCGTCATTTGGATTAGGAGTAAAATAAAGATGGGAAAGCTGTGTTGTGTTTGATTTCATTAAAAGACTTTATTCTGGGTGTCTTTATTTAACCCATTAACAAGTATAGGATTAGTAATGGATAGATGTCTTATTGACACCTCTCCATTAATAAGCCGGGCTTGATGTCACCTTACAATACAAAGGTGAAATCAACTCTCCAACTATTACCCCATATGCCACCGCTAGAGGGCAGTGGGAAGAGAGAGGTTAAGTGCCGGAATTGGTGCATCTTAGAGATGGGGTGGCTGGGGGCAGATGGTTTAGCCAGGGGGGCAATAACCATGGTCCCTTCCTAGGCTATTAATATCTGCCCCAGTCACTGGCTTTCTCTCTCTGGCTTGGAAAATTGCGCTGGAGCCCACACCATTTTTTCGCCCGAAAAGAATATTTTAATAAATACATACATGTCCCCTAATTTGCACACACACTATTAACTTAATTAGTCACTGACATCTAACTATTCTGCATGGATTTACTGTATGTAAACCACGTCTTCTATGCTCTCGGCTCCTGCATTGATTTTACAGAAGCCGACAAACGAATTACTGACTAATCTTCTGTGTATCTCTGTATGAAATATAAAATTATATATATATATATATATATATATATATATATATATACACACACACTGCTCAAAAAATAAAGGGTACACTTAAACAACAGAACATAACTCCAAGTAAATAAAACTATGAAATCAAACTGTACACTTAGGAAGCAACACTGATTGACAATCAATTTCACATGCTGTTGTGCAAATAGAATAGCAACAGATGGAAATTATTGGCAATTATCAAGACACCCTCAATAAAGGAGTGGTTCTGCAGGTGGGGACCACAGACCACATCTCAGTACCAATGCTTTCTGGCTGATTTTGTGGTCACTTTTGAATGTTGGTTGTGCTTTCACACTCATGGTAGCATAGATGGACTCTACAACCTACACAAGTGGCTCAGGTAGTGCAGCTCATCCAGGATGGCACATCATTGCGAGCTGTGGCAAGAAGGTTTGCTGTGTCTGTCAGCGTACTGTCCAAAGGCTGGAGGCACTACCAGGAGACAGGCCAGTACACCAGGAGACGTGGAGGGGGGCCGTAGGAGGCAAAAACCAGCAGCAGGACCGCTACCTACACCTTTGTGCAAGGAGAAACAGGAGGAGAACTGCCAGAGCCCTGCAAAATGACCTCCAGCAAGCCACAAATGTGCATGTGCCTGCACAAACGGTTAGGAACTGACTCCATGAGGATAGTCTGAAGGTCCGACGTCCACAGATGGGGTTGTGCTCACAGCCCAACACCGTGCAGGACACTTGGCATTTGCCACAGAACTCCAAGATTGGCAAATTAGTCACTGGCTCCCTGTGCTCTTCACAGATGAAAGCAGGTTCACACTGAGCACATGTGATAGACGTGACAGAGTCTGGAGACGCCATGGAGAGTGATCTGCTGCCTGCAACATTCTTCAGCATGACCGGTTTGGCAGTGGGTCAGTAATGGTGTGGGGAGGCATTTCTTTGGAGGGCTGCACAGCCCTCCATGTGCTCGCCAGAGGAAGCCTGACAGCGAATACGTACTAAGATGAGATCCTCAGACCCCTTGTGAGACCATATGCTGGTGCGGTTTACCCTGGGTTCCTCCTAATGCAGGACAATGCCAGACCTCATGTGGCTGGAATGTGTCAGCAGCTCCTGCAAGATGAAGGCATTGAAGCTATGGACTGGCCTACCCGTTCCCCAGAACTGAATTCGATTAAGCACATCTGGGACATCATGTCTCGCTCCATCCACCAACATCATGTTGCACACAGACTGTCCAGAAGTGGCGGATGCTTTAGTCCAGGTCTGGGTGGAGATCCCTCAGGAGACCATCCGCTGCCTCATCAGGAGCATGCCCAGGCGTTGTACAGTAGGGAGGTCATACAGGCAGGTGCAGGCCACACACAATGCTGAGCATCTTTTCCTTGTCATGAGGCATTTCAACTGAAGTTGGATCAGCCTGTAATTTGATTTTCCACTTTGATTTTGAGTATCATTCCAAATCCAGACCTCCATGGGATATTCATTTTGATTTACATTGATAATTGTTATGCTTTATTGCACTGAACATATTCCACTATGCAATGAATAAAAATTTGCGACTGGAATATTTCATTCAGAGATATCTAGGATGTGGTATTTTAGTGTTGCCTTTATTTTTTTGAGCAGTGTATATATACACACACCTACAGCTCTGGCAAAAGATATGTGTATATATCGCTTCTATCTATTCTATTCTAACCTGTCAGTGTGATTTTACAGTAGGATATATGAATTGCCATCTTTTCAAAGGACACCGGTGCGTAAAAATCAGACACCACTCAAATTGTGCGAGTGCTGTGCATTTTTTTCTCGCACCCATTGACTTGCATTAGTGAGTCTCGTCCGAGATACGCAGCAATACGCAGCATGTTGCGATTTTTTTTTCTCAGTTCGATTTCAGCGGAGAAAAAAATCGCAGATGAGATGTCACCCATTGAACAACATTGGTCCGAGTGCAAACCGATTTTTTTTATCAGATTGCACTCGTCCGTATTTTTTGCATATGGGTATGAGCCCTTATTAATAGCATATGATAGGACTGTGGGGGGCATCGTTACACTGTTTACAATGGGACTCAGAAACTTTAATTTACGCCTCCGGTTAAAGATAACAAAAGTAGAATTCAAGCTATTTTATTTGTTTTATCCTAATATATCAATGTTTTTGAATGATTTTATATGGCCTAACATCTGACCAATATTTGCTGAGCAGAAATAAACAAACTTTAGACTCGTTGCGTTATAATATATTTAGCCTTTGAATTGTTTTTGGCTGAACAGTGATAGTTACAAAATCAAGTTCTGATTACTAACTTGCTGCAATTTTGATTTATTTCATAGGACAGGGGATAACTTACCGTTCACTGAGGGTCCCAGCAATGGAACCCTGACCGGGGTTTTGCAGTCTCGTGTAAATGAAGCAAAGGCTAGGATGAGCACCTCCTCTTAATTCTCTCTTCATGGGACCACAGGAGACAGCTGACTGCTGTGCTCTAATGAATGAAACAAATGTGCACATACTTCAAGGGTGCCAGATTCTTGGGATCAGTGATTCCACCTAGATTTCCTGGTTCCATCCAAGTTGGTAAAGGCACGGGGACTATAAACATATCAATTATGTTCATATTTTTTACTTTTTATTTTTAGAAGAAGAAAATGGATGTCATTTGAATTTTTTTTTTTTGAATTTTTTTAAAACCTTTGCTCCTTTATTTTATGTCATCTTTGGGAATTTGAATCTAGGATCACATGATTACTTGTTCTTTATACTGCAATGTCACAGTATTACAGTATATAGGTAAAACAAATGTCTCTGATGTAGCCCAGTCTGTGGCTACGCTTCAAAGGTGTATCAATATGGCAGCTATGGTGACCTTCAGTAGGTCCCCAGCTGCCACGTCAACCCGTTTTCATCCCATGATCACTATGCAGTGGGGGCAAAGAGTGCCTATGAAGCGATGGCCGGGGGACCACCACAATGCAGGGAGACTACGGTACACAAGATGAGGTGCAAGCAACAAAGGGTTAATTTATTTACAGGCAAGGAATGCAGTGTTAGGAAAGTGCAAACAAGGTATGCAATGACATAAAACAATTTACGAAAGTGATATTTTCTAGATGGGCCGTACAAATGGCACGGTGCATCAACTATTACAGATCAGTGTATTCTTTCAAAAGGCAAAGCAATACAATAAAGTACAGTATGCTGCTACTCTAACTATAGCCTAACTAGTGCTGGCTACTTCGGTTGCACGGCTACCGTGCTCTGTCTATTGCAGCCTATCCTAAGCCTGAAACATGTGCGCACACCGGGTTAACACTCACAGTCAAGTTGGTGTCTCAGTTCCTTCCAGGGGGCCCCCTGCAGTTCTCTGCAAGATGATGCAAAGTCCTCCTGTGATGTCACGGGCAACTGGATACTCTGCCTCCAGCAGGGCGAATTTAAACAATGAAACGTGCAGCTGGATACACCGCCTCCATCAAGCGAATTTCAATAGTTACACGTGAATCTGGATACACCGCCTCCAGCAGGGCGAATTTACAGAGATAAGGGAAACATCAGGGAAACCGATACAATGGTGGGCCCTGCAGTAGGGAACGGGGACGTGATGACCTCCTGCACTCCCCTGAGTCAGTGTCTCTACACTCCTGACGGTCCCTAGGCAGGTTCCGCACCTGGCGACGAGCAGGATACCTAAAAACCCTAGCTCGCCCTGCACCTATCCCTTTCTAATGAATTGGACGGTGCAGAAACTAATCCCACCACTGACTAAAACACGCATAAGGAAAGTTACAAACAGGGAAAAACCACTTAGCTTTGCTCTGTTGCTATTGCTCCCAGCAACAGAGTCCAGCACCTGAGTGCAGCTTTCCTCCTGAATAGCTGCTACTTCACCAAAGCTTTGTCAGAGCTGCAAGGAGCTCCTCACTGTTGCTCCTTCCACACCAGGACTCTGACTGAGCTGCAAGGAACTCTTCTCTAGCTCCTTCCTCCACCAACTATGGTTGGAAATGACCAATATCACCAACAGTGAGTGAGACCACCTGACTCTCCTTTATAGGCAAGAGCCAGAGCCATCACACCTGCTAGTGATTCCCATGTAATAATACAAGCCACCACCGGGGGCAAAACTAGAACTAAAGACACCACTGTGTAATGACCCTAATGGCCACTGGGGGCAAAACTAACTTTAAGCAAACAGCTTAAAGCAAGAAAAAAGGTTACATGTGCTTTTATCTGTCACAATCCAGCATGGATCGTGACAGTACACTCCCTCAATGAGGGGCCTCTGGACCCTCAAGACCGCTTCTCATCAAGGAACCACCTACAGAGGGGACGCCCAGATCCAGAGTTCACCCCGGCCACTACCTGAACTTCAGGTTCATGACAAACGAGCACCGCTGGTATTGGCAATGTATGTTCTCGAGGCACCACACATCTCCAAAGCGCCGACCTGGGGAACGGGTTGTGTATGTGCATGTTTGGGGGTATATCGAGCTGCCAAGACTCCGAAACACACTTCCACCTGATGTTTTTTGGTGGCCACCCATACATGCTCGTTCACACACAGGTCCGGACCTGAATGTTTATTGCCATACATTAGTTTGTCACCATACTGTGAAGTCTTACTGGAACTGACAACAGAGGCATCCCCCTGTGTCACCACACTCACACCCCCTCAATTCACCAAGGGGCTCGCCACCCTTCAACCCCTTCAACCACGAGGTCTGCGCCTCCCAGGGTTGGCTAATGGCAAGGGTTGAGACTTGCCCCTACTCTCCTGCAGCACATCTGCTGCCCCAACGGGAGAGGAAGGGGCCAGTTGCAGAGAGACGGCAGAGACAGTAGCCCCTAGGCAGCAGCAGACAACCCCTTTTTTGTACCAACAACACCGGGCTGCCTGGGTTCCTCCGTTCGCACTGGTGGGTCCTCCTCCCTAGCGATGACAACAGGGGGCACATTTTGTGTATGTCTCTCCCTAAGGCGTCTATCCACCTGGATGGCAAGGGACATGGCGGCCTCCAGCGACCTGGGGGCGGCGTACTGCACCAGAGTATCCAGCAACTTTGGAGACAGACCCTGCACAAATTGACTCCTAAGTGCAGGGTTATTCCACTGAGTGTCAGTGGCCCACCTCCTAAACTCTGAGCTGTACTCCTCAGCAACCCGGGCTCCTTGTTTACACCTACGGAGTCGGGATTCCACCAGAAAGACGCTATCAGGATCCCCATACACTAGCGCCAAAGCCGCAAAAAACTCGTCCACAGACTCTAATGATGGTGAATCGTCCGGCAGGGAAAAGGCCCAGGATTGGGGATCCCTCTTAAGAAGGGCCATAATGATTCCCACCCGTTGCTCTTCACTCCCTGATGAACGAGGGCGCAGCCTGAAGTATAATTTGCAGGCTTGTTGAAAAACCAAGAATTGATCTCTCCCTCCAGAAAACCTGTCAGGGAGGGATATCTTGGGTTCTGGCTGAGCCTGTTCCTGAACCAAGCCCCCAAAGCCCACCAACAGCTGCAGTTGCTGCACCAACTCACCGCACAGCCCCCTAATCTCATCAGTAAATATCTGCAGCATTTGGGCAAAGGTCTGCATTTGGTCCATGGCTCAGCAGAAAAAAAATGTAGGGTTGGTGATAATGTGATGTCACGGGTGACTGGATACTCTGCCTCCAGCAGGCGAATTTCTATGACACCCGTGACCCTGGATACTCCGCCTCCAGCGTGGCGAATTTAATCAATGAAACGTGCAGCCGGATACACCGCCTCCAGCAGACGAATTTCAATAGTTACTCGTGAATCTGGATACACCACCTCCAGCAGGGCGAATTTACAGAGATAAGGGAAACATCAGGGAAACCAATACAATGGAGGGCCCTGCAGTAGGGAACGGGGACGTGATGACCTCCTGCACTCCCCTGAGTCAGTGTCTCTACACTCCTGACGGTCCCTAGGCAGGTTCCGCACCTGGCGACGAGCAGGATACCTAAAAACCCTAGCTCGCCCTGCACCTATCCCTTTCTAATGAATTGGACGGTGCAGAAACTAATCCCACCACTGCACTAAAACACACATAAGGAAAGTTACAAACAGGGAAAAACCACTTAGCTTTGCTCTGTTGCTATTGCTCCCAGCAACAGAGTCCAGCACCTGAGTGCAGCTTTCCTCCTGAATAGCTGCTACTTCACCAAAAGCTTTGTCAGAGCTGCAAGGAGCGAGCTCCTCACTGTTGCTCCTTCCACACCAGGACTCTGACTGAGCTGCAAGGAACTCTTCTCTAGCTCCTTCCTCCACCAAGGATGGTTGGAAATGACCAATATCACCAACAGTGAGTGAGACCACCTGACTCTCCTTTATAGGCAAGAGCCAGAGCCATCACACCTGCTAGTGATTCCCGTTTAATAATACTAGCCACCACCAGGGGCAAAACTAGAACTAAAGACACCACTGTGTAATGACCCTAATGGCCACTGGGGGCAAAACTAACTTTAAGCAAACAGCTTAAAGGAAGAAAAAAGGTTACATGTGCTTTTATCTGTCACAATCCAGCATGGATCGTGACACCTCCCTGGAAGCTCTGTGCAATGTGGTCTTGTCTTTGTGTGAAGATCCCAAGCCTGTTCCTAGAAACGGTGAACTCTCTCTTCTGAATTCCTTGTAGATCTTCTTGGCTCCTCGCAGCAACACAGGAAAATCACCTTCGTTATCCCCTAAAGGGTATACACAATCCCACAAGTTCAGTCAGTTCTAAGCTGCATGCTTTTCCCCTCACATCAGTCTCCTGCAGACTCCCAGCTTCGAACACTCACTGTGAAAACAGCCCCTCCCCTCTCCATAGCTGGAAGAGCAAACCAAGGCAGTATTTTGAAGGGTAGAATAGAATGTACCATCGCATCAGCCAAGGGGGTGCTGTCTCCTAAAGGGGCAGCGTGACTCTGCTGTCCATAGCAATGTCAGCTCCTTACATGCCTCCCTACTTAAAGATGGTTGTCCTCGGCCATCACAGCATCAAGGTTGCAGTGAAATGAAGAAACTTGCAAAGCGGGAACAGCACATATAGAGGAGGCAACAAAATCGGTAAAACAAACAGAGAACACTGTTCTACGTATCAGACTGGTGGAACCCCTGCAGTAGACCTCTGGGATCTCCGGAGCTATTGACTGTCTTCCAGAGGAACACTTGATGCAGGAGTTGTAGATTCTTTTTGGGATTCGTCGTCAGGTGGCGGTAGTGGTAAGATTACCTTCTCTATGTGCCTGAGGATCCCCCACGGTGTCAGATCCGGTCCACCATTCATTGATTTCATTAGCAGGCAAGACAGGTTCGGGAAGTGGGGCAGCGACTTCAGGCGGGAATGGTACAGTAGGGCCTCAGAACGGCATGGCCGCAGCATATTTCTGTGGAGCACTCTAGGGGCGGACGCCCCATTCTCAACCTGCACCTTGTAGACTGGACCGTCAGCATACACTCGCTCAATGACTTTGTAAGGCTGTACTTCCCATCTCTCGCTTAGTTTACCCTTGCGGCGTTTCTCCCTGACTAATACTTGATCCCCGGGCCGGAGCAGTATCTCTTGAATCGGTTTACGGCCCGTATGTTCTTTGTCCTGTAGCTGCTGACTCACCAACCACCGTATTGTTTGCAGTAGTTTCCGATGTTCTTTCACCCATGTAGTGATGCTTCGCTCCATCAGCTCCTCTGGCTGTTTCAACTTCAATTCAATGAGCTCTCATCCAGCTCTTCCAAACAGCAGCAGATAGGGGGTGTAACCCGTGGTGGAATGGACCTGATTGTTGTAGGTCCAGACTAACTCTGGCAGGAAATCTGACCATCATGCCTTCTTGTCCTCTTCCAACATCCTCAGCTTTTGAAGTAAGGTTTGGTTGAAGTAGAGATGAGCGACTTTGCCTTTTTTCGCAAAAGTCGGATCAAACGAAATCGGCCAATTATCGTGAAAAGTCGAAGGCCGACTGAAACACGAAACCCAATGCAAGTCAATAGGGAAGCAAAGTCGGCAGGGAGTGGAGGACAGTAAACACACCTAGAGTGCCCATTTCAATGCCAGAAACATCAATTTTTATTACAGAAGCTTGTCAACCTTAAATTACTTCATAATAATAGTTACGCACTGAAAACTGGGGGTTATTTGGCTAAAGTTGTGGGGGGGTAGGGCTGGCAGCAGGTTTTCATGTGCCCTGGGCCAAAGAGCGCCCCTTTAACACATACCACAACTCATGATGCTCCGAAACGGCAGAGAAATAGCGGTATAGTACAATGAAAAATACTTTACTTTTTACATCTCATGACTGATATCGATTTGAAATTCTCCAATAGCTCCAAAAACAGACAGTATATTACTCCATACAGTATTATGGGCACCGCATAGTGCGCTATACAGAGTACTGAGGCACATATATTTATCCATACAGAATCTTTGGTCCCATATAATGTCCATACAGTATATGATGAGCTCCACATAATGCTACAGTATATGTTGGTCCCCATGGATGAAGCTCCACTGTCTTATGGGCCCAAATAATGCTCCATATATCCATATATAATGGGCCCCATTTCTAATGCTCTAGTGTATAATGGGCCCTGTAAATGCTGCTCCAGTGTCTGATGTCCACCTTTGGAATGCTCCAGTGTATGGTGGGCCCTATATATCATTCTCCAGAGTATAGTGCTCCCCAAAAATTGCTGTCCCAACATTGAAAACAATTAAATAAGTCTCCTCGCTAGGGAATCCCTGTACTAGTATGGACTCCTCGTCGTCCCCATCTTCCATATCACTGCACTTAGCTGTTTAGGCAGAGGGAGTACAGATGTGATGTCATTGCGCTCTCTGATCAGAATATCACTGTCAGGACACGCTGAAGACGTCATGGCGGTGGAGCAGGGAGAGTTAAGTATTTCAACCTTGCAAGTGCTGTGATCCTGAGCAAGCAGGGGGGGCCCACTCGTTGGTGACGGCACTGGCACAGGGCCCCTCATAGTACGGAGGTGTGTGGCAGTGTGTCTGACGACGGGTAGGCCCTCCCCCTCCCACCGGCAGAGACACTTTTGCGTACTATGAGGGGCCCTGTGCCAGTGCCGTCGCCCATGAGTATGCCCCCGCACCTGCTCAAAGAACCTGCACTTTCATCTGCACCTTCCTCTTTGTCACCGTGTAAGGTGGTACAGTATATGGGAAGGGTAACCTGAGTTTCATCAGGGTCAGATTCTGGCTGTGTAGAGTGTGAGGGGAATGTAGTGGTCTGGGTCCATGTACCAGCAGAATCATCTAGCAGTGGCTGGGCATCAGTGCACTTGTGACGTCCCCAGGAGTACGGTCGCCTAGGGAGTGTGATGTCATGCTTGGGAGCAACGAAGGATCTCTCTAGCAGTTAAACCAACACACAACACATTTCCCACTCCAGGCCAGCAGGGAGACCTCTGAACCTGACTGCTGAGGAGCTGCTCTCTCTGATTGGGAGGAGGTAAGTTAGGGCACTCTGTGCAGGGAAGGGGAAGTCTGTGGACGTGAGAAGGGGAGATGGAGGATGAGCAGAGTTAAGGCTTACTCCTAGCTGGAGCACATGGTCTGGATTCCGGTCTCCGAGTTTGTAGGGACACTGACGTTCCTGCAGCAGAAACCGGAGGAAGTAGCAGCTGTAAATGCTCTGTACCCAACTAAAGCTCGGAGGCCCCAGCATCGACGTGTGGGAGCCAGAAGGAAAAGGCTATGGCTGCCTGCCATACGAGAAAGTTCCTAAAGAGAGTCAACAGGGGGAACTTCATTGAACTCAGCACTGCGAGTACCTCAGATAAGCGCTAGAACGGAGGCCACACTACCTATCTGCAGAGAGAGAATTCGAAATTTGCTTCCAGGCTGATCAACTCCTTCTCCATCTGTACTCTGGGTCCTGGACGGCACTTACCAAGTACAGGTAAAGGAACTGCACGACTGTGTCTGTCATCTTTCTCCTGCGCCTGGCGCACGGCTCTGCTACATCCTGCACTGCACACCATCTACCAACTCTTTCATCTGCCCTGCAACTACGGCCCTACCTGTGCAGGGCTTCTACATCTTAGCTGCGCCACAACATCGGTCCCAGAGAAGTGACACTGCAGCGCTGGTCAATCTAATCAGAAACCACAGGTGGCGTCACGTATCATTCACCTATAAACGTAATTCACCCCTTTGCATGGACGCCCAGGGCCACGGAACGGGTCACCACCACCGTGACACATCCCTGTGAGACACCGGCCCGGTAACGATTAACCCCACTGCCCTGGCTGGCCACCCACACTCCATGTCAGATTCATCTTGGACTTGGGAATTTACAATTTGACTTGATAACCCAGGCATGGTATGATAGAAAGAGATACATGGACTAATGTGAAGTGTGGCCTGCTGCATCATTCACTTTTGGTGGGGGTGAAGGACGCAAGGAAAGGGGTTCTTCTTGACCAGGAGCCAGCACTTGACGACTCAGTGCTTGCATTTTTTGAAACTTCAGAAGAGGAGGGCATATTTGCTGGAGTCTGTTTCGGCAATGTAAGCCAAAACCAGTTCCACATGCTCCGCCTTTAAAAGCGGTTAACCTACTCCCAGAAAAGGTAGCCTTCCAGACTTTCCGGAGCCAGACCATGACGCAGGCTCAACACCTCCTGCCTTAGCTGCTATTGTGCTTTTGCCACTACCAGCAGATGCACCACCACCATCAGCACCAGCTGGCCCCCCCACGCCCACGTCCGCGGCCTCTTCCACCAAACTTCAAAATTTTGCAGAAAATAGACCTAAAATAACATCAGATATATGGCACTGCATCAGAAGTGTACAGCTCTATTCAGTCAAAGGATAATTGTCAATCTCCCTATATATTCCATCAGTCACACAGAGACGCTCACAGGCTCACTATGAATTAGACAACAATATAAAATTAGACAATGTGTACAGTATCATCAGATAGCAGGTATACATAGTATAGTTTAAAAATTCTAAATCTCCGTAGATATTTGAGGAGGCACACACAGACACTCTATTTGGCTCAGTATTGGATTACAGCACAATCTAAAAAGCCGTAAAACGGTAAGGGATCTCAAGAGTACAGCTGTACACAGTGTAGGTGTCATTGTTGTCAATCTCAGTATTTATTTCCACAGTCAGAAAATAACTCTCACTTGGTCAGTTTGGATTAGACCAGAATATAACAAGCAGTAAATGGGTAATGTATCACAAGCGTAGAGCTGTATACAGTGTTGGGGTAATTTTTAAATGTACATCTAAATTGCAGGAGTAACCCATAGTCACTCACATGCTCTGGATGGATCACACCACAGAAGAAGATCCGCAAGAAATAATCACACATGTGGGACAATGTTACAGGTGTCAATGATACACTTAGAGTGTTGGTTGGAAGAGGAGTTCCTGGCATAAAGGGTACAGTGTTGTGAGTTCATTTGTCCCTTCACCATTGAGGTCTGATGAACTCCCTCCTCTAGTGAAGGAAGGTAGTGAGACTGATTACCAAACACCTTGGCAGCTAGATGATGACTGGGTGGCTGGAATTGAGGACTGGATATAAGGCTGCCGACGCCCTCCTTTCTGGCTGGTGATTTTCCTGCTGGATTCTTGGAGACCAGTCTGATTCCTGCATCTCAAAGCTAAGTTTTTCTGCTCTGCTTTGTACTCTTCAGTTTTGTTCTTGTTTTGCCTTGTTTTTTGGGCGTTCTGCCATCCCCGGCCGGGGGTGAGCTGAATTCCATTTTTGTCTCTGATCTGTTGATATTTTGCTCTGTCTTCAGAATATACCTGTGTGCTGATATAGTCTTTTTGAAGCCTAGCGTCTTCATGGCCTGTTTTTCCTATCAGTCGGTTGGCTCATTTTGATAGGGTTTTTGCGGATGGCAGACAACAGCTTTCCTATCCTGTCCTATGTAGTTAGCTTGGGCCCCATCATTTGCTCAACCTATCTTTCTATCTGTGTTAGTGTTTTCATCTTGCTTCACCGTCATTATATGTTGGGGGCTGCCTATTGCTTTGGGGTCTGCTCTGGGGCAGTTTAGTTTTTCCCCTTTCTGTCTTTAGGCTATATAGTTCTCCGCCTGTGATCGAGGGGTCTAGGGCTCCGTAGGAACCCCCCACGGCTACTGCTAGTTGTTGTGGATAGATTCAGGGGTCTGCAATCCGATAGCTGCCAACCTCTCTGGTTTTTCTGGACTTAGCTGGTATTTTGTTTTTTCCTCCTTCGGTGACTCATCATAACAGAATCACCAGCCATACCGCAGATCCTAGGGTACTCAATAGCAGGAGAGAATTGTAAAAAAAAAAAAAAAAAAAAAAGGTGTCAGAATTTTTTTTTTTTTGTGTGCATATTTTTTCCTCTATATCTCTGAGGCCGTAGGGGGAATCTTTCTCTCAATGGAGATGAAGCAATTGTCTGATTGTGTGGAGCAGCTCGCTGCTGAAGTGCGGGGAATTTCCACCTATCTTGCTCATTTACATGCTGCTGAACCAAAGATTCCTTCTCCTGATGTATTTTTGAGGGATCGGTCTAAATTCTTGAATTTCAAGAATAATTGTAAATTATTTTTTGCCTTGAAGCCTAACTCGTCGGGGAACTCCGCACAGCAGGTTAAAATTGTCATCTCTTTGCTGCACGGCGATCCCCAGGATTGGGCGTTTTCTTTGAAACCTGATGATCCTATTCTGACTAATGTGAACGCATTTTTTCAAGCCTTGGGGTTGTTGTATGATGAACCTAATGCTATTGATCAGGCTGAAAAGACCCTGTTGGCATTAAGCCAGGGTTGGGATTCGGCAGAGTTGTACTGTCAAAAATTCCGAAAGTGGGCGGTCCTTACTACCTGGAATGATGGTGCCTTGGCAGCCCTCTTTCGGAAGGGTTTGTCATAAACTGTAAAAGATACTATGGTGGGATTTCCTGTTCCCTCGGGTCTTGACAATCCTATGTCATTAGCCATTCAGGTGGATCGGCGTTTACGTGAACGCAAAACTACACGAGAGATGTTACCACCTGTTGAACAAACGTCTGAACCTATGCAATGTGATAGAGTTTTGTCTAGGGCGCAACGTCAGGAGTTCAGAAGGCATAATAAGCTGTGTTTTTTTTGTGGAGATGCCTCGCATATTATTTCTGTCTGCCCTAAACGAGAGAAACGTTGTGCACACACGTTTTCTGTGGGTGGTGTTCAACCTAAGTTTCTTCTGGCAATTACTCTGATCTGCTCCCTGTCCACATTTTCCGCCAAGGCTTTTGTGGATTCAGGAGCAGCTCTGAACCTGATGGACTTGGATTTTGCTAAACGTTGTGGATTTCCTATGACACCTCTGCGGACGCCTATCCCTTTGAGGGGTATTGATGCTACTCCTTTGGCGAAGAATAAACCTCAGTTTTGGACCCAGGTGGTAATGCGGGTCGCCCCAGACCATCAAGAAAATTGCAGATTTTTGGTGTTGCATAATTTGCATGATACCATTGTTCTGGGGTTTCCCTGGTTGCAAATCCATAATCCAGTTCTGGATTGGAAATCTTTGTCTGTGGTGAGTTGAGGTTGTCGGTGTGCCCTTAGTGATGCTCCTGTTTTCTCCACCTCTCCCCAGTCACATGATGTTCCTGACTATTTGGCTGACTTTTATGATGTACTTAGTGAGAATGAGTCTGCGTCTTTGCCTCCTCATAGGAGTTATGACTGTGCTATTGAGCTGAACCCGGGGTGTAAATTCCCCAAGGGTCGGCTTTTCAATTTATCTGTACCCGAGCACGAGGCTATGCGATCCTATATTAAGGAGGCATTGGAGAAGGGTCATATTAGACCATCCTCTTCACCCTTAGGTGCTGGGGTTTTTTTCATGGCTAAAAAGGATGGTTCATTAAGGCCTTGTATTGACTATCGTGCCCTCAACAAAATTACTGTTAAATATCAGTATCCGTTACCCCTGATTTCTGATCTATTCTCCAGAGTTAAAGGTACTTGCTGGTTTACCAAGCTTGACCTCAGGGGGCGTATAATCTTATTCGCATTAAGCATGGGGATGAATGGAAGACGGAGTTTAATACTCCGGAGGGACATTTTGAGTACCTGGTGATGCCTTTTGGGCTCACTAATGCCCCTTCTGTCTTCCAGTGCTTCATGAACGATATATTCAGAGACTTTGTGGATAAATTTTTGATTTTCTATCTGGATGATATTTTGATCTTCTCCAAGGATTGGGACTCTCATGTGGAACATGTTCGAACTGTGTTCCGGATTTTGAGGGAGAATTCCCTGTATGTCAAGGGATCAAAATGCCTTTTTGGGGTACAGAGGATTTCGTTTTTGGGATTTATTTTGTCTCCGTCAACTATTGAAATGGACCCGGCCAAGGTACAGGCCATTTATGATTGGGTTCAGCCCACTTCTTTGAAGGCCCTCCAGAAGTTTTTGGGTTTTGCTAATTTTTATCGGAAATTTATAGCTAATTTTTCTGGTATTGCCAAGCCATTGACGGATTTGACTAGGAAGGGTGCTGATGTGCTGAATTGGTCTCCGGAGGCTGTTTCTTCCTTTCAGGAGCTGAAGCGAAGATTCACTTCTGCTCCGGTTTTGCGGCAACCTGATGTCTCACTCCCGTTTCTGGTGGAGGTGGACGCTTCTGAGATTGGTGCAGGAGCGGTGTTGTCCCAAAAAGATCCTGTGACATCTAAAATGAATCCTTGTGCTTTCTTTTCCCGAAAGTTCTCCCCATCCAAACGTAACTATGATGTGGAGAATCGGGAACTGTTGGCCATGAAATGGGCATTTTAGGAGTGGAGACATTGGTTGGAGGAAGCCAAACACCAAGTCGTGGTCCTTACTGACCACAAGAATTTGATTTACCTGGAGTCGGCCAAGCGCTTGAATCCTAGACAGGCTAGGTGGGCCTTGTTTTTCACACGTTTTGATTTTGTGGTCTCTTTTCTTACGGGCACTAAGAATGTCAAGGCAGACGCCCTCTCTAGGAGTTTCCTTGCTGATTCTCCTGTTGTGACTAAGCCTGCTACCATCTTAGGCGAGGGGGTAGTTCTTTCTGCCATCTCGCCCGATTTGAGATGTGCTCTGGAAGAGTTTCAGGAGGACAAACCTGAGCGTTGTCCCAGTGGAAAGTTGTATGTTCCTGACCAGTGGAGGAAGAGAGTGATGTCTGAAGTTCATTGCTCTGCATTGGCTGGTCATCCAGGTATTTTTGGTACTAGAGATCTGGTGAGTCGATCTTTTTGGTGGCCCGCCTTGTCTCGTGATGTCAGGAATTTTGTGCAGTCCTGTGGGACTTGCTCCCGGTCTAAACCTTGTTCTCGCTCTAGTGGCTTGTTGATGCCTTTGCCGGTGCCCAGGAGGCCATGGACCCATATTTCAATGGATTTTATCTCTGATATGCCTGTCTCTCAGAGAATGACTGTTATTTGGGTGATTTGTGATAGATTCTCTAAGATGGTCCATCTTGTACCACTCCCTAAGTTGCCATCTTCCTCTGAGTTGGTGCCCTTGCTTTTGCAACAGGTGGTTTGCTTGCACGGGATTCCTGAGAACATTGTATCTGACAGAGGAGTTCAGTTTGTGTCTAGATTTTGGAGGACTTTCTGTTCCAAGCTGGGAATTCAGTTGTCCTTCTCCTCTGCGTCTCACCCTCAGACCAATGGGCAGACGGAGAGAACAAACCAGACTTTGGAGTCATATTTGAGATGTTTTATTTCTGCCTATCAGGATGATTGGGTTTCATTTTTGCCCTTGGCCAAATTTGCTTTAAATAATAGAGCTAGTTCTGCCACTTTGATGTCACCTTTTTTTTGTAACTTTGGTTTTCACCCTCGATTTTCTTCAGGGCAGGTGGAGCCTTCTGCCTGCCCAGGTGTTGACACTGTGGTGGAGAGAATGCACCGGATCTGGGACCAAGTAGTGGATAAGTTGTCTCTCTCCCAGGAAAAGGCCCAGCTGTTTTCCAACCGGCGTAGGACCGTTGGTCCCCAGTTTAAGGTGGGTGATATGGTTTGGTTGTCATCAAAAAATATCACTATGAAGGTGGCTTTTCCTAAGTTTAAGCCTATATTTATTGAACCCTACAAGATTTTGGAGATTATTAATCTGGTCTCTTTTCGGTTGGCTCTTCCTGTCACATTTAAAATTCATAATGTGTTTCATAAGTCCTTGTTGAAGAGGTTTGTTGAACCAGTGGTTCCTGTAGTGGCACCTCCTGACCCTATATTGGTTGAAGGTAACATGGAATATGAGGTAGAGAAGATACTGGATTCCCGTCTGGCTAGACGGAGACTCCAGTATTTGGTTAAGTGGAAGGGTTATGGTCAGGAGGATAATTCCTGGGTCTCTGCCTCTGATATTCATGCCGAAAGATTGGTGCGTGCCTTTCATCGGGCTCACCCGGATCGCCCTGGTGGCATGGATGCGGGTTCGGTGACCCCTCCTCAAGGGGGAGGTACTGTTGTGAGTTCATTTTTCCCTTCACCATTGAGGTCTGATGAACTCCCTCCTCTAGTGAAGGAAGGTAGTGAGGCTGATTACCAAACACCTGGGCAGCTAGATGATGACTGGGTGGCTGGAATTGAGGACTGGATATAAGGCTGCCGACGCCCTCCTTCCTGACTGGTGATTTTCCTGCTGGATTCTTGGAGACCAGTCTGATTCCTGCATCTCAAAGCTAAGTTTTTCTGCTCTGCTTTGTACTCTTCAGTTTTGTTCTTGTTTTGCCTTGTTTTTTGGGAGTTCTGCCATCCCCAGCCGGGGGTGAGCTGAATTCCATTTTTGCCTCTGATCTGTCGATATTTTGCTCTGTCTTCAGAATATACCTGTGTGCTGATATAGTCTTTTTGAAGCCTAGCGTCTTCAGGGCCTGTTTTTCCTATCAGTCGGTTGGCTCATTTTGATAGGGTTTTTGCGGATGGCAGACAGCAGCTTTCCTATCCTGTCCTATGTAGTTAGCTTGGGCCCCATCATTTGCTCAACCTATCTTTCTATCTGTGTTAGTGTTTTCATCTTGCTTCACCGTCATTATATGTTGGGAGCTGCCTATTGCTTTGGGGTCTGCTCTGGGGCAGTTTAGTTTTTCCCCTTTCTGTCTTTAGGCTATATAGTTCTCCGCCTGTGATCGAGGGGTCTAGGGCTCCGTAGGAACCCCCCACGGCTACTGCTAGTTGTTGTGGATAGGTTCAGGGGTCTGCAATCCGATAGCTGCCAACCTCTCTGGTTTTTCTGGACTTAGCTGGTATTTTGTTTTTTCCTCCTTCGGTGATTCATCATAACAGTACAGTATCACCACATACCAGGTATACAGTATATAGCATACTTTAAACATTAACAATGTACGTCTATATATCAGGAGTAGTGTTGAGCCACCCCGCTAGTGTTTTGGTTTCGTCGCACAGGAGGCAAGTTCGTCGAATGAACCCCATTGAAAACAATGGCAGGCAAACACAAAGACATACAAACACATAGAAAACAATTACAAAACACCTTTAAAGGTGTCCCAAAGCAGACAAAATGCTCAGAAGACAAAAATAACATATGGAAAATGGCAACTACATTTAGAAAAGAGGTGGAGGAGTAAAAGGAGGAGGTGGAGGACACACAGTTATAGGCTTGTCCTGCCCTTATGAAGTCAAGAAAGGCTGGAATAAAAATGTGGAACACAAACCAAAAAAATAAAAAAATCTGAAATCGAACACGATCATATACCGTCGGACTTCCCACCAATAAATTATGCCAACTGCCGATGGGGCGGTGTTATTCCCACGAACCTCCAAACAGCGTCCATGAAGGCAAAGTGTTTGTTTTCCGGGGGCTGTATGATTGCAAAGCTGAACCTTAAAGGAATGTCCAAAAGGGCACCACCAGGAGTGGAGCCTGTGGCTTAATTGGACTCCACCCGGGAAACCACTACCATACAAGCTACAGAAAAGATGGACAGATTGCAAGCTTTGTCGATTCTGTGTGTGGTGTGGTATGTCCATTTGTAGTTGTGCTAGCGATTTGTCAGCTTTATTCCATTAACGAACGAGACTCCGGCATTCCCCCCGCGGTATGCGTCAAGCTTACCAGAGGGATACGCGAGGCTCTGGCGCGCGAGATCGAACAATAACAGGTTTATCCTGGACTTACATATCCGGGGCTGCATGCGCGTTACACTGAAAGGACCAGCTTTTGTCGCTTACAGGTGCAGATAAACCGCTGATCACCGTTAGTGATGGTGATCTGTGATTCCAATTATTCCACGCGAACAATGATTTCCCAGTAAGTGCAGCTCAACAGCAATTCCTAAATTAGGCCTAACCAGCATTTCAGAAAAAAAGCAAAACATTACGTGTCCAATCCACAGGTGCTGTAGCTTGCTTAACGCTTCGGCAGCCGTTCTCAGGCCCAGTATGGATTTGACGAGATTCTAGAAAGTTGATAAAGGGTACAGTTTCACCGGATAACATGTATATATGTAGCCTAGTTTACACATTAAAAACCTATGTGTATAGATCAGGAGGCAGGCTCAGACGATCTCAGGCCCAGTATGGATTAGATGTGATTGGACAAAGGTGACAAAGGGAACCATATCACTGGATAACAGGTATGTGTAGCATAGTTTACACATTAAAAATATATGTCTATAGATCAGGAGGCAGACTCAGACGTTCTCAGGCCCAGTATGGTTTTGACCAGATTGTACAAAGTTGAGAAAGGGTACATTATCACTGGATAGCAGGTATATATAGCATAGTTTATACATTGAAAATCTCCGTGTTCTCAGTATGGATTAGACAACAATCTAAAAAGTCGAAAAAAGGAAATGAATTTGAAGCGTAGACCAGTATACACTTTTGCTTTAATCCAAGGTGTCATACTTAATTGATCAAACCATCAAGTTAAATATGAATTAGTTATCAGGCAACTCCATATTAATTGAAACCTACAAGATATACATGAGTTCAAAAACGCCTGGATTCAAAAAATCCCAATATAAATCACAAAAACAGTTTTTTCGTGCAAAATTAATTAAATTTCTTTATTAATATTCTCATAAAAACACGTTTAAATACAAAATACATGAGTACATAAGGTGGAAGACTTAACAGCAAAACCACCTGAAAAGATTATAGTCATAACAGCTAACACCATATAGGTGAATTGGCCGAGAGGCAATGTCTAGCATCGGTATAGCAGTACAGGAATATAAATATATCCTGAAAAACCTATATATAAGAGTTTGTGCTCGGTTCATACAACATAGTATACAGAGGTCATATTAAGTAAGCAGAGGGACACAATGCCCTATAATAATGAGCCTGAAACCTCCCTAATTACCCAATCTGTTTACACCATGCCAAGCGGTCATAGCAGAGATTTAAATACAAAAGACTAAAGTTTCTTACCCATGTGGGAATTTCAGGTGGTGCTGGCTAGGCCCCGACGCATTTCGCTCCAAAGGGCTTCCTCGGGGGGCTGTGTGGCTTGTGTTATGGATTAAGGACCCTTTTATAGACCGTTTTATATTCCTGTACTGCTATACCGATGCTATACATTGCCTCTCGGCCAATTCACCTATATGGTGTTAGCTGTTATGACTATAATCTTTTCAGGTGGTTTTGCTGTTAAGTCTTCCACCTTATGTACTCATGTATTTTGTATTTATACGTGTTTTTATGAGAATATTAATAAAGAAATTTAATTAATTTTGCACGAAAAAACTGTTTTTGTGATTTATATTGGGATTTTTTGAATCCAGGCGTTTTTGAACTCATGTATATCTTGTAGGTTTCAGTATACACTTTTGGTGGTATTTTTTAATCTTCATTTATATTTCTGTCTCAGTAAGACAGTCCAGACTCTCCGCAATAGGAAAGGAGATGCATGCAATTACTGACACCAAGTCTAGTGATTGCAGAAATCTAGGAATTACTATTCACGGGATAAACTTCCGTCACAATTCTCAGAGGCAATGCTGACCCTCAATTAATGTGTGTGTGGAGACAGCAAAAACCTTTCTTTGTGAAGAAAGTGAGTGTTGCTGTATCGCAGCACCATTGATCCCATCGCCGTTACTCATATCCATCCAATTTTGATCACAGGGACAGATGTAAACATGGTGCTCACTGGCTATCATGATCTGTCACGTAACTTTGGAGTGCAAAACACAGAAGCCACAGGCCGTAGGCGATTCAATTGGATTGGCATGAGAGGGCACAATTAAAAATGTGCGCTGGAATGTCACACGTCTGTGGGTAGGAAAACTATGAAAGCTGAAGACAAATCACCACTGCATCTCATTGTGAGTCGACGTCCATAAGAAATGGAAGCCATTGATCATCTGAAGCTAGATCCTGCCCAGCGGGACAGGGCATAGCTACGTCTTAACCATCATCTTCTATCTGGCCCTGCCCAAGCAAGGGGGGCACACTCATGGGTGTCGGCACTGGCACTGGGCCCCTCATAGTACGGCGGTGTGTCTGACGGCGGGTTTGCACCACCACCGTCAGAGACACTTGATTGCACTATGAGGGACCCTGTTATGATCGAGTCACCGTAGGAGGCAGACACAAAAATAGAAGCTAAGTCCAGAAAACCGGAGAAGTTGGCAACTACCAGATTGCAGACCCCTGAACCTATCAACACAACTAGCAGTAGCCGTGGGGGGTTCCTACGGTGGTCCTAGACCCCTCGATCACAGCCGGAGGACTACATAACCTAAAGACAGAAGAGGAAATCTAAACTGCCCCAGAGCAGACCCCAAAGTAAAAGGCAGCCCCCAACATATAATGACGGTGAAGCAAGATGAAAAAACACTTACACAGATAGAAAGATAGGCTGAGCAAACAATGGGGCCCAAACTAACTAAAATAGGACAGGATAGGATGGTTGCTGTCTGCAATCTGCCAAAACCCTATGAAAAACAAAAGCCAACAGGCTGATATGGAAAAAGGCCCTGAAGCAGCTAGGCTTCAAAAACTATATCAGCACTCAGGTATTTTCTGAAGACAGAGCTAAAGGAATTCAGCTCACCCCAGCAGGGAATGACAGAAATCCAGCAAAACAAAGACAAAGTACAAATGCAAAAGGCAGAGCAGAAAACTTAGCTTTAGGAGAGCAGGAATTCAGACTGGTATCCAAGGATCCCACAGAGAAATCACCCACAGGGCAGAAGGGCGTGGACAGCCTTATATCCAGTCAGAAACTCCACTCAGCCAATCATCATCATTAGGCCCAGATGCTTGATAATCAGGCTCACTACCTTTCTTTACCAGAAGAGGGAGTTCATCGGGCCTCAGTGGTAAAGGGGAAAAAGAACTCACAACAGGACCCTGTGCCAGTGCCCACACCCAAGAGTTGGCCCACCCACCTGTCCAGGGCAACGGCACTCGAACGGTTGCGTGTGCTAGGTGGTGACCCCGGCCATGGGGGTAGGAGGCAGCCCAGTTAGGGAGGTTTACAAAATGGCCTATGCTGATGTGGGACATTCACCTGCTGCTAAAGGTGAAATTGGTCAAGTCCCAGGAACAGCCGGACCAAAGAAAACAATTTTTCTAACAACCTATGTGTCATCAGGGTAAGGTGGGACAAAATCCTTGGAAACCCATGCATGGTTCATTTTAATGAAGGTTAGATCATCCACATTTTGGGTCGACAGACGGGTCCTTTTTTCTATGAGGATTGATCCAGCAGCACTGAAGACTCTTTCCGATACCACACTTGCAGCTGGGCATGCGAGCTCCTGTAAGGCATATTGTGCCAATTCAGGCCAGGTGTCCAGATTAGCTGCCCAATAGTCAAATGGGACTGACCTGTGAGGGAGAACATCGATATGGGAGGAAAAGTAGTTTGTAACCATACTTGACAAGTGCTGTCTCCTGTCACTTTCAATCGATGCAGTATTACCAGTCGTGTGAGCGGGACTTGAAAAATCAGTCCACAGCATGGTCATGAAACCCCTGTTTCCAACGCCTCTTCTGATGTGTGCACCACCAACACCTCTTCCAAGTTGCCCCGGCCCCTACAGCTCGTGTGAGAACCATCACCGCTGCTGTGTGCTGGGAATGCCTCAACCAACCGGTTTACCAGAGTAGCTTGTTTGTTAGCCAATATTAGGTCAAGGTTCTCCTGTGGCATGATGTTTTGGAATTTGCCTTTATAATGTGGATCCAGGATGCTGGCCAACCAGTAGTCATCATCGTTCATCATTTTGGCAATGCGGGGGTCCCTTTTTAGGATCTACAAGGCATAATCTGACATGTGGGCCAATGTTCCCGGTGTCAATGATGCACTGCGAGTGTTGGGTGGAGGAGCACCTTCAGGCAAATCCACATCCCTCCAGTCACGCTCAAACCCAGTACCAGACCTTGCAAAGCCAACATTTTCTCTTGCCCCATGAGAAGCATCCTCCCCTAAATAATCATCCCCATCATCATCCTCGTCCTCTTCCTCTTCTTCCTCCACCTCGTCCATGACAGTTCCCTGACCAGACAATGGCTGTCTGTCATCAAGGCTTCCCTCCTCCTCTTCCTCCTCATCAACCTCGGCTGCAGACGCCTGCTCCTTAATGTGCGTCAAACTTTGCATGAGCAGACGCATATGTGGGATGCTCATGCTTATGATGGCGTCGTCTGTGCTTACCAGCCATGTGCATTCCTCAACACTGAAGGACTTTACAGAGGTCTTTCAGCTTCAACCACTGCACACCTGTCAACTCCATGTCTGCCCTCAAAGTGCCTGCCCGTGTATCCTCCCACAAATGCATTACGGCCTGCCTTTGTTCACACAGCCGTTCAACCATGTGCAGGGTGGAGTTCCACCTTGTTGCAACGTCGATAATTAGACGGTGCTTGGGAAGGTGGAGCAATCGCTGCAGCTTATGCATACGACTGGAGTGTACCGGCGACCGGCGGATGTGCGTGAGGAAGCACTGCACCACCAGGTTCAAGGTGTGAGCCAAGCAAGGTATGTGTCTGAGTTTTGAAAGGGCTATGGCTGCCACAAAATTCCGGCCGTTATCATTAGCTACCTTGCCTGCCTCAAGATGTAGACTGCCCAGCCATGACTCAGTTTGTCACTGAAAGTAGTCGGCCACTACCTCCGCGATGTGTCTGTCGCCCAAACACATCATCTGCAACACAGCCTGCTGATGCTTTCCAGTAGCTGATCGATAGTGGGACACCTCGTTTGCAACACTGTCAGCTGCGGATGCAGTGCTCGTGCAACTGCGCTCTGTGGACCAGCTTTCGCTTCTGGAGGAGGAGGAGAAGGGTCAAACGCCTACAGCCAACTGTTTCCTATACCGTGGGCTAGGCAGCACTGTGCCACCACCGCTGTCCCCTGTGGACCCTGCATCCACCACATTAACCCAGTGCGCAGTGATGGACACGTAATGGCCCTTGCCATGCATACTGGACCATGCACCAGTTGTGAGGTGCACCTTTCCACTCACTGACTGCTTGAGTGCATGGACAATGAGGTCTTTCACACGAAGGTGGAGGGCTGGGATGGCTTTGCGAGAGAAGAAGTGGCGACTGGGTAGTTCATAGTGTGGTACTGCGTAGACCATTAGTTCGCGGAAAGCTGGGCTTTCAACCGACCGATAAGGCATCATCTCTAACGAGATTAGTTTGGCAATGTGGACGTTCAAACCCAGTGTACGCGGATGAGAGGATGAGTACTTTTTTGTCCTACTCATAGTCTCTGGTAGGGTGAGCTGGACTTGAGAGCTGCATATGGTGGAATTAGCGGTGGACAAGGTGGACTGAGAGAGGGTTGATGATGTTGATGGAATTGGTGTTCTTTCTGATGGCCTAGATTCAGTCTTTCGTTGCAATAACAGTGTGATTCCCTGACTGATTTGCCCTTGCGACGACAACTCAACATTTGCTGCTGCTGGTGTGCTAACCGGTGGACTTACAGTGGGGGAAACAATGTTGTGTTGCTGACTACCTTCTTTGGGAGCAGTAGCACATGTGGTACGTGAGTTTTGGTAGTCCATCCATGCTTGCAAGTGCATGGTGGTTAAATGTCTTAGCATGCAACTGGTATTCAAATTTCTCAGATTTTTCCCTCGGCTAAAGGTCTTTGCGCACTTCTTACAGATAACCTTTGCCTGATCATTAGGATTTTGTTCAAAAAAGTGCCACACTGCACTCTTCCTACTAGGGAAGACAGTTTGAGGCCTTGCACGCTGTGCTATTTTGACCGTCTGGCCAAGCTGTCCTGCAATTTTTTGGTTTTTTGTAACCCGTTTTTGGACTGCTCCGGGCCTGCCAGATAACAACTGTTGCGATGTCGATGCCCGCTGTGGATGCTCCTCCTCCTCTTCTGAGCTATTGGCAGCGGCACACTCTACCTCCAATGGATGCCAATCTGGGTCAACAACTGGGTCATCCATCACCTCCTCTTCACTGTCATGTGCACCTTCCTCTGTGTCACCGTGTATGGTGGTAGAGTATGCGGGAAGGGGCACCTGAGTTTCATCTGGATCAGATTCTGGTTCAGTACACAGCGAGGACAATGTAGTGCTCTGAGTGAATGTACCAGCAGAATCATCTATCAGTGGCTGTGCATCAGTGCACTCCATGTCAGATTCATCTTTGCCTGGGTAATTCACAATTTGACTTGATAACCCAGGCATGGTATGTGAAAACAGCTCCATGGAGTAATCTGTAGTGTGGCCTGCCGCATCCTTCAATTTTGGTAGGGGTGAAGGACACAAGGAAAGGTGTGGTTCATGACCATGAGCCTCCAATGATGACTCAGTGCTTTTATTTTTTAAAACTTCAGAAGAGGAGGCGATAGAGCTGGAGGCTGAGTCAGCAATGTAAGCCAAAACTTGTTCTTGATACTCCGGCTTTAGAAGCGGTTTACCTACTCCCAGAAAAGGGAGCCTTCGAGGCCTTGTGGAGCCAGACGATGACGCAGCCTCAGCACCTCCTGCATTAGGTGCTATTTTGCTTTTGCCACTACCAGCAGATCCACCACCACCACCACCAACACCATCATTACCAGCTGCGAACCCCCACCCACTTCCACGGACTCTTTCACTATACTTCCTCATTTTTTGGAAAAATGTACCCAAATTTCCACCAACTCTCTGATACTGTAAAACAAGGTACAAGGTGTATATAGTATTGGGGAGAATTAGAATGTCTCTACACTTCAGAACACTGTTGGATTCAGTCAGGCCCTGTTTATTTAACACCGCAATGTGACAGGCAGATTCTCTATGCTGTTAGAAAGGTGTATGGAGGACTGTGGAGATTTGGAATGTCTCTACACTTGAGGACACTGTTGGATTCAGTCAGGTCCTGTTTATTTAACACCGCAATGTGACAGGCAGATTCTCTATGCTGTTATTACAGGTGTATGGAGGACTGTGAAGAATTGGAATGTCTCTACACTCCAGGACACTGTTGGATTCACTTATTGGACACTTACTGTTATTATTGCCTTTATGCATTATTTGCAGTATATTTTTTACTTTTTAGTTCAGGATATTTGTGTTTTTTGCTTTTTGTTTTCACTGTTAGAAAGGTGTATGGGGGACTGTGGAGGATTGGAATCTCTCTACACTTCAGGACTCTGTTGGATTCAGTCAGGCCCTGTTTATTTAACACTGCAATGTGACCGGCAGAAATTGCCTAGTGTATGACAAACTACAAGGTGTATATAGAATTGGGCAGAACTGGAATCTCCCTAGAGTGTAGGTCTGTAAGAACGGAACAACTCCTCGACTTATCCTTACAGAGTCACACACAGATAGCGTCACTGTGGCCATGATAACAGCCATTACACGGTACTGAGAGAGGAGCGTGCACGTACACCACTGTCCGGTGTATGTAAAATTGTCAAGCTCCGTGTTTTTGTATACGGACTGACGCACGCTGTCTCTCTATAGTTTTGAATGTAATCAAACAGCAAATATATTAAACTGTTTGAAAAACAGACAAAACTGTAAGGTCGAGGTCTGTAAGAACGGAACAACTCCTCGACTTTTCCTTACAGAGTCACACACAGCTTCACTGTGGCCGTGATAACAGCCGTTACACGGTACTGTATGAGGAGCGTACACCGCTGTACGGTGTGTGAAAAATGAACGTTCAGTAACTCACAAGGACAAAACTATAAAATCTGGATTGCTTTGAAAAAAGCAGTTTGCTCACCAGTGTGCACACAGCAATGCAGCTACCAGGTAGCCTTAAAAGGCAGCCTAATAACAGAGCTGATGCACCAAAATATAGCCTCCCCTTGCACTGCACATTGACTGGTGTGTTGTACAGGCAAAATCGCTAGCAGCAGAAGCAGTTTTTGTTATCTTCTTCCCTGCCTAACGCTCTCCCTAGAGAATCAGCAGCTGCAGGAGCTCTGCCTATTCTGAGATCAGCATGACTAACATGGCGGTCGGCGTCCCCGCCCTTTTATACCCCCTGTGATGCCCCATAAAACAAGCCAATCACTTGCATGCCTTTCTCCAAGATGGTGGGGACCGCTGCCTATGTCATCACGTTGCCCACAGTGTCCGTTCTTCCTGATTGGCTGCAAAAAGGGCGCTCAAGCATCTTTTGAAACGCGACTTTGGCGCTAAAGTCGCCGACCTCATGGCCGACCTCATGCTGAGGTCGGGTTTCGTTTCATGAAACCCAACTTTGGCGAAAGTCGGCGACTTTTCAATTTTTTCGACCCGTTTCACTCAACTCTAGGTTGAAGCGTTTACAAGCTCCATTGCCTTGAGGATGGTAAGGGCTGGTCCAGTACCGCTCGATGCCATACAAACGATACAGTTCTTCCATCATCTTGCCTTGGAAACATGCACCTTGGTCAGAGTGGATGGGCTTTGGGCACCCATACATGCTGATGAAGTCTTGAGAGATGGCCCCCACCGCCAACTCGACAGTCTGATCTCTAATCATGGTGACTACTGCAAACTTGGAGAAATGGTCAGTCACCAACAAACAGTACTGTGGACCCCGGGCTGAGTGTCCCACGAGGAGATAGTCAATCATCAAGACTTCTAGCGGTTCCTTAGTATGTATGGTCTGGATGAGGTCGCATACCCGATATTGCCGGCAAACCTCTTATACCACAGACTCCAACTGGGGGCAGTACACGTGACGCTGTAACCTCTGGTAGGTCTTTGTGGACCCAAAGTGGGCTCCGAATTCGTGGGCATTAGAGTTGAGCGATACCACCCGATACTGGAAAATATCGGATCGGAATGGATCGGCCGATCTAAAAAAAATATCGGGTATCGCCGATTCCGATACCGGCAACCAATGCAAGTCAATGGGACCAAAATATCGGAATTAAAAAAAAAACATTTCTTTCCTTGTAGGTTAATTCTACATGGAGAAAAACAACTAAGAATAATGTAGAATGTATTGGGGGAGGTGGAGGAGACATTAAAGCCATAGAGGTTTAGCCAAATCCAATGGAATAGCTTTTTTTTTTTTTTTAAAGATGTTCGTAGTTACAAAGATATTGACTATGCTAAAGTCTTTAATATTTTGTCAAATATGTATGTTTCACTACTTCCAAGCTCATCACCTTCTTTTTTACTTTTCCCACACTTTCTCTTTTATCATCTTTTGCAGCAGCAGTATCTTTTTCATCAACTTCTTCTTCACCTTATTCATCTTCACCTTCTTCACCTTCTTTCAAATTTTTTTTTTTTACATTCTTCATATTCTTCTTATTTAACAATTATTATTCTTCATATTCTACTTCTTCATCTTCTTCCTATTCTTCTTCATCATATTCTTATTTGTGTCAGGCATTACTGTAGTTGTTATCTATAAAAGTTAGAAGATTACACCTTCCGTTTTGCCTGCCACAAAAGATTTACAACTGGATTTGTCCGCGTTCAGTTGGGCCTGCAGCAGCAGGCCTTTTCCTGGGGCACCACGAGGAGGAACGGACTCACCCCCATACACTGCTTAGTCTTCTTCTGCTTATAAATAAGATAATATCATTTGTTCAGAGTATTAGTCTTATGCTTAATGCTCTTCTGCTTTTGTTTTTTATGCTTCTCTGTCTTCTCTCTCTTGTTGTTCTGCATCTTGGTGGTTGTCTTCCTGTTCTTTGTCCTCTTGGTCATCTTCTTAGGTATTATTCTGTGTGGTCTTCAGGGTCGGACTCGTCGTCTTCAGGGTCATTGTCTGTGAGATCCAGAGTGAGAATCCAAAACCATTTCCACAAGCTTGAAATTGGAAAAGTAGCAGAAGGTACAAGAAGGCTGAGGAACTGCCGAGAACCAGTTGACGGTACTGGAACCTGGAGGGGCAGCAGAAGGAACAAGAGCCCATGGCACTACCGACAACCAGCTGACGGTGCTGGAACCCGGTTACTAAGCAGGAGGTACCTGTGCTACAAAACACTACCAAGGACCAGCAGACGTTGCTGGAACTCGGATACCAAGATGGAGGCACCTAGGCCAAAGGCTCTGCCGAGAAACAGCTGACAGTGCTGGAACCCGGAGGGGCAGCAGAAGCTGCAAGAGCAAATGGAAATAACGAGGACAAGCTGACAGTGCTGGAACCCGGAGGGGCAGCAGAAGGAACAAGAGCCCATGGCACAACCGAGGACCAGCTGACGGTGCTGGAACATGGTTACTAAGCAGGAGGTACCTGAGCTACAAAGCACTACCAAGGACCAGCAGACGTTGCCGGAACTCGGATACCGAGATGGAGGCACCTAGGCCAAAAGCTCTGCCGAGAAACAGCTGACAGTGCTGGAACCCGGAGGGGCAGCAGAAGCTGCAAGAGCAAATGGAAATAGCGAGGACCAGCCCACCTAGGAAGCACCAAAACTGCAGACACCATAGAGTCGGCTAACCCAACCGCAACACGACAGGACATCATATTGGTGGAAAATTGAAGTTGAGACTACCCTGGAACCCGGAGGGGCAGCAGAAGGAACAAGAGCCCATGGCACAACCGAGGACCAGCTGACAGTGCTGGAACACGGTTACTAAGCAGGAGGTACCTGTGCTACAAAGCACTACCCAAGGACCAGCAGACATTGCCGGAACTCGGATACCGAGATGCAGGCACCTAGGCCAAAGGCTCTGCCGAGAAACAGCTGACAGTGCTGGAACCCGCAGGGGTAGCAGAAGCTACCCATGAAAACCACAGTTGCAATACCGCGACCCAGCCGCAGTTACCGAAACCCACAGTCCTACAGTGGGTGCTAGTCCTATTGGCACTACGGAACAAGTCTTTATTACCAGAACACGCAGCCCACCTAGGAAGCACCAAAACTGCAGACACCATAGAGTCGGCTAACCCAACCGCAACACGACAGGACATCATATTGGTGGAAAATTGAAGTTGAGACTACCCTGAAAACAGCTGGCAAGCTGGAACAAGGCTGGGCAGGAGGGAGTACCGTGCCAAAGACAGTTCTGAGCAGCAACTGGCGATGTTGGAGCCCAGGGTCAAGCATGGAGCAGGCTGAGGCCTAATTGCAGCCAATGTTGTATCGGTGGTAGAACACTCCTGATTTCTAACTGTGCTCAAACTAGGCCTCTGGCTCCACTGTCTCAAGTATTTCCCCAGGCCTACAACACCGCCAGTTGCTGCTCAGAAGTGGCGTCTGCACAATCCACACTTGTTCCTGTGTAACTGGAGATCAGTAACGTCAGTTGATCCCCTGATGTGTGTCCGGCAATGTCTCCTGCTCTGTTCACATTCCCACAACTAGTAATGGGAATGTGGACAGAGCAGGAGACATTGCTGGACAAACATCAGGGGATCAACTGACGTTACTGTGTGCCAGTTACACAGGAACAAGTGTGGGTTGTGCAGACACCACTTCTGAGCAGCAACTGGCGGTGTTGTAGGCCTGGGGAAATACTTGAGACAGTGGAGCCAGAGGCCTAGTTTGAGCACATTTAGAAATCATTAGTAGTGTGAATTGGGAGGCAGCAGGAGAGTTTGCCGTCCACACAGCAGGGGAACAGCTGACGTTACTGACCCCACTCACACTGGAGCTAGTGTTTTACTCTGTGAAGACGGCACTTCCGAGCTACAACTGGCTGTGTTGAAGCCCAGGGACAAGCATGGAGCAGGCTGAGGCCTGATGTACTGTGAGTTGGAAGGCAGCAGGAGAGATTGCCGTCCACACAGCAGGGGAACAGCTGACGTTACTGAACCCCACTCACACTGGAGCTAGTGTTTTACTCTGTGAAGACGGCACTTCCGAGCTACAACTGGCTGTGTTGAAGCCCAGGGACAAGCATGGAGCAGGCTGAGGCCTGATGTACTGTGAATTGGGAGGCAGCAGGAGAGATTGCCGTCCACACAGCAGGGGAACAGCTGACGTTACTGAACCCCACTCACACTGGAGCTAGTGTTTTACTCTGTGAAGACGGCACTTCCGAGCTACAACTGGCTGTGTTGAAGCCCAGGGACAAGCATGGAGCAGGCTGAGGCCTGATGTACTGTGAATTGGGAGGCAGCAGGAGAGATTGCCGTCCACACAGCAGGGGAACAGCTGACGTTACTGAACCCCACTCACACTGGAGCTAGTGTTTTACTCTGTGAAGACGGCACTTCCGAGCTACAACTGGCTGTGTTAAAGCCCAGGGACAAGCATGGAGCAGGCTGAGGCCTGATGTACTGTGAATTGGGAGGCAGCAGGAGAGCTTGCCGTCCACACGTTACTGAACCCCACTGAGACACGGGAGCGAGTGTTTCTTTCTGTGTGGACGGCACTTCCAAGCAACAACTGGCTGTGTTGAAGCCCAGGAACAATCAGGGAGTAGGCTGAGGCCTGCTGTCTTTTGAATGTGGAGGCAGCAGGAGAGCTTGCCGTCCACACAGCAGGGGATCAGCTGGCGTTACTGAACCCCACTGAGACACGGGAGCGAGTGTTTCTTTCTGTGTGGACGGCACTTCCAAGCAACAACTGGCTGTGATGAAGCCCAGGAACAATCAGGGAGTAGGCTGAGGCCTGCTGTCTTTTGAATGTGGAGGCAGCAGGAGACTTTGTCGTCTGCACAGCAGGGGAACAGCAGACGTTACTGAACGCCCCTAACACGCTAGCTATTGTGTTTTGCTCTGTGTCGACGGCACTTCTGAACCCCAACTGGCGATGTTGGAGCCCAGGATGAGGCATGGAGCAGGCTGAGGCCAGCTGTCTTTTGAATGTGGAGGCAGCAGGAGACTTTGTCGTCAGCACAGCAGGGGAACAGCAGACGTTACTGAACCCCACTAACACGCTAGCTATTGTGTTTTGCTCTGTGTAGACGGCACTTCTGAACACCAACTGGCGTTGTTGGAGCACAGGATGACGCATGCCGCAGGCGGAGGCCAACGGGCAGCGGTTTTTATTGAGGTTGTCGACTACTACTGATTGTAACCATGCTTCACTTAGGCCTCTGCCTCCACTGTCTCTAGTATTTCCCCTGGCCTCCAACCCCGCCACCTACATCTCTGAAGAGGCGTCAGCACAATCCACACTTGTTCCTGTGTTACTGGGGCACAGTCCCGTAAGTTGATCCCCTGATGTGTGTCCGGCAAGTTTGCCAGCTCTGTCCTCATTCCCACTACTAGTTATGGGAATGTGGACAGAGCTGGAGACATTGCCGGACACACATCAGGGGATCAACTGATGAGACTGAGCCCCAGGAACACAGGATCAAGTGTAGATTGTGCTGACGCCTCTTCAGAGATGTAGGTGGCGGGGTTGTAGGCCAGGGGAAATACTAGAGACAGTGGAGCCAGAGGCCTAAGTGGAGCACGGTTAAAAATCAGTAGTAGTTTGAATGTGGATGGAGCAGGAGACTTTGCCATCTACACAGCAGGGGAACAGCTGGCATTACTGAACCCCACTAACACAAGAGCGAGTGTGTTTTTCTCTGTGGAGACGGCACTTCTGAACCCCAACTGGCGTTGTTGGAGCACAGGATCAGGCATGGAGCAGGCTGAGGCCTATTGTTTTTGGCATGAGGACGCAGCAGGAGACTTTGCCATCTACACAGCAGGGGAACAGCTGGCATTGCTGAACCCCACTAACACAAGAGCGAGTGTGTTTTTCTCTGTTGAGACGGCACTTCTGAACCCCAACTGCCGTTGTTGGAGCACAGGATCAGGCATGGAGCAGGCTGAGGCCTATTGTTTTTGGCATGTGGACGCAGCAGGAGACTTTGCCATCTACACAGCAGGGGAACAGCTGGCATTGCTGAACCCCACTAACACAAGAGCGAGTGTGTTTTTCTCTGTGGAGACGGCACTTCTGAACCCCAACTGCCGTTGTTGGAGCACAGGATCAGGTATGGAGCAGGCTGAGGCCTGTTGTTTTTGGCATGTGGACGCAGCAGGAGACTTTGCCAACTACACAGCAGGGGAACAGCTGGCATTGCTGAACCCCACTAACACAAGAGCGAGTGTGTTTTTCTCTGTGGAGACGGCACTTCTGAACACCAACTGGCGTTGTTGGAGCACAGGAAGACGCATGCCGCAGGCGGAGGCCAAAGGGCAGCGTGTTTTATTGAGGTTGTCGACTACTACTGATTGTAACCATGCTCCACTTAGGCCTCTGGCTCCACTGTCTCTAGTATTTCCCCTGGCCTACAACCCCGCCAGCTACATCTCTGAAGTGGCGTCAGCACAATCTACAGTGGCGCACGGTAAAAAATCAGTAGTGGTTTGAATGTGGATGGAGCTGGAGACTTTGCCGTCCACACAGCAGGGGAGCAGCTGGCGTTACTGAACCCCACTAACACCGGAGCTAGTGTTTTTCTCTGTGCAGACGACACATCTGAGCGGCAACTGGCTGTGTTGAAGCACAGGGATTATAGTTCAGGTGGTAGAAACATGAACACAACAGCAGACCTGGATACAGTTGCCCACCAATTATTTAGTCGGGAAGAGGACTGGCAAAGTCTTGAGAGATCCAGGCCTGGTTCATTTTCAGAAAAGTCAGCCGGTCAACATTATCGGAAGATAGTCGCGTGCGACGGTCTGTTAGTACACCACCCGCTGCACTAAAGACGCGTTCCGATAATACACTGGCAGCAGGGCAAGCCTGCACCTCCAATACATACTGGCTAAGCTCTGGCCATGTATCCAGCTTAGAGACCCAAAACTTGAAGGGGGAACAGCCATCTGGGAGTACAGTGACAGGGCAAGACATGTAGTCTGTCACCATCTGACAGAAACGTTGCCTCCTGCTGACTCGAGCCGTCGTTGATGGTGTAGACAATTGTGGCGGACACACAAAACTTTGCCACATTTGTGCCATAGTGGTCTTGCCTTGTGCTGCGGCGCTGCCTCTGCTCCCTCTTTGTGCCGAGTTTCCTCCACTGCCTCGACGAACAGAGCTGCTTTGTAAAGCACTAGCACCACTGCTGTCGGGTGGAATGGAAAACATGATGGACTGCACCAGGGTCTCTTGGTACTCCCGCAGTTTACGCTCCCGGTTCAACATTGGTATGAGGGTTTGCAAGTTGTCCCAGTAGCGAGGATCTAGGAGGGTGTACACCCAATAATCAGCCGTGTAGAGAATGTGGGCGATGCGGCGGTCGTTTCTCAGGCACTGCAGCATGAAATCAACCATGTGCTGCAGACTCCCAACTGCCAAAGAACCGCTGTCCCCTGCTTGAGGCGTGACCTCTGCCTGCTCTGCATCACCCCACCCTCGCTGGACATACTGACTAGAGCTTTGTGTACCTCCCTCCTCTGGAGAGATGTCCTCCTCCTCCATCGACTCCTCCTCATCCTCCTCACAAAGTGTCCCCTGCCTAGCCCTTTGTGAGGAAACACGTAGCGCAGACTGTCCAGAAGCAGATGGCATTTGTGACTCCTCATCCTCCACCTCTTCCGAAACCTCATCCCTTAGTTCTTGCAGTGTTTTTTGAAGCAGGCAGATAAGGGGGACAGTCATGCTGACTAGTGCATCATCTGCACTCGCCATCCGCGTGGATTCATCGAAGGCATGCAAAACGAGGCAGATGTCCTTCATAGAGGCCCACTCAATGGTGCTGAAGTGTGACCGGAGCACAGTGCGACTTGTTTGCGCCTGATGCAGCTGGTACTCCATGACTGCTGCCTGTTGCTCACACAACCGCTCCAACATATGTAACATTCAATTCCAACGGGTGGGTAGGTCACATATGATGCGATGTTCCGGAAGGCCAAATCGTCGCTGCAGAGCAGCGAGGCGCGATCTTGCCGTGCTGGAACGCCGCAAGTGAGCGCACTCTATGCGGACCTTGTGCAACAGTGCATCAAGATCCGGATAGTCCCTCAGAAAGCTCTGCACGACCAAGTTCAGGACATGTGCCAGACATGGGATGTGAGTGAGGTTGCCTAGGCCAAGAGCTGCCACCAGATTTCGGCCATTGTCACACACTACCAAGCCTGGCTGGAGATTCGCTAGCCCAAACCACACATCGCTCTCCTGCTTGATGGCATTCCAGAGCTCCTGCGCTGTGTGACTTCGATTCCCCAAAGAAATTAATTTGAGTACAGCCTGTTGACGTTTGGCCACGGCTGTGCTCATATCGGTCGTAACAGGCTCCTGCTCAGCTGTTTCTGAGGAACTTGAGTAGGAGGAGGAGTCTATGTGTACAGACTGGAGTCCTGCAATCCGTGGCATTGGAAGAACACGTACAGCGCCACTCTCCAGATCTGTACCCGGCTCTACAACATTGACCCAATGGGCAGTGAGGGAAAGGTATCGTCCCTGTCCATGGTTACTGGTCCACGCATCGGTGGTCAGGTGGACCTTGCTACTGACAGCGTTTAGTAGCGCATGTTTTATTTTGGCCTCCACATGTTTCTGCAGGGCAGGGACGGCTCGCCTGCTGAAATAAAAGCGGCTGGGCACGGTATATTGTGGGACTGCCAATGCCATGAAGTCCCGGAAGGTGTCAGTCTCCACCAGCCTGAATGAGAGCATTTCAACTGCCAGAA
Organism: Dendrobates tinctorius; assembly: GCF_039654945.1. Taxonomy (NCBI): domain Eukaryota; kingdom Metazoa; phylum Chordata; class Amphibia; order Anura; family Dendrobatidae; genus Dendrobates; species Dendrobates tinctorius. The sequence continues at coordinate 14,975,591 of NW_027361814.1, read as the reverse complement.
GTTTGGCAATGTCAGCATTCAGAGACTGTGCTCGGGGATGGTTTGCTGAGTATGGCCGCCTTTTATCCCATGCCTGTGCTACCGATGGCTGTGATGGATGGGAACGTGGTGCTATCGGTGGAATGTGACAGGGTCTCTGGACAACAGTGGCAGAGGTTCTTCCTTGGCGATCCTGTGAGGAAGCCGAACCAGCTGTGTGTGAGCTGGAGGAAGAGGCCACAACACGAGCTGAAGAGGTGGTAGGTGGTGCTGTACGTTCGCCTACATCTTCAATGTGTCTCTGTAACTCCAGCTCGTGCTTGGTCCGCACATGTTTCTACATATTTGTGGTATTGAGGTTGCTGACATTTCTCCCTCTTTTGACTTCCTGATGACACAGCTTGCATTTGACAAAGCAAATGTCATCTGCAACTGTGTCAAAAAAGGACCACACACTGCAAGTCTTGGGAGCGCCCGTTTTGCCTTTGGAAAGAGGAATGCTCCTAACGGGTGCCGAAGTGGAGGCTACAGGCAACCACGTCTTCCCCCTCCCTCTCCCTCCTGTTTTGGCCGGTACGGGAATCTCTTCCTCAGAGCTGCTCCCACCACCTTCCTGTTCCTCATGCCATGATGGGTCAAGGACCTCATCATCTACCCTCCCCTCTTCAAACAGCTGCTTCTCAGGGGTTGTCTCGCCAGCACCGTACGCACCAGAAAGTGGCAACTGCGTCTCATCATCATCTGATGCGTACTGAGGTGTGCTGACCATAGGCACTGGCCCACTCGCCTCTTCAGATTCAGAGGGACAAAAAAGTTGCGCATCACTGCATACTCCCTCTTCTTCACATTCTGGAATGCTGCTTGGATGGGCCCCTCTTTCCAAACCAACAGATTCCGAGAACAGAAGTAGAGACTGTGATGGCTCCTGTCCATGGCTCTCTGACTGCCTGGGCACTTTGGCAGGTGGTGAAGAGACAGATGGTTGCTCTTCAGTGCTCTGGCCCTGAGAGGATGTGGAAGTCATTGAAGTCGATGCGTTAGCTGCCATCCATTCGACAACGGCTTCAAATGTCCGCATAAAGGACTGTTGCCTGCTAAAACTGGGGGATGCTGATTCACTGGTGCCCGCAGCTGGCACAGAATCCCCACGTCCTCTCCCTGCAGAATCCCCACGTCCTCTCCCTGCAGAATCCCCACGTCCTCTCCCTGCTGAAACTCCACGCCCACGTGCCTTACTCCCTGCCTTCTTCATCTTGCTAGACTGATAAAGATAGGCAGAAAAGTACAAAGCGGGGCCTTAGTGTGCTTATTCCTGAACTGCTGGTTACAGGTATAAGAAACACTAATTTTATGAAATGTGTGTGTGTAGACTACACTTTAATAGGAGCTAATGTGGCCTACACAAGTTCGAAATGTAGTGTTTGGTAAACTTACTTTTACTTTTTTTTTTCCCAAAAAAAAAAAAAAAATGTGAACAAAGATTTGAAAGTGATAGTATCACCAACTTTTTGGAGCTATTACAATGCAGGCAGGTAACCTACAATCCAAAAGATGAGGCTCCAAAAAAATTGTGTAATACTAATCTGGCTGCGCCAGCAGGGCACAAGCCAGAAAAAAGGCTCCTCTATCTTCTCCTATATAGTGTTTGCAACCAACCAATGTAGGTGGATATGGATAGATGCACACTAATAGGAGAAGAAAAAATGAGCTGCACTCAAAGAAAAATGTGTGAGGCAGTGACGCACGCTGAGTGGCCTACAACCAGATGTAGCTGCAGGACACAATACTCAGCGTGAGCTGCACTCACACACAGTCAGACACCTCTCAGACAGCCGTGAACAGTGCAGCAAAGTGGGCACTAGCACTGACAGGCTGCAGAAAGGCTCTGCTGTCTACTACTAGTGTTTGCAACCAACGTATATGGATACGGATGGAAGCACACTAGATAGTATTGATGGCAAAAAGGCAGCTCAAAAATAAAAAGTGTATCAGGCAGCAGTGATGCACGCTGGGCGGCCTACAACCTGACGTGGCTGTAGGACCCACTCCACAGCGTGAGCTGCACTCACACAGCCCTTGCAGACAGCTGTGAACACTGCTACTAGGGCAAAGAAAGCTACAGTGGTGGTTTATGTAGCCTGGGTAAAGCACACAATGATTGTGATGATCGCTATTTCTAACTGTCCCTCACAATCTTCAACAGCAGCCTGTCCCTAACTGAATGCACAGCAGAGTGACCAGAAATGGCGGCGACAGACGCTTTTATAGTGCATCATGACATCATTTCAGCAGCCAATCACAGCCATGCCATTAGTTAACATGCCTAACAGGATGTGCCCACACTTCTGAAGATTCCCATTGGCTTAATCAAAGCAAGCAGGCTCATAGCGTTATGGGAACTTCCGATACCGGTATCCGATATGAGAAAAGTATCGGAAGTCAGTATCGGAATTCCGATACAGCTGATATCGGCCGATACCCGATACTCGCGGTATCGGAAAGCTCAACATTAATGGGCATCTTTAGCCACTTCTTGGCCATTTCTCCTGGGATGACCACCTGCCACCTTACTCAGTATCTTTCGGCTGTTGCCTTTTGGGATATAGCACCGATTCTCGCACCTCCAGCCCATCCCACTGGTGTAAGACACTCTTCATCTCAGCATCCACACTATCTCTCTCTTATTTGCCTGACTTCCGCTTCTGCGCTACCCAGCATTTCATCTGTCTCAGCCCTCCTTCATCATCTTGAACATTTCCCCACTCTTCATTGGTTCTCCCCAGAGATCGGGGTAGTGTGCAGGCCTCCCTACTTGACTAGACCGCAACCACTGGGGTCTTGAACTTACGGAAGTCTGGGGTTTCTTCCTCTTCTTGTTGTTCATCGAGATCCCCCACTGGAGTTTCCACCGTCACTTGTGACAGGCCATCGGCATTTGCAGTAGCAGAGCGATAACGGATGGTAAACTCAAACTTGGCCAGGAGAGCCACCCACCGTTGTTCTAAGGCCCCCAATCTAGCATTCTCAAGGTGGGCCAGGGGATTGTTGCTTGTTCGAACTTGAACCTTGGTCCCTGCCAGGAAGCCCGCAAACTTCTCTGTCATGGCCCACACGAGGGCCAGGAGCTCTAACCGGAAAGAGCTGTAATTATGGGGGTTTCTTTCACTGTCTCGCAGGGGCCTACTGGCATACCCGATGACTCTCTCATGTCCATCCTGTATTTGGGAAAGTACTGCACCGAGTCCATGAAGGCTACCATCTGTGTACAACAGGAACGGTTGATCAAAATATGCGTAGGCCAAAATCAGGGCTGAAGTAAGAGCATTCTTTATAGCCTGGAAGGCCTCCTCTCACCTCTGGTCCCAGGGGATGCACTGGGTCTTTGGCACTCCAGTGGTCCCCTTCAGCAGTTCATTCAGAGGACCCGCCACCTTTGCGAAATCTTTGACAAACCGTTGGTAGTACCCGACAAGTCCAAGGAAGGCCTGGAGTTCCCGCACGGTTCTAGGAACTGGCCACTTCTGGATAGCAGCCACTTTTCTGGTGAAGGCAGAACTCCATCTTGTGACACTATGTGGCCCAGGTTCTCGATCTCTCTTGAAGAGGTGGCACTTTTTTGGCTTCACCTTCAGGTTATGAGCCCGCAGTCTTCCGAGTACCTGTCCAAGCCGGGCAAGATGGTCTTCGAACGAGGCAGAGAACACAATGATGTCATCCAGGTAGATCAGGGTAGCCTCAAAGTTTAAGTCTTCCAAACACTTTTCCATCAGCCGTTGAAACGTGCCCGGAGCATTGGAGAGCCTGAAGGGCATCCAGTTAAACTCGACCAATCCCATAAGGAGGATGAAGGCAGTTTTTTCCTTGTTTTTGTCGGCCACGACCACTTGCCAGTATCCACTTGCTAGATCCAAGGTGGAGAAGTACTTCGCTTTCCCCAACGCTGTCAAGGATTCCTCGATGTGGGGTAATGGATATGAGTCTCACACAGTGCAGGCATTGAGTTTCCTGTAATCTACACAGAACCTGATGGTCCCATCCTTCTTCTTGACGAGCACCACCGGTGCCGCCCAAGGGCTCTGACTACTCTGCACGACTCTTGAATCCAGCATCTGCCTCAATAATGTCTTCACCTCTTGGTACATCTTGGGTGGGATTTGCCGGTATCGTTCTCAAATTGGACGAGCATCCTCGATTGGTATCTCATGTGTGATCGCTTCGATACAGCCAAAATTTTCTGCTTGATTTTCCCACAGCATAGCTTCTATCACCAGCACACGCTCAGGGCCAAGAGCCTTCACGTCCACTTCCATTTGGTCAAGGATGATCCGCCCATTCCACTCTGGGGATGGCTTCTCTTCGGGCCCCGCAGTGACTGCCAGGGTCCACCCCACACCTTCGATCGGGAATAAAGACATGTCTTTCTGACTCACCACTTCGCCCTTGTGTACGTACACCCAGTGCAATATACTTTCTCGCTCGGAAGGCAGGATTACAGACTTCTTCCCGGGGGCCCTGATGACCCCTACCACCTGATAAGATGGTACACTCTTCTGCGCCCCACAGACACGGATCAATCGCTGAAGGGCTTCTTGAGTAGGCTTGTGTGTGGCAGCCTTCTTCCAATAACTGAGTCCCCGTTTGGTGAACATTATCTGATCGAGTTCTCATAGAATATTCATTACCAGTACTACAGGAACATCTTCTTTGATGGGCTCAGGGACTAGCAGGATCTCTTTCTTTCCTACTTCTTGCCCACAGATTCGAATATTCATCCACACTACCCCTGTGACTGGGATCGGCAGCAAACAACCTGATCAATGTCTCCTTCTCTGGCTTAGCCAGGGCTTTAAAATGCTGTTTGAAATATGATTCTGGCATTATTGTCACTTGTGAACCGTGTGAGGTAGTGCTGTTATTCAGTTAGGGGATCCTCGCTAATCAGCGAACAAAACACATCCGGCACCGTGTTTTCATAAATCATAACATAGTCCATGCAGTTTATTCCTCCATCATAAACCCACAGAAGCAACACAAATGGCATATAACCGCATAGCGTCCATTATATTTTCACTCTGGTTGCAATGTCCAGCATACACAGGCTCTTCAGCCTCATAATTATCTCACCCACATCAGGGTTCTCTCATGGCTGTTGCTCCACGCTGCAGACATCCACTCTCTCCTCTGGGACTCTCAAACGCTGGCAGCCATTACACCCAGCCACACACATGCTGTTAGCCAGGAGACAATTCTACTCACGGGACCTTACGCTCTGGACCAACCAGGTCCCTGCATTCACTCCTTGTGACTCTCCCTGACCACATGATATCGTTCATAGCCACGCCCACTGGGTCACATGACTCTGACCTCATCACAGGTCCTTCAGGCATCTTCACACTCTTTACAATAGTGCTTTAAACACACCCCCTGGGTGAGTTTGTAGGTAACCAGGCCCCCCAACTCTCTGGTTACCTGGAGACTTCTCCCTTACATCTTGAGACAACACCTCAGCAATATCATTGCTGATCAATACTCATACATAAGTCTCCATCTCAAGGCCATCCACTTTGACATACATAACCATGCTTCAGGATTCTGCCACTCACCCTTTCTCTTGGGACAACCACACAGCACCCCCTAGTGGACACAGTGGTTACTGCACCACAACCGGTATCTATCAAGCAATCCACTGGAACACCCTCAAATTCAGCACACAGGATGGGACTCCCAGCAATCAAGTGTTTATTATGATAAGGAGCAGCCTCTCTTCTTGCTTCCCCCACAGAGTGCCACATTACTGCGGGGGTTGGTGGTTTAACGGCGGCTGTTGCTGGCTTTGAGCATAATTCCGGCAGTCCCTGGCAAGGTGCCCTTGTCCTCCACATTCCCAGCATTGGATGCCTCCTCTTCATCAAGGGGCACCCCGAGCATGTCTTTGTGCCTCTGATACCTGGCGGGGGGGAGCTTGCACCCACTGACCCCTTAAAGGTCGTGTGGGAGGAACGGCCCCTGTCAAGTGCCCGGGCAGGAACCATGGGAGCCGTCACCTGGGTTCCGGGGGACAGGATTCAGGGCCGGACCACTGTGACAGACAGATGGGCTGGGGGAGGGACCAATATAGAGAAGGTGGGGAATTCCCGGGTCCATGAGTCAGCAGACCGACACAGAGAGAGCAGGAGACAGTGGAAACTGCTGCAAGGGAGAGCAACTCACCAGTGCCAGGGAGGACGCTCACCGAGGACTCCAGAGGGACGGTACTGAGGTGACTATCTGGGACTTGCTGCCCCGCTCCAGCCCGCGGCCACTGCGGCCCCAGTCCAACCTGCGGCCGCTGACGCTTCCCCTCAGCCCGCGGCTGTGGCCTGCTCGCGGTCAGCCACGGCCGCTGCCATCTTGCCTGAGCCCGCGTCGGCGGCCTGTTCCCCGCCGCCGGCAGTCGTCCTGTCCTCACGAGTGGCCGCGGCAAGTACAGCACCGCCGGCGGCCATCACTGTCCCGCTCCGGTCCACAGCAGGACCAGCCCCGTGACAAATGGATTCAGCAGCAACAGGAAGATACAGAAGTTGGACTCCTGCGCCAATGGGTGGCCACCGGTAAATTGCCGATGGTCTCACAGAGACAGGCTTTAACCCAAGATGTGTTGCTAATGTTGCCCCAGTGGGAAAGACTAATCATCAAAAAGGGACTTTTGTATCGAAAAGCCGTGTCACGAACCACGTCGGCTACGATATGGCAGGTGATCGTGCCGGGAGCCCATCTCAAACAACTGGCCAGGGAAGCCCACGAGAAGGGAGCTCATTTTGGGGCTCAAAAGACTTTACAATGGTTGCAGCAGATAGCATACCACCCACGCTTGCACGCTGCTGTAGAAGAAGTTTGTCGAACCTGCTGCCCGTGCGAGCTCGCTAAACCCCCCCGTGCAACGAGCCCCGGTGCAAACTATCGTAACATCAGCCCCTCTGGAGCTTCTTACGGTGGACTATCTGACTATAGGTCCGGCCTATCAGGGGTATGAACATTGTCTCGATATGGTGGACCATTTCACCAAATTCGCCGAGGTCACCCCCACTCGAGACCAAACAGCGGAGTCGGCCGCCTATGCGATTTGTAAGAACTTTATTCAAGTGTCCACAATGGATACATTCGGACCAAGGAGCATGCTTCCTAGGAAAAGTCATGGAAGAGCTACACCATCTTTACGGCATCGATAAGTCGCAGATTACGCCGTACCACCCGCAGGGAAACGGACCTGCGAACGATTCAATCGCACGCTAATCCAAATGTTGCGTACTCTAGAGAGCGACCGCAAGGCCCGCTGGCCTGAATATGTCCCCAAACTGGTGTGGGTATACAACAATCGGGTGCATCGAGTGACTGGTTACACACCCTACTCATTGTAGTTCGGACGGGAAGGCAAAGGAATTACGGAGGTGGAGTTGAACCCGGAGGAGCCCCTACCCTGGACCGGGGTATCCTCGTGAGTCTGAAACCACCAGCACCAGCTGCAGACCCTTCACCGTATCGTCCACACGAAACTTCAGGATCTAGAACACCAGGGGGGAGCACTGCCCCCACCCATTGACTTTCAGACTGGGGATCGGGTCCTCGTACTTGATCAACGTCCCCAAAACAAGTTAGAGCCATGGTGGGAGGTGAATCCGTACCGAGTGTTGCGCCGAATAAGCCCCGACGGGCCTGTGTACGAAATACAATCAGAAGGAGACAACGCGCCTCTCACTCAACCTTGTATGTCTACCGATCCCCCACGGCTCGAACCGACCCTCCAGGTCCCCGACCCCTACCCACAGTCTCAGTCTGGGACCTGGATGACGAAGAGGACTCCCCCATCACATCTGCGGGTCGCCCCAGTAGTGGCACTCCAGTAGACCCGGACATCCCACCAGAACCAACTATGCGACCACCCTCCGCCACCCCTGAAGACTCCACGATACCTGAGCTTCGACGCTCCGAGTGGTCAACAGCTGGCAAACCCCCTGAACGTTACGAACAGGACCAGTTCGTATGGCAACAAGGACTGACGTCCCGAAAGACTAGCCCGAGTCTACAAAAACCCTCGCCCAAGGACTGATGAGCATACAGGGCGAGGGAGTGTGGGAGGAATGGCCCCTGTCAAGTGCCCGGGCCGGAACCATGGGAGCCATCATCTGGGTTCCGGGGGAAACTGTCTCAGGGGGACAGGATTCAGGGCCGGACCACTGTGACAGACAGATGGGCTGGGGGACGGACCAATAGAGAGGGTGGGGAATTCCCGGGGCGATGAGTCAGCAGACAGACACAGAGAGAGCAGGAGACAGTGGAAGCTGCTGCAAGGGAGAGCGACTCACCAGTGCCACCCCGCGGCCACTGCGGCCCCAGTCCAACCCGCGGCCGCTGCCGCTTCCCCTCAGCCCGTGGCTGTGGCCTGCTCGCGGACACCCACGGCCACTGCTGTCTTGCCTGAGCCTGCGTCGGTGGTCTGTTCCCCGCCGCCGGCAACCATCCTGTCCTCACGAGTGGCCGTGGCAAGTACGGCACCGCCGGCGGCCATTACTGTCCCGCTCCGTTAGCTGCGCAGGTGGCCTGTCACCCGCCACCACCCATTGCTGCCATTTGCCCCAAGCCGGGGGCTGCGGCCCAATCGTCCAAGGACCCCGCCGGAGCCTGTGGGGCTCCAGTGTCATCAGTGCGCCGCAGCGCGCGAAGACTTCGCCATCATCTCAGCAACTGGGCCCAGCAACTACTACGCCGAAAGACCACCAACCCGAACGGCGAGGGACATCTGAACGGCTAAGTTGACTTTATGGTGAAGGACCCGTAGTCGGCCATACCGCGGCCCTATAGTGACCGGCTATTGCCGGAAGTAGTCGTGTTCTATCGTTTGCGTTTATTTGTATTGGGCCCCTGCGAGGGCAACCCGTGTTCCCCCTTTTTGCCAGTCAGGCCGAGCCTGAGGAAAGTCACCTCTAGGCCCATAAACGTTATTACAAAAACACCAAACCGTCTCGCGACTTGTCACTGCATCCTGCGTACCTGCTAGTACCACATTTGGTGTAGTCGGCAGGATGCAGTCTCCGAGCGCGACAATGAGGGCCCCCGGCCCAGCATTTCTTTGGGGGCCATGCTAAGCAATCCACCTACAGTGTTGGCCAAAAGTATTGACACCCCTGCAATTCTGTCATATAATACTCAGTTTCTTCCTGAAAATGATTGCAAACACAAATTCTTTGGTATTATTATCTTCATTTAATTTGTCTTAAATGAAAAAACACAAAAAGAATTGTCCTAAAGCCAAATTGGATATAATTCTACACCAAACATAAAAAGAGGGTGGACAAAAGTATTGGCACTGTTCGAAAAATCATGTGATGCTTCTCTAATTTGTGTAATTAACAGCACCTGTAACTTACCTGTGGCACCTAACAGGTGTTGGCAATAACTAAATCACACTTGCAGCCAGTTGACATGGATTAAAGTTGACTCATCCTCTGTCCTGTGTCCTTGTGTGTACCACATTGAGCATGGAGAAAAGAAAGAAGACCAAAGAACTGTCTGAGGACTTGAGAAACCAAATTGTGAGGAAACATGAGCAATCTCAAGGCTACAAATCCATCTCCAAAGACCTGAATGTTCCTGTGTCTATCGTGCACAGTGTCATCAAGAAGTTTAAAGCCCATGTCACTGTGGCTAACCTCCCTAGATGTGGACGGAAAAGAAAAATTGACAAGAGATTTCAACGCAAGATTGTGCGGATGTTGGATAAAGAACCTCGACTAACATCCAAACAAGTTCAAGCTGCCCTGCAGTCCGAGGGTACAACAGTGTCAACCCGTACTATCCATCAGCGTCTGAATGAAAAGGGACTGTATGGTAGGAGACCCAGGAAGACACTACTTCTTACTCCGAGACATAAAAAAGCCAGGCTGGAGTTTGCCAAAACTTACCTGAAAAAGCCTAAAACGTTTTAGAAGAATGTTCTCTGGTCAGATGAGACAAAAGTAGAGCTTTTTGGGCAAAGGTATCAACATAGAGTTTACAGGAGAAAAAAGAGGCATTCAAAGAAAAGAACACGGTCCCTACAGTCAAACATGGCGGAGGTTCCCTGATGTTTTGGGGTTGCTTTGCTGCCTTTGGCACTGGACTGCTTGACCGTGTGCATGGCATTATGAAGTCTGAAGACTACCAACAAATTTTGCAGCATAATGTACGGACCAGTGTGAGAAAGCTGGGTCTCCCTCAGAGGTCATGGGTCTTCCAGCAGGACAATGACCCAAAACACACTTCAAAAAGCACTAGAAAATGGTTTGAGAGAAAGCACTGGAGACTTCTAAGGTGGCCAGCAATGAGTCCAGACCTGAATCCCATAGAACACCTGTGGAGAGATCTAAAAATGGCAGTTTGGAGAAGGTACCCTTCAAATATAAGGGATCTGGAGCAGTTTGCCAAAGAAGAATGGTCTAAAATTCCAGCAGAGCATTGTAAGAAACTCATTGATGGTTACCGGAAGCGGTTGGTCGCAGTTATTTTGGCTTAAGGTTGTGCAACCAAGTATTAGGCTGAGGGTGCCAATACTTTTGTCTGGCCCATTTTTGGAGTTTTGTGTGAAATGATCAATGTTTTGCTTTTTGCTTCCTTCTCTTTTGTGTTTTTTCATTTAAGACAAATTAAATGAAGATAAAAGCACCAAAGAATTTGTGTTTGCAATCATTTTCAGGAAGAAACTGAGTATTATCTGACAGAATTGCAGGGGTGTCAATACTTTTGGCCAACACTGTAGGTTCTCCGGCAGCAATACTATGCTGTGGAACTGGACGGAGCGAATGTGTGAGTTATTCAGAATGCATCCGCTTACCCCTGACCTAGAGGCAGAAGTGGCCCTGATGGTGTTGGACGGGGAAGCCCGGGATACCGTAATGTTGAGGCCCCGGGGGCAGCGCAACACCTTTGTTCGGGTGTTACAGATCTTAGAAGAGGCCTATGGGGACCCGACCGATGTGGGGGAACTGAGAACCCAGATGTTTAGACGCATGCAGAAAGAGGGGGAAACAGTGACCCAGTATATGAATGTTTTGCAGGAACTGTTTTTAGCCATTGAAAGGAAGGACGGAGTCGGCGTGGGGACCGTGGACGCAACATTACGTGTCCTGTTAGTGACTGGGTTACGAGACACCCTGACAAGACAGGCTTTGCGAGAGCGGGTGCGAGTGGACCCACGTCTGACCTTTTCAGAGATAGGGAAGGAGGCACGGGTTCGGGAGCAGGAGCAAGAGGTGACGGTTCCCGTGGGGATGGCTCGGAGTATCGAAGCATCCGTAAATGCCCTGAGCAAACCCTACTGGGTACGAGAGCTGAAGCAAGAGATGCAGAGTATTAAGGGTGAACTGGCGGAAGCCAAAAAAGCAGCCACAAGGAGTCGGCCAGGGCCGGGTGAAGGAGGCATGAACCATCGTAGCCCCAAACCAAGTCGGTCCCCACGACCATTTGCCTGTTGCGATAGTGGAAAATTGGGACGCTCTGCCCGAGAGTGCCCACGTTCCAGGGGGAGCCTGCCCCGCAGGCAAAGAGGAGCAGAGGACCCTGAGCCGGGGGGATGCCGCCCGGAGCTGGAGCTCATGACACGGGGTGGAGGAAGTCACGAAGACCTGGTCGCACGGTGCCCAGTGGTATGGGCAGAGATCGAAGGCCGTGCCGTGCGATGCCTAGTACATACGGGATCGCAAGTTACGACCATGCCAGAGACTTATTTTCGGCAACATTTTCCCGAAGCAGTGAGACCTCAGTGGGGGACAGTGATAAAGTTGGTAGCCGCCAACCAGCTACTAGTTCCTGTCGTCGGAGTAGCCTGGATGCAGATTTCAATAAGCGGCAAATCACTCGGCCGCCGGGGAGTGGTCCTGACCCAGGGAGACACAAACAGCAAACATCCGGTTATTCTGGGTATGAACATACTACGAGAGTTCGGCCACCTCCTCCTCAATGAACCCACACAAGAGACTCTGAGCCACTGGGGTTCTAGCACGGCCCAGGGGCAGGTCTTCCAGCGGTTGGTATGGGAGGCGCGAGTGCTCCAGGAGTGTCAGGAGGGTGAGGCGCTGGGCAAGGTCATCTCGCCAGCGAGCCCCCCGCTCGTGCTTCCTCCGGGGCAGACGGTGGTAGCTCTGCCGATCCGCGCTCCGATACCACTGGAGGGCATGGAGGTGCAGGTGGAACCATGTTACGCGGAGCGCCTGCACCCTGGCGTCCTGGTGGCCCGCTCCCTGGCCACAGTGCGGGAGGGGACTGTTTTGGTACGTTGTGTCAACCTGGAAGATCAGGATATCGCTCTGAAGCCCCGGGCCGAAATGGCCAAACTAGTACAACCATTGTAAATGCTGCCGGACCCCGCGGTCCATGTGAGGGTGCAGCCCGAAAATCCTTGGGCAGTAATGGTACAAACCCAACAGACTGACGTATCCTCGACCCAGGAGAAAGGTCGAGCCATCCTGGAGAGAATGCGGGCCGAACTTTCCCGCCTAGCGCCAGCCCAACTTCTCCAGGTAGAGACAATTCTCGGACAATTTTACAGTGTCTTCGCCAGCCACGGGGACGACTTCGGATGTACCACCGCCATCACGCATGGGATCCCCACGGCAGGAGCGGCCCCCATCCGGGAGCGATATCGGCAAATACCACGGCAGCTATACCAGGAAGTGAAAACTCTGTTAGCCCAAATGCTTCGAAAGGGGGTCATACGAGAGAGCCAAAGCCCTTGGGTGGCCCATATTGTCCTGGTTCAGAAGAAAGATGGCACTTTGCGTTTTTGCGTGGATTAACGGAAGTTGAATGCCTGCACCATCAAGGATTCGTATCCACTGCCCCGCATAGAAGAGTCTCTGTCCGCCCTGGGGAACGCAACGTACTTTTCAACCCTTGACCTGGCCAGTGGGTACTGGCAGGTGCCAATGTCGGAGGAAGACAGGGCCAAGACGGCATTCATCCTTCCCATGGGACTGTTCGAGTTCAATTGGATGCCGTTTGGGCTGGCCAACCCCCCAGGAACTTTCCAGCGGTTGATGGAGCGGTGTCTAGGAGACCTCAACTTTGAAGCCACATTGATATACCTGGACGATATTATCATCTACTCCGCCACGTTTGAGGACCACCTGAAGCGGTTGGGGCAGGTGCTCGGCCGGCTGCAGAAGTACGGGTTAAAGGTAAAGCCCCAGAAATGCCACCTGTTCCATACCCAAATCGAGTACCTGGGGCATACTGTCTCGCCGGAGGGCGTCCGACCATCCCTGGAAAAGGTCGCTGCCATCCAGGAGTGGCCTACCCCCGAGACGGTGAAAGACATGCATGCCTTCCTGGGGATGGCCGGCTACTACCGTCGGTTCGTGAAAAATTTTGCACTCCGAGCTCGAGCCCTGCAGGACCTGCTGAAGGGGGCTCCCGCTGGGGCGAATAGTCGGAAGATCCAGTGGCAGCAACCGCAAGAGGATGCGTTTCAAGATCTTAAGGCTGTGCTCTTGGACGCCCTGGTATTGGCATATGCGGATTTCTTGCAACCGTTCATCCTACATACCGACGGGAGCCTTCAGGTACTAGGAGCTGTGTTGCCACAGGTGCAGGACGGCCAGGAGAAAGTGATCGCCTATGGTAGCCAGTCACTGCACGACTCAGAACGTAACCCGGACAATTACAGCTACTTTAAGCTCAAGCTCCTCGCGGTAGTGTGGGCAATGACGGAGCGATTCGCAGAGTAACTGGCGGGCTCCAAAGTAGTAGTGCGGACCGATAACAACCCGTTAGCCCATTTTGAGAATGCCAAACTGGGGGCCCTGGAGCAGCGGTGGGTGGCTCGGATGGCTAAATTCAAGTATAAGATCATCTACAAACGGGGTGCTGAAAATGTGCACGCCGACGCACTCTCCAGAATCCGATACACCACCCCAGGGCGAAGTCGAAACGACAAATTAGAAACAGACGACACGCCGTTCGCCCTAACCCCCGCAGCGCCTACAGTCAACATGCAGGAAGTGCCTCATCCAGGGCTCCTAGGAGGGATGCTGGAACAGCCCCGTGACAAATGGATTCAGCAGCAACAGGAAGATACAGAAGTTGGACTCCTGCGCAGATGGGTGGCCACTGGTAAATTGCCCACGAGCTCACAGAGACAGGCTTTAACCCAAGATGTGTTGCTAATGTTGCGCCAGTGGGAAAGACTAATCATCAAAAAGGGACTTTTGTATCAAAAAGCCGTGTCATGAACCACGTCGGCTACGATATGGCAGGTGATCGTGCCGGGAGCCCATCTCAACCAACTGGAACGGGAAGCCCATGAGAAGGGAGCTCATTGTGACGGGGAATACGACAGAGCAAGAAGGGACAACAGGCCGAGGGACGATCCAACAAGATTTATTAAGGCAGGGAGCATGCAGCATCAAATATCCATAATGTCCTTGGAGTCCATGAGAAGTCCACACAATGGAAACAAAACTGGGCACCTCACGATAGTCCTTGTGCCAGATACGATAACAATAATCCTTGCAATAGTCCACAGGATTCCACACAATCCCACGGATGTCACGCACTGGCCTCAACTCAGTTTGTGACTCCTTCCACCTCCACATTCAAATCACAACTGATCTTAAAACAAGAATGTATTGTCAGAGCTCCTGGGATCAGCCCATCTGAAGGGGATAGGGGTCACATCTACTATTCAATGGTTTGGTCCATCAGAAGATTCCAGAAATGTAAGGGCTCCACTTAGTATACAGGATGTGTATTGTAGTTTATCTTCTGCTTAGGAAAACAATAGCCAAAGTTCCACTAGCTGTTCACACAAGCCTAAATTAGATTATGGTCCAGGTACATCACAAGACATTGTTAATTTACAGCAAATACAACCAGAGAAAAGTTAAATGACATATTACACAAAATACAGGACAGGGCAAAACTACAAATCATGACAATCCCTTCCCCTCCCAATTTGTTTACGTACTAGGGACCTCTACAGGTCGCTTGTTAAGTACACACAGGCATGGCTGACTAGACTCAGGGCTCCTCCTGCCTGGACAGTCCATCTGCATTTTGGTGTTGGCTGCCTCTTCTATACTGTATGGTAAAGTTATAGGGCTGCAGAGCCAGGCTCCATCATAGTAAGCGTCCATTGTCCCCAGAGACTCGGTTCAGCCAGGTGATGGGATTGTGATCAGTAATCACAGTGAATTCTCATCCATACAGATACCGCCTAAGTTTCCTAAGGGCCCACACTACAGCCAGACATTCTTTTTCAACAGTTGCATAGGCCACTTCTCAGTCCAGCAGTTTCCTGCTAAGGTAGGCGATGGGGTGTTCGTCCCCAGCTGCATTCACCTGGTTGAGGACAGCTCCCAGTCCATAAGCAGAGGCGTCCGTCTGCACAATGAATCTCCTCTTGTAATCTGGAACAGCCAGAACAGGGTCGCAGACCAGGGCGTCCTTCAGCCGGTTAAAAGCCTCATCACAGGCTGGAGTCCAGATCACCAGCTGGGGTATCGTTTTCTTGGTCAGGTCGGTAAGAGGCTTGGCCACAGTGCTGAAATGAGCAACAAATTTTCGGTAATAACTGGCAGTGCCCAAAAAAGCCATAAATTGTTTCTTAGTTTGGGGTACAGGCCAGTCTCTAATAGCCTGGATTTTCGCAGGTTCAGGACGGAGCTTCCCTCCTCCTACTCTATGCCCTAGGTACTGGACTTCACCCATCCCCAATTGGCATTTATCGGGTCGAATGGTTAGGCCGGCTGCAAGAATCAGGTCAAGAATAATGGCTACTTGATTCAGATGTTCTTCCCACGTCTGGCTGAAGATGGCGATATCATCCAAGTAGGCACAAGCAAAGTCACCACATCCCCGGAGGATCTGGTCCACCATTCTCTGGAAGGTTGCGGGCATTCTTCATTCCAAAAGGCATGCTTAGAAATTCATACAGACCAAAGGGGGTTATAAAAGCGGACCGTTCCCTCCCTTCCTCCGTGAGAGGGATTTGCCAGTATCCTTTACTGAGATCCAAGGTAGTGACATATCAGGACCCAGCCAGTCGGTCTAGAAGTTCGTCAATACGGGGCATTGGGTAAGGATCGCTGACGGTATGGTCGTTTAGTCATCGATAGTCCACACAAAATCGAGTACTCCCATCCTTCTTGGGTACTAACGCCACAGGAGAGGCCCAAGGGCTATGGGCGGCCTGGATTACCCCAAGCTGTTACATCTCCTCCAGTTCGTGCTGCATGGTGTTCCGAACAGATTCAGGTACCCGGTAAGGAGCCTGTTGTATGGGACGGATACCCTGAGTGTCCACATGATGTTGGGTGACGGTGGTTCGACCTGGTTGGGATGAGAAAGCAGTCCGTCTCTGTTGAAGCACTCCCAGCATCTGGTTTTTCTGCAAAGAATCCAGGTGATCTCCCAGAGGAACCTGTTCCACAGTGGATAGGGCAAGCTAGCCGACAACTTGCTATCATTGGAAGGTTCCGGTCATGGTACTCCTTAATCATATTCACATGGACAGTCTTTTGTCTTAGCTCCTGATCATCTAAAGCAAGAAGATAATTGGTATCATTTAGTTTTCTGAGAACCCGGAAGGGACCCTCCCATGTGGTCTGCAGTTTATTCTGCCGATGGGGAACAATCATTTAGACCTGTTGTCCTTCTACAAACTCCCGATAGCGTGCTTTGCGGTCATACCATGTCTTCTGTCTGGTTTGAGCCATACGCACATGACTCTGGGCTAAACTAGCGAGTTGAGCCAGGGTTTCTCGCAGCTTTAGGACATAAGGGACAACAGGGGCTCCTGTATCTTCAACTTGTCCCTCCCAATATTCTTTTAGCAGGGTTAAGGGTCCTCGGACCTTTCTTCCATAGAGTAGTTCAAAGGGGGAAAACCCGGTGGACTCCTGGGGAACTTCCCGATAGGCAAACAAGAGATGGGGTAGGTACTTCTCCCAGTCTGAATCTCTGTCAGTGAAGGTCCTCAGCATATTCTTCAGAGTGCCATTGAATTGTTCACAAAGTCCAATTGTTTGGGGATGATACGGGGTCGTTCGGATCGCTCGTACTCCACAGGTGCGCCACAGACACTGGACTAGCTCTGACATGAACTGGGAGCCTTGGTCTGACAAGATCTCACTGGGGAATCCTACTCTGGTGAAAATGGTAACCAGGGCCTCGGCCACATTGGCTGCAGAAATACTTGACAAGGCCACAGCTTCTGGATATCGGGTGGCATAGTCCACAACAGTTAGAATGTACTGCTTTCCAGATTTACTTGGTTTAGCCAGAGGTCCAATGATATCGACAGCTACTCTTTGAAAGGGTTCTTCTAATATAGGGAGCGGTTGCAGGGGTGCCTTTGGGTGATCTCCGGGTCGCCCTCTACCCTGACATATGTCGCAAGTTCGGCTGAAATGCGCTACAGCTTGGGAAATCCCGGGCCAATAGAAAGATTGAGTCAATCGTCTCTCAGTGCGGGTTTTGCCTTGATGGCCAGCAGCAGGAATGTCATGTGCAAGGTGTAATAGGGGAATTCTGTATTTCTGAGGAACAATCAGCTGTTTGGTATAAGTCCAGGGCTTATCTAGGGAGTCAGCATTGGTAACCCGATACAGAAGTCCATTTTCTCTGATAATTCTTTCCCCGTTCTCCCCCAACTGCCCTATCTCAGCTCGAGCTCTAAAACTAGCTAGGGTGGGGTCAGTATCTACCTCTTGTCTAAACTGAACTTTATCCCAAGTAACGCTCACATTGTCCCCACAAGAAGAATCAATCACTGGCTGTGACGGCAGTTCTGGTGGCCTCATTTCCATGGATGGGTTGTACATGTCCACATTTGCTGCTCTCTTGGCTTGACTTCTGGTTACCGCACCGACAAAGTAGCAATGAAGATTTCCCACATCATTTCCTAGAAGAACGTCTGCAGGGACTGAATCCAGCTCTTCTCCTGGTGAGGGTGTCTGTAGATACTGAACAGGCAAAGGCGGTCTGTAGCTGTCCTGCCTCCGATCACCTGGACATTGGAATTGCAGATGCCCAGGCTGCCCACATCTATAACATCTGCGCTCTGGGATTCTACCTCCACGTCGTAGTCCCGAAGGTGGAGCAGGAGTAATACGAGGCACAGTCACACGAAGGTCATCATGAGTTGATGTTCTAGTGGGATGGTGAATATTGGAGGCCGAAGGACCAGGAGCCGCCAGCATTGGGGGGCTGGTAGTTTTTTTCTCACTGAGTAGTAGTTTTTTCCACTGAGGCTTGATGGTGAGAGCCTCATCAGCTAGAGCTGCAGCTTCCTCCACAGTGGCTGGTCTCCTTTCATGCACCCATTCCCGGATCTCAGCGGGGCACTTGAAGTAAAACTGCTCTTTTAGGATGACTTGGAGGAAGGTCTCCCAAGTCAAGGCCTCCTCTCCCTCCAGCCAGCGATGGCATATTTGTTTGAGTCTGTGGGCATACATCTTGAAGGACACTTTCTCATCACAAGCTAAAGTACGGAACTGGGTCCTGTAAGTGTCTGGGGTCACAGCATAATGTTCTAGAATAGTCTGTTTAATCTCCGCATACTCACAGTTCCACCGAGGGTCCATAGTTCTATAGGCTGCGGCAGCTCCACCCTCTAAGAGCCCCACCAGATGTCGGACTCGCTCCCTTTCCGGGACTTCCATTAATCGACACTGATGCTCAAAGTCCTGGAAGAAGCCCTCAATGTCACCTGAAGCCTCATTAAACAGCTTGAAGTCTTTGCGGGACACTCTGGGGAGTTCCGTCATGGTGGGTGCTGGGGTTATAGTCTGTCTGGAGCTTCTAGCTGCTTTCACAGCGAGCTGCCTCTCCAGCAATGCCCTCTCTTGTGCTCTATGAATGGCCTCCCTCTTATCTTCTATGGTAGCCTCTTCTCCCAGCAATGCCAACTCCTCCTCGTACCACACAACCCACTGACTTTTTTAGGTATTTACCTCCGGCTGCAGTCTTTCCTCCGTTTGCTGTGGGGATCCTTCCTCAGCGTCATCTTGCAGGCGAACTCCTTCCAAAGCCTCAATCAGCTGCTCCTTGGAGAGTCCCTTGTAGCTGACTCCCAGTTCATGGGCCTTTGTTTGTAGGTTCACCGCAGTCCAGTTCTTGTACTCTGCAGTGCTGGTTCCAGATCTTGATGGGCCGTTGTCCTCCATTCCTTCTGCTCTGATCCCACTGCTGCCACCAGTTTGTGACGGGGTATACAACAGAGCAAGAAGGGACAACAGGCCGAGGGACGATCCAACGAGATTTATTAAGGCAGGGAGCATGCAACATCAAATATCCATAATGTCCTTGGAGTCCATGAGAAGTCCACAATAAGTCCACACAATGGAAACAAATCCGGGCACATCAAGATAGTCCTTGTGCCAGATACGATAACAATAATCCTTGCAATAGTCCACAGGATTCCACACAATCCCACGGACGTCACGCGCTGGCCTCAACTCAGTTCGTGACTCATTCCACATCCACATTCAAATCACAACTGATCTTAAAACAAGAATGTATTGTCAGAGCTCCTGGGATCAGCCCATCTGAAGGGGGTAGGGGTCACACCTACTATTCAATGGTTTGGTCCATCAGAAGATTCCAGAAATGTAAGGGCTCCACTTAGTCTACAGGATGTGTATTGTATGTTATCTTCTGCTTAGGAAAACAATAGCCAAAGTTCCACTAGCTGTTCACACAAGCCTAAATTAGACTATGGTCCAGGTACATCACAAGACATTGTTAATTTACAGCAAATACAACCAGAGAAAAGTTAAATCACATATTATACAAAATACAGGACAGGGCAAAACTACAAATGATGACACTCATTTTGGGGCTCAAAAGACTTTACAATGGTTGCAGCAGATAGCATACCACCCACGCTTGCATGCTACTGTAGAAGAAGTTTGTCGAACCTGCTGCCCGTGCGAGCTCGCTAAACCCCCCGTGCAACGAGCCCCGGTGCAAACTATCGTAACATCAGCCTCTCTGGAGCTTCTTACGGTGGACTATCTGACTATAGGTCCGGCCTATCAGGGGTATGAACATTGTCTCGTTATGGTGGACCATTTCACCAAATTCGCCGTGGTCACCCCCACTCAAGACCAAACAGCGGAGTCGGCCGCCTATGCGATTTGTAAGAACTTTATTCAAGTGTACGGCTGTCCACAATGGATACATTCGGACCAAGGAGCATGCTTCCTAGGAAAAGTCATGGAAGAGCTACACCATCTTTACGGCATCGATAAGTCGCAGACTACGCCGTACCACCCGCAAGGAAATGGAGTCTGCGAACGATTCAATTGCATGCTAAACCAAATGTAGGGACTCTATAGAGCGACCGCAAGGCCCGCTGGCCTGAATATGTCCCCGAACTGGTGTGGGTATACAACAATCGGGTGCATCGAGTGACTGGTTACACCCCCTACTCATTGTTGTTCGCACGGGAAGGCAAAGGAATTATGGAGGTGGAGTTGAACCCGGAGGAGCCCCTACCCTGGACCGGGGTATCCTCGTGAGTCCGAAACCACCAGCACCGGCTGCAGACCCTTCACCGTATCGTCCACATGAAACTTCAGGATCTAGAACACCAGGGGGGAGCACTGCCCCCACCCATTGACTTTCAGACTGGGGATCGGGTCCTCGTACTTGATCAACGTCCCCAAAACAAGTTAGAGCCACGGTGGGAGGTGAATCCGCACCGAGTGTTGCACCGAATAAGCCCCGACGGGCCTGTGTACGAAATACAATCAGAAGGAGACAATGTGCCTCTCACTCGAGTTGTGCACCGCAACATGATACAACCTTGTATGTCTACCGATCCCCCGCAGCTCGAACCGACCCTCCAGGTCCCCGACCCCTACCCACAGTCTGGGACCTGGATGACGAAGAGGACTCCCCCGTCACATCTGCGGGTCGCCCCAGTAGTGGCACTCCAGTAGACCCGGACATCCCACCAGAACCAACTATGCGACCACCCTCCGCCACCCCAGAAGACTCCACGATACCTGAGCTTCGACGCTCCGAGCGGTCAACAGCTGGCAAACCCCCTGAACGTTACGAACAGGACCAGTTCATATGGCGACAAGGACTGGTGTCCCGAAAGACTAGCCCGAGTCTACAAAAACCCTCGCCCGAGGACTGGCGAGCATACAGGGCGGGGGAGTGTGGGAGGAACGGCCCCTGTCAAGTGCCCGGCTGGAACCCCTGGATTAACCCTAGGAAGATTCTTCCCCTTGAAATATGAATACCATATCATCAATAAATCTACTATACCAGACTAAATTAGAGATGTAAGGATTAACGTCTGAATACAAAAAACAATGTTCCCAATACGACATACTGTAGTAAAATTTGCAAGATAAGGTGTTAAACGAGCACCCATCGAGACACCTTGGGTTTGTAAATAAAAAATTCTGTCAAAACAAAATAATTATGATTTAATAAAAAATTGGTTACAGCTAATATATATTCTTGCATTATTACATCAGGATACAGACTGAACTTCTCTAAATGGAATTTCAGCGCTTCTATAGCTATATGCCATGGTATGGAAGTGTATAAAGAGTTAACATCACAGCCTATCCAGGTGAGATTTGATGACCGTCTTTTGTTTGACAACTGCGCTAAAATATCCTTAGCGTCTTTGATGTATCCAGGCACACACTGTACCAAAGGCGTTATTAACATTCTTGTATAGGATGGAATTTCACTATGCTGACATGGATCTTCAGAGTAAGTATACCAATGGGTAGAGGTGAGCGATCGTGCTTGGTGATGCACCGTTATCCCTTGAGTTTCACGGTGTACTCATTATTCGGCGAGCATTATCTGGTGCTTTGTGTAAAACTCGAACCACTGCACCACAACTTTGGCACCTGTTACACAGTGAATAGGCATGCTGGGATTGATTGTGAGTCACTGTAATGCGGTAGCCATCTTGCTTGTGGCATTACTGTGATTGGCTTGCCGTCTAACATCAGGGATTATAAAAAGACAGGCGCCTCATGGATAGGCACACTGACACCATTGCAGAGGTCTATGACACTTTATACTGGAGTGAGTACTTGTCTAGGCCTGTGTGCACAGTATGACAAATCAGAGGCCTGTAGTGTTGATGCTGGTGCTGAAGCTAATCCATCATACTAACAGGGCTAATCATTTGCTTTGCTGACAGAGACAACATTTTTCTGATTTTGGTTCTAGACATTACCACAATGAATTTTAAACAAAACAATTCAGATGCAGCTGTAGTTCAGACTTTCAGCTTTCATTTGAGGGTATCCACATTAAAATTGGATGAAGGGTTTAGGAGTTTCAGCTCCTTAACATGTGCCACCCTGTTTTTAAAGGGACCAAAAGTAATTGGACAATTGACTCCAAGGCTATTTCATGTCCAGGTGTGGGCAATCCCTTCGTTATGTCATTCTGAATTAAGCAGATAAGAGGCCTGGAGTTGATTTGAGGTGTGGTGCTTGCATTTGGAAGGTTTTACTGTGAAGGAAACACAGGGCTGCCACTAGGAATTTCGGGACCCCATACTGGCAAAATTTTCGGGGCCCCCTTGAGACTCCGCTCAGGCTACACCCCAGCCCTGCCTCCACCCCTCAAACTGTCCACAGTACCACCGCTCTGTCTTGGAAAAACTGCACTTCTCATCAATCACACATTAACAGTTCCCATTACCAGATCACACATCTAGCCAGCAGCTCTTGTTTTGGCCAAAAGATTTTTTAAATCTGCCACCACGACAAGGTAGACTCTTTTGGCCAGGCCCTACTCTACTCTAACCTATTAAATATTTGCTAAAATATCCAATACAATTTAGGGATATTTTTTATTTAATTTTCAATTTTTAAAATGACCAATAATATCACATCCAAAGGGACAAATACCACCGCACCATGTCCAGATCTCATATTACCACCACATAGTTACCTATAATACCACATACAAAGAACAAATACAGCCACACCATGACCAGACCACATATTACTACCATAGTGACCGAATAATATCACATACAAGTAACAAATACCATTGCACCATGACCAGACCACATATTACCACCAGTGACAGAATAATAGCACATACAAGGAACAAATACCACGGCACCATGCCCAGACCACATATTACCACCACATGGTGAATGAATACTACAATACTGATCATTAACCCTAGAACGCATATTGGGGGCCTTTTAGGCCCCCATGCTTACATTTTGGCTATTATCTGCAAAATTACTTTAGCTAGAATTTTGAAACTCCAGGTATTCCTCAAGTATGTCGTTGTTGATAATATCCAGTTGTTCATATAATTTTTTTCATAGGCATTATGGTGTAACAATGCTTGTTTGGTGAAAACTACATCTGTATGAATTGGGGGCCTTTTAGGCCCCCGCTGTTTTTATCATGTTCTCAGAAGTGTTTGTGTCTCAAGTTACTTTATTTGTAATCAGTAAGGCTGGTGGAGGGGCCAGGGTGTGGATAATAACATGTGAGGATACTTATTTTTCTGACAATATTGCAGAAGAGGTCCTATTCTGTTCAAACCTAGATGGAAGACGTATCGCTTCTGCAAAAAATAAGTCCTGGAAAAATATCTCAAAAGAGGAACTTTATGCATATATTGGACTTTTACTGCTGGCAGGGAGTCAAAAATCGTATGATGTCCCAATACGAGAATTATTTCTGGACCCACTTTCTGATCCACACTATAAGGCGACAATGTCAGTGGGCAGATATGAGGAAATTAGAAGAATCATTCGCTTTGATGATAAGCGAACTCGTGCAGCGAGGTTTGAAACAGACAAATTAGCCCCCATCAGTTATATCTGGAACATATTTATCAAAAATTGCACAAAACTTTACAATCCTAGTACTAATGTTACTGTAGATGAGCAACTTGTACCGTTCAGAGGACTGTTGTGAGTTCATTTTTCCCTTCACCATTGAGGTCTGATGAACTCCCTCCTCTAGTGAAGGAAGGTAGTGAGACTGATTACCAAACACCTGGGCAGCTAGATGATGACTGGGTGGCTGGAATTGAAGACTGGATATAAGGCTGCCGACGCCCTTCTTCCTGGCTGGTGATTTTCCTGCTGGATTCTTGGAGACCAGTCTGATTCCTGCATCTCAAAGCTAAGTTTTTCTGCTCTGCTTTGTACTCTTCAGTTTTGTTCTTGTTTTGCCTTGCTTTTTGGGAGTTCTGCCATCCCCGGCCGGGGGTGAGCTAAATTCCATTTTTGTCTCTGATCTGTTGATATTTTGCTCTGTCTTCAGAATATACCTGAGTGCTGATATAGTCTTTTTGAAGCCTAGCGACTTCAGGGCCTGTTTTTCCTATCAGTCGGTTGGCAAATTTTGATAGGGTTTTTGCGGATGGCAGACAGCAGCTTTCCTATCCTGTCCTATGTAGTTAGCTTGGGCCCCATCATTTGCTCAAACTATCTTTCTATCTGTGTTAGTGTTTTCATCTTGCTTCACCGTCATTATATGTTGGGGGCTGCCTATTGCTTTGGGGTCTGCTCTGGGGCAGTTTAGTTTTTCCCCTTTCTGTCTTTAGGCTATATAGTTCTCCGGCTGTGATCGAGGGGTCTAGGGCACGTAGGAACCCCCCACGGCTACTGCTAGTTGTTGTGGATAGGTTCAGGGGTCTGCAATCCGATAGCTGCCAACCTCTCTGGTTTTTCTGGACTTAGCTGGTATTTTGTTTTTTCCTCCTTCGGTGACTCATCATAACAGAATCACCAGCCATACCGCAGATCCTAGGGTACTCAATAGCAGAAGAGAATTGTAAAAAAAAAAAAGTGTCAGAATTTTTTTTTTTTTGTGTGCATATTTTTTCCTCTATATCTCTGAGGCCGTAGGGGGAATTGTTGTGAGTTCTTTTTCCCCTTTACCACTGAGGCCCGATGAACTCCCTCTTCTGGTAAAGAAAGGTAGTGAGCCTGATTATCAAGCATCTGGGCCTAATGATGATGATTGGTTGAGTGGAGTTTCTGACTGGATATAAGACTGTCCACGCCCTGCTGCCCTGCGGGTGATTTTTCTGTGGGATCCTTGGATACCAGTCTGAATTCCTGCTCTCCTAAAGCTAAGTTTTCTGCTCTGCCTTTTGCATTTGTACTTTGTCTTTGTTTTGCTGGATTTCTGTCATTCCCTGCTGGGGGTGAGCTGAATTCCTTTAGCTCTGTCTTCAGAAAATACCTGAGTGCTGATATAGTTTTTGAAGCCTAGCTGCTTCAGGGCCTTTTTCCATATCAGCCTGTTGGCTTTTGTTTTTTTCATAGGGTTTTGGCAGATTGCAGACAGCAACCATCCTATCCTGTCCTATTTTAGTTAGTTTGGGCCCCATTGTTTGCTCAGCCTATCTTTCTATCTGTGTAAGTGTTTTTTCATCTTGCTTCACCGTCATTATATGTTGGGGGCTGCCTTTTACTTTGGGGTCTGCTCTGGGGCAGTTTAGATTTCCTCTTCTGTCTTTAGGTTATGTAGTCCTCCGGCTGTGATCGAGGGGTCTAGTACCACCGTAGGAACCCCCCATGGCTACTGCTAGTTGTGTTAATAGGTTCAGGGGTCTGCAATATGGTAGTTGCCAACTTCTCCGGTTTTCTGGACTTAGCTTCTATTTTTGTGTCTGCCTCCTACGGTGACTCGATCATAACAGAATCACCCGCCATACCGCAGATCCTAGGGTACTCAATAGCAGGAAAGAATTGTTAAAAAAAAAAGTGTGTATATTTTTTCCTCTATCTCTGAGGCCGTAGGGGGATTTTTTTTTCTCTCAATGGAGATAAAGCAATTGTCTGATCGTATGGAGCAGCTCGCTGCGGAAGTGCGGGGAATTTCCGCCTATCTGGCTCATTCACATGCTGCTGAACCAAAGATTCCTGCACCTGATGTATTTTTTGGGAATCGGTCTAAATTTTTGAATTTCAAAAATAATTGTAAATTATTTTTTGCTTTGAAGCCTAACTCGTCAGGGAGCTCCGCGCAGCAGGTTAAAATTGTCATCTCTTTGCTGCGTGGCGATCCCCAGGATTGGGCGTTTTCTTTGAAACCTGATGATCCTATTTTGACTAATGTGAACGCATTTTTTCAAGCCTTGGGGTTGTTATATGACGAACCTAATGCCATTGATCAGGCTGAAAAGACCCTGCTGGCATTGAACCAGGGTCAAGATTCTGCAGAATCGTACTGTCAAAAGTTCCGAAAGTGGGCGGTACTTACTACCTGGAATGATAATGCCCTGGCTGCTCTCTTTCGGAAGGGTTTGTCAGAAGCTGTAAAAGATACTATGGTGGGATTTCCTGTTCCCTCTGGTCTTGACGATTCTATGTCATTAGCCATTCAGATTGATCGGCGTTTGCGCGAACGCAAAACTGCACGAGTAGTGTTGCCACTTGTTGAACAAATGTCTGAACCTATGCAATGTGATAGAGTTTTGTCCAGAGAGCAGCGTCAGGAGTTCAGAAGACGTAATAAGTTGTGTTTTTACTGTGGAGATGCCTCGCATATTATTTCTGTCTGTCCTAAACGAGAGAAACGCTTTGCACACACGTTTTCTGTTGGTGGTGTTCAACCTAAGTTTCTTCTGGCAATTACTCTGATCTGCTCCCTGTCCACATTTTCCACCAAGGCTTTTGTGAATTCGGGAGCAGCTCTGAACCAGATGGACTTGGATTTTGCTAAACGTTGTGGATTTCCGATGACGCCTCTGCAGACGCCTATCCCTTTGAGGGGGATTGATGCTACTCCTTTGGCAAAAAATAAACCTCAGTTTTGGACCCAGGTGGTAATGCGGGTCGCCCCAGACCATCAAGAAAATTGCAGATTTTTGGTTTTGCATAATCTGCATGATACCATTGTTCTGGTGTTTCCCTGGTTGCAAATTCATAATCCAGTTTTGGATTGGAAATCTGTGTCTGTGGTGAGTTGGGGTTGTCGGTGTGCCTTTAGTGAGGCTCCGGTGTTTTCCACCTCCCCTCAGTCGCATGATGTTCCTGATTATTTAGGGGACTTTTATGATGTATTTAGTGAGAATGAGTCTGAGTCTCTGCCTCCTCATAGGAGTTATGACTGTGCAATTGAACTGAGCCCGGGGTGTAAATTCCCCAAGGGTCGGCTCTTCAATTTATCTGTACCCGAGCACGAGGCTATGCGATCCTATATTAAGGAGGCGTTGGAGAAGGGTCATATTAGACCATCCTCTTCACCCTTAGGTGCCGGGTTTTTTTTTGTAGCCAAAAAAGATGGATCATTAAGACCTTGTATTGATTATCGTGCCCTCAACAAAATTACTGTTAAATATCAGTATCCGTTACCCCTGATTTCGGATCTATTCTCTAGAGTTAAAGGTGCTTGCTGGTTTACCAAGCTTGACCTCAGGGGGGTGTATAATCTTATTCGCATTAAGCATGGGGATGAATGGAAGACAGCATTTAATACTCCGGAGGGACATTTTGAGTACCTGGTGATGCCTTTTGAGCTCACTAATGCCCCTTCTGTCTTCCAGTGCTTCATGAACGATATTTTCCGAGAATTTGTCGATAAATTTTTGATTATCTATCTGGATGATATTTTGATCTTCTCCAAGGATTGGGATTCTCATGTGGAACATATTCGGACCGTGTTCCGGATCTTGAGGGAGAATTCCCTGTATGTCAAGGGATCTAAATGCCTTTTTGGTGTACAGAGGATTTCTTTTTTGGGATTTATTTTGTCTCCGGCAACTATTGAAATGGACCCGGCCAAGGTACAGGCCATTCACGATTGGGTTCAGCCCACTTTTTTGAAGGCCCTTCAGAAGTTTTTGGGTTTTGCTAACTTTTATCGGAAATTTATAGCAAAATTTTCTAGTATTGCCAAGCCATTGACTGATTTGACTAAGAAGGGTGCTGATGTGTTAAATTGGTCTCCAGAGGCTGTTTCTTCCTTTCAGGAGCTGAAGCGAAGATTCACCTCCGCCCCGGTTTTGCGGCAACCTGATGTCTCACTTCCGTTCCAGGTAGAGGTGGATGCTTCTGAGATTGGTGCAGGAGCTGTTTTGTCCCAAAAGGATCGTGTAACATCTAAAATGAATCCCTGTGCTTTCTTTTCCCAAAAGTTCTCTCCATCTGAACGTAACTATGATGTGGGGAATCGGGAACTGTTGGCCATGAAATGGGCATTTGAGGAGTGGAGACATTGGTTGGAGGGAGCTAAGCATCAAGTCGTGGTCCTCACTGACCACAAGAATTTGATTTACCTAGAGTCGGCTAAGCGCTTGAACCCTAGACAGGCTAGGTGGGCCTTGTTTTTTACACGTTTTGATTTTGTGGTTTCTTTTCTTCCTGGAACTAAGAATGTCAAGGCAGACGCCCTCTCTAGGAGCTTCTTTGCTGATTCTCCTGTGGTGACCAAACCTGCTACCATCTTAGGCGAAGGGGTAGTTCTTTCTGCCATCTCGCCCGATTTGAGTCGTGCTCTGGAAGAGTTCCAGGAGGACAAACCTGAGCGTTGTCCCAGTGGAAAGTTGTACGTTCCTGACCAGTGGAAGAGGAGAGTGATGTCTGAAGTTCATTGCTCTGCTTTGGCTGGTCATCCAGGTATTTTTGGTAGTAGAGATTTGGTGAGTCGGTCTTTTTGGTGGCCCTCCTTGTCTCGTGATGTCAGGAATTTTGTGCAGTCCTGTGGGACTTGCTCCCGGTCTAAATTGTGTTCTCGCTCTAGTGGGTTGTTGATGCCTTTGCCTGTCCCCAAGAGGCCATGGACCCATATTTCAATGGATTTCATCTCTGATATGCCTGTCTCTCAAAGGATGACTGTTATTTGGGTAATTTGTGATAGGTTCTCTAAGATGGTTCATCTTGTACCACTCCCTAAGTTGCCGTCTTCCTCTGAGTTGGTACCCCTATTTTTGCAACAGGTGGTTCACTTGCACGGGATTCCTGAGAACATTGTATCTGACAGAGGAGTTCAGTTTGTGTCTAGATTTTGGAGAACTTTCTGTTCCAAGCTGGGTATTCAGTTGTCCTTCTCCTCTGCTTTTCACCCTCAGACCAATGGGCAGACAGAGAGAACAAACCAGACCTTGGAGTCATATTTGAGATGTTTTATTTCTGCTGATCAGGATGATTGGGTTTCATTTTTGCCCTTGGCCGAATTTGCTTTAAATAATAGAGCTAGTTCTGCCACTTTGATGTCACCTTTTTTTTGTAACTTTGGGTTTCATCCTCGATTTTCTTCAGGGCAGGTGGAGCCCTCTGCCTGCCCAGGTGTTGACACTGTGGTGGAGAGAATGCACCAGATCTGGGACCAAGTGGTGGATAAGTTATCTCTCTCCCAGGAAAAGGCCCAGCGGTTTTCCAACCAACATAGGACCATTGGTCCCCAGTTTAAGGTTGGTGATATGGTTTGGTTATCATCAAAAAATATTGCTATGAAGGTGGCTTCTCCTAAGTTTAAGCCTAGATTTATTGGACCTTACAAGATTTTGGAGATTATTAATCCGGTCTCTTTTCGTTTGGCTCTTCCTGTCACATTTAAAATCCATAATGTGTTCCATAAGTCTTTGTTGAAGAGGTTTGTTGAACCTGTTGTTCCTGGGGTGGCACCTCCAGACCCTGTATTGGTTGAAGGTAACATGGAATGAGGTAGAGAAAGTACTGGATTCCCGTCTGGCTAGACGTAGACTCCAGTATTTGGTTAAGTGGAAGGGTTATGGTCAGGAGGATAATTCCTGGGTCTCTGCCTCTGATATTCATGCCAAAAGATTGGTGCGTGCCTTTCATCAGGCTCACCCTGATCGCCCTGGTGGCGTGGTTGAGGGTTCGGTGACCCCTCCTCAAGGGGGAGGTACTGTTGTGAGTTCTTTTTCCCCTTTACCACTGAGGCCCGATGAACTCCCTCTTCTGGTAAAGAAAGGTAGTGAGCCTGATTATCAAGCATCTGGGCCTAATGATGATGATTGGCTGAGTGGAGTTTCTGACTGGATATAAGGCTGTCCACGCCCTGCTGCCCTGCGGGTGATTTTTCTGTGGGATCCTTGGATACCAGTCTGAATTCCTGCTCTCCTAAAGCTAAGTTTTCTGCTCTGCCTTTTGCATTTGTACTTTGTCTTTGTTTTGCTGGATTTCTGTCATTCCCTGCTGGGGGTGAGCTGAATTCCTTTAGCTCTGTCTTCAGAAAATACCTGAGTGCTGATATAGTTTTTGAAGCCTAGCTGCTTCAGGGCCTTTTTCCATATCAGCCTGTTGACTTTTGTTTTTTTCATAGGGTTTTGGCAGATTGCAGACAGCAACCATCCTATCCTGTCCTATTTTAGTTAGTTTGGGCCCCATTGTTTGCTCAGCCTATCTTTCTATCTGTGTAAGTGTTTTTTCATCTTGCTTCACCGTCATTATATGTTGGGGGCTGCCTTTTACTTTGGGGTCTGCTCTGGGGCAGTTTAGATTTCCTCTTCTGTCTTTAGGTTATGTAGTCCTCCGGCTGTGATCGAGGGGTCTAGGACCACCGTAGGAACCCCCCACCGCTACTGCTAGTTGTGTTGATAGGTTCAGGGGTCTGCAATCTGGTAGTTGCCAACTTCTCCGGTTTTCTGGACTTAGCTTCTATTTTTGTGTCTGCCTCCTACGGTGACTCGATCATAACAGGGAATTTTTCTCTCAATGGAGATGAAGCAATTGTCTGATCGTGTGGAGCAGCTCGCTGCTGAAGTGCGGGGAATTTCCGCCAATCTTGCGCATTCACATGCTGCTGAACCAAAGATTCCTTCTCCTGATGTATTTTTGGGGGATCGGTCTAAATTCTTGAATTTCAAGAATAATTGTAAATTATTTTTTGCCTTGAAGCCTAACTCGTCGGGGAACTCCGCGCAGCAGGTTAAAATTGTCATCTCTTTGCTGCGCGGCGATCCCCAGGATTGGGCGTTTTCTTTGAAACCTGATGATCCTACTCTGAATAATGTGAACGCATTTTTTCAAGCCTTGGGGTTGTTGTATGATGAACCTAATGCTATTGATCAGGCTGAAAAGACCCTGTTGGCATTAAGCATGGGTCGGGATTCGGAAGAGTTGTACTGTCAAAAATTCCGAAAGTGGGCGGTCCTTACTACCTGGAATGATGGTGCCTTGGCAGCCCTCTTTCGGAAGGGTTTGTCAGAAACTGTAAAAGATACTATGGTGGGATTTCCTGTTCCCTCTGGTCTTGACAATTCTATGTCATTAGCCATTCAGGTGGATCGGCGTTTACGTGAACGCAAAACTACACGAGAGATGTAACCACCTGTTGAACAAATGTCTGAACCTATGCAACGTGATAGAGTTTTGTCTAGGGCGCAACGTCAGGAGTTCAGAAGGCGTAATAAGCTGTGTTTTTTTGTGGAGATGCCTCTCATATTATTTCTGTCTGCCCTAAACGAGAGAAACGTTGTGCACACACGTTTTCTGTGGGTGGTGTTCAACCTAAGTTTCTTCTGGCAATTACTCTGATCTGCTCCCTGTCCACATTTTCCGCCAAGGCTTTTGTGGATTCAGGAGCAGCTCTGAACCTGATGGACTTGGATTTTGCTAAACGTTGTGGATTTCCTATGACACCTCTGCGGACGCCTATCCCTTTGAGGGGTATTGATGCTACTCCTTTGGCGAAGAATAAACCTCAGTTTTGGACCCAGGTGGTAATGCGGGTCGCCCCAAACCATCAAGAAAATTGCAGATATTTGGTGTTGCATAATTTGCATGATACCATTGTTCTGGGGTTTCCCTGGTTGCAAATCCATAATCTAGTTCTGGATTGGAAATCTTTGCCTGTGGTGAGTTGGGGTTGTCGGTGTGCCCTTAGTGATGCTCCTGTTTTCTCCACCTCTCCCCAGTCACATGATGTTCCTGACTATTTGGCTGACTTTTATGATGTATTTAGTGAGAATGAGTCTTCGTCTTTGCCTCCTCATAGGAGTTATGACTGTGCTATTGAGCTGAACCCGGGGTGTAAATTCCCCAAGGGTCGGCTTTTCAATTTATCTGTACCCGAGCACGAGGCTATGCGATCCTATATTAAGGAGGCGTTGTAGAAGGGTCATATTAGACCATCCTCTTCACCCTTAGGTGCTGGTTTTTTTTTCGTGGCTAAAATGGATGGTTCATTAAGGCCTTGTATTGACTATCGTGCCCTCAACAAAATTACTTTTAAGTATCAGTATACGTTACCCCTGATTTCTGATCTATTCTCCAGAGTTAAGGGTGCTTGCTGGTTTACCAAGCTTGACCTCAGGGGGCGTATAATCTTATTCGCATTAAGCATGGGGATGAATAGAAGACGGCATTTAATACTCCGGAGGGACATTTTGAGTACCTGGTAATGCCTTTTGGGCTCACTAATGCCCCTTCTGTCTTCCAGTGCTTCATGAACGATATATTTCGAGTAGAGTTGAGCGAAACGGGTCGAAAAATTTCAAAAGTCGCCGACTTTTGGCAAAGTCGGGTTTCATGAAACGAAACCCGACCCTAGGATGAGGTCGGCCACGAGGTCGGCGACTTACGCGCCAAAGTCGCGTTTCAAAAGTTTGTTTTGCGCTCTTTTTCAGCCAATCAGGATCCACGGACACTGTGGGCAACGTGATGACATAGGCACGGGTCACCACCATCTTTCAGAAGGGCATGCAAGTGATTGGCTTTCTATGGTGGGCGTCACAGGGGGTATAAAAGGGCGTGCACGCCGACCGCCATCTTACTTCTGCCGATCTTAGCATAGGGAGAGGTTGCTGCTGATTCTGTAGGGAGAGCGTTAGGCAGGGAAGAAGGAAAAAAAACTGCTTCTGCTGCTAGCGATTTTGCCTGTACAACACACCAGTCACTGTGTGCAGTGCAAGGGGAGGCTATATAGTGGTGTATCAGTTGTGTTGGTTGTTGGGCTGCCTTCTAAGGCTTCCTGACATTCCTGCATTGCTGTTTACCCACTGCTCCGCAAACTACTTTTTTAAAAGCAATCCCAATTTTTTTTTTTTGTCCTGCTGAGGTATTGAGCGTGCATTTTCCACACCATACAGCGGTGTACGCTCCTCACACAGTACCGTGTAACGGCTGTTATCATAGCCACAGTGACATCTTACTTCTGCCGATCTTAGCATAGGGAGAGGTTGCTGCTGATTCTGTAGGGAGAGCGTTAGGCAAGGAAGAAGGAAAAAAACTGCTTCTGCTGCTAGCGATTTTGCCTATACAACACACCAGTCACTGTGTGCAGTGCAAGGGGAGGCTATATAGTGGTGTATCAGTGGTGTTGGTTGTTGGGCTGCCTTCTAAGGCTTCCTGACATTCCTGCATTGCTGTTTACCCACTGCTCCGCAAACTGCTTTTTTAAAAGCAATCCCAATTTTTTTTTTTTGTCCTGCTGAGGTACTGAGCGTGCATTTTTTCACACCATACAGCGGTGTACACTCCTCACACAGTACCGTGTAACGGCTGTTATTATAGCCACAGTGAAGCTATCAGTGTGTCACTCTGTGAGAATAAGTCGAGGACATGTTCCGTTCTTACAGACCTGCACTCTAGGGAGATTCCTATTCTGCCCAATTCTACATACACCTTGTAGTTTGTGAAACACTAGCCAATTTCTGCCTGTGACAGCGCTCAGATATTCAGTGGGCCTCACACAATCCAAAAGTGTCCAGTGTCCACTAGTGTGTGCAGAAATTCAAAATGTCCCTTATCCTCTAGTCACTTTGGTCACAGCTGTGCCATCGAGCCTGTGACAGCGCTCAGATATTCAGTGGGCCTCACACAATCCAAAAGTGTCCAGTGTCCACTAGTGTCTGCAGAAATTCAAAATCTCCCTTATCCTCTTGTCACTTTGGTCACAGCTGTGCCATTGAGCCTGTGACAGCGCTCAGATATTCAGTGGGCCTCACACAATCCAAAAGTGTCCAGTGTCCACAAGTGTCTGCAGAAATTCAAAATCTCCCCTGTCCTATAGACACCTTGTACCTTGTTTTACATTACTATATAGTTTGTTGGATTTTGTCTACATTTCTACCAAAAATGAGGAAGGCTGGTGGAAGAGGCCGTGGAATTGGGCGGGGGTTGGCAGCTGGTAATGATGGTGTTGGTGGTGGATTTGATGGTAGTGGCAAGAGCAAAATAGGACCGAATGCAGGAGGTGTTGAGCCTGCGTCATCATCTGGCTCCATAAGGCTTCGAAGGCTTAGTTTTCTAGGAGTTGGCAAACCGCTTTTAAAGCCAGAGCATCAGGAAAAAGTTTTGTCTTACATTACTGACTCAGCCTCCAGCTCTATCGCCTCCTCTTCTGAAGTTTTAAAAAGTAAAAGCACTGAGTCATCATTGGAGGCTCATGTTCATGAACCACACCTTTCCTTGTGTCCTTCACCACAACCAA
Organism: Dendrobates tinctorius; assembly: GCF_039654945.1. Taxonomy (NCBI): domain Eukaryota; kingdom Metazoa; phylum Chordata; class Amphibia; order Anura; family Dendrobatidae; genus Dendrobates; species Dendrobates tinctorius. The sequence continues at coordinate 14,941,233 of NW_027361814.1, read as the reverse complement.
GATTGAAGGATGACACAGGCCATACTACTGATTACTCCATGGAGCTGTTTTCACATACCATGCCTGGATTATCAAGTGAAATGGTGAATTACCCAGGCCAAGATGAATCTGACATGGAGTGCACTGATGCACAGCCGCTGATGGATGATTCTGCTGGTACATTCACTCAGAGCACTACATTGTCCTCGCAGTGTACAGAGCCAGATTCTGACCCTGATGAGACTCAGGTGCCCCTTCCCGCACACTATACCACCATACACGGTGACACAGAGGAAGGTGCACATGACATAGAAGAGGAGGTGATGGATGACCCAGTTGTTGACCCAGATTGGCATCCATTGGGGGAAGAGGGTGCTGCTTCCAATAGCTCAGATGAGGAGCATCCACAGCAGACATCGACATCGCAACAGCTGTTATCTGGCAGGCCCGGAGCACTCCAAAGACAGGTTCCAAACATCAAAAGAGTTGCTGGACAGCTTGTCCAGACGGTCAAAAGATCACAGCGTGCTAGGCCGCAAAATGTCTGCCAAAGTAGGAAGAGTGCAGTGTGGCACTTTTTTGAACAAAATCCTCATGATCAGGCCAAGGTTATCTGTAAGAAGTGCGCAAAGACCTTTAGCCGAGGGAAAAATCTGAAAAATTTGAATACCAGTTGCATGCTTAGACATTTAACCAGCATGCACTTGCAAGCGTGGACACAACACCAAACCTCAAGTGCCACATGTGCAACTGATCACAACGAAGGTAGTCAGCAACGCTACATTGTTTCCCCCACTGTAAGCCCACCGGTTAGCACAGAAGCAAATGTTGAGGTGTCGTTGCAAGGCCAAAGCAGTCAGGGAATCCCACTGTTATATCAACGAAAGACTGATTCTAGGCCATCAGAAAGAACACCAACTCCATCACCATCATCAACCCTCTCTCAGTCTGCCCTGTCCACCGCTACTTCCACCATATGCAGCTCTCAAGTCCAGCTCACCCTCCCAGACACTATGAGTAGGTCAAGAAAGTACTCAGTCTCTCATCCACGTACACTGGGTTTGAACGCCCACATTGCCAAACTAATCTCGTTTGAGATGATGCCCTTTCGGTTGGTGGAAAGCAAAGCTTTCCGCGAACTCATGGCCTATGCAGTACCACGCTATGACCTACCCAGTCGCCACTTCTTCTCTCGCAAAGCCATCCCAGCCCTCCACCATCATGTGAAAGACCGCATTGTCCATGCACTCAAGCAGTCAGTGAGCGGAAAGGTGCACCTCACAACTGATGCATGGTCCAGTCGGCATGGCCAGGGCCGTTACGTGTCCATCACTGCGCACTGGGTTAATGTGGTGGATGCAGGGTCCACAGGGGACAGCGGTGGTGGGACAGTGCTGTCTAGCCCACGGTATAGGAAACAGTTGGCTGTAGGCGTTCGACCCTCCTCCTCCTCCTCCTCCAGAAGCGAAAGCTCATCCACAAAGCGCAGTCGTACGAGCACTCCATCTGCAGCTGCCACTGTTGCACACGATGTGTCCCCCTATCGAGCAGCTAGTGGAAAGCGTCAGCAGGCTGTGTTGCAGATGATGTGTTTGGGTGACAGACACACCGCCGAGGTGCTGGCCGAGTACTTTCAGCGACAAACTGAGTCATGGCTGGGCAGTGTACATCTTGAGGCAGGCAAGGTAGTTAGTGATAACGGCCGTAATTTTGTGGCAGCCATAGCCCTTTCAAAACTCAGCCACATACCTTGCTTGGCTCACACCTTGAACCTGGTGGTGCAGTGCTTCCTCAAAAATTATCCAGAGTTAACAGCCCTGCTCCAGAAGGTGCGAAGACTGTGCGCGCACATCCGCCGGGCGCCTGTACACTCCGTTCGTATGCAGAAGCTGCAGCGATTGCTCCACCTTCCCAACCACAACCTCATTATCGACATTGCAACAAGGTGGAACTCCACCCTGCACATGGTGGAGCGGCTGTGCGATCAGAGGCAGGCCATAATGCATTTGTGGGAGGATACACGGCCAGGCACTTTGAGAGCAGACATGGAGTTGACAGGTGTGCAGTGGTCGAAGCTGAAAGACCTCTGTAAAGTCCTTCAGTGTTTTGAGGAATGCACACGGCTGGTAAGCGCAGACGACGTGATCCTAAGCATGAGCATCCCACTTATGCGTCTGCTCATGCAAACTTTGACGCACCTTAAGGAGCAGGCGTCTGCATCCAATGTTGATGAGGAGGGAATCCTTGATGACATTCAGCCATTGTCTGCTCAGGGACCTCTCCTGGACGAGGTGGAGGAAGAAGAGGAGGAGGATGATGATGGGGATGATTACTTAGGGGAGGAGGATGCATCTCATGGGGCAAGTGAAAATGTTGGCATGGCAAGGTCTGGTGCAGGGTTTGTGCGTGACTGGAGGGATGTGGATTTGCCAGAAAGTGCTCCTCCAACCAGCACTCGCAGTGCATCATTGACACCGGGAACATTGGCCCACATGTCAGATTACGCCTTGCAGATCCTAAAAAGGGACCCCCGCATTGCCAAAATGATGAACGATGACGACTACTGGTTGGCCAGCATCCTGGATCCACGCTATAAAGGCAAATTACAAAACATCATGCCACAGGAGAACCTTGACCTAATATTGGCTAATAAACAAGCAACTCTGGTAAATCGGTTGCTTGAGGCATTCCCAGCACACAGCAGCGGTGATGGTTCACACACGAGCCGTACGGGCCGGGGGCAGCTTGGCAGAGGTGTTCGTGGTGCACACAGCAGAAGTGGCGTTTTAGACAGGGGTTTCATGACAATGTTGTGGACTGATTTTTCAAGTACCGCTCACACAACTGGTAATACTGCATCGATGGAAAGTGACAGGAGACAGCAGTTGTCAACTATGGTTACAAACTACTTTTCCTCCCATATCGATGTTCTCCCACACAGGTCATTCCCCTTTGACTATTGGGCCGCTAAACTGGACACCTGGCCTGAATTGGCACAATATGCCTTACAGGAGCTCGCTTGCCCAGCTGCAAGTGTGCTATCGGAAAGAGTCTTCAGTGCAGCTCGATCAATCCTGACAGAAAAAAGGACCCGTCTGTCAACCCAAAATGTGGATGATCTAACCTTCATTAAAATGAACCACGCATGAGTTTCCAAGGATTTTGTCCCACCTTCCCCTGATGACACATAGGGTGACAGAAAAATGGCTTGCTTTGGTCCACCTTTTCCTGGGACTTGACCTATTTCACCTTTTGCATCAGCTGAATGTCCAACATCAACATATGCCACTTTCTAAAACTCCCTAACTGTGCTGCCTCCCCCCCCATGGCCGGGGTCACCACCTAGCGCACGACACCGTGCGAGTGCCGTTGCCCTGGACAGGTGGATAGGCTGTCTCTTGGGCGCGGGCACTGGCACAGGGTCCCTCATAGTGCAATCAAGTGTCTCTGACGGTGGTGGTGCACACCCGCCATCAGACACACCGCCGTACTATGAGGGGCCCAGTGCCAGTACCGACGCCCACGAGTGGGCCCCCCTTGCTTGGGCAGGGCCCCAGCATTTGCAATCTTTACCTCTCCCTGCTCCTCCGCTGTGTACTCTGGGCCGTCAAATCCATACTGTGCCTGACACCATCTGAGCCTGCCTCCTGATGTATAGACATATATTTTGAATGTGTACGCTATCCATACATGTTATCTGGGGATACGGTACCCTTTCTCACCTTTGTGCAATCACGTGTAATCCATACTGGGCCTAACACCGTCTGAGCCTGCCTCCTGATGTATAGACATATATTTTGAATGTGTACGCTATCCATACATGTTATCTGGGGATACGGTACCCTTTCTCACCTTCGTGCAATCACGTGCAAGCCATACTGGGCCTAACACCGTCCAAGCCTGCCTCCTGATGTATAGACATATATTTTGAATGTGTACGCTATCCATACATGTTATCTGGGGATACGGTACCCTTTCTCACCTTTGTGCAATCACGTGTAATCCATACTGGGCCTAACACCGTCTGAGCCTGCCTCCTGATGTATAGACATATATTTTGAATGTGTACGCTATCCATACATGTTATCTGGGGATACGGTACCGTTTCTCACCTTTGTGCAATCACGTGCAAGCCATACTGGGCCTAACACCGTCTGAGCCTGCCTCCTGATGTATAGACATATATTTTGAATGTGTACGCTATCCATACATGTTATCTGGGGATACGGCACCCTTTCTCACCTTTGTGCAATCACGTGTAATCCATACTGGGCCTAACACCATCTGAGCCTGCCTCCCTATGTATAGACATATATTTTGAACGCTATCCATACATGTTATCTGGGGATACGGTACCCTTTCTCACCTTCGTGCAATCACGTGCAAGCCATACTGGGCCTATCACCGTCTAAGCCTGCCTCCTGATGTATAGTCATATATTTTGAATGTGTCCGCTATCCATACATGTTATCTGGGGATACGGTACCCTTTCTCACCTTTGTGCAATCACGTGTAATCCATACTGGGCCTAACACCGTCTGAGCCTGCCTCCTGATGTATAGACATATATTTTGAATGTGTACGCTATCCATACATGTTATTTTTGGATACGGTACCCTTTCTCACCTTTGTGCAATCACGTGTAATCTATACTGGGCCTGAGAACGGCTGGCGAGCTATTAAGCAAGCTACAGCACCTGTGGTTTGCACACGTAAGTTTTTCATTTTTTCAGGAATGACGGTTAGGCCTAATTCCGGAACTGCGGTTGACCTGCACTTACTGGGAAATCATCGTTCGCGGGTAATAATTTTAATCACAGATCCCCATCACTAACGTTGTTCAGCGGGTTATCTGCACCTGTAAGCGACAAACGCTGGCCTTTTCAGTGTAGCGCACATGAAGCCACGGACATGTAAGGGCATGACCCACCAGTTATTGGCCAATCTCATGTGCCAGAGCCTCACGTGTCCCTCTAGTAAGCCGGACTCGGACATGACGGAGTCTCGTTCGTTAACGGAATTAAGCTTGCAATGTGTGCATCTTTTCTGTAGCTTGCATGGTTGAGGTTTCCCAGGTGGTAATTAAACCGTAGGCTCCACTCCTGGTGGTGCCCTTCTAGACATTCCTTTAAGGTTCAGCTTTGCAACCATACTGCCCACATAAAACAAACACTTTGCCTTCATGAACGCTGTTTGGAGGGTCATGACTCGTGGGAATAACGCCGCCCAATCAGTTAACCTGCTAGAGAGATCCTTCGTTGCTCGCAAGCATGACATCACACTCCCTAGGAGGAAGGTAATGCCACTGTGGCGACCGTACTCCTGGGGGCGACACAAGTGCACTGATGCCCAGCCACTGCTCGATGAATCTGCTGGTACATTGACCCAGACCACTACATTCCCCTCGCATGCTACACGGCCTGAATCTGACCCTGAGGAAACTCAGGTTACCCTTCCCATATACAGTTCCATCTTACACGGTGACAAAGAGGAAGCTGCAGATGAAAGTGCAGGTTCGGCCCACCCGCCATCAGACACACCACCGTACTATCAGGGGCCCTGTGCCAGTGCCGTCGCCAACGAGTGGGCCCCCCCTGCTTGCTCAGGATCACAGCACTTGCAAGGTTGAAATACTGTGCAGTGAGATGGAAGATGGGGACGACGAGGAGTCCAGACTAGTACAGGGATTCCCTAGCGAGGAGACTTATTTCATTGTTTTCAATGTTGGGACAGCAATTTTTGGGGAGCACTATACTCTGGAGAAAGATGGGGCCCACCATACACTGGAACATTCCAAAGGTGGACATCAGACACTGGAGCAGCATTTACAGGGCCCATTATACACTAGAGCATTAGAAATGGGGCCCATTATGTTTGGAGCATTATTTGGGCCCATAAGACAGTGGAGCTTCATCCATGGGGACCAACATATACTGTAGCATTATGTGGAGCTCATCATATACTGTTTCAAACATTATATGGGACCAATGATTCTGTATGGAGAAAAAGATGGGCCTCGTCATGAGATGTAAAAAGTGAAGTATTTTTCATTGTACTATACCGCTATTTCTCTGCCGTATCGGAGCATGATGAGTTGTGGTATGTGTTAAAGGGGCGCTCTTTCGCCCAGGGCACATGAAAACCTGGAGCCAGCCCTCCCCCCCACAACTTTAGCCAAATAACCCCCATTTTTCAGTGCTTAACTTGTATTATGAAGTTAATTAAGGTTGACAAGCTTAAGTAAGAAGAATTGATGCTTTTGGCATTCAAATGGGCACTGTAGGTGTGTTTCCTGTCCTCCTCTCACTGCCGACTTTTATACCCCATTGACTTACATTGGGTTTCGTGTTTCGGGACGACCCCGACTTTTCCCTATAATCAGACGATCTTGCTCGACCCGACTTTTGGAAAAGTCGGGTTTCACGAAACGAAACTCGACCCTAAAAAAACAAAAGTTGCTCAACTCTAATTCCGAGACTTTGTGGATAAATTTTTGATTATCTATCTGGATGATATTTTGATCTTCTCCAAGAATTGGGACTCTCATGTGGAACATGTTCGGACTGTGTTCCCGATTTTGAGGGAGAATTCCCTGTATGTCAAGGGATCGAAATGCCTTTTTGGGGTACAGAGGATTTCATTTTTGGGATTTATTTTGTCTCCGTCAACTATTGAAATGGACCCGGCCAAGGTACAGGCCATTTATGATTGGGTTCAGCCCACTTCTTTGAAGGCCCTCCAGAAGTTTTTGGGTTTTGCTAATTTTTATCGGAAATTTATAGCTAATTTTTCTGGTATTGCCAAGCCATTGACGGATTTGACTAGGAAGGGTGCTGATGTGCTGAATTGGTCTCCGGAGGCTGTTTCTTCCTTTCAAGAGCTGAAGCGAAGATTCACTTCTGCTCCGGTTTTGCGTCAACCTGATGTCTCACTCCCGTTTCTGGTGGCGGTGGACGCTTCTGAGATTGGTGCAGGAGCGGTGTTGTCCCAAAAAGATCCTGTGACATCTAAAATGAATCCTTGTGCTTTCTTTTCCCGAAAGTTCTCCCCATCCGAACGTAACTATGATGTGGGGAATCGGGAACTGTTGGCCATGAAATGGGCATTTGAGGAGTGGAGACATTGGTTGGAGGGAGCCAAACACCAAGTCGTGGTCCTTACTGACCACAAGAATTTGATTTACCTGGAGTCGGCCAAGCGCTTGAATCCTAGACAGGCTAGGTGGGCCTTGTTTTTCACACGTTTTGATTTTGTGGTCTCTTTTCTTCCGGGCACTAAGAATGTCAAGGCAGATGCCCTCTCTAGGAGTTTCCTTGCTGATTCTCCTGTTGTGACTAAGCCTGCTACCATCTTAGGCGAGGGGGTAGTTCTTTCTGCCATCTCGCCTGATTTGAGACGTGCTCTGGAAGAGTTTCAGGAGGACAAACCTGAGCGTTGTCCCAGTGGAAAGTTGTATGTTCCTGACCAGTGGAGGAAGAGAGTGATGTCTGAAGTTCATTGCTCTGCATTGGCTGGTCATCCAGGTATTTTTGGAACTAGAGATCTGGTGAGTCGATCTTTTTGTTGGCCCGCCTTGTCTCGTGATGTCAGGAATTTTGTGCAGTCCTGTGGGACTTGCTCCCGGTCTAAACCTTGTTCTCGCTCTAGTGGCTTGTTGATGCCTTTGCCGGTGCCCAGGAGGCCATGGACCCATATTTCAATGGATTTTATCTCTGATATGCCTGTCTCTCAAAGAATGACTGTTATTTGGGTGATTTGTGATAGATTCTCTAAGATGGTCCATCTTGTACCACTCCCTAAGTTGCCATCTTCCTCTGAGTTGGTGCCCTTGTTTTTGCAACAGGTGGTTCGCTTGCACGGGATTCCTGAGAACATTGTATCTGACAGAGGAGTTCAGTTTGTGTCTAGATTTTGGAGGACTTTCTGTTCCAAGCTGGGAATTCAGTTGTCCTTCTCCTCTGCGTTTCACCCTCAGACCAATGGGCAGACGGAGAGAACAAACCAGACCTTGGAGTCATATTTGAGATGTTTTATTTCTGCCGATCAGGACGATTGGGTTTCATTTGTGCCCTTGGCCGAATTTGCTTTAAATAATAGAGCTAGTTCTGCCACTTTGATGTCACCTTTTTTTTGTAACTTTGGTTTTCACCTTCGATTTTCTTCAGGGCAGGTGGAGCCTTCTGCCTGCCCAGGTGTTGACACTGTGGTGGAGAGAATGCTCCAGATCTGGGACCAAGTAGTGGATAAGTTGTCTCTCTCCCAGGAAAAGGCCCAGCGGTTTTCCAACCGGCGTAGGTCCGTTGGTCCCCAGTTTAAGGTGGGTGATATGGTTTGGTTGTCATCAAAAAATATCGCTATGAAGGTGGCTTTTCCTAAGTTTAAGCCTAGATTTATTGGACCTTACAAGATTTTAGAGATTATTAATCCGGTCTCTTTTCGGTTGGCTCTTCCTGTCACATTTAAAATTCATAATGTGTTTCATAAGTCCTTGTTGAAGAGGTTTGTTGAACTAGTAGTTCCTGTGGTGGCTCCTCCTGACCCTATATTGGTTGAAGGTAACATGGAATATGAGGTAGAGAAGATACTGGATTCCCGTCTGGCTAGACGGAGACTCCAGTATTTGGTTAAGTGGAAGGGTTATGGTCAGGAGGATAATTCCTGGGTCTCTGCCTCTGATATTCATGCCGAAAGATTGGTGCGTGCCTTTCATCGGGCTCACCCGGATCGCCCTGGTGGCATGGATGAGGGTTCGGTGACCCCTCCTCAAGGGGGAGGTACTGTTGTGAGTTCATTTTTCCCTTCACCATTGAGGTCTGATGAACTCCCTCCTCTAGTGAAGGAAGGTAGTGAGACTGATTACCAAACACCTGGGCAGCTAGATGATGACTGGGTGGCTGGAATTGAAGACTGGATATAAGGCTGCCGACGCCCTTCTTCCTGGCTGGTGATTTTCCTGCTGGATTCTTGGAGACCAGTCTGATTCCTGCATCTCAAAGCTAAGTTTTTCTGCTCTGCTTTGTACTCTTCAGTTTTGTTCTTGTTTTGCCTTGCTTTTTGGGAGTTCTGCCATCCCTGGCCGGGGGTGAGCTGAATTCCATTTTTGTCTCTGATCTGTTGATATTTTGCTCTGTCTTCAGAATATACCTGAGTGCTGATAGTCTTTTTGAAGCCTAGCGACTTCAGGGCCTGTTTTTCCTATCAGTCGGTTGGCTCATTTTGATAGGGTTTTTGCAGATGGCAGACAGCAGCTTTCCTATCCTGTCCTATGTAGTTAGCTTGGGCCCCATCATTTGCTCAACCTATCTTTCTATCTGTGTTAGTGTTTTCATCTTGCTTCACCATCATTATATGTTGGGGGCTGCCTATTGCTTTGGGGTCTGCTCTGGGGCAGTTTCGTTTTTCCCCTTTCTGTCTTTAGGCTATATAGTTCTCCGCCTGTGATCGAGGGGTCTAGGGCTCCATAGGAACCCCCCACGGCTACTGCTAGTTGTTGTGGATAGGTTCAGGGGTCTGCAATCTGATAGCTGCCAACCTCTCTGGTTTTTCTGGACTTAGCTGGTATTTTGTTTTTTCCTCCTTCGGTGACTCATCATAACAGAGGACGCTGCAAATTCATACAATACATGCCCAGCAAGCCAGCCAAGTACGGAATAAAAATCTTCTGGATGTGTGATTCTGCAAATTATTATGGCATAAATGGCATAATCTACTGTGGCAAAGAGGTTGGTGCACCAGTACAGAAGGATCTGGAGTCTGAAATAGTCAAATCTCTTGCTGCTCCAATATTCAATTCAGGTAGAAACATCACCATGGACAATTATTTCACCAACTTGTTGGTACTATAAAGCAAAACAGATGAGAAATTCCAGCAGCACTCAAACACAATCGTCAGCGAGCACTTTATGAGAGTGTCTTTGGATTCAATAACAAAGCGTCTTTGGTATCTTACAAGGCGAAGAAGGAGAAATCTGTAATTTTACTCAGTACCATGCATCACAATTGCAGTGTTGACAGCAATAACCAAAAATTGAAACCAGAAATCATCCTGCATTACAATGCAACAAAAGGAGGTGTAGATAAAATGGATGAGATGGTGGGAGAATATTCGTGTAAGAGGCAAACAAAACGATGGCCTGTAGTACTATTTTCAAATATGCTTGAAGTAGCAGCCCTAAATTCATTCATTATTTATACAGAAACTCATCCGGAATTTCATGCACAGAGGAAGGACAGGAGACACATATTCTTGAAGGACCTTTGTCATGAACTTGTAATGCCTCACATGATAGAGCGAAGCGACTTGAAATGCTTGCCAAAGCAAACTAAAGAAGCAATGAAACGGTGTGGCGTACAGTTTCAGATTATTCCAGAGCCAGGAGAAAGAAAACGATAGCGTTGTTTCATGTGTCCAAGAAACATAGAGAGGAAAACTGAGCGATATTGTTCCACTTGTAAGGAAACTGTTTGCAAAGAACACTCTTCTGAAAAAATAACATGTCAGAATTGTTTGGAAGACTAATATAATAGAAAAGAAAGTTAGAATAAAAATGTAGCTGCAGCTAGTTTGCTATAGATTTCTATGCGTTTTTGTGTGTTTTCATGTCTTTGCGTGAAATTTGGGAAAAAAAAAAGATTTTTTGGTGTTTTCTGTGAAAAATTATCATTAAAATTTTGTCCACTATTCATATTTTATTGAGCAATTTTGAAATAAACTTGTGAAAGTTATTTAAGTGCGTTTTTCTACATTATGTGCATGGGGGCCTAAAAGGCCCCCAATACGTTAATATGTATATTTTTAACGTCATGCATTCTAGGGTTAATAAAAAAACATAATACTATCACCATAAGTGCTATTATACACAGGCGATCTGTACTTAGCATGTAGTGTCTGTGTACAGGTAATACAGTGTGACATTATGCACAGGACCTCTGTATATAGTGCCAGTGTACAGGTAATACAGTGATCACTGGTGACATTGTACAAAGGCACTCTGTATATAGTGTATAGGTAATAAAGTGATCACTAGTGACATTATACACAGGAGCTCTGTATATAGTGTCAGTGTACAGGTAATAAAGTGATCACTGGTGACATTATGCACAGGACCTCTGTATATAGTGCCAGTGTACAGGTAATACAGTGATCACTGGTGACATTGTACAAAGGCACTCTGTATATAGTGTATAGTGTACAGGTAATACAGTGACCACTGGTGACATTATACACAGGAGCTCTGTATATAGTGTCAGTGTACAGGTAATAAAGTGATCACTGGTGACATTATACACAGGAGCTCTGTATATAGTGTTAGTGTACAGATAACACAGTGATCACTGGTGACATTGTACAAAGGCACTCTGTATATAGTGTATAGTGTCAGTGTACAGGTAACACACTGACTCACCATTGCCGTCTCTAGGTGAAGTCCTTCATCTTTGTTTTTCATCTTTCATCCAGCACACACCGCCATCACATCTTCCAGCCAGGGCTCGTCTCTGCAGGAAATAACACAGTTATCTAGAGCTCCACTTGCAGAACACATTACTTATTTTTTTCCCAACTTCTACACTTCACCAAATGGAGAAAAAAAGGCGACATAGTGTCGCTCTGCACAGTAACAGGACCGCCCCCCATTTAACCTTCGTCCCGCTGAGTAGGTACAATTGTAACTATTCCGCTTTAAAATTGCAATAACTTTTTTTTCGAAAAGCCGTAGAGGGCTGAAATTTCGTGACATCTCTGCAGTTTTGGTCCAGAATATATTGGCCAAATTTCAATAAAATATCTCCACCCCCTTCCGAGATAAGGGGTCGAGATATTTTTGCATCCATAACAAGCTGCATAGGTACAAATGTACCCTCATATATTTTGAATGAAGATAATGCAAGGAAAAAAGAATAATATTTTTTTAATGATAATGCTATTTTATTACTATAAACAAGTAAAGCAACTGTTCATTTACATTATAAAAGAAAATGTAAGAAACTTTTTTTATTGATTTTCTTCGCAAGTAATGCATGTTGTCTTTGCTACCGAGTGTTCATCGCAAATGGGTTTCACACAAACCACACAAGACTTTCTAGTCTTACGTTGTTTTCGCCTCAGGTCTCGGCAGACATAGCAACTACCAACAAGAAGGGAGGGTCCATGACTACCATGAGGTATTTGAGGGCCAGCTGCTGCTTGCGATGCTACCAGAATGCATCGTCCAAGCACCATTTCTACTGCACCTCGAAGAAAATGGTTTCTCATCAACATTCGGTTTGTACTATGATCTTCAATTGCAGGCATACACAGCTGATTTGCGAGATATTTCAGGACTTTCTTCGTTGATCCTTTGTCCTGAAGCTTGGATTGTGTTCTCTGTAGATGATGTAGAATGCTAACCCAGTGACGTCAATCATATTGTAGAAAAATGCCAGAGGCCAACGTAATGTTCGTCGTTTCACAGTGTACTCTCCCAACATTTTATCCATAACATCAACTCCGCCTTTTGTTTTGTTGTAGTATTTTATCATCTCTGGCTTGGCTGCTAGTGTCTCTTCAACTTCTCCCGTCATGTGCATAGATGATAGAAGCACGACTGATTTGTTCTTCTTTGGTACATATGAACAGACTGTTGCATCATGATTGTAGGCAAAATTTGTCAAGTTTACAGGCCTTTCTTTGGAAGGCTGCATGTTGCTAGGTAGGAACCTTTTGTTTTTTTCTCACTGTACCAACTAGTGTCATGTTCCAGGAGTTCAACACCTTAGCTAGTTACATGGTTGTAAAGAAGTTATCGGTGGTGACATTTCTTCCAGAGCCTTTATACGAGCTCACTAGGTCCAATACTGTTCGTTCACCAATGTTTACTTGTCGAGGACCATCAGTTGGTTTCCCGGTGTAGAGCTGACCTTGTAATGGGTAGGCATTTGACGAGTCACAAGCCCAGAAAATCTTTATGCCATATTTAGCTGGTTTTGAAGGTATATACTGGGTAAATTTAGTATTGCCTCTAAATGGAAGTAATTGCTCGTCGACGGTGATACAATTATATGGCTTGTAGGCTCTCTTCAGATTTCTGTTCAGCATTGTCCAGATGTCCCGTTTTGGTGCAGCTTTATCTGTTTGCACATGTTCTGCACGTGTATTTTCGTTGTCAAATCTGATAAATCTGAGTATCATCTTGAAGCGGTCACGAGACATGACTGCACGTATAAGAGGCAGAGCAGCAACATTTCACATTTCCTCCAGATTCTCTTTGTTGTCTCTGTGCACACCAGCAGCAATCAGTATGCCCAAAAATGCATGGAGTTCAGTTTCAGTAAATTGCTTGAATGTTTTTTGTGGTGGCCGTTCAGAAGAATCAGGAAAACGTTGTACCAGTTCGTTGTTGTAAGCATCACAAACTCTCTTGGCCTTTCGATTCATTTCTCGTAATATGATGTCACACATCTCGGGAGTCATGATTGACTTGAATAGCTCTTTTGCTGTATACAGGTTGCTGATTGCTGCAGGGCCACCTTTTTGTCGTAGGACATTACGAGATTTTGTTTGTGCATTTGGCAGTGGATCACTACACCATTGAGTTTTATCCTTAGCAGTCCAAATGTCGCCTGCACTTTGAGGCACAGACTCATCCTCAACACTTTCGTCTGAGTCGTATTCTTTTTCCTGCTCTATGACCATTTCTTGTTCAATGTCTGAATCTTCTTCAGTAACATCCACTTGTAGTACATGGTTTTCATCATCAGATGCAACATATGGTTCTTCCTCATGCTCAGAATCAGATTCTTCTAGCATTCGCATTATTTCATCAGACGTAAATCTGTAAATATGAAAAAATGAAAAATAAATAATTTTCCGAAATACTACACAATACTACATTATTGGCTTTTCACAAAATGATACTAACCTGCAAACACGTTTTCTTGGATTATGGCGGAAACTAGATCCAGCATCACTATCACTCATGATGACTTGGTAGATTAATTTTGGCTTCGTAATTTAGTTCAGTAACACGTGGCAAGTAGAATGAAACTCGATTCTAAAGTGCAGATAAAAAAGTAAATTATTTCTAGTGATAATTATTTATAAATGTCATTTATATATTATGTAAACCGTATACGGTTTCAGAATTTTCATTCCATCTTCGACTGTTTTTTCGACCAATAGGAAAGTTGTAACAGAGCCACTATCTTTATTTTGTGCTGAATATAAGTAAAACATCGTAAACCAATATGTAGATACTAATTATTATCCATTTTTCGTATAAAAATCATACCTATAGTGATAAGTTTCATACAAAATATATGTAAGCCAAGTCCAGGCTCAAAGACAATTTCTGACTGTTCTGTCCCCACATAAGGCGAATGAAGGTATAACTGGCTGTTAGATGCTGTGAGACTTTCCTACCTTCGTATCCAAGAAATTGAAGACTTCACAAGCCTAGAAATGTGTGTGCTCACAGCAATGAGATGAACAGCAAAATGGCTACTGAGAGGAGGGAGGCAGGAAGAGAAGTAGAAGCCACTCCCAGTTTGAATCAACTTAATTGACAGCAACATAAGTGAGCAGTAACAACACTGGCCAATAGATATCAGCATAACATTTGTAGCTGAATGAACTTTAGTTTCTGAAACCAAGTAAAGGAGAAAGTCTTCCCACAGTGGAGGTATATAGGAAGGTACAATTGTACCTCTGCAGACTGTTAACGTTGTAAAATTATGCAGCCTAACGAAGGTTAAAACAGTATCCTCAAAAAAATAAAATAAATACATCACTGCAGTAATAATATCCCTTAATTAGCCCCTATGGTAATAATATCCCCCATCCTGGCCCCCGTGTGTCTCATTCCTGGCTTCAGCCATATTTTCTCTCATCCTGCCCTCATGAGTATCCATTCTGCCCCATATGATCTCCCGATCCTGCCACGTCTACATCGTATCCATCATGCCCCATGATCCTGCACCATGTGTCTCCCATCTTGCCCCCTGTGTCTCACATTCTGCCCCGTCCTGTGTCTCACTTACACATTCTGCCCCTCCTGTGTCTTACTGTCACATTCTGCCCCCGTGCCTCATTCTGCCCCTCCTGTGTCTCACTGTCACATTCTGCCCCTCCTGTGTCCTATTTTCACATTCTGCCCCTTCTTGTGTCTTACTGTCACATTCTGCCCCCTCCTGTGTCTTACTGTCACATTCTGCCCCTTCCTGTGTCTCACTGTCGCATTCTTCCCCCTCCTGTGTCTCACTGTCACATTCTGCCCCTTCCTGTGTCTCACTGTTGCATTCTGCCCCCTCCTGTGTCTGTCACATTCTGCCCCCTCCTGTGTCTCACTGTCACATTCTGCCCCATGTCTTGCCTTCTGCCCCCTCCTGTGTCTCACTGTCACATTCTACCCCCTGCTGTGTCTTACTGTCACATTCTGCCCCCATGTCTTGCATTCTGCCCCCATGTCTCACTTTCTGCTCCCTCCTGTGTCTCGCTGTCAAATTCTGCCCCATCCTGTCTTACTGGCACATTCTGCCCCCATGTCTGCATTCTGCCCCCATTATGTCTGCATTCTGCCCCCATCATGTCTTGCATACTGCCCCATCATGTCTTGCATTCTGCCCCCATCATGTCTTGCATTCTGCCTCCATGTCTTGCATTCTGCCCCATCATGTCTGCATTCTGCCCCATCATGTCTGCATTCTGCCCCCATTATGTCTGCATTCTGCCCCCATCATGTCTGCATTCTGCCCCCATCATGTCTGCATTCTGCCCCCATCATGTCTGCATTCTGCCCCCATCATGTCTTGCATTCTGCCCCCATCATGTCTTGCATTCTGCCCCCATCATGTCTTGCATTCTGCCCTTATCATGTCTTGCATTCTGCCCCATCATGTCTTACATTCTGCCCCCATCATGTCTGCATTCTGCCCCATCATGTCTGCATTCTGCCCAATCATGTCTTGCATTTTGCCCCCATCATGTCTGCATTTTGCCCCCATCATGTCAGCATTCTGCCCCCATGTCTTGCATTCTGCCCTCATTTCTCCATATTTGCCCCTATGTGTCTGCAATCCTGCCCCGAGTCCATTCTGCCAGGGAAACATATTGCCCCTTTCAAACATAAAATAAAAACTTTTTTCTTACCTGGCCTCATTCCTGCATTGAAGATGGAGCTGCAGCTGTGTGAGCTGAGCTGAAAGGACCTATGGTGACATCATCGTCATGTGATCAGGGGGCGGGCTGATCAATGGTGAAGGCCTGTGGTAATGATGATGTCACCACAGGTCCTTCAGCTCTTCTGTAGCTCTGATGTCAGCCGCTGTAGCGGCTCTGCTGATGTGTGCGCTGCAGGCCCGGCCGCAGCGCACACTTGGACCCGCCTGGTGCCCCATGACACGCAGCACTTGGGGCCCGATAACTGGAGGCACAGGAGCGGGGCCCCTAATCTGCAGGGCCCTCTTCTGTACTGCTGTTCACGGGGCCCCATACAGCAGTAAGGTGTTATGAATGAGTCACCGAGGAGAAAAAAAAAAACAAAACAAGCTAAGTCACAGAAAACCAAAGAGGTTGGTAACTATGCAGATTGCAGATCCTTGATCCTAACCACACAACTAGCAGCAGCCATGGAGCATACCTACGATGGTCCTAGACGCTTCGTCACAGCTAGAGGACTAATTAAGCCTGAAGCAAGAAAAGGGAAAAACTAACTGCCCCAGAGCAGACCCCAAAGGAAAGATAGCCCCCACACATGTATTGACAGTGAAACAAGATGAAAGCACAAACACAGGCAGGAAAATAGGCTGAGCAAACGATGGGGCCCAAACTAACTAGAAAGGATAGGAAAGGAAAGACACTGTCTGCAATCTGCAAAAAACCCTACAAAAATAAAGTCCAACACTTCTGATAGCAAAATTAACCCTGAAGTCACTAGACTTCTCCCACTATATCAGCACCCTGAAATATTCTGAGACAGAGCAAAAAGAGGCCAATCTAATAAGGGACAAAAAGCAAATTGGCAAATACAGATAAATAAGAGTGGAAATTTAGCGCAGCCCCAGCCAGGGCTGGCTGACCACACAAAAAACTGAATAGACCAACAAAATCAAGTGTGAACATTAGCAGAAAAAACTTAGCTTTAGATGACTGGAACAGAGCTGAAAACAAAGACCTGACAAGCCAGAAGGAATCACCAGCGCCAGACTAGGGCGTCGGCTGTCTTAAATCCAGTCTGAGATTCCTGAGGCCCAATTGTCATCCTCATTAACAGGTGGCAGATTTCTACTGATTAAATCAGCCTCACTACCTCCAGTTACCACCAGAGGGAGCCTGGAAGGAGAACTCACAACTGGTGGACCGGAAAATGAACTCAAAACAGTACCCCCCCTTGAGGAGGGGTCACCGAACCCTCATCCACGCCACCAGGCCGATCAGGATGGGCCCGGTGAAAAGCACGAACCAATCTATTGGCATGAATATCAGAGGCAGAGACCCAAGAATTATCCTCCTGGCCATAACCCTTCCATTTGACCAAATACTGGAGTCTCTGTCTAACCAAACGAGAATCCAACATTTTCTCTACCTCATATTCCATATTGCCTTCAACCAACACAGGGTCAGGAGGTGCTGCCATAGGAACCACTGGCTCAACAAACCTCTTCAGCAGAGACTTGTGAAATACGTTATGGATCTTGAACGTAACTGGAAGAGCCAATCGAAAGGAAACAGGATTAAGAATCTCCAAAATCTTATAAGGTCCAATAAATCTTGGCTTAAATTTTGGAGATGCAACCTTCATAGGAATATTCTTAGACGACAACCAAACCATATCACCCACTTTAAACCGGGGACCAATGGTCCTATGCCGGTTAGAAAGTCGCCGGGCCATTTCTTGAGAGAGTGACAACTTATCCACCACTTGGTCCCATATCTGCTGCATTCTCTCAACCACAGTGTCCACATCAGGGCAAGATGAAAATTCCACTTGCCCTGAAGAGAATCGAGGATGAAACCCAAAATTACAGAAAAAGGGTGACATCAAAGTGGCAGAACTAGCTCTATGGTTCAGTGCGAATTCGGCCAAGGGCAAAAATGAGACCCAATCATTCTGATCAGCAGATATAAAACATCTTAAGACTCCGATGTTTGGTTTGTTCTCTCAGTCTGTCCATTGGTCTGGGGATGAAACGCAGAAGAGAAGGATAACTGAATTCCCAGATTGGAACAAAAGGCTTTCCAGAATCTGGAAACAAACTGGACTCCTCTGTCGGACACAATGTTCTCAGAAATCCCATGTATCCGAACCACCTGTTGTAAAAACAAGGGCACCAACTCATCGGAAGATGGCAATTTTGGGAGTGGTACAAGATGGACCATCTTCAAAAATCTATCACAAATCACCCAGATAACAGTCATTCTCTGAGAGACAAGAAGATCAGAAATAAAATTCATTGAGATATGGGTCCATGGCCTCTTGGGCACCGGCAGGGGCATCAGCAAGCAACTAGAACGAGAACAAGGTTTACACCGAAAACAAGTCCCACAGGACTGTACAAAATTCCTAACGTCATGAGATAAGGCAGGCCACCAAAAAGATCGACTCACCAAATCTCTGGTACCAAAAATACCTGGATGACCAGTCAATGCGGATCAATGAATTTCAGACATCACTCTCTTTCTCCACTGGTCAGGAACATACAATTTTCCCATAGGGCAACGCTCAGGTTTATCCTCCTGAAATTCCTCCAGGGCGCATCTCAAATCAGACAAAATGGCAGAAAGAACTACCCCCTCACCTAGGATGGTAGTAGGCTCGGTCATATTAAGAGAATCGGCAAAGAAACTCCTAGAAAGGGCGCCTGCCTTAACATTCTTAGTGCCCGGAAGAAAAGAGACCACAAAATTAAAACGCGTGAAAAACAAGGCCCATCTAGCCTACCTAGGATTCAAGCGTTTGGCCGACTCCAGATAAATCAAATTTTTGTGATCGGTGAGGACCACAACTTGATGTCTAGCTCCCTCCAACAAATGTCTCCACTCCTCAAATGCCCATTTCATGGCCAACAATTCCCAATTCCCCACGTCATAGTTGCGTTCAGATGGGGAGAACTTTCAAGAAAAGAAGGCACAGGGTCTTTTTGGGACAAAACAGCTCCTGCACCAATCTCAGAAGCATCTACCTCCTCCTGAAATGAAAGTGAGGCATCAGGTTGCCGTAAAACTGGAGCTGAAGTTAATCTCCGCTTAAGCTCCTGAAATGCTGAGACAGCCTCAAGAGACCAATTCAGCACATCAGCGCCCTTCTTGGTCAGATCAGTCAGTGGTTTGACAATACCAGAAAAATTACCTATAAATTTACGATAGAAATTGGCGAAACCCAAAAACTTCTGGAGGGCCTTCAAAGAAGTAGGCTGAACCCAATCAAAAATGGCCTGTACCTTGGCCGGGTCCATTTCAATAGTCGATGGAGACAAGATAAATCCCAAAAATGAAATCCTCTGTACACCAAAGAGGCATTTCGATCCCTTAACAAACAGGGAATCCTCCCTCAAAATCTGGAACACAGTTCGGACGTGTTCCACATGAGAATCCCAATCACTAGAAAAGATCAAAATATCATCCAGATAGATGATCAAAAACTTATCCACAAAGTCACGGAAAATATAATTCATAAAGGACTGGAAGACAGAAGGGGCATTAATGAGCCCAAAAGGCATCACCAGGTACTCAAAATGTCCCTCCGGAGTATTAAACGCCATCTTCCATTCATCCCCATGCTTGATGCGAATAAGATTATACGCCCCCCTGAGGTCAAGCTTAGTAAACCAGCAGGCACTCTTAACTCTGGAGAATAAATCAGACATCAGAGGTAACGGGTACTGATATTTAACAGTCATCTTGTTAAGGGAATGATAATCAATACACGGTCTTAATGAACCATCTTTCTTGGCCACAAAAAAAAAACCAGCACCTAAAGGTGACGAGGATGGTCTAATATGACCCTTCTCCAACGACTCCTTAATATAGGACCGCATAGCATCATGCTCGGGTACTGATAAGTTGAAAAGCCGACCCTTGGGAAATTTACACCCAGGCATCAACTCAATTGCACAGTCATAGCTCCTATGAGGAGGCAAAGACACAGACTTACTCTCACTAAATACATCAGAAAAATTGGCTAGATAATCAGGAATATCATGAGACTGAGGATAGGTGGAGAAAACAGGAGCGTCCCTAAGAACACACTGACAACCCCAACTCACCACAGACCCAGACTTCCAATCCAAAACTTGATTATGAGTTTGCAACCAGGGAAAACCCAGAACCATAGTATCATGCAAATTATGCAGCACCAAAAATTGACAATTTCCTTGGTGGTCTGGGGCAACTCGCATTATCACCTGGGTCCAAAACTGAGGTTTATTCTCCGCTAAAGGAGCAGCATCAATACCCCTCAAAGGAATAGGCATCTGCAGAGGCATCGTGGAAATACCACAATGTTTAGCAAAGTCCAAATCCATCAGATTCAATGCTGCTCCTGAATCCACGAAAGCCTTAGTAGAAAACGTGGATAAGGAGCAGATCAGAGTAATTGCCAAAAGGAACTTAGGTTGTACACTGCCCACAGCAAATGTGTGTGCAAAACGTTTCTCTCGTTTAGGGCAGACAGAAATAGTATGAGAGGCGTCTCCACAGAAAAAACACAGCTTATTACGCCTTCTAAACTCCTGACGTTGCACCCTAGACAAAACCCCATCACGTTGCATAGGTTCAGACGTTTGTTCAAAAGGTGGCAGCGCCTCCCGTGTAGTCTTATGTTCACGTAAACGCTGATCAACTTGAATGGCTAATGACCTAGAATCATCCAGACCAGAGGGAACAGGAAATCCCACCATAACATCTTTTACGGTCTCTGATAAACCCTTCCGAAAGAGAGCTGCCAATGCACTATCATTCCATGTAGTAAGGACTGCCCACTTTCGGAATTTTTGACAGTATAACTCTGCAGAATCCTGACCCTAGTTTAATGCCAACAGGGTTCTCTCAGCTTGATCAACAGCATTAGGCTCATCATACAACAATCCCAAGGCCTGAAAAAATGCATCCACATTAGTCAGAACAGGATTTTCAGGTGTCAGAGAAAAAGCCCAATCCTGGGGATCGCCGCGTAGCAAGGAGATGACAATTTTAACCTGCTGCACAGAGCTCCCCGATGAGTTAGGCTTCAAGGCAAGAAATAATTTACAATTATTCTTAAAATTCAGTTATGTAGACCAATCCCCAGAAAACACATCAGGAGTAGGGATCTTAGGTTCAGCAGCATGTGACTGAATGAGGTAGGTGGAAATTCCCTGCACTTCAGCAGCAAGTTGCTCCACACGATCAGACAATTGCTTAATCTCCATTAGGAAAAAAAAAAATCCTCCTACGGCCCCAGAAAAAAAAAAGAGGAAAAAATAAATAACAAATAAAAACAAAATTCTGGCACTTTTTTTTTCTTTTTTTTTTAACAACTTCTTCCTGCTTTTGAGTACCCTAGAATCTGCGGTATGGCTGGTGATTCTGTTATGAGTCACTGAGGAGAAAAAAAACCAAACAAAACAAGCTAAGTCACAGAAAACCAGAGAGGTTGGTAACTATGCAGATTGCAGATCCCTGATCCTAACCACACAACTAGTGTAACGTCCATCTGCAAGTCTGGGCTGCAGTAAGACAGCACCCCGAGCAACCCAGTACCCTTTACAGGGATCTGGATTTACAGCAGAGCCCAGGGGGCGCTGTCTGAATATGAGCAGCGGCCAGAGCAGGACGGTTGCCAGAGAGGGGTTAAAAAACGGAACCAAAAGCGTAGTCGGGAATCCGAGTCTTAACCGGTCAGACAGCAAAGGTACAAAAAACGTCAGGCAGTAGCAGAGTCAAATTCAGGCCAAGGTCAGAGTCATAAACCAGGAGGACGGCAGAGGTACAGAATCGTTAGGCAGTAGCAGAGTCAGAATCAAGGCAAAAGTCAGAATCATAAACCAGAAGAACGGCAAAGGTACAGAATCGTTAGGCAGTAGCAGAGTCAGAATCAAGGCAAAAATCAGAATCATAAACCAGGAGGACGGCAAAGGTACAGAATCGTTAGGCAGTAGCAGAGTCAGAATCAAGGCAGAGGTCAGAATCAAAGATAGCAAATAACAACTAGCACACTGGGGAAACCAAGACTATATTCGGCGGCTTGCAAGCCCAGTCCCAAAGTATTTGAGGGATCAGGTCATCTCTCACAGGCTCCCAGCCTGCTGATGTCATCAGGACCGCCCCCAGGACCAGACCCGATGATGATGCACCAACCCCTTCATGACTGACAGAGGAGCGGAGTCTGCATCCACTAGACGTCTGCGCAGAAGCCCTTTCACTGTTGCCGCGATCACTCGGGCGTGAACCATGGCGCCTCCCAGTGACCGAGGCAGGAACAGCAGGCCCCGAGTTCGACGGCGATGTGTCAGTCCGGCGCCTCCTGGTGGCCGAGGCCCGGACAGCATGTTCCGAGCCTGAGGGCGGCGTGACAGTCCGTCGCCTCCTAGTGGCTGAGGGCAGAACAGCAGGCCCCGCGTCTGACGGTGACGTGACAACTAGCAGCAGCTGTGGAGCATACCTACGATGGTACTAGACGCTTCATCACAGCTGAAGGACTAAATAAGCCTGAATCAAGAAAAGAGGAAAACTAACTGCCCCACAGCAGACCCCAAAGGAAAGACAGCCCCCACACATGTATTGACGGTGAAACAAGATGAAAGCACAAACACAGGCAGGAAAATAGGCTGAGCAAACGATGGGGCCCAAACTAACTAGAAAGGATAGGATAGGAAAGGAAAGACACTGTCTGCAATCTGCAAAAAAACCCTACAAAAATAAAGTCCAACACTTCTGATAGCAAAATTAACCCTGAAGTCACTAGACTTCTCCCACTATATCAGCACTCTGAAATATTCTGAGACAGAGCAAAAAGAGGCCAATCTAATAAGGGACAAAAAGCAAATTGGCAAATACAGATAAATAAGAGTGGAAATTTAGAGAAGCCCCAGCCGGGACTGGCTGACCACACAAAAAACTAAATAGACCAACAAAATCAAGTGTGAACATTAGCAGAAAAAACTTATCTTTATTAGCTTTAGATGACTGGAACAGAGCTGAAAACAAAGACCTGACAAGCCAGAAGGAATCACCAGCACCAGACTAGTGCGTCGGCTGTCTTAAATCCAGTCTGAGATTCCTGAGGCCCACCGTCATCCTCATTAACAGGTCGCAGATTTCTACTGATTAAATCAGCCTCACTACCTCCAGTTACCACCAGAGGGAGCCTGGAAGGAGAACTCACAACTGGTGGACCGGAAAATGAATTCACAACAGTAAGGGCTGTCATGCCCTGATGGCGGCCCTGAGGAAACATGCAGAGCCAGTTCATGCGGCATGTCCATACCCAATATTTATAAGGCACAGATTAATCACGGAGGACGTTGATACGGTCAGCAAGGTACTCTCTCAGCATATTCCAAAACTTTGCACTCCTTGTGATAGTACCCCATACCTCATGGCCTGTGCGATGGGAGGGTCTGAGAAAACTCTCCCAGAACTTTGCCAGTGTTCCCCTGCCTCTGCTGTATTGAGTATCTGTTGTGAACTCATTTTCTGGTTTACCTCTGGCTTCTGGTGAGGGTGGTGGAGCTGGATGTGTTGACAGAGGAGTCGTGAGTTCTCCATCTGGGCTCCCTCTAGTGGTAACAATAGGTAATGAAGCGGATCTAAATGGCAGAGACCTGTCACCTGGGGAGGAGGACTGTGAGTGGACATCAAGAGTCTCTGACTGGATTTAAGACAGCCGACTCCCTAATTTTGTGCTGGTGATTTTTTCCTGCCCTGAGGTTCTGGTTTCCAGTTCTGTTCCTGCCTTCTCAAGCTAAGTGTGCTCTGCTATTTTTTTCACATGAGATTTGGTCTTCTTTACTCAGTTTTTGTGGTCAGCCAGCCCCTGCTGGGGCTGTACTGAATTTCCATTCTTATGACTCTGTTTATGCCAGTTTGCTTTTTGTCACTGATCAGATTGGCCTCTTTTTGCTCTGTCTTCAGAATATACCAGAGTGCTGATATAGGGAATTGAAGTCTAGTGACTTCAGGGTTTTTGTTATCAGAAAGTGTTGGGCATTTTTTGGCAGGGTTTTGTGCGTGATTGCAGACAGCATCTTTCCTTTCCTGTCCTTTCTAGTTAGTGTGGGCCCCATCATTTGCTCAGCCTATTTTTCTATCTGTGTTTGTGTTTTCATCTTGTCTCACCGACAATACATGTTTGGGAGCTGTCTATTGCTTTGGGGTCTGCTCTGGGGCAGTTTAGATTTCCCCTTTTTTTGCTTTAGGTTTATTTAGTTCTCTGGCTGTGACGAGGCGTCTAGGATCATCGTAGGTACGCTCCAAGGCTACTGCTACTTGTGTGGCTAGGATCAGGTGTCTGCAATCTGCTTAGTTACCAACCTCTCTGGTTTTCTGTGGTTTAGCTTGTTTTTCCTCCTTGGGGACTCATTCATAACAAGTATCTCTCTCACATGTACTCCTTGGTTGTCCAACGAACTGTGACCTTTGTCACCAGCATTTTCAGATGGGAAATTTTTTAATAATTCCGCAACAAGGGTCCTCTGGTACTGCACCATTTTAGTACACCTGTCTGCCTCTGGAATAAGAGATATAAAATTCTCCTTGTAGCGTGGGTCTAGAAGTGTCACCAACCAGTAATGACTGTCACCCCAAATTTTTAGAAAGCAAGGGTCACGGGAAAGACAGCATAAATTAAACTCAGCCATGCGTGCCAGACTGGTAACAGGTAAGACTTGTGTGTCCTCACCAAGAAGACAACTGACCATGCTCTCCTCCTCTCTGTCCTCAGGCCATCCACACTGAACAGACAGTATGACAGTTGTGCTTGTAGTACCGTCTATAGTGCATGAAACTAGCTCCTGTCCTCCTCCTCCTCCTCTTCCTTATTGTCGCCTAATCCACATTGGGATGAGATGAGGCTGGGCTGTGTGTAATCCCTCTGTATGGTTCCTTGCTCCATCTCATCATGCTCTGCCTGCAATGCATCCTCTTTGATTGTGAGCTGAGAGTGTTTCAGAACACATAGAAGTGGGATGGTGATGCTAAGATTTGGAGGATGATACATATGTCTTATGTGTGGAGTCTGAACTGAATACCAATTGCCTTGTTGATGCTGGTAGTCAACAACTGCCCTCTTCTGCTCACAAATCCTTTCCAACATCTCCAGTGTAGAGTTCCAACGCGTGGGGACATCAAACAACAGTCGGTGAGCTGGAAGCTGGAAACACTGCTGAAGCATACAGTAGCAAGGGCAGTCGAAGCTGCAGCTGACTTTCTAAAATGGGAACACAGGTGGCGTACTTTCACAAGCAGATCCGGCAGCTCCGGGTAGCTTTTGAGAAACAGATGAACAACGAGGTTAAGCACATGGGCCAGGCATGGTACGTGTGTGAGCTTGCCTCCATGTTCCGTCCACTGTCACACATGACCATGCCTGGCTGTAGGTTCAGCAGTGTCAGCCACAGATCTGCCTGCTCTTTCAAAGCTGTCCACAGCTCTTCAGCATTGTGCAGTTTGTCACCTAAGCATATTAGCTTCAGCACAGCCTGTTGCCACATGGCTGAGGCAGTACTTCAGTGCTTCCAGCTTGTGAATGATGTGGTCATTTTGGAGATGGAAGCTGAAGAGGAGGAGGAGGTGCAGGAGCTGCAGACTGTGGGGGCCACCCTGATTGATGCAAGGCCTGCAATCCTCGGCATCGGGAGGATATATTCCATCCTAAGGTCTGACTGAGTCCCGGCTTCCACTATTTTAACCCAATATACCATCAGTGAGATGTACCGTCCCTGCCCACAAGCACTTGTCCACCTGTCTGTGGTTAGGTGGACTTTCCCAGTAACTGCATTGTTGAGGGCATGGCTAATGTTGTGGGACACGTGCTTGTGCAATGTGGCATCTTCGCATGCACCATGGACAGGGGATTGGCTTGCACGCAAAACAGTGGATGAAACAGTGGTGTCACCCGCAGACACTGTTCCTGGACCCTGAAGTTCGGCCCACAAAGTCGGGTGCTTTGCTGCCATGTGCCTGATCATGCTGGTGGTTGTCAGGCTGGTCGTTTTGCTACCCCTGCTCATGCGGGCATGGCAGGTGGTGCAAATGGCCTGTTTGAGGTTATCAGCAGAGTCTTTAAAAAAACAACCAGACTCGGGAAGACCTAACAGTTGTACTGTCAACTTCCGTTGTGTTGGCGATATGAGGAATGGTTGCCCGACTTCTGGTCTGTGGCCACCACAATGCTTCTTCCTGCCTGTTGGGGTACTATGCCTCCCTCACCCTGTGTGCTGCTGTCCTTGCTCTGCATGTCCTCCTTCCAGGTTGAGTGAGTTACTCTATTATCCACCATCTTGTCTTCCAATTCCGCACCCTGGTCCTCCTGACTTTCTGGCAATTGTGTCTCATCATCGTCCACCTCTTGTGACACGTTCCCACCATTGCCTTCATGTGACCGTTGCTGCTCAAATATTTGGGCATCGCTATGTGGCACCCCTGAGGCTCAGTTGCCACAGAGGTACTGCTCCTCCTCCTGAGGTGTGGTGCCCTGTTGTGAGCTCATTTTTGGGTTTGCCTCTGGCTTCTGGTGAGGGTTATGGAGCTGGCTGTGCTGACAGAGGAGTAGTGAGTTCTCTATCTGGACTCCCTCTGTTGGTGAAGGGAGGTAATGAAGCTGATCTAAATGGCAGAGACCAGCCACCTGAGGAAGAGGACTGTGATTGGACATCAGGAGTTTCTGATTGGATTTAAGGCAACTGACTCCCTAGTTTCTTGCTGGTGATTTTTCCTGACTGTGGCTTCTGGTTTCCAGTTTGGTTCCTGCCTTCCTAAAGCTAAGTTTTCTCTGCTATTGTTCATATGAGTTTTTATCTGGTTTACTTAGTTTTTGTGTTCAGACAGCCCTGGCTGGGACTGAGCTGAATCCCCATTTTGTCTCTGATCAGTTGATCTCTTTTGCTCTTTCTTCAGAATAGACCTGAGTGCTGATATAGTGAATTGAAGTCTAGCGACTTAAGGGCCTTTTTCTATCAGACGTGTTGGACATTTTTTTGGCAGGGTTTTTTTTTGCGTGATTGCAGACAGCGGCTTTTCTTTCCTGTCCTTTCTAGTTAATGAGGGCCCCGTCGTTTGCTCAGCCTATCTTTCTATCTGTGTCTGTGTTTTCATCTTGTTTCACCGACAATACAGGTTGGGGGCTGTCTATTGCTTTGGGGTCTGCTCTGGGGCAGTTTAGATTTTCCCTTTCTTTCTTTAGGCTTATTTAGTTCTCCGGCCGTGACGAGGCATCTAGGACCACCGTAGGCATGCTCCACGGCTACTGCTAGTTGTTGTGGATAGGATCATGGGTCTGTAATCCGCAAGTTACCAACCTCTCTGGTGTTCTGGGCTTAGCTTGCTTTTTGTTTTTTCCTCCTCGGTGACTCATTCATAGCAGAATCACCAGCCATACCGCAGATTCTAGGGTACTCAAAAGCAGGAGAGAATTGTAAAAAAAAAAAAGGGTCAGAAATTTTTTTTTTATATGTATATTTTCTCTTTTTCTCTGAGGCCATAGGAGGACTTTTTTTTTTTCCTTTTTCTCATTGATGGAGATTAAGCAATTGTCTGATCGTGTGGAGCAGCTCGCTGCTGAAGTGCGGGGAATTTCCGCCTATCTCACTCATTCACATGCTGTTGAACCAAGGATTCCTGCTCCTGATGTGTTTTCTGGGGATCGGTCTAAATTTTTGAATTTTAAGAATAATTGTAAATTATTTCTTACCTTGAAGCCTAACTCATCGGGGAGCTCTGCGCAGCAGGTTAAAATTGTCATCTCCTTGCTGCGCGGCGATCCCCAGGATTGGGCATTTTGTTTGACACCTGAAGATCCTGTTTTGACTAATGTGGATGCATTTTTTCAAGCCTTGGGGTTGTTATATGATGAACCTAATGCTATTGATCAAGCTGAGAGAGCCCTATTGGCATTGAACCAGGGTCAGGATCCTGCAGAGTTATACTGTCAGAAATTCCGAAAGTGGGCGGTCCTTACTACATGGAATGATAGTGCATTGGCAGCTCTCTTTCGGAAGGGTTTGTCTGAGACTTTAAATATACTATGGTGGGATTTCCTGTTCCCTCTGGTCTTGATGATTCTATGTCATTAGCCATTCAAGTTGATCGGTGTTTACGTGAACGCAAGACTACATGGGAGGCGCTGCCACCTTTTGAACAAATGTCTTAACCTATGTAATGTGATGGAGTTTTGTCTAGGGCGCAACATCAGGAGTTTAGAAGGCGTAATAAGCTGTGTTTTTTCTGTGGAGATGCCTCTCATACTATTTCTGTCTGCCTTAAACGAGAGAAACGTTTTGCACACACATTTGCTGTGGGTGGTGTACAACCTAAGTTTCTTTTGGCAATTACTCTGATGTGCTCCTTATCCACATTTTCCGAGAAGGCTTTTGTGGATTCAGGAGCGGCCTTGAATCTGATGGACTTGGATTTTTCAAAACGTTGTGGTTTTCCTATGACACCTCTGCGGACGCCTATTCCTTTGAGGGGTATTGACGCTACTCCTTTGGCAAAGAATAAACCTCAGTTTTAGACCCAGGTGATAATGCGGGTCGCCCCAGACCACCAAGAAAATTGCAGATTTTTGGTGTTGCATAATTTACATGATACCATTGTTCTGGGTTTTCCCTGGTTGCAAATCCATAATCCAGTTTTGGATTGGAAATCTGTGTCTGTGGTGAGTTGGGGTTGTCGGTGTGCTCTTGGTGACACTCCTGTTTTCTCCACCTCTCCCCAGTCGCATGATGTTCCTGACTATTTGGCTGATTTTTATGATGTATATAGTGAGAGCAAATCTGCGTCTTTGCCTCCTCATAGGAGTTATGACAGTGCAATTGAGTTGAGACCTGGGTGTAAATTTCCCAAGGGTCGACTTTTCAATTTATCTGTACCTGAACACGAGGCTATGCGATCTTATATTAAGGAGTCGTTGGAGAAGGGTCATATTAGACCATCCTCTTCGCCCTTAGGTGCTGGGTTTTTTTTCGTGCCCAAGAAAGATGGTTCATTAAGGCGTTGTATTGACTATCGTTCCCTCAACAAAATTACGGTTACATTTCAGTATCCGTTACCCCTGATTTATGATTTATTCTCCAGAGTTAAAGGTGCTTGCTGGTTTACTAAGCTTGACCTCAGGGGGGCATATAATCTTATTCGCATCAAGCATGGGGATGAATGGAAGATGGCGTTTAATACTCCGGAAGGACATTTTGAGTACCTGGTGATGTCTTTTGAGCTCACTAATGCCCCTTCTGTCTTCCAATCCTTCATGAATTATATTTTCCGGGACTTTGTGGATAAGTTTTTGATCATCTATCTGGATGATATTTTGATCTTTTCCAGGGATTGGGATTCTTATGTGGAACATGTTTGGACTGTGTTCCGGATTTTGAGGGAGAATTCCTTGTATGTTAAGGGATCGAAGTGCCTTTTTGGTGTACAGAGGATTTCATTTTTGGGATTTATTTTGTCTCCGTCAACTATTGAAATGGACCCGGCCACGGTACAGGCCATTTATGATTGGGTTCAACCCACTTCTTTGAAGGCTCTCCAGAAGTTTTTGGGTTTTGCTAATTTTTATCGTAAATTTATAGCTAATTTTTCTGGTATTGCTAAGCCACTGACTGATTTGACAAAGAAGGGTGCTGATGTGCTGAATTGGTCTCCAGAGGCTGTTTCAGCCTTTCAGGAGCTGAAGCGGAAGTTCACTTCTGCTCCGATTTTGCGGCAGCCTGATGTCTCACTTCCTTTTCAGGTGGAGGTAGACGCTTCAGAGATTGGTGCAGGAGCTGTTTTGTCCCAGAAAGATCCGGTGACGTCTAAGAAGAATCCCTGTGCCTTCTTTTCACGAAAGTTTTCCCCATCTGAACGCAACTATGATGTGAGGAATCGGGAATTGTTAGCCATGAAATGGGCATTTGAGGAGTGAAGACATTGGTTGGAGGGAGCTAGACATCAAGTTGTGGTCCTCACTGACCACAAGAATTTGATTTACCTTGAGTTGGCCAAACGCTTGAATCCTAAACAGGCTAGGTGGGCCTTGTTTTTTACACATTTTGATTTTGTGGTCTCCTTTCTTCCAGGCACTAAGAATGTTAAGGCAGACACCCTTTCTAGGAGTTTCTTTGCTGATTCTCCTATTGTGACCAAGCCTACTACCATCCTAGGTGAGGGGGTAGTTCTTTCTGCCATCTTGCCCGATTTGAGACATACTCTGGAAGAATTCCAGGAGGACAAACCTGAGCGTTGTCCTATGGGAAAATTGTATGTTCCTGACCAGTGGAGGAAGAGAGTGATGTCTGAAGTTCATTGCTCCGCATTGGCTTGTCATCCATGTATTTTTCGTACCAGAGATTTGGTGAGTCAGTCTTTTTGGTGGCCCGCCTTATCTCGTGATGTCAGGAATTTTGTGCAGTCCTGTGGGACTTGTTCCCGGTCTAAACCCTGTTCTCGCTCTAGTGGCTTGTTGATGCCCTTGCCTGTGCCTAAGAGGCCATGGACCCATATTTCAATGGATTTTATTTCTGATCTTCCTGTCTCTCAGAGAATGACTGTTATCTGGGAGATTTGTGATAGATTCTCTAAGATGGTCCATCTTGTACCACTCCCAAAGTTGCCATCCTCCTCAGAGTTGGTGCCCTTGTTTTTACAACAGGTGATTCGGTTGCATGGGATTCCTGAGAACATTGTATCGGACAGAGGAGTTCAATTTGTTTCCAGGTTCTGGAAAGCCTTTTTTCCAAGCTGGGAATTCAGTTGTCCTTCTCCTCTGCGTTTCACCCTCAGACCAATGGGCAGACGGAGAGAACAAACCAGAAGCCAGAGG
This sequence comes from Dendrobates tinctorius, assembly GCF_039654945.1. Classification (NCBI taxonomy): domain Eukaryota; kingdom Metazoa; phylum Chordata; class Amphibia; order Anura; family Dendrobatidae; genus Dendrobates; species Dendrobates tinctorius. The sequence continues at coordinate 14,910,280 of NW_027361814.1, read as the reverse complement.
CAAATCCGAAAATGAGCTCACAACAGTACCCCCTCCTTGAGGAGGGGTCACCAAACCCTCATCCACGCCACTAGTCCATACTACATACATGCTACATACTACATACTACATACATGCTGCATACATACTACATGCTACATACATGCTACATACATACTACATACATACTACATACATGCTACATACTACATACATACTACATACATACTACATACTACATACATGCTACATACATACTACATACTACATACATGCTACATACATACTACATACTACATACATACTACATACATGCTACATACATACTACATACATACTACATACATGCTACATACATACTACATACTACATACATGCTACATACATACTACATACTACATACATACTACATACATACTACATACATGCTACATGCATACTACATGCTACATACATGCTACATGCTTCATACCTACTACATACATGCTACATACATACTACATACATACTACATGCATGCAACATACATATATACTACATACAATACATTCATACAATACATACATATAGACATACAGTACATATAACATAGAGTACATACTTACCATCACTTGTCACATTGTTCTCCGAAGCCATTGTCATCTGTGGATTAAAAATTAAATAACAAACCACAAATATACTTACCCTTGATCCGCAGAATTCCACGTGTGTCCCACGCCGTAGCATGTATGTAGTATGTATGTAATATGTATGTAGTATGTAGCATGTATGTAGCATGTATGTAGTATGTATGTAGCATGTATGTAGTATGTATGTAGTATGTAGCATGTATGTAGTATGTAGTATGTATGTAGCATGTATGTAGTATGTATGTAGTATGTATATAGCATGTATGTAGTATGTAGTATGCAGCATGTATGTAGTATGTAGTATGTATGTAATATGTATGTAATATGTATGTAGTATGTATGTATCATGTAGTATGTATGTAGCATGTATGTAGTATGTAGTATGTATGTAGCATGTATGCAGTATGTAGCATGTATGTAGTATGTATGTAGTATGTAGCATGTATGTAGCAAATATGTAGTATGTATGTAGTATGTATGTAGTATGTAGCATGTATGTAGTATGTATGTAGTATGTTGTATGTATGTTGTATGTATGTAGTATGTAATTTTTTTTTTACATTCAACACATTAGCCGGATGATGGGACTACTACTGTCCCATCATTGGCTAATGTGTCAATCACCGTCATGGTAGCAGGCATCGCCCGATGGGACTTGTAGTCCCATCGGACGATGCCTGCACAGACCCCCGGAGCCTGCACAGACCCCCGGGCAGTCGGCACAGCCCCCTGGCAGGCCGGCACAGCAACCCGGCAGGCCGGCACAGACCCCGGAGCCTGCACAGACCCCCGGGCAGTCGGCACAGACCCCCGGGCAGTCGACACGGACCCCCGGAGCCTGCACAGACCCCCGGGCAGTTGGCACAGACCCCCGGGCAGTCGGCACAGGCCCCGGGGCAGTCGGCACAGACCCCTGGAAGGCCCGTACAGACCCTCGAGAGGCTGTACGTGGAAAAAAAGGGTTTTTCTTATTCCGATACCGGAAGTCCCATAGACTTGAATGGGACTTCCGGTATCGGAATCGGCAATACCCGATATTTTTTTTGTATCGGCCGATCCATTCCGATCCTATACTTTTTAGTATCGGACGGTATCGCTCAACACTACTTAGGAGTGACAACCATTATTGCCTGATTCGTCATCTGCATATTTTTTTCCAATTCTCACATTTTTATTCAGGCATTGTAAAACATTCACTGTATTTCTTTCTCAATTAAACCCTATGAAATCTGTAATTAATACTTTCACTTTCTAGTTTCTTGTTCAAAAATACTAAGCATTATCAATAAGTGCAAAGAGTAGACATTGGACTGGCCATCATGTCTGAAAATGTCCTTATAACGAGGTAGTCCTTGTTCCAAGGGCAGGTTCCTATGTAAAACCAAGAGAAAGCACCTAAAGAGGTGCAAACTATGTACATTAGCAGTTCGGGATCACCCAGTGTCCATGATCTCCACAGTTCAAGTATAAAGGCTGCCAACCAACTGGACAACAACTAGGAAGAAAACAAAAACATGATAGCCAAAAAAAAAATAGAAAACAAGAGCAAAGGGTGCAAATACCCTCCAGGGTGACAAAGTTAGTTTGAATCAACATTAGGGCTAGTTATCCCCATCCTGGGGTTCCGGAAGCTGGTTGCTTGGGCTGCTTCCAGGGGAGATGCTCTGGGTGTCTTCATCCTGTTGTTGATTGCCTACCGCTCGCAGGTATTCTGCTTCCCAAAGAGTGAGATTGGGACCGGTTGGGGTAAATGAAAGGGCAATGGAGATGTCGACTGCCGGTGGAGATGGTGTGTCAGCGATTGACGATTGTACCCCCGCTGCCACCAATAGCTCAGCAAATGTTATAGCCGGTACCGCCGAATTTTGCTCTTCTAGGTCCATCAGGACCTCAGCGAGTGGCACCGCGGCCTGGGGCTGTCAGCAGGGGCAATTAGACCATTCCTAGTCACTGGCGCCATTCCTAGCACCAGGGTCATGTCAGGTGCAGTAATCGTACCTTGCGCTTCCCGACGAGGAGGCTCTGGTCCCGGCGCAGGTACATGGCGGCAAACAGCAGCGGCCGCTACTCCCGGAGTCACCTGCGGAGTGGGTTGTAGTTGGATCCGAGCCGGGGCAAGGTTGGTTTCGGCCAAAGCCGTCGGTAAAGGCCTGCGCGGTCGCTCCAGGTCTGGGCGGGGACACGGCCCCTGTCCATTCTGCTCCGGGATCCTCATATACCTCCTCCGGGCAGGCCTCAGCCAATGGCAATATCTGTTTTGAGGCGGTGGCGGGCGCTGCAGATGGTGTCTCAGTTGCCGTATACTCCACAGGGGCGGCCTGGGGGTGAGTTGCCCTTCCTCCCCACATTCTTCTGGCCTCTTCCCTCCTTCCATCATGGCGTTCTGGCGTTCTTCTTCCCGCCTCGGCTCTTTTCCCGCCACTGGCTTCCGCTCCTCCTTCTGGGGGGCGGCGTCTACTTCCAACTCCTCCATACCAAACCAGTATACGAACCCCTCGAGGGGTCGGCCATGTCGTTGTCGCATAGAAGTTCAGACAGGGGAGGCCCAGGACAGTTAGCAATCTTTTCTTAGAACCACGCAGGTTGTCATGCCATTCTTCACCACGCCGGCGGCCACTTTTAGCATTCATTTCACAGTCTATCAAATTTGGTCTTCTGCACACTTCCAAAAGTTTTAAGTCCAACAGATCTTAGGCACACAGAACCCGATGGCATCGTGTCTCGTCATCCTGTTTGTGATGCCAAAATGGGACGCCCTCACACCCAGGGCTGTGGGGTACTCGGTACCGGGCCCGATGAGCTCTAATGGGAGATGTCAAGGCGGCTGGGACCCGGCCCGTGGCCCTGGGCGCCCACTGTAAAAGGCGAATGTTCAGTGTGCTGATGGTAGTGAAAGTTTACGAGTGATTCGTGACGCCACCTGTGGTATTCGGCAATAGAGATGTAAGCCGACGCTGCAGACAGATCCTCTGGGACAGATGGTGTGTAGTGTTGAGCATTCCGATACCGCAAGTATCTGGTATCGGCCGATATTAGCGGTATCAGAATTCCGATACTGACTTCCGATACTTTAGTCAGATCGGATACCGGAATCGGAAGTTCCCATCATGCTATGAGCCTGCTTGCTTTGATTAAGCCAATGGGAATCCTCCAAAGTGTGGGCACATCCTGTTAGGCATGTAGGCATGTTAACTATTGGCATGGCTGTGATTGGCTGCAGAAGTGATGTCATGATGCACTATAAAAGCCACCGCCGCCGCAATTTCTGGTCACTCTGCTGTGAATTCAGTTAGGGACAGGCTGCTGTTGAAGACTGTGAGGGACAGTTAGAAATAGCGATTCCACCAAACATCTAGTGCTTTACCCAGGCTACATAAACCACCACTGTAGCTTTCTTTGCCCTAGCAGCAGTGTTCACAGCTGTCTGCAAGGGCTGTGTGAGTGCAGCTCACGCTGTGGAGTGGGTCCTTCAGCCACGTCAGGTTGTCGGCCGCCCAGCGTGCGTCACTGCTGCCTCATACATATTTTTATTTTTGAACTGCTTATTTTTCTTAAATTCTATCTAGTGTGCTTCCATCCGTATTGATATATGTTGGTTGCAAACACTAGTAGTAGACAGCGGAGCCTTTCTGCAGCCTGTCAGTGCTAGTGTCCACTTTGCTGCACTGTTCACGGCTGTCTGAGAGGTCTCTGACTGTGTGTGAGTGCAGCTCACGCTGAGTAGTGTGTCCTGCAGCTACGTCCGGTTGTAGGACGCTCAGCGTGCGTCAGTGCCTCACACATATTTTTATTTGAGTGCAGCTCATTTTTTCTTCTATTAGTGTGCATCCATCCGTCTCCATCTACGGTGGTTGCAAACACTATAAAGGAGTACACAGCGGAGCATTTCTGCAGCCTGTCAGTGCTAGTGCCCACTTTGCTGCACTGTTCACGGCTGTCTGAGAGGTCTCTGACTGTGTGTGAGTGCAGCTCACGCTGAGTAGAGTGTCCTGCAGCTACGTCTGGTTGTAGGACGCTCAGCGTGCGTCACTGCCTCACACATATTTGTCTTTGAGTGCAGCTCATTTTTTCTTCTCCTATTAGTGTGCATCCATCCGTCTCCATCAACATTGGTTGGTTGCAAACACTATATAGGAGTAGATAGAGGAGCCTTTTTTCTGGCTTGTGCCCTGCAGGCGCAGCCAGATTAGTATTACCCAATTTTTTTGGAGCCTCATCTTTTGCATTGTAGGTTACCTGCCTGCATTGTAATAGCTCCAAAAAGTTGGTGATACTATCAGTTTCAAATCTTTGTTCACATACTTTTAGTTTGTTTCCACCAAAAAAACAAAAAAAAAGTGCACCGAACACTACATTTGGAACTTGTGTCGGCCACATTAGCTCCTATTAAAGTGTAGTCCACACACACACACTTCATAAAATTAGTGTTTCTTGTACCTGTAACCAGCTGTTCAGGAATAAGCACACTAAGGCCCCCCTTTGTACTTTTCTGCCTATCTTTATTAGTCTAGCAAGATGAAGAAGGCAGGGAGTAAGGCACGTGGGCGTGGGCGTGGAGTTTCAGCAGGGAGAGGACGTGGGGATTCTGCAGGGAGAGGACGTGGGGATTCTGTGCCTGCTGTTGGCAACAGTGAGTCAGCATCCCCCAGTTTTAGCAGGCAACAGTCCTTTATGCGCAGCATTGTAGGACCTCACCGTACCCCACTACTGCGGGAGGAACAAATTGAAGCCGTTGTGGGATGGATGGCAGCTAACACATCGACTTCAATTACTTCCACATCCTCTCAGGGCCAGAGCACCGAAGAGCAACCATCTGTCTCTTCACCACCTGCCAAAGTGCCCAGGCAGTCAGAGAGCCATGGACAGGAGCCATCACAGTCTCTACTTCTGTTCTCTGAATCTGTTGGCTTGGAAAGAGGGGGCCAGCCAAACAGCATTCCTGAATGTGAAGAAGAGGGAGTATGCAGTGATGCGCAACTTCTTTGTCCCTCTGAATCTGAAGAGGTGAGTGGGCCAGTGCCTATGGTCAGCACACCTCAGTACGCATCAGATGATGACGAGACTCAGTTGCCACTAGAGTTGAGCGACTTTTGTTTTTTTAGGGTCGAGTTTCGTTTCGTGAAACCTGACTTTTCCAAAAGTCGGGTCGAGCAAGATCGTCCGATTATAGGGAAAAGTCGGGGTCGTCCCGAAACACGAAACCCAATGTAAGTCAATGGGGAATAAAAGTCGGCAGTGAGAGGAGGACAGGAAACACACCTACAGTGCCCATTTGAATGCCAAAAGCATCAATTCTTCTTACTTAAGCTTGTCAACCTTAATTAACTTCATAATACAAGTTACGCACTGAAAAATGGGGGTTATTTGGCTAAAGTTGTGGGGGGGGAGGGCTGGCTGCAGGTTTTCATGTGCCCTGGGCGAAAGAGCGCCCCTTTAACACATACCACAACTCATCAATGATCATGCTCCGATACGGCAGAGAAATAGCGGTATAGTACAAGGAAAAATACTTCACTTTTTACATCTCATGACGAGGCCCATCTATTTCTCCATACAGAATCATTGGTCCCATATAATGTTTGAAACAGTATATGATGAGCTCCACATAATGCTACAGTATATGTTGGTCCCCATGGATGAAGCTCCACTGTCTTATGGGCCCAAATAATGCTCCAAACATAATGGGCCCCATTTCTAATGCTCTAGTGTATAATGGGCCCTGTAAATGCTGCTCCAGAGTCTGATGTCCACCTTTGGAATGTTCCAGTGTATGGTGGGCCCCATCTATCATTCTCCAGAGTAACGTGCTCCCCAAAAATTGCTGTCCCAACATTGAAAACAATCAAATAAGTCTCCTCGCTAGGGAATCCCTGTACTAGTCTGGACTCCTCGTCGTCCCCATCTTCCATCTCACTGCACAGTATTTCAACCTTGCAAGTGCTGTGATCCTGAGCAAGCAGGGGGGGCCCACTCGTTGGCGACGGCACTGGCACAGGGCCCCTGATAGTACGGTGGTGTGTCTGATGGCGGGTGGGCCGAACCTGCACTTTCATCTGCAGCTTCCTCTTTGTCACCGTGTAAGATGGAACTGTATATGGAAAGGGTAACCTGAGTTTCATCAGGGTCAGATTCACGCCGTGTAGCGTGCGAGGGGAATGTAGTGGTCTGGGTCAATGTACCAGCAGATTCATCGAGCAGTGGCTGGGCATCAGTGCACTTGTGTCGCCCCCAGGAGTACGGTCGCCACAGTGGCATTACCTTCTTCCTAGGGAGTGTGATGTCATGCTTGGGAGCAACGAAGGATCTCTCTAGCAGGTTAACTGATTGGGCGGCGTTATTCCCACGAGTCATGACCCTCCAAACAGCGTTCATGAAGGCAAAGTGTTTGTTTTACGTGGGCAGTATGGTTGCAAAGCTGAACCTTAAAGGAATGTCCAGAAGGGCACCACCAGGAGTGGAGCCTACGGTTAAATTCGACTCCACCTGGGAAACCTCAACCATGCCAGCTACAGAACAGATGCACACATTGCAAGCTTAATTCCGTTAACGAACGAGACTCCGTCATGCCCCGCGGTCTGAGTCCGGCTTACTAGAGGGACACGTGAGGCTCTGGAACATGAGATTGGCCAATAACTGGTGTGTCATGCCCTTACATGTCCGTGGCTGCATGTGCGCTACACTGAAAAGGCCAGCGTTTGTCACTTACAGGTGCAGATAACCCGCTGAACAACGTTAGTGATGGGGATCACTGATTACAATTATTACCCGCGAACAATGATTTCCCAGTAAGTGCAGGTCAACTGCAGTTCCGGAATTAGGCCTAACCGTCATTCCTGAAAAAATGAAAAACTTACGTGTGCAAACCACAGGTGCTGTAGCTTGCTTAACAGCTCGCCAGCCGTTCTCACGCCCAGTATGGATTACACGTGATTGCACAAAGGTTAGAAAGGGTACCGTATCCCCGGATAACATGTATGGATAGCGTACACATTCAAAATATATGTCTCAGGAGGCAGGCTCAGACGGTGTTAGGCCCAGTATGGATTGCTCGTGATTGCACAAAGGTTAGAAAGGGTACCGTATCCCCGGATAACATGTATGGATAGCGTACACATTCAAAATATATGTCTCAGGAGGCAGGGTCAGACGGTGTTAGGCCCAGTATGGATTGCACGTGATTGCACAAAGGTTAGAAAGGGTACCGTATCCCCGGATAACATGTATGGATAGCGTACACATTCAAAATATATGTCTCAGGAGGCAGGCTCAGACGGTGTTAGGCCCAGTATGGATTGCACGTGATTGCACAAAGGTTAGAAAGGGTACCGTATCCCCGGATAACATGTATGGATAGCGTACACATTCAAAATATATGTCTCAGGAGGCAGGCTCAGACGGTGTTAGGCCCAGTATGGATTGCACGTGATTGCACAAAGGTTAGAAAGGGTACCGTATCCCCGGATAACATGTATGGATAGCGTACACATTCAAAATATATGTCTCAGGAGGCAGGCTCAGACGGTGTTAGGCCCAGTATGGATTGCACGTGATTGCACAAAGGTTAGAAAGGGTACCGTGGGATGCTCATGCTTAGGATGGCGTCGTCTGCGCTTACCAGCCGTGTGCATTCCTCAAAACACTGAAGGACTTTACAGAGGTCTTTCAGCTTCGACCACTGCACACCTGTCAACTCCATGTCTGCTCTCAAAGTGCCTGGCCGTGTATCCTCCCACAAATGCATTATGGCCTGCCTCTGATCGCACAGCCGCTCCACCATGTGCAGGGTGGAGTTCCACCTTGTTGCAATGTCGATAATGAGGTGGTGGTTGGGAAGGTGGAGCAATCGCTGCAGCTTCTGCATACGAACGGAGTGTACAGGCGACCGGCGGATGTGCGCGCACAGTCTTCGCACCTTCTGGAGCAGGGCTGTTAACTCCGGATAATTTTTGAGGAAGCACTGCACCACCAGGTTCAAGGTGTGAGCCAAGCAAGGTATGTGGCTGAGTTTTGAAAGGGCTATGGCTGCCACAAAATTACGGCCGTTATCACTAACTACCTTGCCTGCCTCAAGATGTACACTGCCCAGCCATGACTCAGTTTGTCGCTTCAAGTACTCGGCCAGCACCTCGGCGGTATGTCTGTCACACATCATCTGCAACACAGCCTGCTGACGCTTTCCACTAGCTGCTCGATAGGGGGACACATCGTGTGCAACAGTGGCAGCTGCAGATGGAGTGCTCGTACGACTGCGCTCTGTGGACGAGCTTTCGCTTCTGGAGGAGGAGGAGGAGGAGGAGGGTGGAACGCCTACAGCCAACTGTTTCCTATATCTTGGGCTAGGCAGCACTGTCCCACCACCGCTGTCCCCTGTGGACCCTGCATCCACCACATTAACCCAGTGCGCAGTGATGGACACGTAACGGCCCTGGCCATGCCGACTGGACCATGCATCAGTTGTGAGGTGCACCTTTCCGCTCACTGACTGCTTGAGTGCATGGACAATGCAGTCTTTCACATGATGGTGGAGGGCTGGGATGGCTTTGCGAGAGAAGAAGTGGCGACTGGGTAAGTCATAGCGTGGTACTGCATAGGCCATGAGTTCGCGGAAAGCTGTGCTTTCCACCAACCGAAAGGGCATCATCTCAAACGAGATTAGTTTGGCAATGTGGGCGTTCAAACCCAGTGTACGCAGATGAGAGACTGAGTACTTTCTTGACCTACTCATAGTGTCTGGGAGGGTGAGCTGGACTTGAGAGCTGCATATGGTGGAAGTAGCGGTGGACAGGGTGGACTGAGAGAGGGTTGATGATGGTGATGGAGTTGGTGTTCTTTCTGATGGCCTAGAATCAGTCTTTCGTTGATATAACAGTGGGATTCCCTGACTGCTGTGGCCTTGCAACGACACCTCAACATTTGCTGCTGTGCTAACCGGTGGGCTTACAGTGGGGTAAACAATGTAGCGTTGATGACTACCTTCGTTGTGATCAGTTGCACATGTGGCACTTGAGGTTTGGTGTTGTGTCCACGCTTGCAAGTGCATGCTGGTTAAATGTCTAAGCATGCAACTGGTATTCAAATTTTTCAGATTTTTCCCTCGGCTAAAGGTCTTTGCACACTTCTTACAGATAACCTTGGCCTGATCATGAGGATTTTGTTCAAAAAAGTGCCACACTGCACTCTTCCTACTTTGGCAGACATTTTGCTGCCTAGCACGCTGTGATCTTTTGACCCTCTGGACAAGCTGTCCAGCAACTATTTTGATGTTTGGAACCTGTCTTTGGAGTGCTACGGGCCTGCCAGATAACAGCTGTTGCGATGTCGATGTCTGCTGTGGATGCTCCTCATCTGAGCTATTGGAAGCAGCACCCTCTTCCCCCAATGGATGCCAATCTGGGTCAACAACTGGGTCATCCATCACCTCCTCTTCTATGTCATGTGCACCTTCCTCTGTGTCACCGTGTATGGTGGTATAGTGTGCGGGAAGGGGCACCTGAGTCTCATCAGGGTCAGAATCTGGCTCTGTACACTGCGAGGACAATGTAGTGCTCTGAGTGAATGTACCAGCAGAATCATCCATCAGCGGCTGTGCATCAGTGCACTCCATGTCAGATTCATCTTGGCCTGGGTAATTCACCATTTCACTTGATAATCCAGGCATGGTATGTGAAAACAGCTCCATGGAGTAATCAGTAGTATGGCCTGCGTCATCCTTCAATCTTGGTTGGGGTGAAGGACACAAGGAAAGGTGTGGTTCATGAACATGAGCCTCCAATGACGACTCAGTGCTTTTACTTTTTACAACTGAAGAAGAGGAGGCGATAGAGCTGGAGGCTGAGTCAGCAATGTAAGACAAAACTTTTTCCTGATGCTCTGGCTTTAAAAGCGGTTTGCCAACTCCTAGAAAACTAAGCGTTCGAGGCCTTATGTAGCCAGACGATGACGCAGGCTCAACACCTCCTGCATTCGGTCCTATTTTGCTCTTGCCACTACCATCAGATCCACCACCAACACCATCATTACCAGCTGCCAACCCCCGCCCAATTCCACGGCCTCTTCCACCAGCCTTCCTCATTTTTGGTAGAAATGTAGACAAAATCCAACAAGCTATATAGTATGTAAAACAAGGTACAAGGTGTCTATAGGACAGGGGAGATTTTGAATTTCTGCACACACTTTTGGACACTGGACACTTTTGGATTGTGTGAGGCCCACTGATATCTGAGCGCTATGTGACAGGCTTGATGGCACAGCTGTGACCTAAGTGACAAGAGGATAAGTGAGATTTTGAATCTCTGCACACACTTTTGGACACTGGACACTTTTGAATTGTGTGAGGCCCAATGAATATCTGAGCGCTATGTGACAGGCTCGATGGCACAGCTGTGACCTAAGTGACTAGAGGATAAGTGAGATTTTGAATCTCTGCACACACTTTTGGACACTGGACACTTTTGGATTGTGTGAGGCCCACTGATATCTGAGCGCTATGTGACAGGCTTGATGGCACAGCTGTGACCTAAGTGACAAGAGGATAAGTGAGATTTTGAATCTCTGCACACACTTTTGGACACTGGACACTTTTGAATTGTGTGAGGCCCAATGAATATCTGAGCGCTATGTGACAGGCTCGATGGCACAGCTGTGACCTAAGTGACTAGAGGATAAGTGAGATTTTGAATCTCTGCACACACTTTTGGACACTGGACACTTTTGGATTGTGTGAGGCCCAATGAATATCTGAGCGCTATGTGACAGGCTCGATGGCACAGCTGTGACCTAAGTGACTAGAGGATAAGTGAGATTTTGAATCTCTGCACACACTTTTGGACACTGGACACTTTTGGATTATGTGAGGCCCAATGAATATCTGAGCGCTATGTGACAGGCTCGATGGCACAGCTGTGACCTAAGTGACTAGAGGATAAGTGAGATTTTGAATCTCTGCACACACTTTTGGACACTGGACACTTTTGGATTGTGTGAGGCCCACTGATATCTGAGCGCTATGTGACAGGCTCGATGGCACAGCTGTGACCTAAGTGACTAGAGGATAAGTGAGATTTTGAATCTCTGCACACACTTTTGGACACTGGACACTTTTGGATTGTGTGAGGCCCACTGATATCTGAGCGCTATGTGACAGGCTTGATGGCACAGCTGTGACCTAAGTGACTAGAGGATAAGTGAGATTTTGAATCTTTGCACACACTTTTGGACACTGGACACTTTTGGATTGAGTGAGGCCCAATGAATATCTGAGCGCTATGTGACAGGCTCGATGGCACAGCTGTGACCTAAGTGACTAGAGGATAAGTGAGATTTTGAATCTCTGCACACACTTTTGGACACTGGACACTTTTGGATTGTGTGAGGCCCACTGATATCTGAGCGCTATGTGACAGGCTCGATGGCACAGCTGTGACCTAAGTGACTAGAGGATAAGGGAGATTGGATTGCTTTTAAAAAAGCAGTTTGCGGAGCAGTGGGTAAACAGCAATGCCAGCCTGTCAGGAAGCCTTAACCCCTTCGCACCCGAGCCTGTTTTTGCCTTCGTGATCGGGCCAATTTTTTCAATTCTGACCAGTGTCACTTTATGAGGTCATAACTCTAGAACGCTTCAACGGATCCTACTGATTCTGACATTGTTTTCTCATGACATATTGTACTTCATGATGATGGTAAAAAATTTTAGATATGATCTGCACTTATTTGTTAAAAAAATCAAAATTTGGCAAAAATGTAGAAAATTTTGCAATTTTCAAACTTTTAATTTTTATGCCCTTAAATCAGAGAGTGATATCGCACAAAATAGTTAATAAATAACATTTCCCACATGTCTACTTTACATCTGCACAATTTTGGAAACATAATTTTTTTTTTTTAGGAAGTTATAAGGGTTAAAAGTTGACCAGTGATTTCTCATTTTTACAACAAAATTTGCAACACCATTTTTTTTAGGGACCACCTCACATTTGAAGTGAGTTTGGGGGGTCAATATGACAGAAAATACCCAAAATTGACACCATTCTAAAAACTGCACCTCTCAATGTACTCAAAACCACATTCAAGAAGTTTATTAACCCTTCAGGTGCTTCACATGAATGAATGGAATATGGAAGGAAAAAATAAACATTTAACTTTTTTCACAAACATTTTACTTCAAAACCATTTTTTTTTATTTTCACAAGTGTAAAAAGAGAAAATGAACCACTAAATTTTTTGTGCAATTTCTCCTGAATACGCCAATACCCCGTATGTGGGGCTAAACCACTGTTTGAGCACACGGCAGAGCTCAGAACGGAAGGAGTGCCATTTGACTTTTTCAATGCAGAATTGGCTGGAATTGAGGTCGGATGCCATGTCGCATTTGGAGAGCCCCTGATGTACCTAAACAGTGGAAACCCCCCACAAGTGACCCCATTTTGGAAATTAGACCCCCCCAGGGACTTATCTAGATGTGTGGTGAGCACTTTGAACCCCCAAGTGTTTCACTAAAGTTTATAATGTAGAGGCGTGAAAATAAAAAAATCATTTTTTTTCCACAAAAATGATCTTTTAGCCCCCAATTTTTATTTTCACAAGGGTAACAGGAGAAATTGGACCATAAGAGTTGTTGTCCAATTTGTCCTGAGTACGCTGGTATGCCATATGTTGGAGAAAACTACTGTTTGGGCACACGGTGGGGCTCGGAAGGGAAGTAGTGACGTTCTGAAATGCAGACTTTGATGGAATGGTCTGTGGGTGTCATGTCGCGTTTGCAGAGCCCCTGATGTACCTAAACAGTGGAAACCCCCCACAAGTGACCCCATTTTGGAAACTAGACCCCCCAAGGAACTTATATAGATGTGTGGTGAGCACTTTGAACCCCCAAGTGTTTCAGTAAAGTTTATAATGTAGAGGCGTGAAAATAAAAAAATCATTTTTTTTCCACAAAAATGATCTTTTAGCCCCCAATTTTTATTTTCACAAGGGTAACGGGAGGAATTGGAACCTAAGAGTTGTTGTCCAATTTGTCCTGAGTATGCTGGTACCACATATGTGGGAGAAAACTACTGTTTGGGCACACGGTGGGGCTCGGAAGGGAAGTAGTGACGTTCTGAAATGCAGACTTTGATGGAATGGTCTGCGGGCTTCATATTGCATTTACAGAGCCCCTGATGTACCTAAACAGTGGAAACCCCCAATTCTAATTCCAACCCTAACCACAACACACCCCTAACCCTAATCTCAGCCCTAACCATAACCCTAACCACAAACCTAACACCAACACACCCATAACCTTAATCCCAGCCCTAGCCCTAGCCCTAACCCTAGCCCTAACCCTAGCCCTAGCCCTAACCCTAGCCCTAGCCCTAACCCTAGCCCTAACCCTAACCCTAGCCCTAGCCCTAGCCCTAACCCTAGCCCTAGCATTTTTTTTTTTTTACTTTTTTTTTTTACTTTTTTTTTTATTTTTGTCACAAGATCGCTGCCCTGCGATCTGACTCATAGTAACGCCACTTCACCTCTGATCATCTGTCAGTGTGAGATCAGAGGAGAAGCAGCGTTACTATGTGACAAGATCGCTGCCTGGCACATAATAACGCGACTTCTCCTCTGATCTCACGATGACAGCTGATCAGAGGTGAAGCAGCGTTACTGTGTGACAAGATCGCTGCCTGGCACAGCTGTGCCAGGCAGCGATCAGCTGTGCCAGGCAGCGATCTAGTCACACAATAACGCTGCTTCACCTCTGATCAGCTGTCAGTGATAGATCAGAGGGAGAAGCCGCGTTACAATGAGGGAGATCGCCGGTAAACAAGCAGCTTTCCCAGCGATCGCTCCCATTGGCTGCTGTGACGCTGACGTCATCGGGACCTGAACCAATCAGGTTTCGATGACGTCGGGGGTCCCAGCATGCATTGCGCACCGGGATCCCCGCGTTGGAAGGTATGTGGGGGTCCCGGGGGGCACAAAACCGCCGACAGTATATAAACGTCGGCGCTGCACAAAGCCCAGCAAGCGCCAACGTTTATCTACTGTGGGCGGTCGTGAACAGGTTAAAAGGCAGCCCAACAACCAACACCACTGATACACCACAATATAGCCTCCCCTTGCACTGCACACACAGTGACTGGTGTGTTGTACAGGCCAAATTACTATCAGCAGCAGAAGCAGTTTTTTTTTCTTCTCAGCAGGACAAAAAAAAAAAATTGGGATTGCTTTTAAAAAAGCAGTTTGAGGCCCAATGAATATCTGAGCGCTATGTGACAGGCTCGATGGCACAGCTGTGACCAAAGTGACTAGAGGATAAGGGAGATTGGATTGCTTTTAAAAAAGCAGTTTGCGGAGCAGTGGGTAAACAGCAATGCCAGCCTGTCAGGAAGCCTTAGAAGGCAGCCCAACAACCAACACCACTGATACACCACTATATAGCCTCCCCTTGCACTGCACACACAGTGACTGGTGTGTTGTGCAGGCCAAATCGCTCTCCCTACAGAATCAGCAGCAACCTCTCCCTATACTGAGATCGGCAGAAGTAAGATGGCGATCGGCGTGCACGCCCTTTTATACCCCCTGTGACGCCCACCAAAGCAAGCCAATCACTTGCATGCCCTTCTAAAAGATGGTGGTGACCCGTGCCTATGTCATCACGTTGCCCACAGTGTCCGTGGATCCTGATTGGCTGAAAAAGAGCGCAAAACAAACTTTTGAAACGCGACATTGGCGCGTAAGTCGCCGACCTTGTGGCCGACCTCATCCTGGGGTTGGGTTTCGTTTCATGAAACCCGACTTTGCCAAAAGTCGGCGACTTTTGAATTTTTTCGACCCGTTTCGCTCAACTCTAGTTGCCACTTTCTGGTGCGTACGGTGCTGGCGAGACAACCCCGGAGAAGCAGCTGTTTGAAGAGGGGAGGGAAGATGATGAGGTCCTTGACCCATCATGGCGTGAGGAACAGGAAGGTGGTGGGAGCAGCTCGGAGGAAGAGATTCCCCTACCGGCCAAAACAGGAGGGAGAGGGAGGGGGAAGACTTGGTTGCCTGTAGCCTCCACTTCGGCACCCGTTAGGAGCATTCCTCAGTCCAAAGGCAAACCGGGCGCTCCCAAGACTTGCAGTGCGTGGTCCTTTTTTGACACAGTTGCAGATGACATTTGCTTTGTCAAATGCAAGCTGTGTCATCAGAAAGTAAAAAGAGGGAAAAATGTCAGCAACCTCAATACCACGAATATGTGGAAACATGTGCGCACCAAGCACGAGTTGGAGTTGCAGAGACACCCTGAAGACGTAGGCCAACGTACAGCACCACCTACCACCTCTTCAGCTCGTGTTGGGGCCTCTTCCTCCAGCTCACACACAGCTGGTTCGGCTTCCTCACCGGATCGCCAAGGAAGAACCTCTGCCACTGTTGTCCGGAGACCCTGTCAAATTCCACCCATAGCACCACGTTCCCATCCATCACAGCCATCGGTAGCACAGGCATGGGATAAAAGGAGGCCTTACTCGGCAAACCATCCCCGAGCACAGTCTCTGAATGCTGGCATTGCCAAACTTCTGGCAGTTGAAATGCTCTCATTCAGGCTGGTGGACACTGACACCTTCCGGGACTTCATGGCATTGGCAGTCCCCCAATACACCGTGCCCAGCCGCTTTTATTTCAGCAGGCGAGCCGTCCCTGCCCTGCAGAAACATGTTGAGGGCAAAATAAATCATGCGCTACTAAATGCCGTTAGTAGCAAGGTCCACCTGACCACCGATGCGTGGACCAGTAACCATGGACAGGGACGATACCTTTCCCTCACTGCCCATTGGGTCAATGTTGTCGAGCCGGGTACAGATCTGGAGAGTGGCGCTGTACGTGTTCTTCCAACGCCACGGATTGCAGGACTCCAGTCTGTGCACATAGACTCCTCCTCCTACTCAAGTTCCTCAGAAACAGCAGAGCAGGAGCCTGTTACGACCGATATGAGCACAGCCGTGGCCAAACGTCAACAGGCTGTACTCAAATTAATTTCTATGGGGAATCGAAGCCACACAGCGCAGGAACTCTGGAATGCTATCAAGCAGGAGAGCGATGTGTGGTTTGGGCCAGCGAATCTCCAGCCGGGCTTGGTAGTGTGTGACAATGGCCGAAATCTGGTGGCAGCTCTTGGCCTAGGCAACCTCACACACATCCCATGTCTGGCACATGTGCTAAACTTGGTCGTGCAGAGCTTTCTGAGGGACTATCCGGATCTTGATGCACTGTTGCACAAGGTCCGCATAGAGTGCGCTCACTTGCGGCGTTCCAGCACGGCAAGATCGCGCCTCGCTGCTCTGCAGCGACGATTTGGCCTTCCGAAACATCGCATCATATGTGACCTACCCACACGGTGGAATTCAACGTTACATATGTTGGAGCGGTTGTGTGAGCAGCAGGCAGCAGTCATGGAGTACCAGCTGCATCAGGCGCAAACAAGTCGCACAGTGCGCCGTTCACACTTCAGCACCATTGAGTGGGCCTCTATGAAGGACATCTGCCTCGTTTTGCGTGCCTTCGATGAATCCACACGGATGGTGAGTGCAGATGATGCACTAGTCAGCATGACTGTCCCCCTTATCTGCCTGCTTCAACAAACACTGCAAGCACTAAGGGATGAGGTTTCGGAAGATGTGGTGGATGAGGAGTCCCAAATGCCATCTGCTTCTGGACAGTCTGCGCTATGTGTTTCCTCACAAAGGCCTAGGCAGGGGACACTTTGTGAGGAGGAGGAGGAGGAGTCAATGGAGGAGGAAGACATCTCTCCAGAGGAGGGAGGTACACCAAGCTCTACTCAGTATGTACAGCGAGGGTGGGGTGATGCAGAGCAGTCCGAGGTCACGCCTCAAACAGGGGCCAGTGGTTCTTTGGCAGTTGGGAGTCTGCAGCACATGGTTGATTTCATGCTGCAGTGCCTGAGAAACGACCGCCGCATCGCCCACATTCTCGTCACGGCTGATTATTGGGTGTACACCCTCCTAGATCCTCGCTACCGGGACAACGTACAAAGGCTCATACCAATGTTGAACCGGGAGCGTAAACTGCGGGAGTACCAAGAGACCCTGGTGCAGTCCATCATGTTTTCCATTCCACCCGACAGCAGTGGTGCTAGTGCTTTACAAAGCACCTCTGTGCGTCAAGGCAGTGGAGGAAACTCTGCACAAAGAGGGAGCAGAGGCAGCGCCGCAGCACAAGGCAAGGCCACTCTGGCCCAAATGTGGCAAAGTTTTGTGTGTCCGCCACAATTGTCTACACCATCAGCATCGCCTCGAGTCAGCAGGAGGCAACGCTTCCGTCAGATGGTGACAGACTACATGTCTTGCCCTGTCACTGTACTCCCAGATGGATCTTCCCCCTTCAAGTTTTGGGTCTCTAAGCTGGATACATGGCCAGAGCTTAGCCAGTATGCATTGGAGGTGCTGGCTTGCCCTGCTGCCAGTGTATTATCGGAACGCGTCTTTAGTGCCGCAGGTGGTGTACTAACAGACCGTCGCACGCGACTATCTTCCGATAATGTTGACCGGCTGACTTTTCTGAAAATGAACAAGGCCTGGATCTCCCAAGACTTTGCCATTCCTCTTACAGACTAAATTAGTGGTTGGCAACTGTATCCAGGTCTGCTGGTGTGTTCATTTTTCTACCACCTGAACTATAATCCCTGTGCTTCAACACAGCCAGTTGTCGCTCAGATGTGTCGTCTGCACAGAGAAACACACTAGCTCCTGTGTTGGTGGGGTTCAGTAACGCCAGCTGCTCCCCTGCTGTGTGGATGGCAAAGTCGCTAGCTCCATCAACATTCAAACCACTACTGATTTTTAACCGTGCCCAACTTAGGTCTCTGGCTCCACTGTCTCTATTATTTCCCCTGGCCTCCAACCCCGCCATCTACATCTCTGAAGTGGAGTCAGCACAATCCACACTTGTTCCTGTTTTCCTGCTGCTCAGTCCCGTCAGTTGATCCCCTGATGTGTGTCCGGCAAGGTCTCCTGCTCTGTCCACATTCTCATAACCAGTAATGGGATTGAGGACAGAGCTGTCGAACTTGCCGGACAAACATCAGGGGATCAACTTACGGGACTGAGCACCAGTAACACAGGAACAAGTGTAGATTGTGCTGACGCCACTTCAGAGATGTAGCTCTCAGGGTTGGAGGCCAGGGTAAATAATAGAGACAGTGGAGCCAGAGGCCTAAGTGGAGCATGGTTAGAATCAGTAGTAGTCGACTACCTCCATAAAAACCGCTGTCCGTTGGCCTACGCCTGCGGCATGCGTAATCCTGGGCTCCAACAGCGCCAGTTGGTGTTCAGAAGTGTCGTCTCCACAGAGCAAAACACATTCGTTCCAGTGTTAGTGGGGCTCAGCAATGCCAGCTGTTCCCCTGCTGTGGAGATGGCAAAGTCTCCTGCTGCCTCCACCTGCCAAAAACAACAAGCCTCAGCCTGCTCCATGCCTCCTCCTGGGCTCCAACAGCGCCAGTTGGTGTTCAGAAGTGTCGTCTCCACAGAGCAAAACACATTCGTTCCAGTGTTAGTGGAGCTCAGCAATGCCAGCTGTTCCCCTGCTGTGGAGATGGCAAAGTCTCCTGCTGCCTCTAACTGCCAAAAACAACAAGCCTCAGCCTGCTCCATGCCTCCTCCTGAGCTCCAACAGCGCCAGTTGGTGTTCAGAAGTGTCGTCTCCACAGAGCAAAACACATTCGTTCCAGTGTTAGTGGGGCTCAGCAATGCCAGCTGTTCCCCTGCTGTGGAGATGGCAAAGTCTCCTGCTGCCTCCACCTGCCAAAAACAACAAGCCTCAGCCTGCTCCATGCCTCCTCCTGAGCTCCAACAGCGCCAGTTGGTGTTCAGAAGTGTCGTCTCCACAGAGCAAAACACATTCGTTCCAGTGTTAGTGGGGCTCAGCAATGCCAGCTGTTCTCCTGCTGTGGAGATGGCAAAGTCTCCTGCTGCCTCCACCTGCCAAAAACAACAAGCCTCAGCCTGCTCCATGCCTCCTCCTGGGCTCCAACAGCGCCAGTTGGTGTTCAGAAGTGTCGTCTCCACAGAGCAAAACACATTCGTTCCAGTGTTAGTGGGGCTCAGCAATGCCAGCTGTTCCCCTGCTGTGGAGATGGCAAAGTCTCCTGCTGCCTCCACCTGCCAAAAACAACAAGCCTCAGCCTGCTCCATGCCTCCTCCTGAGCTCCAACAGCGCCAGTTGGTGTTCAGAAGTGTCGTCTCCACAGAGCAAAACACATTCGTTCCAGTGTTAGTGGAGCTCAGCAATGCCAGCTGTTCCCCTGCTGTGGAGATGGCAAAGTCTCCTGCTGCCTCTAACTGCCAAAAACAACAAGCCTCAGCCTGCTCCATGCCTCCTCCTGAGCTCCAACAGCGCCAGTTGGTGTTCAGAAGTGTCGTCTCCACAGAGCAAAACACATTCGTTCCAGTGTTAGTGGGGCTCAGCAATGCCAGCTGTTCCCCTGCTGTGGAGATGGCAAAGTCTCCTGCTGCCTCCACCTGCCAAAAACAACAAGCCTCAGCCTGCTCCATGCCTCCTCCTGAGCTCCAACAGCGCCAGTTGGTGTTCAGAAGTGTCGTCTCCACAGAGCAAAACACATTCGTTCCAGTGTTAGTGGGGCTCAGCAATGCCAGCTGTTCTCCTGCTGTGGAGATGGCAAAGTCTCCTGCTGCCTCCACCTGCCAAAAACAACAAGCCTCAGCCTGCTCCATGCCTCCTCCTGGGCTCCAACAGCGCCAGTTGGTGTTCAGAAGTGTCGTCTCCACAGAGCAAAACACATTCGTTCCAGTGTTAGTGGGGCTCAGCAATGCCAGCTGTTCCCCTGCTGTGGAGATGGCAAAGTCTCCTGCTGCCTCCACCTGCCAAAAACAACAAGCCTCAGCCTGCTCCATGCCTCCTCCTGAGCTCCAACAGCGCCAGTTGGTGTTCAGAAGTGTCGTCTCCACAGAGCAAAACACATTCGTTCCAGTGTTAGTGGGGCTCAGCAATGCCAGCTGTTCCCCTGCTGTGGAGATGGCAAAGTCTCCTGCTGCCTCCACCTGCCAAAAACAACAAGCCTCAGCCTGCTCCATGCCTCCTCCTGGGCTCCAACAGCGCCAGTTGGTGTTCAGAAGTGTCGTCTCCACAGAGCAAAACACATTCGTTCCAGTGTTAGTGGAGCTCAGCAATGCCAGCTGTTCCCCTGCTGTGGAGATGGCAAAGTCTCCTGCTGCCTCTAACTGCCAAAAACAACAAGCCTCAGCCTGCTCCATGCCTCCTCCTGAGCTCCAACAGCGCCAGTTGGTGTTCAGAAGTGTCGTCTCCACAGAGCAAAACACATTCGTTCCAGTGTTAGTGGGGCTCAGCAATGCCAGCTGTTCCCCTGCTGTGGAGATGGCAAAGTCTCCTGCTGCCTCCACCTGCCAAAAACAACAAGCCTCAGCCTGCTCCATGCCTCCTCCTGAGCTCCAACAGCGCCAGTTGGTGTTCAGAAGTGTCGTCTCCACAGAGCAAAACACATTCGTTCCAGTGTTAGTGGGGCTCAGCAATGCCAGCTGTTCTCCTGCTGTGGAGATGGCAAAGTCTCCTGCTGCCTCCACCTGCCAAAAACAACAAGCCTCAGCCTGCTCCATGCCTCCTCCTGGGCTCCAACAGCGCCAGTTGGTGTTCAGAAGTGTCGTCTCCACAGAGCAAAACACATTCGTTCCAGTGTTAGTGGGGCTCAGCAATGCCAGCTGTTCCCCTGCTGTGGAGATGGCAAAGTCTTCTGCTGCCTCCACCTGCCAATAACAACAAGCCTCAGCCTGCTCCATGCCTCCTCCTGAGCTCCAACAGCGCCAGTTGGTGTTCAGAAGTGTCGTCTCCACAGAGCAAAACACATTCGTTCCAGTGTTAGTGGGGCTCAGCAATGCCAGCTGTTCCCCTGCTGTGGAGATGGCAAAGTCTCCTGCTGCCTCCACCTGCCAAAAACAACAAGCCTCAGCCTGCTCCATGCCTCCTCCTGGGCTCCAACAGCGCCAGTTGGTGTTCAGAAGTGTCGTCTCCACAGAGCAAAACACATTCGTTCCAGTGTTAGTGGAGCTCAGCAATGCCAGCTGTTCCCCTGCTGTGGAGATGGCAAAGTCTCCTGCTGCCTCTAACTGCCAAAAACAACAAGCCTCAGCCTGCTCCATGCCTCCTCCTGAGCTCCAACAGCGCCAGTTGGTGTTCAGAAGTGTCGTCTCCACAGAGCAAAACACATTTGTTCCAGTGTTAGTGGGGTTCAGCAATGCCAGCTGTTCCCCTGCTGTGGAGATGGCAAAGTCTCCTGCTGCCTCCACCTGCCAAAAACAACAAGCCTCAGCCTGCTCCATGCCTCCTCCTGGGCTCCAACAGCGCCAGTTGGTGTTCAGAAGTGTCGTCTCCACAGAGCAAAACACATTTGTTCCAGTGTTAGTGGGGCTCAGCAATGCCAGCTGTTCTCCTGCTGTGGAGATGGCAAAGTCTCCTGCTGCCTCCACCTGCCAAAAACAACAAGCCTCAGCCTGCTCCATGCCTCCTCCTGGGCTCCAACAGCGCCAGTTGGTGTTCAGAAGTGTCGTCTCCACAGAGCAAAACACATTCGTTCCAGTGTTAGTGGGGCTCAGCAATGCCAGCTGTTCCCCTGCTGTGGAGATGGCAAAGTCTCCTGCTGCCTCCACCTGCCAAAAACAACAAGCCTCAGCCTGCTCCATGCCTCCTCCTGAGCTCCAACAGCGCCAGTTGGTGTTCAGAAGTGTCGTCTCCACAGAGCAAAACACATTCGTTCCAGTGTTAGTGGGGCTCAGCAATGCCAGCTGTTCCCCTGCTGTGGAGATGGCAAAGTCTCCTGCTGCCTCCACCTGCCAAAAACAACAAGCCTCAGCCTGCTCCATGCCTCCTCCTGGGCTCCAACAGCGCCAGTTGGTGTTCAGAAGTGTCGTCTCCACAGAGCAAAACACATTTGTTCCAGTGTTAGTGGGGCTCAGCAATGCCAGCTGTTCCCCTGCTGTGGAGATGGCAAAGTCTCCTGCTGCCTCTGCACTCCAAAGACAGTAGTCCTCAACCTACACCCTGATAGTTCCTGGGCTTCAACCCAGCCAGTTGTAGCTCGGAAGTGCCGTCCACACGGAAAGAAACACTTGCTCCCGTGTGTCAGTGGGGTTCAGCAATGCCAGCTGTTCCCCTGCTGTGTGGACGGCAGACTCTCCTGCTGCCTCCGCACTCCAAAGACAGTAGGCCTCAACCTACACCCTGATAGTTTCTGGGCTTCAACCCAGCCAGTTGTAGCTCGGAAGTGCCGTCCACACGGAAAGAAACACTTGCTCCCGTGTGTCAGTGGGGTTCAGCAATGCCAGCTGTTCCCCTGCTGTGTGGACGGCAGACTCTCCTGCTGCCTCCGCACTCCAAAGACAGTAGGCCTCAACCTACACCCTGATAGTTCCTGGGCTTCAACACAGCCAGTTGTAGCTCGGAAGTGCCGTCCACACGGAAAGAAACACTTGCTCCCGTGTCTCAGTGGGGTTCAGCAATGCCAGCTGTTCCCCTGCTGTGTGGACGGCAGACTCTCCTGCTGCCTCCGCACTCCAAAGACAGTAGGCCTCAACCTACACCCTGATAGTTCCTGGGCTTCAACCCAGCCAGTTGTAGCTCGGAAGTGCCGTCCACACGGAAAGAAACACTTGCTCCCGTGTGTCAGTGGGGTTCAGCAATGCCAGCTGTTCCCCTGCTGTGTGGACGGCAGACTCTCCTGCTGCCTCCGCACTCCAAAGACAGTAGGCCTCAACCTACACCCTGATAGTTCCTGAGCTTCAACCCAGCCAGTTGTAGCTCAGAAGTGCCGTCCACACGGAAAGAAACACTTGCTCCCGTGTGTCAGTGGGGTTCAGCAATGCCAGCTGTTCCCCTGCTGTGTAGACGGCAGACTCTCCTGCTGCCTCCGCACTCCAAAGACAGTAGGCCTCAACCTACACCCTGATAGTTCCTGGGCTTCAACACAGCCAGTTGTAGCTCGGAAGTGCCGTCCACACGGAAAGAAACACTTGCTCCCGTGTCTCAGTGGGGTTCAGCAATGTCAGCTGTTCCCCTGCTGTGTGGATGGCAAAGTCTCCTGCTGCCTACACAGTCCGACTACTACTGATTTTTAACCGTGCTCCACTTACGCCTCTAGCTCCACTGTCTCTCGTATTTCCCCTGTCCTCCAACCCCGCCAGTTACTGCTCCGAAGTGGCGTCTGTACAATCCACACTTGTTCCTGTGTGTTACAGGTGTTCAGTCACGTCAGTTAATCCCCTGATGTGTGTCCGGCAAGGTTGCCTGCTCTGTCCACATTCCCATAACTAGTAATGGGAATGTGGACAGAGCAGGCGACCTTGCCGGACACACATCAGGGGATTAACTGACGTGACTGAACACCTGTAACACAGGAACAAGTGTGGATTGTGCAGACGCCACTTCGGAGCAGTAACTGGCGGGGTTGGAGGACAGGGGAAATACGAAAATCAGTGGAGCCAGAGGCGTAAGTAGAGCTTGGTTAAAATTACTAGAAGTCTACAACCGATCTTAAAATTTCTTCAATGCAGCCTCAGCCTGCTCCGTGCTTGTCCCTGGGCTTCAACACAGCCAGTTGTTGCTTGGAAGTGCCATCTTCACAGAGTAAAACACTAGCTCCTGTGTTTGTGGGGTTCAGTAACGTCAGCTGTTCCCCTGCTGTTTAGATGGCAATCTGTCCTGCTGCCTCCCAATTCACAGCACATCAGGCCTCAGCCTGCTCCGTGCTTGTCCCTGGGCTTCAACACAGCCAGTTGTTGCTTGGAAGTGCCGTCTTCACAGAGTAAAACACTAGCTCCTGTGTTTGTGGGGTTCAGTAACGTCAGCTGTTCCCCTGCTGTTTAGATGGCAATCTGTCCTGCTGCCTCCCAATTCACAGCACATCAGGCCTCAGCCTGCTCTGTGCTTGTCCCTGGGCTTCAACACAGCCAGTTGTTGCTTGGAAGTGCCGTCTTCACAGAGTAAAACACTAGCTCCTGTGTTTGTGGGGTTCAGTAACGTCAGCTGTTCCCCTGCTGTTTAGATGGCAATCTGTCCTGCTGCCTCCCAATTCACAGCACATCAGGCCTCAGCCTGCTCCGTGCTTGTCCCTGGGCTTCAACACAGCCAGTTGTAGCTCGGAAGTGCCGTCTTCACAGAGTAAAACACTAGCTCCTGTGTTTGTGGGGTTCAGTAACGTCAGCTGTTCCCCTGCTGTTTAGATGGCAATCTGTCCTGCTGCCTCCCAATTCACAGCACATCAGGCCTCAGCCTGCTCCGTGCTTGTCCCTGGGCTTCAACACAGCCAGTTGTAGCTCGGAAGTGCCGTCTTCACAGAGTAAAACACTAGCTCCTGTGTTTGTGGGGTTCAGTAACGTCAGCTGTTCCCCTGCTGTTTAGTTGGCAATCTGTCCTGCTGCCTCCCAATTCACAGCACATCAGGCCTCAGCCTGCTCCGTGCTTGTCCCTGAGCTTCAACACAGCCAGTTGTAGCTCGGAAGTGCCGTCTTCACAGAGTAAAACACTAGCTCCTGTGTTTGTGGGGTTCAGTAACGTCAGCTGTTCCCCTGCTGTTTAGATGGCAATCTGTCCTGCTGCCTCCCAATTCACAGCACATCAGGCCTCAGCCTGCTCCGTGTTTGTCCCTGGGCTTCAACACAGCCAGTTGTAGCTCGGAAGTGCCGTCTTCACAGAGTAAAACACTAGCTCCTGTGTTTGTGGGGTTCAGTAACGTCAGCTGTTCCCCTGCTGTTTAGATGGCAATCTGTCCTGCTGCCTCCCAATTCACAGCACATCAGGCCTCAGCCTGCTCCATGCTTGTCCCTGGGCTTCAACACAGCCAGTTGTTGCTTGGAAGTGCCGTCTTCACAGAGTAAAACACTAGCTCCTGTGTTTGTGGGGTTCAGTAACGTCAGCTGTTCCCCTGCTGTTTAGATGGCAATCTGTCCTGCTGCCTCCCAAATCACAGCACATCAGGCCTCAGCCTGCTCCGTGCTTGTCCCTGGGCTTCAACACAGCCAGTTGTAGCTCGGAAGTGCCGTCCACACGGAAAGAAACACTTGCTCCCGTGTCTCAGTGGGGTTCAGCAATGTCAGCTGTTCCCCTGCTGTGTGGATGGCAAAGTCTCCTGCTGCCTACACAGTCCGACTACTACTGATTTTTAACCGTGCTCCACTTACGCCTCTAGCTCCACTGTCTCTCGTATTTCCCCTGTCCTCCAACCCCGCCAGTTACTGCTCCGAAGTGGCGTCTGCACAATCCACACTTGTTCCTGTGTTACAGGTGTTCAGTCACGTCAGTTAATCCCCTGATGTGTGTCCGGCAAGGTCGCCTGCTCTGTCCACATTCCCATAACTAGTAATGGGAATGTGGACAGAGCAGGCGACCTTGCCGGACACACATCAGGGGATTAACTGACGTGACTGAACACCTGTAACACAGGAACAAGTGTGGATTGTGCAGACGCCACTTCGGAGCAGTAACTGGCGGGGTTGGAGGACAGGGGAAATACGAAAATCAGTGGAGCCAGAGGCGTAAGTAGAGCTTGGTTAAAATTAGTAGAAGTCTACAACCGATCTTAAAATTTCTTCAATGCAGCCTCAGCCTGCTCCGTGCTTGTCCCTGGGCTTCAACACAGCCAGTTGTTGCTTGGAAGTGCCGTCTTCACAGAGTAAAACACTAGCTCCTGTGTTTGTGGGGTTCAGTAATGTCAGCTGTTCCCCTGCTGTTTAGATGGCAATCTGTCCTGCTGCCTCCCAATTCACAGCACATCAGGCCTCAGCCTGCTCCGTGCTTGTCCCTGACTCCTGGGCTTCAACATCGCCAGTTGATGCTCAGAACTGACTTTGGCACGGGTACTCCCTCCTGCCCAGCTTGGTTCCAGCCCTGCCTGCTGTTTCCGGGAAGTGTCAATGTCAGTTTGCCACCCCAAGTTGCCATGTCGTGTTGCGGTCGGGTTAGCCGAGGCTATGGTGCCTGCAGTTTAGGCGATTCCTATGTGGGCTGTGGGTTCTGGTAAGAAAGGCTTGTTCCGTAGTGCCAGTAGGACAAGCACCCCCTGTAGGACTGTGTGATTCGGTAACTGCGGCCAGCTTGCGGCATGCCAACTTTGCTTTTCAGGGGTAACTTCGGCTACCCATCCGGGTTCCAGCACCGTCAGCTGGTTCTCAGCAGAGCCTTTGGCCTAGGTGCCTCCATCTCGGTATCCGAGTTCCGGCAACGTCTGCTGGTCCTTGGTAGTGCTTTGTAGCACAGGTACCTCCTGCTTAGTAACCGGGTTCCAGCACCGTCAGCTGGTCCTCGGTAGTGCCATTGGCTCTTGTTCCTTCTGCTGCCCCTCCGGGTGCCAGTACCGTCAGCTGGTTCTCGGCAGTTCCTAGGTCTTCTTGTACCTTCTGCAACTTTTCCAAGTTCAAGCTTGTGGAAATGGTTTTGGATTCTCACTCTGGATCTCCCAGACAATGACCCTGAAGACGACGAGTCCAACCATGAAGACCACTCAGAAGAATACCTAAAAGATGACCCTAAAGAAGATGACCAAGAGGACAAAAAACAGGAAGACAATCACCGAGATGCAGAACAACAAGAGAGACAAGACAAAGAAGCATAAAAAACAAAAGCAGAAGAACATTAAGCTTAAGACTAATACTCTGAGCAAATGATATTATCTTATTTATAAGCAGAAGAAGACTAAGCAGTGTATGGGGGTGAGTCCGTTCCTCCTCGTGGTGCCCCTGGAAAAGGCCTGCTGAAACAGGCCAAA
Organism: Dendrobates tinctorius; assembly: GCF_039654945.1. Taxonomy (NCBI): domain Eukaryota; kingdom Metazoa; phylum Chordata; class Amphibia; order Anura; family Dendrobatidae; genus Dendrobates; species Dendrobates tinctorius. The sequence continues at coordinate 14,882,911 of NW_027361814.1, read as the reverse complement.
CTGAACGCGGACAAATCCTGTTGTAAATCTTTTGTGACAGGCAGAACGGAAGGTGTAATCTTCTAACTTTTCTAGATAACAACTACAGTAATGCCTGACACAAATAAGAATATGATGAAGAAGAATAGGAAGAAGATGAAGAAGTTGAATATGAAGAATAATAATTGTTGAATAAGAAGAATATGAAGAATGTAAAACAAGGAAGAAGAAGAAGAATGTAAAAAAAGGAAGAAGAAGAATGTAAAAAAAGGAAGAAGAATAAGAAGAATGTAAAAAAAGGAAGAAAAAGAAGAAGAATGTAAAAAAAGGAAGAAGGAGAAAGAAGAAGAAAGAAGAAGAAAGAAGAAGAAGACATACATGTCTGGCAAAATATAAAAGAGGCTAACATAGTCAATATCTTTGTAACTCCTAAGGTCTTTAAAAAAAAAGGTTCATTCCTGCTATTCCATTTGATTGGGCTAAATCTCTATGGCTTTAATGTCTCCTCCACCTCCCACAATACATTCTACATTATTCTTAGTTGTTTTTCTTCATGTAGAATTAACCTACAAGGAAAGAAAGGTTTTTTTTTAATTCCGATATTTTGTCCCCATTGACTTGCATTGGTTCCCGGTATCGGAATCGGCGATACCGATACTTTTTTTTTAGAACCATTCCGATCCGACATTTTAAAGTATCGGCTGGTATCGCTCAACTCTAATGGTGTGGTGCAGCAGTGATGTTATAGCCCTCCACAGGCAGGGCTGTAGTCCCAGGGTAGTGTAGGTGAAGTGACACTTAGATGGTGTAGTGTCAGGCGCGAGGGATGTGGCAGTGCTGGGCAGGTTGGCGTGGGAATAAGTGGAGGAAACCAGGGCATGTAGTTCCAAAGCTTTACTCACAGTCTGTTGTATAAACAGATGCCTGCTTCCGTGCCGTGTCCTCCGGGTTAGAGACTCAGTCAACCTCCAGGCCAGATGGAATACTCCTTTCTAACACTCCGCCAACATATGTGCCTTTTCTGAACGTCTCCTCTTATAGCGCCTTTGAGTAAAGTACTCCTAGTACTGAGTTACACTGGAGTTCCTCCTGTCAGATGTTCCTATGAACTCTACTTGTATGGCAGACAGCTGTAGCCTGCTTTGGGGACTCCTTGCTACTAAGTCCCGGCTCACTCCTATGTTGCTGTTGTGCCCCCAAGTCTTGTGTGGGAATAAAGTGGTCACTACTTCTATTCCTCCCGTGTCTGCTGCAGGACCATTAGTATCCGTACAACCTCGGGGGCCAGACCCCGGCCTTGCGCTTTGGACTTGAAAAGGGTTCTCTTCTAACCCTGGTCCTTGTCCTCTTATTCTCCTTACGTTCCGTGCTAATCTTTCTTTCCAATGGAGAATCAAGCTTCCTTTCTCTGTCTCTTTCCTGTGCCAGCAGACCCAGATCACTGTGGCCTGCTGCAGCACTTCCTTCTTCCATCCCTCTCCCGGGGATCTTCTCTTTCTCACACTCTGTCCTTCTACATCCTCACTCACTGACTGAATGAAAGACTGACTGACTGACTCAACTCTACCCGCTCTTTTGTGCGAACTAATCTCCACCCATCACCCAGCATGCTTTGTGTTCCAAGCAGGGAGCCACCAAGGGGTGCTTTGCTATACTCCAAGCAGGGAGCCACCGAAGGTGCTTTGCTACACTACTTTGTGGTGTGGGGTGCAGGTGTTGGAGCGTGGTCAGGTGTTTCCACCTTACCTGGATGGTGGGGCACTGTTATGAATGAGTCACCGAGGAGGAAAAAACAAAAAGCAAGCTAAGCCCAGAAAACCAGAGAGGCTGGTAACTAGCAGATTGCAGACCCCTGATCCTATCCACAACAACTAGCAGTAGCCGTGGAGCATGCCTATGGTGGCCATAGATGCCTCGTCACGGCCGGAGAACTAAATAAGCCTAAAGAAAGAAAGGGAAAATCTAAACTGCCCCAGAGCAGACCCCAAAGCAAGAGACAGCCCCCAACATGTATTGTCGGTGAAACAAGATGAAAACACAGACACAGATAGAAAGATAGGCTGAGCAAACGATGGGGCCCTCACTAACTAGAAAGGACAGGAAAGAAAAGCCGCTGTCTGCAATCACGCAAAAAAACCCTGCCAAAAAAATGTCCAACACGTCTGATAGAAAAAGGCCCTTAAGTCGCTAGACTTCAATTCACTATATCAGCACTCTATTCTGAAGACAGAGCAAAAGAGATCAACTGATCAGAGACAAAATGGGGATTCAGCCCAGTCCCAGCTAGGGCTGGCCGAACACAAAAACTAAGTAAACCAGACAAAAACTCATATGAACAATAGCAGAGAAAACTTAGCTTTAGGAAGGCAGGAACCAAACTGGAAACCAGAAGCCACAGTCAGGAAAAATCACCAGCAAGAAACTAGGGAGTTGGCTGCCTTAAATCCAATCAGAAACTCCTGATGTCCAATCGCAGTCCTCTTCCTCAGGTGGCTGGTCTCTGCCATTTAGATCAGCTTCATTACCTCCCTTCACCAGCAGAGGGAGTCCAGATAGAGAACTCACTACTCCTCTGTCAGCACAGCCAGCTCCATAACCCTCTCCAGAAGCCAGAGGCAAACCCGAAAATGAGCTCACAACAGTACCCCCCCTTGAGGAGGGGTCACCGAACCCTCATCCACGCCACCGGGCCTATCAGGATGGGCCCGATGAAAAGCACGAACCAATCTATCGGCATGAATATCAGAGGCAGAGACCCAAGAATTGTCCTCCTGGCAATAACCCTTCCACTTGACCAAATACTGGAGTCTCCATCTAGCCAGACGAGAATCCAGCATTTTCTCTACCTCATATTCCTCATTACCTTCAACCAATACAGGGTCAGGAGGTGCAGCCATAGGAACTACTGGCTCAACATATCTCTTCAACAGCGACTTATGAAACACGTTAAGGATCTTAAACGTAACAGGAAGAGCCAATCGAAAAGAAACCGGATTAAGAATCTCCAAAATCTTGTATGGTCCAATAAATCTTGGCTTGAACTTTGGAGAAGCCACCTTCATAGAGATATTCTTTGATGACAACCAAACCATATCACCCACTTTAAACCGGGGACCAATGGTCCTATGCCGGTTAGAAAACCTCTGGGCCTTTTTCCTGGGAGAGAGACAACTTATCCACTACTTGGTCCCAAATCTGCTGCATTCTCTCTACCACAGTGTCAACACCTGGGCAGGCTGAAGATTCCACTTGCCCTGAAGAAAATCGAGAATTATTTAAAGCGAATTCGGCCAAGGGCAAAAATGAAACCCAATCATCCTGATCAGCAGATATAAAACAACTCAAATAGGACTCCAAGTGTTGCTAGAAAATGTGTTACTCAAGCTGATAGTAAATTTGCTTCTATAGCACTTTAAATTAGGTAGCATAACTTTAAATATAGATAGACAGTTAAATTGTTTGTAATGTTCAAGAATGAGTGCCTCTCATATTGAGAAGATTAGATAAGAACTGTTTACTAACAATATAAAAATTTGTATGTTCCTGTATTGTCAACTTTGTTTCCTTGCAGCCCGCGGACGTGCTGTGTTTAACGAGGGGGGTATGTGGCGCCCCTGAGGCTCTGTCGCCACAGAGGTACTGCACCTCCTCCTGAGGTGTGGTGCCCCACCATCCAGGTAAGGTGGAAACACCTGACCACGCTCCAACACCTGCACGCCACACCACAAAGTAGTTTAGCAAAGCACCTTTGGCGGCTCCCTGCTTGGAGTATAGCAAAGCAACTCTTGGTGGCTCCCTGCTTGGAATGCGAAACATGCTGGGTGATGGGTGGAGTTTAGTTTGCACAAAAGAGCGGGAAGAGTTGGGTCAGTCAGTCTTTCATTCAGTCAGTGAGTGAGGATATAGAAGGACAGAGTGTGAGAAAGAGAAGATCCCCGGGAGAGGGATGGAAGAAGGAAGTGCTGCAGCAGGCCACAGTGATCTGGGTCTGCTGGCACAGGAAAGAGACAGAGAAAGGAAGCTTGATTCTCCATTGGAAAGAAAGATTAGCACGGAACGTAAGGAGAATAAGAGGACAAGGACCAGGGTTAGAAGAGAACCCTTTTCAAGTCCAAAGCGCAAGGCCGGGGTCTGGCCCCCGAGGTTGTACGGATACTAATGGTCCTGCAGCAGACACGGGAGGAATAGAAGTAGTGACCATTTATTCCCACACAAGACTTGGGGGCACAACAGCAACATAGGACTGAGCCGGGTCTTAGTAGCAAGGAGTCCCCAAAGCAGGCTACAGCTGTCTGCCATACAAGTAGAGTTCATAGAAACATCTGACAGGAGGAACTCCAGTGTAACTCAGTACTAGGAGTACTTTACTCAAAGGCGCTATAAGAGGAGACGTTCAGAAAAGGCACATATGTTGGCGGAGTTTTGGAAAGGAGTATTCCATCTGGCCTGGAGGTTGACTGAGTCCCTAACCCGGAGGACACGGCACGGAAGCAGGCACCTGTTTGTACAACAGACTGTGAGTAAAGCTTTGGAACTACATGCCCTGGTGTCGTCCACTTATTCCCGCGCCAACCTGCCCAGCACTGCTACATCCCTCGCGCCTGACACTACACCATCTAAGTGTCACTTCACCTGCACTGCCCTGGGACTACAGCCATGCCTGTGGAGAGCTATCACTGCTGCACCACACCATCTGTCCCAGAGGATCTCTCTGCAGCGTCGGCTTACATCTCTATTGCCGAATACCACAGGTGGCGTCACGAATCACTTATAAACTTTCACTACCATCAGCACACTGAACATTCGCCTTTTACAATGGGCACCCAGGGCCACGGGCCGGGTCCCATCTGCCGTGACATCTCCCATTAGAGCTCATCGGGCCCGATACCGAGAATCCTACAGCCCTGGGTGTGAGGGCGTCCCAGCTACATGCTACATGCAATCTCATCTTGCCACGCTTCAAGTGGACCGGACAAGAGGCCCGAATCTATAAATGGAAAAGTGAACAGCTCTTCGGAGTGTCCAAGTGTGGGATCAGTTGTATCCGGGCAATCGGCATGGTGGGAGGAAGGAGGATCAGGGTGAGGAATATGCGGTCCAGACTCACGGCTACTCAGACTTGACCGTGTGGAAGACAGGGTGGTGTTGGTGATGGCAAAGTGACTGGAAGCATTATCGGATATCCAGCCAACAACCTTTTGACACTGCCCTGGGTTCAATAGAGGTTTGCTGCTGCTATCCCCTAGTAATTGGGACAGGAAGGTCGGGTGAGAGGATGTGGGTGTTTGTTATGGCCCAATTTCAGCTTGCCCACGGCCTCGGCCTCTGCATGCACTATCACCATCATGTCCACTTCACCCGTCCCTTGCCATGTGCCCATTTTAAATGGACTGCAATATCTTCCACGTCCACAACAAATGGCTGGATTTGGAGATTATTTGTGATCCATGTGCGGGAAAACCACATTTTAAAATATCTGGCCTGTAGGTAACAATTTCTTTTCAGCAAACTGGTGTCAATAACTAGGGTAAGACACAGGAAAAACAGTTCTATGAAGGCCTAAAATGCCACAATTTGTAGCCCACAGATAGATGAGGCATGTGATGGAGATACCACACTTTAAAATATGTGGCCTGTATTTTTATTTGTTACTGCAAAATAGTGTCAATAACTAGGATAACACACAGCAAAAACAGTTCAATGGAGGCCTCAAATGCCACAATTTGTAACCCACAGATAGAGGCTTGCGATGGAGATACAAAACTTTAAAATATATTGCCTGAATATATATATATTTTTTACAGCAAAATTGTGTCAATAAGTAGGCTAAGACACAGCAAAAAAAATTTAATGGAGCCCTCAAATGGCACAATTTTTAGCCCACAGATAGATGAGGCGTGTGACGAAGATAGCCCAATTTCAAATATCTGACCTATATCACAGCAAAAAAAGTTCAATGGAGCCCAAAAAATGCCCGAATTTTTAGGCCACAGATAGTTGAGGGGTGTCACTGAGATACCAGACTTTAAATTATCTGACCTTTATTTTTTTATACAGCAAAATTGTGTCAACAAGTAGGCTAAGACACAACAAAAAATTCAATGGAGCCCTGAAGTGGCACAATTTTGAGCACAATGATAGGCGATCCATGTGGCGGACAAAACACAGTGTAAAATATCTGGCTTCTAGGTAAATATTTTTATTTAAGCAAACTGGTGTCAAGAACTTGTATAAGACACTCGGGGTGATCTTATTACAATGTATAAATATATGCGGGGACAGTACAAAGACCTTTCTAATGATCTTTTTACTCTTAGACCTGTGACGGGGACAAGGGGGCATCCTCTACGTCTGGAGGAAAGAAGGTTTAAGCATAATCACAGACGCGGATTCTTTACTGTAAGAGCAGTGAGACTATGGAGCTCTCTGCCATATGATGTTGTAATGAGTGATTCCCTACTAAAATTTAAGAAGGGACTGGATGCCTTTCTTGAAAAGTATAATATTACAGCGTATATACACTAGTTTCCTTAATTTTGCGTTGATCCAGGGAGCTAGTCTGATTGCCGTATTTGGAGTCAGGAAGGAATATTTTTCCCCAATGTGAAGCTTACTGTTTGCCACATGGGGTTTTTTTGCTTTCCTCTGGATCAACATGTTAGGGCAAGTTAGGATAGGATATGGGTTGAACTAGATGAACTTAAAGTCTCCCTTCAAAATTAATAACTATGTTACTATGTTACTCCAAAAAGTTTTATAGTACCACAAAAATGGCAGAACTTTATGCACTGTGACAGCCAAAGCCCTGTTTAAAGTAGCTGTGTTTTAATGCTGTACTATGGAAGGGATCTGGCAGTATTCTGCAGTGCCAACAAGCAAATGGAGAAAAAAAGTGTGCTCTGCATTGCTTTTAAATAAAATAATCAGGATTATGATGCAAAAAAAATTATTCCTGGCCACTGATACCTGGGGCTATGTATAAACGGTCAATATCTGTAATAGACAAACAGCAGCAGATGGTAATGGAATGGACCCTTTTGCTGTATGCAATAAAGTATGCCACATACAATGCCTGCTTCACTAGCAGTGATATTTATATACACACATACACTGCCTGCATGCCTAGCACTGATATATATATATAGATATATATATATACAGTATACTCTGCATGCCTAGCACTGATATATACAGTATATACTGTATGTATAACCACATACACTGCCTGCCTACATATCACTGATATCAATATTACCCGTAATTAGTAGTGATGAGCGAGAATACTCATTGCTCGGATTTTTCCTCCGAGTATTTTGGCGTGCTCGGAGATTTAGTTTTCGTTGTCTCATCTTAATGTTTTGCGACTTGCAGACAGGCTGAATACATGTGTGGAATGCCTGTTTGTTAGGTAATTCCCAAGAAATGAGTATACTCGATCATCACTAGTAATTAGTCCTTAGAAAGACTGTTGGTTTAGCTGGATTTGTGGATTCATCAATAGTATATCCACACTAACTGATACCCCACCACATATTCTGTCCCTATCTCTGCAGCAACTCTCCCTACACTGGCTGATTCCGGAACAGACTCTGACGAGAAGGGTGGTGCCAGGTCTGATATAGACCTCATGACGCTTTGCAGTTAGGCAATCACTGCAATGCTACAACCAACATGGCTGCGGCATTACAGTGCATGGCAGACAATCCCTGCATGTTGATTGGTGCTCTAAAGCGCGCCAAACATGCAGGGTGGGGACCCAAGCTCCCGCCGAGCAACCATGGAAATGCTCAGCGCTTGCCGAACACCGCAAGTACCGTGATGCTTGGTTGAGCACCGAGCATTACTGATTATACTCGCTCATCACTATTTATTACCTTCTCACACTTTCACTCCATGGCACAATCCTAAGTCGTGACACCAGCCCTGTGTCAGTAGAGGAAAAATCACTGGCACTTTGTCTTCTTTTATATACATTATTTATAGTTATTTCTTCTTGCTAACCATAGAGGCATATAACAAGTCTGATGTATTTTGGGATTACTCATCCCTACATCAGTTTCAAGTTTTCCCAAGGCCAGTTTAGATGCAAGGCTCTGATGCTCCTTTAACGGCAGATTAGCTTTTGTTGCTACAAAGGGTTTTTTTTTTACTGTAGAGCAAGCCATATTGCTGCTATGGGTCACCTGTAATGAAGGACACCTATTCCAGATTGGCTCCATCCATTATTATAATCATTAGCAATAACTTGTGCAGGATTTTCTTCTCCACAAATCCTCAAACATAGTAAATAAGGATGGGAGAATCACCCCATGATTATAGGAAGCTATGAATAGTACTGCCACGGGTTTTGTGTGTCACACTGATATTAAAATGTTTTTCCATTTTCAACAGAGTGGTTTCCAAATGATTCTGATCATAATTATCTTAATAATGATTATAATAAAATAATAAAGCCAGTCGCTCTGTCTGTATACAGAGCCAAATCTCTTCCGCTGCTCCTTTCTATGTATTTTGGCTGCAGCGGTGATGCCACAACCACTGCAGAAAGTCGGCACCAAACATGGGAGGGTAACGTCCATTGATGGTAATTTACGTGACTGCAATCGTTTGGGGACCATGTTGTTGAATGTGGAGAACCTCTTTAAGCAGCACTTAGAAAAAGCCCCATTGTAATTTATGCTATTAGGTCTTCACTTTGGTTTATCTAAAGTAGATACTGTGGCTGCTACATTGATAGTTATTATTTACTCATTATTAGTAAGATAGAATTTGAGGGCACGGCATATTAAAGACACAAAAATTTCCAAAAAGTTGCATTAAGTTCAAATTATAGACTGATGCTGGAAAAAAAACACTGGGAAGATAAGCCTGTTTTCTACAGTTCTACATGTAGTGAAATACAACAAGAAAACACAAAATGACAAATTTGCAAAAAATACTCTGCAGTAAAAAGCATAACAGTAATCAGCAAGTGCTGTATAACAAATACAGGGTATTTAGTCGATACGTTTTTTGCAAAAAATATATACCAAGCTGCTTCACCACGTCACGGTAACCCTTCACGAAGCAGTCCCTATCTAATGTATTTAAAACCTGAACATGTGAACAGTGTCTAAATGAACAGGATACAGACAGGTGGCACCTAGCATATGGGCTTGTGGTGTAAGACAGCTCATTTATGTGCATGTCACACAGGAGAGGGGTGGGGTCTCCCAAACCATGCTGAGCAAGGAAAAAATGGATTAAAAACATATGTGACATTCACAAGTGTGAACAAATCGGTCAGACAATGCTCACATCACCCAATGGCTGAAATACAACAAGAAAACACAAAATGACAAATTTGCAAAAAATACTCTGCAGTAAAAAGCATAACAGTAATCAGCAAGTGCTGTATAACAAACCCAGGGTATTTAGTCGATACGTTTTTTGCAAAAAATATATACCAAGCTGCTTCACCACATCACAGTAACCCTTCACGAAGCAGTCCCTATCTAATGTATTTAAAACCTGAACATGTGAACAGTGTCTAAATGAACAGGATACAGACAGGCGCCTCCTAGCATATCGACTAAATACCCTGTATTTGTTTTACAGCATTTGCTGATTACTGTTATGTTTTTTTACTGCAGAGTATTTTTTGCGAATTTGTCATTTTGTGTTTTCTTGTTGTATTTCAGCCATTAGGTGATGTGAACATTGTCTTACCGACTTGTTCACACTTGTGCATGTCACATATGTTTTTAATCCATTTTTCCTTGCTCAGCATGGTTTGCGAGACCCCACCCCTCTCCTGTGTGACATGCACATAAATGAGCTGTCTTACACTACAAGCCCATATGCTAGGAGGCGCCTGTCTGTATCCTGTTCATTTAGACACTGTTCACATGTTCAGGTTTTAAATACATTAGATAGGGACTGCTTCATGAAGGGTTAACATGACGTGGTGAAGCAGCTTGGTATATATTTTTTGCAAAAAACGTATCGACTAAATACCCTGTATTTGTTATACAGCACTTGCTGATTACTGTTATGTTTTTTTACTGCAGAGTATTTTTTGCAAATTTGTCATTTTGTGTTTTCTTGTTGTATTTCAGCCATTGGGTGATGTGAGCATTATCTGACCGACTTGTTCACACTTGTGCATGTAACATATGTTTTTAATACGTTTTTTCCTTGCTCAGCATGGTTTGGGAGACCCCACCCCTCTCCTGTGTGACATGCACATAAATGACCTGTCTTACACTACAAGCCCATATGCTAGGAGGCGCCTGTCTGTATCCTGTTCATTTAGACACTGTTCACATGTTCAGGTTTTAAATACATTAAATAGGGACTGCTTCGTGAAGGGTTACTGTGACGTGGTGAAGCAGCTTGGTATATATTTTTTGCAAAAAACGTATCAACTAAATACCCTGTATTTGTTATACAGCACTTGCTGATCACTGTTATGTTTTTTACTGCAGAGTGTTTTTTGCAAATTTGTCATTTTGTGTTTTCTTGTTGTATTTCAGCCATTGGGTGATGTGAGCATTGTCTGACCGACTTGTTCACACTTGTGCATGTCACATATGTTTTTAATCAGTTCTACATGTAGTGTATAGTGACACCTATATGCACAGACACCATTTTTAAAAAATTACCTATTTATGACAAACAACATGTTTTCTTTAAAGTGTCACCCATTGTTTGTCAAGTTTGACACATCTTTAGATATAATGCTTCTGTGTGCAAATGATTTTCTGTGTTCTACTGGGGTAACTGTTGCAACTTTCTTTTTAAAAGTTTTAATTGTTTAATCTTTCTTAAACCATAAATGCTGAGCTAACTCTGTCCACATTTCCACCCACTTATTAAAAGTGGCAAGGTTGACATCAAAGTGTAAAACGTAACAAACTTGAACAACTTGTGACTCTTTTGCAAGATTAAAAAAATTTACAAATCGTAAATCCTGGTAAAATTGTCACTCCATTACAACCACAACCCCTTTTCCAGGAATAAATCCAAACTGCTGAAAATAGCGCAAAATTGAGAAAAAAAGCAAAGAAGTGAGAACTATGACAAAAATAATAAAAAACACCCCCAAACCACAGAACTCTCCACAAAAGTATGAACATTGGCTAAACCTTTTTGCTAAATTATTAAGGACTTCAGAACTCGATAAAACAATCTTCCATCTTCTGACAGAATATTGCCCAAGAGTGTTTTTCAGTGTCTAGCACAACTACCATCTGGGCTTTGCAGAATATCTGCCTAACTTTGAATTTGATGAAATCATTAGAGGGCATGAGACATTTTTATGTGAGTGAATTTTGGCTTAAATGTTACATTGCAACACATGTTCTTGATCATATAGTTGCTGACAGAAAATATTATTTTATTCCTGTTGTATCAATAAGAGAATTGTGCCAATGTAAAGCTCTCAACTCAAAATTACTGCAGCCAATAAACAGTGAACCGTGGATGAGGACAACATGAGGGTTATTAAATAACTTAGTAGTCAAGTTTAACATAAACTTTGAGCTTTTTGTCTGCTGTGGGACACAAGGGGGAGTCTGTCAAACACAAAGCCTTTTAAAACCTTAATATTACATTATACAATATTGCATAAGTTAATATAGAGTATAATTTGTAGGCGGTCCCTGGTATAAATGTTCCAGGTCTGGAGTACAGGGGCTTTCCTTGGATTAACTTTTGAACATGCTTCTATGCAGCCCTAAGCAACTTTGTAATTTCCACCCTGTCAAAATTGCTTACCCCTTACTAGGTTCAGATTCCCATAATGTGAACACATCAGCTTGCTTTTGTTCCAATATCAGATCACGTGCCATACATGCATAGGCAGATTATAAAACGGGCAATCTGGGATACCGCATGGGGCCCGAGACTATGGGAGACTATCACCAGATTGCTCTCATAATAATGTTTTGTGCACCACCATTGGCGCACATATCCTGGCAGTGAGCTTTCCTGGTGCTGTGCTGCTATAGAATGGTATCACAGATCCAGCAAAGCTCTAGTCGACTTTGCTGTGGCCATCACCGCTCATGAGTCTGCAGTTCTCAGGGGTGGCAAAGGATGACCCAATTCACATCATCTGCCAAATTTGTAAAAACGACTACGTACATGCCAAAAATCAAAAAAATTGAAAATTACATGCATGAATCGGCACATTCACGATCAACAGCTGGGAATCTCACTTCCCTAAAATGCAGACTAGTAGACCTCGCCAACCATCGTGCGCCAAATCAACCACATCTGCTGCTTCTTTCTCTTCCATCAACATGGCAAGTGTTTTCGCACAGGTCTTCATTCGAAGAACCTCCGTGCTTACCCGCTAAAGGCGTGACAGCCCGTCAGCTGTTATGGAAGTGGACATGCCTGCTGTTTTTGAACGATCTCAGAAACAAGCACATCACATCATTCTCAATCCACCATAACACCTGCGCCTGCATCTCACTCACAGTCCAGCAGTTTGTCGTGTTCACCCTACTATACCCTCTGTCAGCACAGCAGCCAGCCCTCATTCACACAGTTGTGGTCACGTAGTTTCCTCTTAAACACGGCAAAGCTAACAGCTTGAACTTCACCATCTCCAATCTACTACTAATAATAATAATCTTTATTTATATAGTGCAAACATATTCCGCAGTTCATATAAAACAGTCATAAGTTAAAATTTTAACGATAATCCAATAATTAAAGCAAAAATAATGACGATCCTTATTGTAAGAGCTTACAATGTACAATGAGGTGGGTGTGATGCAAAGTACAGGTGCTTATTTATGATGTTCCAGCCATCTTGAGGAAATGAGGGGTAGATAAAGGCTGCTTGAGGTAGTCACCAGCCAACATTTGTAGTGCTTTTGGGTGCGGTGGAGTTTGATGGCAAATTATGATCAGAGAAGTCAAGAATGGGCTATATATAAAAAGGACCTTGATTAGGGAATGTGTAAGCCACCCTAAACAGTTGTGTTTTTAGGGAACACTTAAAACTGTGTAAGTTGTGGTTAGTCCTAATTTCTTGTGGTTGAGAGGGGAAAAGGTGATTTATCTAGGTTGAGGATTTAACAGAGCTAGAAAACGACCACATGAAGGGTGTTACCGTCAATGTTTATCTCATAGGTTGAAAGTTGTGAGAGGCCAAGAGAACAAGAGAAGTGGTTAGAAATACAAGCTGGGTGTCATGCACAGTGTGGGAAGACTAAGTGCAACATGAAGGGATGTGGGGAAGGAAGCCCAGACATTAGGGAAAGGGTGAGTGGAGACCCCTATGCAGATCTGATAACACCCTACCTGCCCTACCATCCCTAAATCGGTTCCTCACCAATCACCGAGCAGGAGACTTAAGCCCTGTATCTTCCTAGAGCTAGCCCCTGGATAAGGAGGGGGAGGGGATGAGCACTGGTCAATCCCCACTGAAAACTAAAGATGAAAAAGTAGACAGACAAGGGGAATGAACTTAGCTTGAGCAGACTCAGAGAGGTAATACCAAACATCCTCAAACATCTCCACTGCTATAGCTTCAAGCATTCACAAGGGAAAAAAGTAAATAGCACCGGTGACACTCTGCAGCAAACTAGGGATTTATAAATACCCAGGTCCAGGTGTGTCAACTAAAGCCAGAGTGAGGTTGACACTGGGACCAAGAGACAGAAGGATTAAGGAGGTATCTGTAATGCAAAATGCAGAGATATTCTGCAGCCAGATGCAGAGCTACTGTCTGTGGCATCTGACACACCCAAGACAAGTATTGAATGCCATTTTCCATTCATCCCCCTCCCTGATTCTAACCAGGATATAGGCCCCACTTAAATTCAACTTGGAGAAAACCTTAGCTCCCACCACCTGGTTGAATAAATCTGGAATCAGAGGAAGAGGATATGGATCTCGTATAGTAATTGGATTCAATTCCCATAAATCTAAACAGGGACGGAGACCTCCATCTTTCTTTTTGATGAAAAAGAACCCTGCCTCCGTGGGCAAAGATGAAGGTCTGATATGTCCATTTTCAAGACTCTAAGCAATAAAGTCTTTCATGGCCTGTGTTTTAGGACAGGACAGATTGTACAGTCTGAACTTGGGTTGTTTAGCACTGGGAGTCAGTATACTAGTATAATAAGACAGTCATATGCACGATTGGGGGGTAAATCCTAACACCCCTTCTCAGAAAATACACCCTCAGAGCCAGACAAAAACGTAGTTAAGGTCCTCGTAGATACTGTAGAAAGGGAAATGTTTAGGTAGTTATCATGATAGTAATCTCTTAGGCTGAGTTCACACGTGGCGTTTTTTTCGCGATTCCGCGGCAGTTTTAACCGCGCGATTTTGCCGCGAAAACGCAAAAAATAAGCATCCCATGCATTCCTATGGGATTCCGCAATGCTGTGCTAATGCTGCGGTTTTTACCGCGGCGGAATCACTTTGTGGTAAAAACCGCAGCATGCTCATTATTTTGCGGAATCGCGGCGATCCCGCACCCATAGGAATGCATTGTTCCGCTTATTTCCCGCATGTGGCTGTGCACACCATGCGGAAAGTAAGCAGAACATTTGCGGATGTTACCCACGGTCCGGAGGAGAGGAGACTGTCCTCCGGGCTTTGGGTACCATATCCCTGTAAAAAATAGAATTTAAAATAAAAAATATTGTTATTCTCACCCTCCGACGTCCCGCGCAGCCTTCCCGCTTCTCTTCACGCTTCCGTTCCCAATAGTCCTTTGCGAAAATGCCCGCGATGGCGTCCGATCTCGCGGGATCGCGAAGTCTCGCGGTCATTCGCGCGACGTCATCGCGGGCATTTTCGCAAAGGACTACTGGGAACGGATGCGCGGGACGTCGGAGGGTGAGAATAACACCGTTTTTTATTTTTTTTTTACATTCTATCTTTTACTACTGATGCCGCATAGGCAGCCTCAGTAGTAAAAAGTTGGTCACACTCGTCAAACACTATGTTTGACGAGTGTGACCAACCTGTCAATCAGTTCTCCAAGCGATGCTACAGATCGCTTGGAGAACGCTAGCATTTTGCAAGCTAATTACGCTTGCAAAATGCTAGTTTTTCCGCGGGAAAATCGCGGGAATTTAAAATGCGATTTTCCTGCGGACTGGAATTCCGGAATTCTCGCGGTAATTTCCGCGAGAGTTCCGGTACGTGTGCACTTAGCCTTAACCTCCCAATTTCTCTGGATTGCCAATCCACTGTTGGATTATGCTTCACCAACCCAGAACAATTGGAGTTCTGGGTTGGTGAAGCATAACTAGGTAATTCAGGACATAACTAGGAATTACCTTATAATGAAAAGAACCCACCCTCAGTCTTATGATATGTACAATCTGCTTCAGTGCTCTCTGTGCAAGGGATTCACAGTCGATGGTGTAAATAGGAATAGGCTTAGCTAAGGTAGAGCAAGCAAGCCCATGAGTTCTAGCAAACTCATCATCAACCATACTGACTCCAGTTCCACTGTCTACAAACACAGAAATTTTCTCAATCTTGCTCTCTAGCACCACCTCTGCTGTCAGGACAAACCGAGAACTACAGATTGAAGTCGAACATACCCATTGATTATCCTACTCTAGACTCCCAAGGGTTAATCGAGTCTTTTTTTGATTAGGAATCAAAGGACAGGTGCCAATAAAATGTCTCTTCCTCCCACAAAAAAAACACATGCCCTTTTTCTCATGAATGTAAGGGGAGAAATACAATCTGGATGCACTTCCTAACTGCATGGGTTCCTTTAACTCCACAAGAATAGGTTCACCCACAGACCTTCCCCCTGACACAGAGGTATTGTCCCAGAAAGAGGGCCCAGGACAAGGCGGTCTTACCCGTCTTCCCCACAGGTGACTATTCTCCTGTGTAGCCAATGGCAAGGCAGTCTCCAATGATTCAGGAGTTACATACACTGCCATAGCATTTTTTAACCTTTCAGTAAGACCTTGACAAAATTGGCTTCTAAGAGCTGGGTCATTCCATTTGGTATCGGTTGCCCACCTGTGGAATTCTGAGCCATAAGTCTCCAGTGAACGATTCCCTTGCTGAACGCGACTGAGCCTGAATTCAGTCAAGGAAATATGGTCAAGATCATCATAGATACGCAGTGTGGGGTACAGCACGCAAGCATCCCATAAGCAAAGCATCACAGAAGATAAGCATCCAGCAAAACGGCAGTTATACATGGCATGGAATTAACATTCATCTTCTCTCTTCACACAGGTAATCAACTGAGCCACCCTGCATGTATTTACTCCATTCACTGCCAGCAAGCAGCCTGAATGATACAACTTCCCACCTCTGCTGCCTCTATTTCTCTGCTGTAATATATCCAAATGGTAATCAACTGAGCCACCCTGCATGTATTTACTCCATTCACTGCCAGCAAGCAGCCTGAATGATACAACTTCCCACCTCTGCTGCCTCTATTTCTCTGCTGTAATATATCCAAATGGTAATCAACTGAGCCACCCTGCATGTATTTACTCCATTCACTGCCAGCAAGCAGCCTGAATGATACAACTTCCCACCTCTGCTGCCTCTATTTCTCTGCTGTAATATATCCAAATGGTAATCAACTGAGCCACCCTGCATGTATTTACTCCATTCACTGCCAGCAAGCAGCCTGAATGATACAACTTCCCACCTCTGCTGCCTCTATTTCTCTGCTGTAATATATCCAAATGGTACAACTCCATACTTCTGCTGCTTGACCATTTTGCTGCATATTTAAATGTGCTTGCTAAAGCTTTGGTATAATTCATTTGTTGCACTGTATGTAATACTTACTGCTTTAGATCTGTGACTGGGGCCTTTCTAGATCTTATCAGGTGGAAGGTGCTATAGCATTTTGCCACATCTTGGTCTAGTGCCTTTGATCATCTAACCATCCCCTGGTGTGCTGGCCCCAGCTGCCAAATTATACCCAACCATCTCCCACAATCCCTCTCTCCTGACCCTGTAGTGTGGCCTATATATGTAGTAGTTGCTAAGGGGAAGCACGCAGTGTGGGGTACAGCACGCAAGCATCCCATAAGCAAAGCATCACAGAAGATAAGCATCCAGCAAAACGGCAGTTATACATGGTAGTTAGTCAGGGCAGGAGTCAGGTAACCCACACTTTGCTCTCCCCTTTAACCATGTGCTTTATTTTTATCCTCCTGTGCTCCCTTGCCATCCACATTCATCACCCTATCCCCCCTCCATCACGACTTATACACATTAGCCCCTCTATACTTCCCTCTCCCATGTACAGCTCCCACACACTCCTCACCTTCCTGAGAAACCTCAGCCCATCTTGCCCAAACACATCGCAGAAAAAAACTACTTACAATTCCAACAACTATTGGCTCTTTATCTTCCTTCTCCTACTGATTTCAGGGGACATCTCCCCCAACCCTGGTCCACCATCCCCCAACCTCGACCCCTACCCTACCTCATATCGAAACCACAATAATCTGATTAACATTACTTGCACTCCCTCATCTCAATCTTTTAATTGTGCCCTCTGGAATCCACGGTCTGCTTGTAACAAGCTTCCTTTCCTACACAACTACTTTCTGAACAACTCTCTTAATCTGTTGGCCCTCACTGAAACCTGGATTCAGGATTCTGACACTGTCTCTCCTGCTGCCATTTCCTACGGTGGCTTACAATTCTCTCACTCCCCGAGACCCACAAACAGACCTGGTGGTGGAGTTGGCATACTCCTGTCCCCACAATGCACTTTCCAGGTCATCCCCCCAGTCCCATCACTCTTATTCCCTTCTTTTGAGGTCCACACCATCAGGCTCTTCCGTCCCCTCTCCCTCAGGGTAGCGGTCATATACCGGCCCCCAGGCTCACCCACCCTCTTCCTTGACCACTTTTCAGCCTGGCTGCCACACTTCATGTCCTCAGAACTACCAACCCTCATCCTGGGAGACTTCAACATCCCCATTAACAGCCCTAATTCCACATCTGCATCCCAGCTTCTATCACTAACCACCTCTCTAGGCCTCTCACAGCTTTCAACCTCTGAGACACATAAGGACGGTATCACCCTTGATCTGGTCTTCTGCCGGCTCTGTTCAATCTCCCACCTAAACAACTCACCGCTTCCACTCTCTGACCACAACATTCTCTCCTTCACGCTCACAAATCCTCGCCCACCCCAGCTCATTCCTACCTACCACACAGTCAGAAATCTACAAGCTATTAACCCTCAGACACTTTCAGATTCCCTACACTCATCTCTGTCCCCAATCTCCTCTCTTTCCTGTCCTAATCTGGCTGTTCATCACTACAATGACACTCTTAGAAGCACCCTTGACCAAGTAGCTCCCCTCACCCTCAGAACCTCCAAACACAGAGTAAAAGAGCCCTGGCTCACATCGCAAACTCAACTTCTCCAGCGATGCTCCAGGAGTGCTGAACGCCTATGGAGAAAAACCCGCACACCAGAAGACTTCATCCACTTCAAATTTATATTAAGAACCTATAACGCTGCCCTTCACCTTGCCAAACAGACCTACTTCACCACCCTGATCTCCTCACTAGCCAACAACCCCAAGAAACTTTTTGACAATTTTCACTCCCTCCTCAGGCCAAAAGCACAAGCCCCTATCACAGACATTTGTGCTGATGACCTGGCCTCCCACTTTACAGAAAAAATAGATAATATCCGTCAAGAAATCTGCTCCCAACCACCAAGTGCTGTGACTCCCATCCCTTCCTACATCTCCCCTGGCTCACTCTCCACATTTGATCCCATAACAGAAGAAGAAGTCTCCAGACTCCTCTCTTCTTCTCGTCCGACTACATGCACTACCGACCCCATTCCCTCACATCTCCTCCAGTCTCTCTCTCCAGTCGTCACAACCCACCTAACTACAATCTTTAATCTCTCCCTCTCCTCGGGCATTTTCCCATCCTCCTTCAAACACGCCATCGTTACTCCACTACTAAAGAAACCTGCTCTCGACCCATCCTGCACAAACAACTACAGACCAATCTCCAATCTCCCCTTCATCTCTAAACTTTTGGAACGCCTAGTTTACTCCCGCCTTACCCGTTACCTCTCCATTCACTCCCTTCTAGACCCTTCACAGTCCGGCTTCCGCCCCCTACATTCGACTGAAACTGCACTCATCAAAGTGACCAATGACCTTCTGACAGCAAAACGTAACGGTGACCACTCTCTGCTCATTCTTCTTGACCTATCTGCAGCTTTCGATACTGTTGACCACCATCTCCTACTCTCTAGGCTCCAGTCACTAGGCATTAAGGACACTGCACTCTCCTGGTTCTCTTCCTATCTCTCTGACCGCTCCTTCAGTGTTTTGTTCTCTGGCTCCACGTCATCTCCTCTTCCTCTTGCTGTCGGGGTACCTCAGGGCTCAGTCCTTGGCCCCCTTCTTTTCTCTCTCTACACGGCCCCAATTGGACAGACCATCAGCAGATTTGGCTTTCAGTACCATCTTTATGCTGATGACACACAACTATAGAATCATAGAATCATAGAATCATAGAATCGTAGAGTTGGAAGGGACCTCCTGGGCCATCTGGTCCAACCCCCTGCTCAAAGCAGGATTCGCTAAATCATCCCAGTCAGATGTCTGTCCAGCCTCTGTTTGAAGACTTCCATTGAAGGAGAACTCACCACTTCTCGTGGCAGCCTGTTCCACTCATTGATCACTCTAACTGTCAAAAAGTTTTTTCTAATATCTAATCTGTGTCTCCTCCCATTCAGTTTCATCCCATTGCTTCTAGTCTTTCCTTGTGCAAATGAGAATAAAGTTGATCCTTCTACAATGTGACAGCCCTTTAGATATTTGTAGACAGCTATTAAGTCTCCTCTCAGTCTTCTCTTTTGCAAACTAAACATTCCCAAATCCTGCAACCTTTCCTCATAAGACAGGGTTTGCAGACCGGTCACCATTCTGGTCGCTCTTTTCTGAACTTGCTCCAGTTTGTTGATGTCTTTTTTAAAATGTGGTGCCCAAAACTGGACACAATATTCCAGATGAGGTCTGACCAAAGAGGAGTAGAGGGAAATAATGACTTCACGTGATCTAGACTGTATGCTTCTGTTAATACATCCTAGAATTGCATTTGCCTTTTTTGCTGCTGCATCACACTGTTGACTCATATTCAGTCTGTGATCTATTAGTATACCCAAGTCTTTTTCACATGTGCTGTCACTTAGCCCTATTCCTCCCATTCTATATATGTTTTTTCCATTTTTATTGCCCAGATGTAGTACTTTGCATTTCTCCCTGTTAAAAACCATTCTGTTAGTTGCTGCCCACTTCTCCAGTTTATTTAAATCTTTTTGAATCCTCTCTCTCTCTTCTCTAGTATTAGCTATCCCTCCTAGCTTTGTGTCATCAGCAAATTTAATCAGTTTACCCTCAATTCCTTCATCTAAATCGTTGATAAAGATGTTGAACAATACAGGGCCCAGGACAGAGCCCTGTGGTACCCCACTTGAGACATTCTTCCAACTGGATGTGCAGCCATTTACGACCACTCTTTGGGTCCGATCACTAAGCCAGTTATGAATCCACCTAACAGTTGCCTTGTCCATTCCATACTTAATCATTTTTTCAATAAGGATTGTATGAGAGACTTTGTCAAATGCTTTGCTGAAGTCAAGATATACTATATCTACAGCATTTCCTTGATCCACCCAATCAGTGATACCGTCATAGAAGGAAATTAAGTTAGTCTGACATGACTTATTAGTTACAAACCCATGCTGACTCTGTTTAATCACTTCATTCTTATCCAGGTATTGACATACATGTTGTTTAATAATTTGTTCAAAGATCTTTCCTGGTATAGAAGTCAGACTCACCGGCCTATAGTTACCTGGGTCCACCTTCTTCCCCTTTTTGAAGATAGGAACAACATTTGCTCTTCTCCAGTCTTCTGGCACTTCTCCTGTTCTCCAAGAATTTTCAAAGATTATAGAGAGGGGTTCAAAAATTTCTTCTGCTATCTCCTTCAGTACTCTGGGGTGTAATTCATCTGGACCTGGAGACTTGAATTCATTTAGGCTAGCTAAGTGTTTCCTCACTATCTTTCTGTTTATAGATATCCTGGATTCTTCTATTCCCTTAATAGGACAGTGAATAACAGTTGATGTTACATTTCTTTGCTGAGAGAAAACAGATGCAAAATAGGAATTTAAAAGTTCAGCCTTCTCAACATCCTGTCTTACCATTTCATCATTTTCATCCTGTAAAAATCCTATAGCATCTTTGACTTTTCTTTTACTTTTGACATATCCCCAAAATCCTTTATTATTGCTTTTGACATCTCTTGCAAGCCTCAATTCATTTTCAGCTTTAGATAATCTGATTTGTGCCCTGCAGGTTCTGCAGACAGCATTATATTCTTCTTTAGATATGCCTCCCTCTTTCCATTTTATAAACATTTTTTTCTTCCTTTTTAGCATGTGCTTAAGTTCTGTGTTCATCCATCCTGGTTTCCTTAACTGCTTCCTATTCTTCCCTCTTTTCGGAATTGTTAACAACTGTGCTTTGAGAATTTCATTTTTCAAGATTTCCCATCCTTCCTGGACATTTTTGTCTTTAAGGATATCCAGCCATTGGATCCCTCCAATTCTCTTTCTGAATCCCTTAAAATCTGCCTTTCTGAAATCTAACCTTGATGTCTGAGTCTTCACAGGTCTTCCGCCTCTAGTTATCCAAAATTCTAAAATAGCATGGTCGCTACCTCCTAGGGTCCCAGCCACTTTTACCTCCTCAACCATTTCCTCCCTGTTTATAAGGATTAGATCCAAGGTAGCAGTTCCCCTTGTTTTCTCCCTTACCTTTTGGAAGATAAAGTTGTCAGCAAGAGAGGATAAGAATTTCCTTGACCTGTTAGTTTTGCCTGAGAGAGATTCCCAACAAATGTCTGGATAGTTGAAATCTCCCATGACAACTATGTCATATTTTTTGGAGAACTTGGCCATTTGATGCATAAAGAGTTCATCCATAGCTTCAGCTTGCACAGGCGGCCTGTAGTAAATGCCTACAATGGTGTCCTTTCCATTGTTCTGTCCTTGTATTCTTACTCAAACAGTTTCCACAGAACTCCCAGTCTCTGAAGCTTCAATCTCTGTGCAGATATACGCGTTTCTAACATACAATGCGACACCCCCTCCTCGTTTATCAAGTCTGTTTCTTGCAAATAAGTTGTATCCTTCTAGTCTTGTATTCCAATCATGTGTATTGTCCCACCAAGTTTCAGTGATTCCAATGACATCATATTTCTTTTCCTGTGTTAGTAGTTCCAATTCTCCTTGTTTGTTGCCCATGCTTTGTGCATTAGTATAGAAACATTTTAGTTTGTGATTGGTTTCTCTTTCTCCAATATTTTTATTAATTAGATTCTTTCGTCTTTGTTCTTCCTTTCCACTTCTAATAGCAGAGTTCTCAATAGCATTTGTCAGGTGTATGGCTTTTTCTGGTCTTTTGCTTCCCTTCCCATGTTGTTCTAGTTTAAAGCTCTCCTTACAAGTGTAGCAAGGCGACATATACACGTCTTCCCCCGACCTTACCCCCGCTGTACTACAGAACACCAGTGACTGTCTGTCCGCAGTCTCCAATATCATGTCCGCTCTCTATCTGAAACTCAACCTCTCCAAAACTGAACTTCTTCTGCTCCCGCCATCTACTAACCTCCCTAAATCTGACATTTCCTTCTCCGTGGGTGGTACCACAATAACACCCCGGCAGCAGGTGCGCTGTCTGGGTGTTATGTTTGACACCAATCTCTCCTTTACATCCCATATACAATCCCTTGCCCGCTCTTGCCGCTTACACCTAAAGAACATCTCTAGAATCCGCCCTTTTCTCACTATGGAAACAACAAAAACCCTCACTGTTGCATTGATCCACTCTCGCCTGCAACGCTCTATTAATTGGCCTCCCCGTCACTCGACTATCCCCTCTCCAGTCCATACTCAATGCAGCAGCCAGGATCGTCCATCTGGGTAATCGGTACTCGGACGCGTCCGCTCTTCGCCAGTCCTTACATTGGCTGCCCATTCATTATAGGATCCAATTCAAAGTACTTGTTCTCACCCACAAAGCTCTCCACAGTGCGGCACCCCCTTACATCTCTTCTCTCATTTCTGTCTATCGGCCTAGCCGATCGCTGCACTCTGCAAACGACTTTCGACTAACCTCTGCACTAATCCGTACCTCCCACTCCCGACTCCAAGACTTCTCCCGTGCTGCTCCTATCCTCTGGAATGCTCTACCCCAAGAAATCAGGACTATCCACAATTTGCATAGTTTTAGGCGCTCCCTCAAAACACACCTGTTCAGAGCGGCCTATCACATTCACTAATCAAAGTCATTCTCTGTGTAAGTGTGCGTGCGTAGCCCATTCACTATCTCCATCCATCCTTCACTCCTGCAAGATGGCTGGACCTTCATTGTAAATACACCATTGTAAATACACACCTGTACTCTGTATCTCCCTCACCTCATTGTAGATTGTACGCTCTCACGAGCAGGGTCGTCTTATTTCGTCTTGTTTTGCTTTAATTATTGTATTGTTAGCGTTGTTACTTATGACTTGTGTTTTGAAACTGTTAAACTGTAAAGCGCTGCGGAATATGTTGGCGCTATATAAATAAAGATTATTATTATTATTATTATAGATAAGGGCTAAAGCCCTGAAAAACCTTTCTAAGGAGTGGAGACACATAGAATCCTGTGGCAGAGAAAAAGCCCAGGATTGAGGATCCCCTTGCAACAGTGAAATCACAATTTCCAATTATTGCTCCTCATCCCCAGAGAAGTAAGGATGAAGTTTAAAATATAATTTGCATGCTTCTTTAAATACAAAAAACCTGTCCCTATCCCTTGAAAACCTGTCCATGAGGGCAATTTCGTGTTCAAGCTGAACCAGCCTACCCACAGAGTCCCCCACAGTAGGAGTCTGCAGCTGCTTCCTTTGCTGCTGAACCTCAGATGAGAGGTCAGTCACTTCCAGTGACAACCTCTGCAACTGCTCTGCCAGCACAGAAATGGGATCCATTAACCCGGAAAAAGAAAAAAAAAACACCTAAAAAAAACACAAACAAATGTCAGTTTTAATTCTTTTATTTTTTAAAAAAGTGCACGGCGGGTCTTAATATCATGCTGAGTGAATGATAAGTGCACAACAATGGGAAGAGGAAAGGGGGAGCCGAAACACTAGAGAAGAGGGGTATGGAGACTCCTAGGTAGATCTAAAATCACCCTGTCTGCCCTAAATGTCCCTATATAGGTTCTGCACCTATCGCCGATAAGGAACCTAATCCCTGCCTGACTCTAGCGCTTGGCCCTACATAGGGAGGGGACAGGGTGAATAGTATTGTCCCCACTAAAACTAAAAACAGAGAAGGAAGACAGATGGGGTGGAAACACTTAGCTTGAGAAGACAATCGAGATGTCACACCAGCAATCCTCCAAGGGTCTTCTGGGAAAGATACTAACCAACTGCTAGAACTTTCAATAAGACCGAGGCAATAATGAGCAAACGCCAGCACCATGCTGCAGCAATTGAATGTATTTAAACCTTCAGAACAGGTGTGTGATTAGCAGCAGAAGGTAGAGGTATCAATTGGGTCCTAGATGGAGAAGGATATTGCTCTATAATAGAGATGCAAAAATAAAGAAGATGCTTCAGCTAAACGCAAACACCTTCTACAGCTAGATCCAGGATGACTATCACACCTGACACACCCATGACAATATAGCTCACTTGAAGTAATTACGCCCCTCTACTTCTTCTTGGTCAGACCTCATCTGAAATGCTGTGTTCAGTTCTGGGCATCACATTTTAAAATATACATAGAAAAACTGGAGCAAGTTCAGAGAAGAGCTGTCATGATCCAGGATGGGGTTTGTCTTTGGCCCGTCCTGGTCAGACAGGGGTTAATTGTTTCCGCCTCTCTCTGGCTGAGGGTGGCTATTTAATGCTCACTCGACCTAGGTCCAGTGTCAGTTATACTCCTTCCCTCGGCTGAGTTAGTTGACCTTGTGTGTACGTGTGCCTTGTGCCTGATAACTTGTTGCTTGTTTGGTTTTGATCCGGTTCTGTCCCTGTTACGAGTTCTGCCTGTCCCTCTTGTACTGCGCTACCTCTCTGTGTATGACCCTTTGCCTGTGACTTGACTATTCTCTGCTCGTCCCTCTGGTACCGCATAGCCCTCTCCGTGTACGACCCTCGCTTGTCTGACCTGCGTTTTCCTCTCCTCTACAACAGTTGCCCTGCAGCAGGTACATTACATCATCTGCAGCAGTAGGATGCTAAGCCCCGCCCCCTGCAGTCACATGATCGTAGGTCCTGGGACTCCTTACTATTTTCAGTGCCGCAGGTCCTGTCTGCTTGAACCATCACTACTGTATTGGACCCCGTGCTCTCCCATAGTGTGGGTAAGTCATCCGGCGCGGCGTGGCAGTTTGCCGACGCTGACAGGGTCCTGACATGAGAGTCCTGACATTATAACTGACCTTATCGTTTTTTTTCTCCGCTCCCCTTCTCCTGTGTGTGTGATGGATCCTATGCACGCTCTTTCTGAGCAGGTAAGGCACCTGACTCAGATGTCTGAGAAACTCCTGGGGGAACAACTAGCCCTGGCTCAGTCTCAGCAGCTGATCGCTGACACTGTGCAGGGGGTTTTATCATAGGGGGCTCGGGATGTTTCATTAGTTTCCCCTGAGTCTCCAGTTAAGTTACCGGATACCTTTTCTGGAGATAAAAAGGAATTCAAAGTTTTCAAGGAGGGCTGTAAGCTTTTTTTTTCATTGAGACCACACTCTTCTGGGGATGAAAGTCAGAGAGTGGGGGTTATTATGTCTCTGTTAAGGGGAGCCCCCCAGGCTTGGGCTTTCTCCCTTCCGACCACTGCCCCTGAGCGTATGACTGTGTATGCATTTTTTGAGGCCCTGAGGCATATTTATGATGAGCCTGATCGGATGCGTATGGTTGAGGACATGGTGATGAGTGTGTGCCAGGGGAAGCACTCATCCGAGTGGTTCTGCTCAGAGTTCAGACGCTGGGCTGCTGAGGTCTGCTGGGATGATGCCGCCCTCCGGGGTTTGTTCCATAGAGGCCTGTCTGAGCATCTGAAAGATGCCTCGGCTCTCCACCCTCCGCCTGATTCCCTGGAGGAGGCATGACACAGGCCGTCCGAAAGCATTCTTCCAAAATTTCATCAATCACGTGTTCTCTGATTTTATTGGACGTTTTATGGTTGTGTATTTGGATGACATACTGATCTACTCACCTGATAAACAGGCTCACATTGGTCATATTCGGGCAGTTCTCCAAAGGCTTCGGGAGAACTGTCTCTTTGCTAAACTAGAGAAATGTTTATTTTTTCTTCAGGAACTGTCTTTTCTGGGATTCATTGTGTCTGCTGAGGGGTATCGCATGGATCCTAATAAGGTGCAGGCCATTGTCGATTGGGTTCAACCTTGTGATTTGAAGGCTCTGCAGCGTTTCCTAGGATTCGCCAATTATTATCGCAAATTTATAAGGGGGTTCTCACAGGTGGTTAAACCCCTCACAGACATGACTCAAAAGGGGGCCAATATCAAGAATTGGTCAGCTGCAGCGATAGCAGCGTTTCAGTTTTTAAAAAAATGTTTCATGTCTGCTCCGGTTCTTATTCAACCGGACCCATCTGAACCATTTATTGTTGAGGTGGATGCCTCAGAGGTGGGGGTGGGGGTGGTATTGTCCCAGGGACCCACCACTTTGACTAATTTGAGACCCTGCACCTTTTTCTCAAAGAAATTCTCCTCAGCGGAGAGAAACTATGATGTTTTGAATCGAGAACTTCTGGCCGTGAAGTTGGCCTTTGAGGAATGGAGGCATTTTTTGGAGGGGGCTGTCCATCCTATAACCATAATTATGGACCACAAGAATCTAGCTTACATTGAGTCAGCTAAAAGGTTGACTCCTAGACAGGCTAGATGGTCACTTTTTTTTCCCGATTCCACTTCTCTATCACTTTTCGGCCAGGATCCAAAAATGTCAGAGCTGATGCCTTGTCACGCAGTCTAGATCCGGTGTCCCCCCCGAACCTCCATCCTCCATTCTTCAGCCCGGGGTGGTGGTGGCAGGTATTTCTAATATGTTGGAACGGGAGATTCGGGAAGCTCAGTCTCTTGCACCTCCGGCTAACTGTCTGCTTGAACCATCACTACTGTATTGGAACCTGTGCTCTCCCATAGTGGGTAAGTCACACGGCACGGCGTGGCAGTTTGCCAATGCTGACAGGGTCCTGACATGAGAGTCCTGACAAGAGCTACCAGTATGGTGAGCA
The DNA here is from genome assembly GCF_039654945.1 of Dendrobates tinctorius. Classification (NCBI taxonomy): domain Eukaryota; kingdom Metazoa; phylum Chordata; class Amphibia; order Anura; family Dendrobatidae; genus Dendrobates; species Dendrobates tinctorius. Next base: position 14,855,616 of record NW_027361814.1, on the reverse strand, counting down.
GACTGCAAGCTTTGACCTACAAGAAATGATTAATGGATCTGAGAATGTTAAGCTTGCAGAATAGAAGGCTAAAAGGAAGCTTAATAGCTGTCTACAAATATCTGATGGCATTTCACAGAGTTCTGCCCATTAGGGCAAAAGACAAGGTTAAAATTACTGTTGTTCCTTTATAAACTGTAATACTCTGTTCGTGATGTTTAATTGTATTACATGTTCTTTCTTTGTAAAGTTGTCAATTGCATTGTGGGAGAAACCAATGCATTTTGAGTAAGAAGGTCCTGGTGAAGCAGTCATTCTGTAAGAAGAGGTTTAGCAGAACAGTTGTGTAAAACTTTCTCCTGCATTTTGTTACTAAAACTATAGTATCCTCGATAAAGTATATATGGTAAGGGAACTCTCTCTGTTCTCTGGTATTGTGTATTCAGAACTGTTGTTAAATTAGATGATAATTGTTAGGCTACTTTCACACTTGCGTTTTTTTGCGCTGCGTTTTTGCGCATAAATGCGCATGCTTTTTTCCCCCTATATTTAACATGGGTGCGCATTGTCATGCGTTTGAACGCGTTTGTATGCCCATGCGTTTTTTTGTAGTGTGCGCCCGGGCGCACAAATTGCATCCTGTTGCATATTTTGTGCGTCCGACCTGTCTCAAAAAAAGCATGCGCACTCAATGCACACGAAATTCACCCAAAACCCATTAAAGTCTATGGGAGCGCTGACGTGGGCATGGTCATGCGCACGTCAAAGCAAGAAACCGCATGCGTCTTTTTGCAAAAGCCATGCGCAAAAAACAAGAAAACGCATTAAAAACGCATGATGCGGTTTTACGCACGTTTGCACTGCGCACGCAGCGCAGCGCAAAAAAACGCAAGTGTGAAAGTAGCCTTACTATGTCATGTCATGTGTTCACATGTACAATCTCCATCTTGCTGAGTGCTTTCACTGTTAATTGTAGATGTCATAGTTATGTGATATTCTAAGCTCAATACTCAATATCTCACTTGTATTCTTGTAGTTTTACCTTTCAAACATTGAGATTCTCTACATCCATCTGTTAAACAAGTTAGACTACAGAGAACATTGTTTTTTGGACGACAAGGAAGGTTTATGACCCTGTAGTGAAAAAAATATTCTAAAATGGGGTACAATTTGTTACAAAACGGGGTCTCGCTATTGGGAATGTACTGCCTCCAAGTGACCACACGAATAGGGTTAATATCAGTACAGCAGATCAAAAAATTGATCGGGAACAAAAAGCTTCTATCGGTGTAGCCACAAAACACATGGAAAGTGCAGGCATATGAGCAATACTATACAGTTTGTTTCTTATCAGACATGAGAAACTTTCAATATAAAATTGATGATGAATAGTGGGAGCACATATTTAGTGTATCTTATCTCATGTGAGAAGTGCAGAGTGCAATATGGGTGCACCACCAGAACACTGCGCAAACGGTTCAAACAGTTATCAGAACATATTTATGATGCACAAAACCGTACAACGCACAGTTTGTCTGGTGCTTCAAAGCATTTTCTTCATGCTCACTCCAGCGATGTGTCTGATTTAAAAATCACTGCAATCGAAAAAATAAATATAAAACACCGAGGAGGGGACATAGTGCATAAAAAAGCACGCTGTATTCTGTGTTTAACCCATTCCTGACATTTGACGTACTATCCTATTGCCCATGGATGGGATAGTACGTCATAGTGATCAGCCGCACTCACGGGGGAGCACAGCTGATCACGGCCGGGTGTCAGCTGATTATCACAGCTGACACCTGGCACTAGGTGCCAGGAGTGGTCACGGACCACTCCCGGCACATTAACCCCCGGCACACTGCGATCAAACATGATCGCAGTGTTCCGGGGGCATAGTGAAGACTTGGGTAGGGAAGGGACTCTCTGCATGCTTCCCTGAGACCCTCAGAACAATGCAATGTGATCATGTTGTTCTGAGGGACTACTCCCTGCAGGCCTCTGGATCCAAGATGACCGCAGGGTCCTTCCGGGTCCTGCAGGGAGGTGGTTTCTCAGTAACTGCTGAGAGCAGGCACCGGCAAGCCTCCTACACTGCCTGTCAGATCGCTGATCTGACACAGTGCTGTGCAAAGTGTCAGATCAGAGATCTGACTTTGCATAGTAATGTCCCACCCTGGGACAATGTGAAAAAGTAAAAAAAGAAAACATGTGTAAAAATAATTTTAAAATTCCTAAATAAAGAAAAACAAAATTCGCCAATAAATTAATTTCTTAAGGTAAATAAAAAAAACAATAAAAGTACACATATTTAGTATCACCGTGTCCGTAATGACCTGCCCTATAAAACTGTCCCACTAGTTAACCCCTTTAGTGAACCCCTTAAAAAAACCCAATGCTTTATCATCATACTGCCGAACAAAAAGTACAATAACACGCGATCAAAAAGACAGATATAAATAAACATGGTACCACTGAAAACGTCATCTTGTCCCGCAGAAAACGAGCTGCCATACAGCATCATTAGCAAAAAAATTAAAAAGTTATAGCTCGTTAAATGTTTTTTTTTTTAAAACATTTAAAAAATTCCTGTGAAGCACTTGAAGGGTTAATAAACTTCTTGTATGTGGTTTTGAGCACCTTGAGGAGTGCAGTTTTTAGAATGGTATCACTTTTGGGTATTTTCTGTTATATAGACTAGAGTTGAGCGAAACGGGTCAGTCATGAAATGAAACCCGACCATAGCGTGAGATCGGCCACGAGGTTGGCGACCATGGCGCCAAAGTCGCGTTTCAAAAGTTGCTTCCAGCGCCCTTTTTCAGCCAATGATGGAGGACGCACACTGTGGGCAATGCGATGACATAGGCAGCGGCCACCACCATCTTTGAGAAGGGCATGCAAGTGATTGGCTGGCTTTGTGTGGCGTCACAGGGGCTATAAAAGAGCGTGCACGCCGACCACCATCTTACTTCTGCTGATCTCAGAATAGGGAGAGCTGCTGCTGATGATGATTCTGTAGGGAGAGCATTAGGCAGGGAAGAAGACACAAAAAACTGCTTCTGCTGCTAGCGATTTTGCCTGTACAACACACCAGTTAGTGTGCAGTACAAGGGGAGGCTATATTTTGGTGCATTCAGCTCTGTTGGTTATTAGGCTGGCTTATAAGGCTCCCTGATAGCTGCATTGCTGTTTTCACACTGATGTGCAAACTGCTTTTTTAAAAGCAAAAATACTTTTCATCCTCTTTTTTTCCCAGTTACCAAGCATTCATTTTTTCACACTTTTGTGTGCAGTAGTCCTGCTTATTAGGCTGCCTGCTGCCATACTTGGGACTGAGAGCATCATTGTCAGCTTGCTAAAATCTCTAGGGAGATTCAAATTCTCCTCAGTCCTATATAGACATTTTATACACCATCCAAATTCAGCCTGTTATATTGAGGTGTAATCTACACTGGGCCTGAGATAATAGTTCAGTGCCCTCAAGTCTGTAGGGAGATTAAAATTCTCCCCAGTCCTATACAGACATTTTATACACCATCCAATTTCAGCCTGTTATATTGAGGTGTAATCTACACTGGCCTGAGGTAATAGTTCAGTGTCCTCAAGTCTGTAGGGAGATTAAAATTCTCCCCAGTCCTATATAGACATTTTATACACCATCCAATTTCAGCCTGTTATATTGAGGTGTAATCTACACTGGGCCTGAGATAATAGTTCAGTGTCCTCAAGTCTGTAGGGAGATTCAAATTCTCCCCAATACTATATACACCTTGTACCTTGTTTTACAGTACCATATTGCTGGTGGTATTTTGGGTACATTTTCCCAAAAATGAGGAAATGTGTTGGAAGAGGCCGTGGAAGTGGGCGGGGGTTGCCAGCTGGTAATGATGGTGTTGGTGGTGGATCTGCTGGTAGTGGCAAAAGCACAATAGCACCTAATGCAGGAGGTGTTGAGCCTGCGTCATGGTCTGGCTCCAAAAGGCCTCGAAGGCTCCCTTTTCTGGGAGTAGGTAAACCGCTTTTAAAGCCGGAGCTTCAGGAACAAGTTTTGGCTTAAATTGCTGACACAGCCTACAGCTCTATAGCCTCCTCTTCTGAACTTTCAAAAAATAAAAGCTCTGAGTCGGCATTGGAGGTTCATGGTCAGGAACCACACCTTTCCTTGTGTCCTTCACCTCTACCAAAAGTAAGGATGCGGCAGGCCACACTACAGATTACTCCATGGAGCTCTTTTCACATACCATGCCTGGGTTATCAAGTCAAATCGTGAATTACCCAGTCCAAGAAGAATCTGACATGGAGTGCACTGATGCACAGCCACTGCTAGATTTATCTGCTGGTACATTCACTCAGAGTGGGTCACCCTCGCTGGCTTCACCCAGGGCTGTGGGGTACTCGGTACCGGGCCGGTGTCAGGGAGATGTGTCACAGCAGCGGTGACCCGGACCGTGGCCCTGGGCGCCCAATATCAATGGCGGTGATGTTTGTAAAGTAGTTTATAAGGAAAGTTTGTGACGCCACCTGTGGTGTTTGGCAAGTAAGATGTTAGCCAACGCTGCGTGCAGATCCTCTGGGGCTGATGGTGTGTCGCAGCTTAGATGTTGTAGCTCCCCACAGGTGAAGCTGTAACCCCAGGGCAGGGTAGATGTGTAGATGTAGACCTGAAAAAAGGCAAAATCGCTCATCTCTAATATAGACCCCTCAAAGTGACTTCAAATGTGATGTGGACCCCCCAAAAAATGGTGTTGTAAAAATGAGAAATCACTGGTTAATTTTCAACACTTATAATGTCCTAACAAAAAAAAATATTTGGTTCCAAAATTGTGCTGATGTAAAGTAGACATGTGGGAAATGCTACTTATTAAGTATTTTGTGTGCCATATCTCTGTGATTTAAGGGCATGAAAATTCAAAGTTGAAAAATTCCAAAATTTTCATCAAATTTCGGTTTCTTTCACAAATAAACACAAGTCATATCAAATAAATTTTACCACTAACATGAAGAACAATATGTCATGAGAAAACAGTATCAGAATCACCGGGATCCATGTAAGAGTTCCAGAGTTATTACCTCATAAAGGGAAAGTGGTCAGAATTGTAAAAATTGGCCTGGTCATTAATGTGATGAAGAGCAGATGGACACTGGCATAGACACCCCAGTAATCACCTTTCAGTGGACCAAGACCTGTAGAGGACTTGTAGGAGGAAGGTCTTGATCAAAAATCTTCCTTGTCAGAGTCTATCTGCCAGGTGACTGGGAAAAAGCGATCAAAATGTATGCAATCCTAAATGATCAAAGCAACTGGTCTTTAGCTAAGTCCTTCTTCTTTGACAACTTAAACATTGCAGGCCCCGGTTTTCCCTACTCCTTGAAGACATGTGCGGGTGCTGTTGAGATAGCAGGCAGGTAAGTGTTCTTAGATCTGTTTACCACTGCCAACAATATTGGAGTTAACTCTTGATTCCTGAGAGCAGGTCCTAGACACCTACACCAGAGGTAGTGCCACACCACTCCCATTTGAAGTGTATAGCCGACCAAAGACCAGAACTGGATCCAGATGCTCCGATAGTCTTAATCTTCGGAAGAGACTATTTACGAGTCAATAAGGCTAGAGGACAGATCAACAGCCTCCGAATGCTCCATATGCCCACAGACTTAACATTTTATAGGAGACGTTTGTCTAGGAGGAGCACAAAAGCCAACTTCAGTCAACAGTGTGTTCTCTAGAACACTTGAAAATGGACGTCCATCTCTCTTATAGCCATGTCAGAGTAGTTTGCTGATAAAAGAATTGCCACACAGTGCTCATCTACCTTGTCCTTTCCGTGAAGACCATGGGCTTGTAATGAGCAAAATCACATAGGGTGCTCAGTATTCCACAGGACATGAGAAGGCAACAGGGTCACAGTGTTCATATAAGATAGAATGTTCTTGCACATCATTGCTCAAGAAAGTGTAAAGGATGAGTCAAAACGTTGGGTCATACCATTACCATTTAAACTACAGATGCAATGCTTACCCAATAACAGAGAACTGGTCTATAATAGATTTTGTTGTGAGCTCATCTGTTCATTCACCTTTTGTGTCCGAGGATCTCCCTCTTCTGGTGAAGGTAGTGAAGCTGATTTGGATGAAAGAAACCAAACACCTGATCAGGTGGATTGTGACTGGGTAACGGGAACTTCAGACTGGATATAAGGCAGCCGATGCCCTTCTGAGTGGCTGGTGATTTCTCTGCTGGATTCTTGGAGACCAGTCTGATTCCTGCTTCCCAAAGATAAGTTTTTGCTCTGATATTGAACTTATTAGTTTTGGTTTTGTTTACCTTGTTTTTTTAGTTCAGCCATCCCCGGCCGGGGGTGTGCTGGATTCTTATTCCTTGATCAGTGTTCTCTTTTGCTCTGCTTTCAGAATATTCTGAGTGCTGATATAGGGTTTGAAGTCTAGTGACTTCAGGGTCCTTTTTGCTTATCAGTTGTGTTGGTAATATTTTTAGCAGGGTTTTCTCGGATTGCAGACAGCAGCTTTTCTGTCCTGTCCTTCTTAGTTAGCTTGGGCCCCATCGTTTGCTCAACCTATCTTTCTATCTGTGTTAGTATTTTCATCTTATTTCACCGTCATTATATGTTGGGGACTGGCTATTGCTTTGGGGTCTGCTCTGGGGTAGTCAGTTTTTCCCTTTTCTCTCTTTAGGCTTGTTTAGATCTCCGGCTGTGAAGAGGTATCTAGGATCACCGTAGGAACACTCCACGGCTACTACTAGTTGTGTGATAGGATTAGGGGTCTGCAATCCGCTAGTTTCCAACATCTCTGATTTTCTGGGCTGAGCTTGTGTTTTGTTTTTTCCTCCTCGGTGACTCAATCATAACAAGATTTATTCACATTAATCATAAATTTTAGAGTGCGTCAGAAACAATAGAACAAGAAGTTATTGATCATGCTACTAATGAAGATCTAGAAGGAACCAAAGAATCACAAATTGAGCAACAAAAAATTGAAAACATTTTAGAAAATATCCAGTTACAATCTAAAGATAAGAATATGTCTACAAAGGAGACGACCAAGTTAGTTGAGGAAGCTGAGACGACAGGCCCAGAAACTAATACATTGGATGATCCAAGCAAAGAACCACAAACAATGATCTGATAAAGAGGAGGATTGTGCAGCTAAAGCATGAGTGGACGATAAACCTATTGACAGTCATGAGGGCAACTCAAGCAAAGTGGGTGATAGTTCACCCAAAGATCAAGAAAAGGAGGATCGGCTGTTTGGAATAGGAACTCATCTTCATGCACCCGAAGTTGAATTCATGAAATATTCTGTAATAGTTCCCAGAAATCATAATGTGGCACCCCTGAGGGTTCAGTCGCCACAGAGGTACTGCACCTCCTCCTGAGATGTGGTACCCCACTATCCAGGTAAGGTGGAGACACCTGACCACACTCCAACACCTGCATCCCACACAACATAGTAGTGTAGCAAAGCACCCTTTGGTGGCTCCCTGCTTGGAACATGAAGCATGCTGAGAGGTGGGTGGAGTTTAGTTTGCACTAAAAGAGCGAGAAGAGGATAGGATTTAGTCAGTTAGTCACAGGAGTCTGATGAGGTCAGTCTGTGAAAGGAGATCCCCTGAGTGAGATGGATCAAGGAAGTGCTGCAGCCGACCTCAGTGATCTGGGTCCGCTGGCACAGGAAAGGAACATTAATAGAAAGCCTGACTCTCCATAAGAAGGAAAGAATTAGTACGGAACATGAGGAGAAGAAGAGAACCAAGGATCAGGGTTAGAGGAGAACCCTTCCCAAGTTCTAAGCGCAAGGCCGGGGTCCGGTCCCCGAGGTTGTATGGATAATAATGGTCCTGCAGCAGACACCAGAGGAATAGAAGTTGTCACCGCTTTATTCCAACACAAGACTTGGGGGCACAACAGCAACGTGAGAGCTGGGGCTAGGTAGTAAGGAGTCCCCGAAGTAGGCTACAACTGTCTGCCGTACAAGTAGAGTTCATATGAACATCTGACAGGAGGAACTCCAGTGTAACTCAGTACTGTGAGTACTTCACTAAAGGCGCTAAGAGGGAGACGCTCAGAAAAGGCACATATGTTGGCGGAGTGTTGGAAAGGAGCACTTAATTTTGCCTGGAAGTTGGCTGAGCTCCTGACCCAGAGGACATGGCACGGATGCGGGCACCTGTACCTGCAACAGACTGTGGAACTACATGCCCCGGTGTCCTCCACTTATTCCTGCATCAACCTGCCCAGCACTGTTACATCCCTTGCACCCGACACTACACCATCTAAGTGTCACTCGGCCTACTCTGCCCTGGGACTACAGCCCTGCCTGTGGAGAGCTATAACATCATTGCTGCACCACACCATCTGTCCCAGAGGATCTGTCTGCAGCATCGGCTTAACACCTTCATTGCCGAACACCACAGGTGGCGTCACGACTCATTCATTCATAAACTTTCACCACCATAAGCACACTGAAACATTCCCCTTTTACAATGGGCGCCCAGGGCCACGGGCTGGGTCCCAGCTGCCATGACATCTCCCATTGAAGCTCATCGGGCCTGGTACTGAGTACCCCCACCGCCCTGGAAGGGTGACCCAACTACATCACAACTCTTCTCATGCAACATGACCGTGTTCTGGTGAGACGCCAGGATCGATTGTTTACTGAAGGAAATCTATGAGCTATTGGACTATGGATAGTTGTAGCCAAGAGATGTGTGAACAAACTCTTCTTCAACTGTGTTACTTTTCGCAAACTTCGTGGTGTGTTTCAGTACCCGAAGAAGGCCAATCTCCCACCGGATAGATTTAGAACAGATCCATCCTCCCTTCACCAACAATGGTCTAGGGTGTATTTGGTTCTTGGTCATTGGTTACATAGCGCACTAGAGGGATCCATACCAATGCGAAACACCGAGCTATCATGTTTACCTGTATGTCTTTCTGAGCTGTAAATATTGATGTAAGCACAGTGAAGCACATTCACTCTAAAAGAGGCACAAATTTTGTTGGCGCAGTAAAGGAACTTCAAATTCCTTCCAACGTGGACATTACCAATATGGAAAGATATTTTAGCGAGCAAGGATGCACATGGACTTATAATTTACCACACACCACACTCTTCTCACATGGGAGGTGCTTGGGAGAGAATGATATGAATACCATGCATAATACTGAACTTGATCTTCTTGCAGGCAGGAAGACTCACACATGAAAGTCTGGCTACAGTTTTAGCGATCATGAAGGCTAGACCATTGACTAAATATTCTGGCGACTCTGGAGATCTGACTATTTTTACTTCTGTCAAGTTACTCACTCAGACAACCAACAATCCGAATGCTCCGCTTGGAGAATTCAGTGACAAAGACCTAGCAATGGAGGCAGGTGCAGAGTGTCTATAATGTTTTCAGGGACAGATGGGGATAGCAGTATCTCTTTATCTTACAACCACGGAAGAAGTGGCAGACTGACAAACTGAACATCAAACCTGGTGATGTTGTACTTATGCAAGACAGCCAGTCACACCGGAACGAGTAACCACTCGACCTTGTAAAAAAAAGGTTCCAAGGAGTGGGAATGGAAGCAAAGTTGAAGTCATGGTGTGGAAGTTTGGTGAGCATAAACTATTCCTCAGGTCAGTAGTAGAATTTCTTTTGTTGCTTTTGCCAAAGGAACCTAGCAGTGGCAACAGTTGATGTCAAGCACGAACTGTTCTGACCACTAATTCAAAAAACAAGGCTGGGTAGGAAACTACCTCTGTCACCGTCGGTTCTTCTGCTGGGGGACAGACCAATCAGTGCTAATAATAGGACTTGCCATCTCGTTGACTTTATTGCTATGGCAACAAGAAATCACATAGCCAGCAGATGGAAAACTAGTACGCTCTCAATTACGCAGGTGAGAAGAAGGGTCAATCTGATAATGTTATATGAGAAAATAGAAGCCACCAGATCTGATTCTTTCGAAAACTTTCGAGGTATCTGGGATCCTTGGATTCAGGCACATAGAAATGATGACCTTTCCAAAATGATATCTTTATCTATATAATATACTGACGTGGCAGTGGCTCCTTACAATCAGAGACTCTAAAGCAGGTACACGGATGTCCCACGTTGGTATATCTCGTATAATCGACACTCACTTTAAATTCCCCACTTTCCCTTCCTATCCCTTTAAGTTTAACTTAGTTGTGTTATAACTGTCTTTTTACACATATTCTAAACAAAGATTCTGTAGTCAAGGATACCGTATGACTTTAAGTGCCTTTTTCTTTCTATGTATTTCCCCCTGCGAGGGGATCCTTGTACTCTAATGTGATTGTATTTCATGTTAAGTGATGTTTTCATTTCAATAAAATTGTTGAAGCTAAAATTACTGTTGTTCACTTTTTATAAGCTGTAATACTCTGTTAGTGATGTCTAATATGGTAATAGCAACATCTAGTGACATTTAATTATATTATAGTTGTGTAAAACTTTCTCCTGCATTATGTTACTAAAAGTCTAGTATTCTGGATAAAATACATTTCGCTAGTGAACTACAGTATGTCTGTTCTGTGGTATTGCCTATTCGGAACTGTTGTTAAATCAAACGGTACTTGATGCTAGGCCATGTGTTCACATGTACAATCTCCATCTTGCTGTGTGCTTTCACTTTTAAATGTCGCCCTGATCCACTCCCGCCTGGACTACTGTAACGCTCTATTAATTGGCCTCCCCCTCACTCGACTCTCCCCTCTCCAATCCATCCTTAATGCAGCAGCCAGGGTTGTCCATCTGGCTAATCGTTACTCAGACGCGTCCGCTCTTCGCCAGTCATTACACTGGCTGCCCATTCATTACAGGATACAATTCAAAGTACTTGTTCTCACCCACAAAGCTCTCCACAGTGCGGCACCCCCTTACATCTCTGTTAGGGCTGGCAGTACGCACCAGATTATAAAATAGTAGGGAGTACGTTCGCAGCCTGGGGTCCACCGTGCAGAGGTGGTACACTGCTGCTAGATAATGGCGGAAGGGAAGAGCGGCGTAAAAACAGTCACACATGGGTTACGTCACCCAGTGTGAACAGGAGCGGATTCTGTTACTTCACAGAACCGCACAGCCGCTTGCAAGTAAGTGCCGGAGCCTGTTTAGCTCACAGAGCCCGGCCACAGAGCGCACAGCAAACAGCCACAGAACTCTACCCCAAGGCACAGGGTTAGAGTCCTTCTAAGCCACTGAGCGCGCGGCGTCGACGACGAACGCCGCTATAGACGCTGGCTAAGGAGTGTGGAGCACTTGCTCTGAGGCGTGCCGAGCCACTGATAGCGACTAGTAGCTGACTCAACACAGTCCTACCTACGCCTAAGCCTGGGCGCTAGCAGGCTAGGCTGCACAACACATGCGTACCAAGGGTAGGGGTTTCATAATGAGTCATTCACCAGAGACATTCATACGTGCATCCATCACTCACTCCTTATAGTCACTAAAATACTGGCTATCTTAGCGCATGGCCGAGCGGCCATGCGAACCTTTTATAGCCGCCGGCGTCCGTGACCTTCCTTGCTTCTTGGATGGGCCAATCCGAACACGAGCAGGACCTGAGCACGTGACCTTCGATCTCCAATGGGAGATCACTCCACAGGCATGCTCAGTGGCCCGACATGAGGACTTAGTCCCTGGAGAATCTCGCTGCTGAGGAGCATGCATTGCCAAAGCTGTGCCAGAGGTGGCAGCAGCAAGCAAACCCACAGAGCTGGTCTGGGCAGAGTGCTGGGACCGACGAGTTTGCTGAGCAACCTCCTCTGCGGCTGGAGAGGAATGGGAGACCGTAGGAGGCAAGGCTCGGAATTCTCGCTGTGCAGCGACAGAAATCCGACGCCTAACATTACCCCCCCTCCTAGGGCCCCCTCCTCTCTGAGCCTCGCTCCGCTCAAATTCCACAATGAGAAGAGGAGTGTGGATGTTCTCCACCGGCTCCCAGGTCCGGGCCTCTGGACCATGACCCTTCCAATCCACCAAGTAAAACTTTTTGCCCTGCATCACCTTGCATCCCACGATGGCATTGACCTCAAACTCGTCAGACGACAGGTCTGATGCCCTGGCAGATGGCTCAGAAAACCGGGACATGTGAACCGGCTTGAGGAGAGACGCATGAAACGTGTCCGAGATAGCCAAGTGTGGTGGAAGGGCCAGGCGGTAGACCACAGGATTGATCTGCTCGAGGACCTTGAAAGGGCCAATATAGCGTGGTGCGAACTTAGCGGATTCCACCCGCAGCCTGATGTTTCGGGCGGAGAGCCACACTAAATCGCCAGGGGCAAAGGTCAGAGCAGGGCGCCGGTGAGTATCAGCGGAGGACCTCATTCTCTCCTTGGAGGCCCGGATAGCATCCTGCGTGTGGTCCCAAATGTCACGTGCCTCCACCACCCAGTCTGCCACCCTAGAGTCGGTGGATGACACGGGCATGGGCACGGGGACGCGCGGATGCTGACCGTAATTTAAGAGAAATGGGGTCTGACCGGTGGAGTCGGCCACCGCGTTGTTCAAGGCGAACTCCACCCATGGCAGCAAGGATGCCCAATCGTCCTGCCTGGCCGAGACAAAATGTCGCAGATATGTCACCAGGGTCTGGTTGGCTCTCTCCACCAACCCATTTGTCTCGGGATGATAGGCCGAGGAGAGATTTAGCTCAATGCTGAGCAGAGAACAGAGCTCTCTCCAGAATCGAGACGCAAACTGAGGACCCCGGTCGCTGACAATCTTATCCGGCATGCCGTGTAGGCGGAAAACATGTTTAATGAACAACGCTGCCAGGCCTCGTGCCGAAGGTAGCCGAGAGAGTGGTACCAGATGCACCATCTTGGAAAAATGATCGGTGATCACCCAAATGATGGTGCTGCCACTGGACTTGGGCAGACCCACCACAAAGTCCATACCGACCATCTCCCAGGGCCTGTCCACAACCGGCAGAGGATAGAGCAACCCAGCGGGCCGCTGCCGCAAGGACCGATTCTGGGCGCAAGAGACGCACGCCTGAATATAGTCCCTGACGTCACGGGCCATATGCGGCCACCAGTACATCCTCGTCAGTAGTTCAGAGGTCCATTTGATCCCGAAATGGCCACCCACTCTGGACGAATGAGCCCACCAGAGGACCTCCGGTCGCAGATGGACAGGGACAAAAGTCTTGCCCGGAGGCACAGACTCGAGAGCAACTGGAGCCACGGTCCTCAGGCTCTCCGATGGGACTATCAGCCGAGGCACCTCCTCCTCCTCCGATGACACCACGAAGCGAGAAAGAGCATCAGCTCGGACGTTCTTCTCCCCGGAGAGAAAATGCAGTGTGAAATGGAATTGGGAGAAGAACAAGGACCATCTGGCCTGATGAGAATTCAGCCGCTGAGCCGTCTGTAAATAGACCAAATTTTTGTGGTCGGTGAACACCTGGAAAGGTTGGCGAGCCCCCTCCAGGAGGTGTCTCCACTCTGAGAAGGCCAGCTTCATTGCTAGCAACTCCCTGTCCCCGATGGAATAATTCTTCTCCGCCACTGTGAAGGTCTTGGAGAAGAAAAAGCATGGATGCTTCCGACCTTGCGAGTCCTTCTGAAAAAGGACCGCTCCACCTCCAGGATGAATGGCTTATCTACATCAGGGCGATGTAGAATGGGAGCGCTAGCAAAGTGGGACTTAATGGAGGCGAAGGCCTTGGAGACAGTTTCCGACCACAGCTTGGGATTTGCACCCTTCTTGGTGAGGGCTACCACGGGTGCCACCAAAGTTGAGAAATGGGGAATGAATTGGCGATAGTAATTTATGAACCCCATAAAGCGCTGCACTGCTTTGAGAGAATGGGGTTCCTGCCAATCCATCACCGCCTGTAGCTTGGCAGGATCCATGGCCAAACCCTGGGCTGAGATGATGTAGCCCAGGAAAGGCAAGGACTCCTGCTCAAACACACATTTCTCCAGTTTGGCATAAAGAGAGTTGGCCCGCAGGAGATCGAAAACTTTGCGAACATCTCTCCGGTGGGAGTCAATGTCTGGAGAGTAAATGAGAATATCATCCAGATAGACTACTACCGAGGTGGCAAGCATATCCCGGAAGATATCGTTCACAAAATCTTGGAAGACGGCTGGGGCGTTACATAGCCCGAAGGGCATCACCAGGTATTCATAGTGCCCGTCTCTGGTGTTAAAAGCCGTCTTCCATTCGTCCCCCTCACGAATGCAAATCAGATTGTAGGCTCCCCGCAGATCAAGCTTAGTAAACACTCTCACTCCCCATAGCCTATCAAACAGTTCTGATATCAGGGGCAGAGGATACTTGTTCTTAACGGTTATGGCGTTAAGTCCCCTGTAATCGATGCACGGACGTAATTCTCCATTCTTCTTTTCGACAAAGAAGAATCCCGCTCCCGCCGGAGACACCGACTTCCTAATGAATCCTCTTGCCAGATTCTCCCTGATATACTGAGACACGGCCTCTGTCTCTGGGAGAGATAGGGGGTATACTCGACCCCGGGGAGGCTCAGCGCCGGGCAAGAGGTCAATAGGACAGTCGTAAGGGCGGTGCGGCGGAAGGGTCTCCGCTGCCTTCTTGGAGAAAACGTCTGCATACTGCTGATATGGTTTGGGAAGTTAGGAGAGATCTGCAGGAACCTCGGAAGTAGCAACCTGTACACAGTCCCTCAGACACCTACCCTCACAGGCCTTGCACCAAGCGAGGATTTTTCCCGAAGACCACTCTATGTGGGGAGAGTGGGCTCGTAACCAGGGAACCCCAAGGAGGACCTGGTCGATACCTTCCGGCATCACAAGGAGAGACAGCATCTCCTAATGAGAAGGAGACAGTGAGAGTCTCAGTGGAGCAGTCTGGTGGGTGATTTGGGACGGGAGTGTCGCCCCATTCACCACCCTGATGGTGACTGGTTGAGGTAGCATGACCAGGGGGACTGCATGTTGTTGAGTGAAGGCAGATGACATGAAGTTGTCCTCCGCCCCAGAGTCCACGCAGACCTCCACCATCAGAGTGGAAGAATTAAACTCTAACGCCCCCTTAAACATGAGCTTGGAGGAGAATTTAGCAGTGTCTAGTAGGCCCCCTCCGATAACCACTAGACGGGAGCGTTTCCCAACCACTGTGGGCACTGGTTAGCAAGGTGCCCAGTCTGCCGACAACGGAAGCAGACTGGGGGTACCCGCGTGGCCCGGGCCCTGGGCCCCGTGCGGGACACCTCCATGGCCTCTGGAGGCTCGGGCGGTGGACCGAGGGGTTCCAACGGTCTGGCAAAATTTGGAGCCAACTTATAACGTTGGCGGGACCGGGAGCGTTCCAACCCTCGCTCAGTGAAGCAAACGTCAATTCGGGTGGAAACCGTAATGAGCTCCTCTAGGGTGGTGGGCACCTCCCTGGTGGCCAGGGCGTCTTTGACATGGTCAGCCAGGCCTCTCCAGAATATGGGTATGAGAACCTTATCTGGCCACTCCAACTCTGATGCCAGAGTTCTGAAGAGGATGGCATACTGGCTGACCAAAGACGAACCCTGGGTTAGGGCCAGCAACTGAAGTGCCGTATCGTGCGTGACCCGAGGTCCCAGGAACACCTGTTTCAGAGTGACCAAGAAATGCGTGGCACTCTGTACCAGGGGATCCCCACGCTCCCACAGCGGGGTGGCCCATTCCAAGGCACTGCCTGCCAGGAGGGAGATGATAAATCCCACCTTGGCCCGCTCAGAGGGAAATCGTGTAGCCAGCAACTCCAGGTGAATGGAGCACTGACTCACGAAACCCCTGCATGAAGCACTATCACCCGAGAACTTCTCGGGCAGCGGGAGGCGGGACAAGGTCGGGGCAGGACTGGCCTTGGAGACACGAGCGACAGCCTCTGTAGCTGCCTGAACAGCGACCGAGGTAACATCCGCAGCTGAGGTGGAACGCTCTAGCGCTGCCAACCTACCCTCCAGCTGCTGGATGTACCTATGCAGTCGTTGTTCATCCGCCATTATTAGCCAAACCCTGGCGCTAAGATAATGTTAGGGCTGGCGGAACGCACCAGATTATAAAATAGTAGGGAGTGCGTTCGCAGCCCGGCGTCCACCGTGCAGAGGTGGTACACTGCTGCTAGATAATGGTGGAAGGGAAGAGCGGCGTAAAAACAGTCACACGTGGGTTACGTCACCCAGTGTGAACAGGAGCGGATTCTGTTACTTCACAGAACCGCACAGCCGCTTGCAAGTAAGTGCCGGAGCCTGTTTAGCTCACAGAGCCCAGCCACAGAGTGTCCAGCAAACAGCCACAGAACTCTACCCCAAGGCACAGGGTTAGAGTCCTTCTGGGCCACTAAGCGCGCGGCGTCACTGCCACGAACGCCGCTATAGACGCTGGCTAATGAGTGTGGAGCACTTGCTCTGAGGCGTGCCGAGCCACTGATAGCGACTAGTAGCTGACTCAACTCAGTCCTACCTACGCCTAAGCCTGGGCGCTAGCAGGCTAGGCTGCACAACACATGCGTACCAAGGGTAGGGGTTTCATAATGAGTCATTCACCAGAGACATTCATACGTGCATCCATCACTCACTCCTTATAATCACAAAATACTGGCTATCTTAGCGCATGGCCGAGCGGCCATGCGAACCTTTTATAGCCGCCGGCTTCCGTGACCTTCCTTGCTTCTTGGATGGGCCAATCTGAACACGAGCAGGACCTGAGCACATGACCTTCGATCTCCAATGGGAGATCACTCCACAGGCATGCTCAGTGGCCCGACATGAGGACTCCCTGGAGAATCTCGCTGCTGTGGAGCATGCATTGCCAAAGCTGTGCCAGAGATGGCAGCAGCAAGCAAACCCACAGAGCCGGTCTGGGCAGAGTGCTGGGACCGACGAGTTTGCAGAGCAACCTCCTCTGCGGCTGGAGAAGAATGGGAGACCGTTGGAGGCAAGGCTCGGAATTCTCGCTGTGCAGCGACAGAAATCCGACGCCTAACATCGTCCCTCATTTCTGTCTATCGGCCTAACCGACCGCTGCGCTCTGCAAACGACTTTCAACTAACCTCTGCCCTAATCTGCACCTCCCGTCTCCAAGACTTCTCCCGTGCTGTGCCAATCCTCTGGAATGCTCTACCCCAAGATATTAGGACCATCTACAATTTGCATAGATCTAGGCGCTTGCTCAAAACTCATTTGTTCAGAGTGGCCTATCACATTCAGTAATCAAAGTCATTTTATGTTTGTGTGTGTAGCCCACACACTATCTCCATCTATCCCCCACCCCCTGAAGATGGCTGGACCATCATTGTAAATACATCATTGTAAATACAAACCTGTGCTTTGTATCTCCCCCACCTCATTGTAGATTGTAAGCTCTCACGAGCAGGGTCATCTTATTTCACTTTAATTATTGTATTGTTAACGTTGTTACTTATGACTGTTGTGTTTGAAACCCTTCAACTGTAAATCGCTGCGGAATATGTTGGCGCTATATAAATAAAGATTATTATTATTATTATTATTAATTGCAAATGTTATAGTTATGTGATATTCTAAGCTGAATACTTATATCTGTTGCTTGTATTCTTGTAGTTTTACCATTGTGATTCTATAGATAGTATAGTGGTACTCCTAGACTCATAAAGGGAATTCACTAAGTGCAGATCCTGCCCAAAAATGCAAGCAGGTTCATCCATACACCATTGAAGGCACCAACTGTAGTGCCTCAATCAAATATTGTGAACAAAGTGTAGTTTTGGTACTCCTACACAATATTAACCCCTTAGTGACAGAGCCAATTTGGTACTTAATGACAAGCCAATTTTTACAATTCTGACCACTGTCACTTTATGAGGTTATACCTCTGGAATACTTCAATGTATCCCACTAATTCTGAGAATATTTTTTCATGACACATTGTACTTCTACACTAAACTTTTAATTTTTGTGCCCTTTAATCAGAGTGTCACATCGCATGAAATAGTTACTAAATAACATTTCCCACATGTCTACTTTACATCAGCACAATTTTGGAGACATAATTTATTTTGTTAGGAAGTTATAAGTATTAAAAGTGAGTTTGGGGGTCAATATGACAGAGAATAACCAAAAGTGACACCATTCTTAAAACTGCACCCCTCAACGTGCGCAAAACCACATTCAAGAAGTTTATTAACTCTCAGGTGCTTCACGAGAACTAAAGCAATGTGGAAAGAAAACATGAACATTTTACTTTTTTCACAAAAAATTTACTTTGGAACCAATCTTTTTTATTTTCACAAGGATATCAGGAGAAAATAGACCACAAAATTTGTTGTGCAATATTTCCTGAGTATGCCAATTTTCTGTTTGTGGGGCAAAGCCACTGTTTAAGGGCATGGCAGGGCTCAGAAGGGAGGAAGCACCTTTTGACTTTTTGAATGCAAAATTGGCTGGAATCAATGGCGCCATGTCGTGTTTGGAGACCCCCTGATGTACCTAAACAGTGGAAACCCCCAAATTCTAACTCCAACCCTAACACAGCCCTAACTCCAACGCTAACCACAACACACCCCTAACCTTAATCCCAACCCTAACCACAACCCTAAACCCAACACCATAACCCTAACCCCAACACAACCCTAACCCCAACCCTAATCCCAACCCTAACCCTAGCCCCAACCCTAACCCTATCCCATCCCTAACTCTAGCTGTAACCCTAGCACCAACCTTAACCCTAGCCCAACCCTAACCCTAGCCCCATCCCTAACCCTAGGCCAACCCTAACCCTAGCTATAACTTCAACTATATCCTCATCCATAACCCTAACTCTAGCCCAACCCTCACCCTTGCTATAACACCAACTATAACCCATTAAAAAGCGGCGCTGAGAAATAAGTACCCTTAACGTACGTTGCTAAAAGGTGTATTGCATATATAGGAAGGAGAGAAGTCCGGCTTTCAGGATCGCGCTGTTCCAGTCCAAAGTTCACAAGGAGTTAATCCAAGGACCAAGCAGTGATTATAACTTTCTTTTTATTCCATAAACTCTACGCGTTTCGTGTACACACTGTACACTTCCTCAGGAGCAAAGTTACACTGGCATCACATTCCATTCTCCTTATATACTAACTCCCCCAGGAAGTGAGGTAGGTGCTCATTGCACTTAAAAAAAAAAAAAATTCACACATAACTATCAACATAATGTAAAATCACAAAAATCACTAAAATTCATCTATAAAACACACTTATATAAAAACACACATATGTAAAACTTCACACTAGAAAAAATGTAAAACATTATAATAAAATTATGATTATACTCAATAAAAGTCTAAAATTCTTGGTACATCATATCAATTAGCAGAACAACATTCACAAATCTCTTATATAACTGCACTTATATTTTCCTTTCAGTATTAACCCTTCATTCAACATATCATACTTTTACTTTCCTTATATTTCAGGCAGATGATCATATATTATATAAGGAAAGTAAAAGTATAATATGTTGAATGTGGAATGTGATGCCAGTGTAACTTTGCTCCTGAGGAAGTGTACAGTGTGTACACGAAACGCGTAGAGTTTATGGAATAAAAAGAAAGTTATAATCACTGCTTGGTCCTTGGATTAACTCCTTGTGAACTTTGGACTGGAACAGCGCGATCCTGAAAGCCGGACTTCTCTCCTTCCTATATATGCAATTCTAGTGACCGGCTGATTGCTGCAGTTCATCGGATCCTACCCATTTGTGCTTATGGTTGTTGTGTTTCACACAACTGAACCAGGTGAGTGGATCCATATCTGTTGAAACGTTTATATCATTGGATAAGACCCTATTGTGCGCTTCTGTCTCCCCCTTTTTTAAAAGGTGTATTGGCAGTTGTTAAGGTGTTAAGCAAAAACGGGCCTTGTTTTTATCTCTTACAGGGAACCTCCTCAGCATAATGAGCACAAACAGCCTAGAGGATAATATTAACCCCTTAACCCCCAAGGGTGGTTTGCACGTTCATTACCAGGCCAATTTTTACAATTCTGACGACTGTCCCTTTATGAGGTAATAACTCTGAAACGCTTCCATGGATCCTGGTGATTCTGACATTGTTTTCTTGTGACATATTGTACTTCATGTTAGTGGTAAAATTTCATTCAAATAACTTGCTTTTATTTGTGAAAAAAATGGAAATTTCACGAAAATTTTTAAAATTTTGCAATTTTCCAACTTTGAATTTTTATGCCCTTAAATCACAGAGATACAGCACACAAAAAACTTAATAAGTAGCATTTCCCACATGTTTACTTTAAATAAGCACAATTTTGGAACCAAAATTTTTTTTTGTTAGGAAGTTATAAGGGTTAAAAGTTGACCAGCGATTTCTCATTTTTGCAACACCATTTTATTTTTACGGACCACATCACATTTGAAGCCGCTTTGAGGGGTCTATATGATAGAAAATACCCAAAAGTGACACCATTCTAAAAACTGCACCAATTAAGGTGCTCAAAACCACATTCAAGAAGTTTATTAACCGTTCAGGTGCGTCACAGGAATTTTTTGAATATTTAAAAAAAATGAACAGAACATTTAACTTTTTTTCACAAAAAAATAATTCAGATTCAATTTTTTTTATTTTACCAAGGGTAACAGGAGAAATTGGACTGCAAAAGTTATTGTGCAGTTTGTCCTGAGTACGCTGATACCTGATATATGGGGGGAACCACTGTTTCGGCGCATGGCAGAGCTCAGAACGGAAGGAGCGCCGTTTGACTTTTTTAATGCAAAATTGGCTGGAATTCAGATCGGACGCCATGTCACGTTTGGAGAGCCCCTGATGTACCTAAACAGTGGAAACCCCCCATAAGTGACCCCATTTTGAAAACTAGACCCCCCAAGGAACTTATCTAGATATGTGGTGAGAACTTTGAACCCACAAGGGCTTCACAGAAGTTTATAATGTACAGCGGTACAATTAAAAAATCATATTTTTTCCACAAATATTTTTCTTTTCACCCCCAATTTTTATTTTTCCAAGGGTAACAAGACCCTAAAAGTTATTGTGCAATTTGTCCTGAGTACACTGATACCCCATATGTGGGTGTAAACGACTATTTGGGTGCATGGCAGAGCTCAGAAGGGAAGCAGCGCCATTTGACTTTTTTGGCTGGAATTGAGATCTGACACCATGTCGCGATTGGAAAACCCCTGATGTACCAAAACAGTGAAAACCCCCAACAAATGACACCATTTTGGAAACTAGACCCCCCAAGGAACTTATCTAGATGTGTGGTGAGCACTTTGAACCCCCCCGTGCTTCACAGAAGTTTATAACGCCCCGGGCGTGAAAATAAAAAAATCGTATTTTTTCCACAAACATGATCTTTTAGTCACCAATTTTTTTATTTTCCCAAGGGTACCAAGAGAAATTGGACCCCAAAAGTTGTTGTCCAATTTGTCCTAAGTACGCTGATACCCCATATGTGGGAGAAAACTACTGTATGGGCACACGTCAGGGCTCGGAAGGGAAGTAGTGACGTTTTGGAATGCAGACTTTGATGGAATTGTCTGGGGTGTCATGTTGCTTTTGGAGAGCCCCTGATGTACCTAAACAGTAGAAACCCCCCACAAGTGACCCCATTTTGGAAACTAGACCCCCCACGGAACTTATCTAGATGTGTCGTGAGCACTTTGAACCCCCCAGTGCTTCACAGAAGTTTATAACGACCGGGCGTGAAAATAAAAAAATAGTATTTTTTCAACAAACATGATCTTTTAGTCCCCATTTTTTTATTTTCCTAAGGGTAACAGGAGAAATTGGACCCCAAAAGGTATTGTCCAAATTGTCCTGAGTACGCTGATACCCCATATGTGGGAGAAAACTACTGTATGGGCACACGTCGGGGCTCGAAAGACAAGTAGTGACGTTTTGGAATGCAGACTTTGATGGAATGCTCTGCGGGTGTCATGTTGCAGTTGGAGAGCCCGTAATGTACCTAAACAGTTGAAACCCCCCACAAATGACACCATTTTGGAAACTAGACCCCCTAAGGAACTTATCTAGGTGTGTGGTGGGAACTTTGAACCCCTAAGGGCTTCACAGAAGTTTATAACGCACGGGCATGAAAATAAAAAAAACATATTTTTTCCACAAACATGATCATTTAGTCCCCAATTTTTTTTATTTTCCCAAGGGTAACAGGAGAAATTGGACCCCAAGAGTTGTTGTCCAATTTGTCCTGAGTACGCTGATACCTCATATTTGGGAGAAAACTACTGTATGGGTACACGTCGGGGCTCAGAAGGGAAGTAGTGACGTTTTGGAATGCAGACTTTGATGGAATGGTCTGCTGGTGTCATGTGCGTTTGGAGAGCCCCTGATGTACCTAAACTATTGAAACTCCCCAAAAGTGACCCCATTTTGGAAACTAGACCCCCCACGGAACTTATCTAGATGTGTGGTGAGCACTTTGAACCCCCAAGTGCTTCACAGAAGTTTATAACTCCCGGGCGTGAAAATAAAAAAATCATTTTTTCCACAAAAATGACATTTTTGCCCCCATTTTTTTATTTTACTCAGGGTAACAGGAGAAATTGGACCCCAAAAGTTGTTTTGCAATTTGTCCTGAGTAGGCTGATACCCCATATGTGGGGGGTAAAATACTGTTTGGGCGCATGGCAGAGCTTGGAAGGGAAGGAGCACCATGACTTTTTCAACGCAGAATTGGCTGGAATTGAGATCAGACGCCATGTTGCATTTGGAGAGCCCCTGATGTGCCTAAACAGTGGAAACCCCCCAATTCTAACTCCAACCCTAACCCCAACACACCCCTAACCCTATTCTCAGCCCTAACTCTAGCCCTAACCCTAGCCCTAACCATAGCCCTAGCCCTAACCCTAGCCCTAACCCTAATGGAAAATGGAAATAAATACATTTTCTTTTAATTTTATTATTTTTCCCTAACTAAGGGGGTGATAATGGGGGGTTTGATTTACTATTTATAGCAGGTTTTTTTTTTTTGGCAGCCGTCACACGCTAAAAGACGCTTTTTATTGTAAAAATAGTTTTTGCATCACCACATATTGAGAGCTATAATTTTTCCATATTTTGACCCACCGAGTCATGTGAGGTACCATTTTTGGGCACGTGGCATTTTTTGATCGCTTTTTATTCCGATTTTTGGGACGCAGAATGAACAAAAACCAGAGTTTCATGAATTTCTTTTGGGGGGTGCGTTTACACCGTTCCGCATGCGGTAAAATTGATAAAGCCCTTTTATTCTTTGGGTCAGTACGGTTACATCAATACCTCAATTAGGTCATTTTTTTATGTTTGGCGCTTTTATGCAATGAAAACAATTTTATATAAAAAATAATTATTTTTGCATCGCTTTATTCTGTGAGCTATAACTTTTTTATTTTTTTGCTGATGATGCTGTATGGTGGCTCGTTTTTTGCGGGACAAGATGACGTTTTTAGCGGTACCATGGAAATTTATATGTGTCTTTTTGATCGCGTGTTATTGCACTCTTTGTTTGGCGGTATGATAATAAATCATTATTTTTTGCTTAGTTTTTTATTTTTATTTTTTAAGGGGTTCGCTAAAGGGGTTAACTAGTGGGACAGTTTTATAGGGCGGGTCGTTACGGACACGGCGATTCCAAATATGTGTACTTTTACTGTTTTGTTTTCTTTATTTCCAAAAAATGAATTTATTAGGGAATATTTTTTTTTTTTAATTTATTTAGCGATTTTTTAAAAATTATTTTTACACTTTTTTTTTTAAACTTTATTACATTGTCCCAGGGGGGACATACCTGTCATGTGACAGATCAGCGATCTGTCACAGGCACTGCACAGGCTTTCATCATGCCTGCGCTTTGCAGGAACTGAGGAGGCCAGCTCCCTGCAGGCCCCCGAAGGTCCCCATCACCATCTTGGATTCGGGGACCTGCAGGGATGGAGCCCCCCGCAGCAGCGCTGCACATTGCGCTGCTGTGGGGGGCTCAGGGAAGCACGGAGGGAGCCCCCTCCCTGCCGATGCTTCCCTTTAACCCCTGGTACACCGCGATTGTGTTTGATCGCGGTGTGCAAGGGGTGAACGTGATGGGGGCGGTCACGGACCGCCCCTGACACATTGTGCCTGGTGTCAGCTGTGATAATCAGCTGACACCCGGCCGCGATCAGCGGCGCTCACCACATGGGCGCCGCTGATCGCTGTGATGTACTATCCCGTCCCTGGGAATTAAGTCCCAAGGCACATGGACGGGATAGTACGTCACATGACAGAAAGGGGTTAAAAATTAGGGAGGCAACCTAATTTTGGCATAATAGCTCTACTTGGGTACAGCTCTTGCCAGGGCAGGAGAAACTGCAGATGACACAACAGGGCCGAGTGATGGATGTGGATCGCCCTCACCCAGGGCAGCGGGGTACTCGGAGCCGGGCCCGGCAGATTTCAATGTGAGATGTCACGGTAGCTGTGACCTGGTCCGTGGCCCTGGGCGTCCATTGTAAAAGGGGAATAGATGATGGATGATGATGTTTAAAGTTTCTAAGTGAATGATTCATGATGCCACCTGTGGTGTTCGGCAATGAAGATGTTAAGCCGACGCTGCAGACAGATCCTCTGGGACAGATGATGTGGTGCAGCAATGATGGTGTAGCCCCCCCACAGGTAGGGCTGTAGTCCCAGGGCAGAGTAGATGAAGAAGATAGGTGTTGAGGGAGAGAGTGCTGGACACCGCTCACAGCCGGGATTTCTTGCAGTGTCCTTTAGGTGGGAGCCACGCTCCAAGTTGAGGTAGTCCTTATCTTCAAAAGACTTATGTAAAACCAAGAAAGGGCACCTAAAGAGGTGCAACTATGTTGTACAGGACAGTTCTGGATCACTCATTGTCCATGATCTCTGCAGTTCAAATATAAAAGGGCTGCCAACCCAACTAGGCAAACAAAAAAAAAACTGGAATCAAAGAAAAACAACATGATGAACAAAAATGAAGAAGGCATAACAATGCCTATACCCTCCTGGGTAACAGTTCAGGGTGGATGATGGTAGCCACAACCTCCGGGGCTGTCTGATGAGCGGCCGGCAGCTGGATCGAAGCTGTTGCCGGATCAGCGCCTGTCACAGCCTCCGGAATGGACCTGCACGGCTGCGCCAGGTCCGAGCAGGGCCTCAGCCCCTGCCCTACCGCTTGCTCCGGGACTCTCATGTACCTCCTTCTGGCAGGCCGCATCCAGTGGCAGCATCAGCTTGGAGGTGGGCGCTGTAGATGGTATCGCAGCGGCCGTATGCCCCGCAGGGGCTGCTTGGGAGCGAGTGGTCTCTCTCCCTTGCGTTCTCCTGGCCTCCGTCCATCCTCCATCATGGCGTTCTGGCATTCTTCCTCCTTCCTGGCCTCTTTTCCCGCCACTGTCTCTCGCTCCTCCTTCTGGAGGCGGCATCTTCTTCCTACTCCTCCATACCAAGCCAATATCCGAACCCCTCGGGGGGTGGGCCATGTTGCAGTTGCATAGAAGTTCAGGCAGGGGAGGCCCAGGACAGTTTGCGGTCTTTTCTTAGGACCACCCATGTTGTCACGCCCTTCTTCACCACGCCGGCGGCCATTTTGAGAGTCCATTTCACAGTCTATTAATTTGGTTATTCTGCACATTCTCAGCAATGTTCAAGTCCAATAAAACTCAGGCACACAGAACCCGGTGGCACGGGGCTTCGTCATCCTGATCGATTGTAGTCCCAGGGCAGAGTAGATGAAGAAGATAGGTGTTGAGGGAGAGAGTGTAATGTCCGGCACCGAAATGTAGCAGTGCTGAGTGGGTTGGCGCAGTAATAAGCGGAGGACACCAGGGCATGTAGTTCCAAAGCTTTACTCACAGTCTGTTGAGCATCCAGGTGCCCGCATCCGTGCTGTGTCCTCCAGGTCAGGAGCTCAGCCAACCTCCAGGCAAGATGAAGTACCCCGTTCCAACACTCCGCCAACATATGTGCCTTTTCTGAACGTCTCCCTTTTGCGCCTATAGTGAAGTACTCTCAGTACTCAGTTACACTGGAGTTCCTCCTGTCAGATGTTCTTAGAACTCTACTTGTACGGCAGACAGCTGTAGCCTGCTTCGGGGACTCCTTGCTACCAAGTCCAGGCTCTCTCACGTTGCTGTTGTGCCCCCAAGTCTTGTGTGGGAATAAAGTGGTGACAACTAGAGTTGAGCGAAACGGGTCGAAAAAATTGAAAAGTCGCCAACTTTCGCCAAAGTCGGGTTTCATGAAACGAAACCCGACCTTAGCGTGAAGTCGGCCACGAGGTCGAAGACTTTAGCGCCAAAGTCGCGTTTCAAAAGATGCTTCAGCGCCCTTTTTGCAGCCAATCAGGAAGAACGGACACTGTGCGCAACGTGATGACATAGGCAGCGGTCACCACCATCTTAGAGAAGGGCATGCAAGTGATTGGCTTGCTTTGTGGGGCGTCACAGGGGTATAAAAGGGCGGGGATGCCGACCGCCATGTTACTCATGCTGATCTCAGAATAGGGAGAGCTGCTGCTGCTGATTCTGTAGGGAGAGCGTTAGGCAGGGAAGAAGATACCAAAAACTGATTCTGCTGCTAGCGATTTTGCCTGTACAACACACCAGTCACTGTGCAGTGCAAGGGGAGGCTATATTTTGGTGCATCAGCTCTGTTGGTTATTAGGCTGCCTTTTAAGGCTACCTGGTAGTTGCATTGCTGTGTGCACACTGCTGAGCAAACTGCTTTTTTCAAAGCAATCCAGATTTTATTGTTTTGTCCTTGTGAGTTACTGAGCGTTCATTTTTCACACACTGTACAGCGGTGTACGCTCCTCACACAGTACCGTGTAATGGCTGTTATCACGGTCACAGTGAAGTTATCTGTGTGTGACTCTGTAAGGATAAGTCGAGGAGTTGTTCCGTTCTTACAGACCTCCACCTTATACTTTTGTCTGGTTTTCAAACAGTGTAGTATATTTGCTGTTTGATTACATTCAAAACTTTAGAGAGACAGCGTGCGTCAGTCTGTATACTAAAACACGGAGCTTGACAATTTTACATACAACAAACAGCGGTGTACGTGCACGCTTCTCTCTCAGTACTGCCAAATTGAAGCTAAGTGTGTGACTCTGTAAGGATAAGTCGAGGAGTTGTTCCGTTCTTACAGACCTCCACCTTATAGTTTTGTCTGGTTTTCAAACAGTGTAGTATATTTGCTGTTTGAATACATTCAAAACTATAGAGAGACAGCGTGTGTCAGTCCGTATACTAAAACATGGAGCTTGACAATTTTACATACACCGGACAGCGTTGTACATGCACGCTCCTCTCTCAGTTCCGTGTAACGGCTGTTATCAAGGCCATATTGAAGCTAAGTGTGTGACACTGTAAGGATTAGTCGAGGAGTTGTTCCGTTGTTACAGACCTACACTCTAGGGAGATTCCAATCCTGCCCTGTCCTATATACAGTGTTGGCCAAAAGTATTGACACCCCTGCAATTCTGTCAGATAATACTCAGTTTCTTCCTGAAAATGATTGCAAACACAAATTCTTTGGTGTTATTATCTTCATTTAATTTGTCTTAAATGAAAAAACACAAAAAGAATTGTCCTAAAGCCAAATTGGATATAATTCCACACCAAACATAAAAAAAGAGGGTGGACAAAAGTATTGGCACTGTTCGAAAAATCATGTGATGCTTCTCTAATTTGTCTAATTAACAGCACCTGTAACTTACCTGTGGCATCTAACAGGTATTGGCAATAGCTAAATCACACTTGCAGCCAGTTGACATGGATTAAAGTTGACTCAACCTCTGTCCTGTGTACTTGTGTGTACCACATTGAGCATGGAGAAAAGAAAGAAGACCAAAGAAGTCTGAGGACTTGAGAAACCAAATTGTGAGGAAGCATGAGCAATCTCAAGGCTACAAGTCCATCTCCAAAGACCTGAATGTTCCTGTGTCTACCGTGCGCAGTGTCATCAAGAAGTTTAAAGCCCATGGCACTGTGGCTAACCTCCCTAGATGTGGACGGAAAAGAAAAATTATCAAGAGATTTCAACGCAAGATTGTGCAGATGTTGGATGAAGAACCTCGACTAACATCCAAACAAGTTCAAGCTGCCCTGCAGTCCGAGGGTACAACAGTGTCAACCCGTACTATCCGTCGGCGTCTGAATGAAAAGGGACTGTATGGTAGGAGACCCAGGAAGACCCCACTTCTTACCCCGAGACATAAAAAAGCCAGGCTGGAGTTTGCCAAAACTTACCTGAAAAAGCCTAAAACGTTTTGGAAGAATGTTCTCTGGTCAGATGAGACAAAAGTAGAGCTTTTTGGGCAAAGGCATAAACATAGAGTTTACAGGAGAAAAAAAGAGGCATTCAAAGAAAAGAACACGGTCCCTACAGTCAAACATGGCGGAGGTTCCCTGATGTTTTGGGGTTGCTTTGCTGCCTCTGGCACTGGACTGCTTGATCGTGTGCATGGCATTATGAAGTCTGAAGACTACCAACAAATTTTGTAGCATAATGTAGGGCCCAGTGTGAAAAAGCTGGGTCTCCCTCAGAGGTCATGGGTCTTCCAGCAGGACAATGACCCAAAACACACTTCAAAAAGCACTAGAAAATGGTTTGAGAGAAAGCACTGGAGACTTCTAAGGTGGCCAGCAATGAGTCCAGACCTGAATCCCATAGAACACCTGTAGAGAGATCTAAAAATGGCAGTTTGGAGAAGGCACCCTTCAAATATCAGGGACCTGGAGCAGTTTGCCAAAGAAGAATGGTCTAAAATTCCAGCAGGGCATTGTAAGAAACTCATTGATGGTTACCGGAAGCGGTTGGTCGCAGTTATTTTGGCTAAAGGTTGTGCAACCAAGTATTAGGCTGAGGGTGCCAATACTTTTGTCCGGCCCATTTTTGGAGTTTTGTGTGAAATGATCAATGTTTTCCTTTTTGCTTCGTTCTCTTTTGTGTTTTTTCATTCAAGACAAATTAAATGAAGATAATAATACCAAAGAATTTGTGTTTGCAATCATTTTCAGGAAGGAACTGAGTATTATCTGACAGAATTGCAGGGGTGTCAATATTTTTGGCCAACACTGTACCTTGCTTGGCTCACACCTTGAACCTGGTGGTGCAGTGCTTCCTCAAAAATTATCTGGAGTTAACAGGCCTGCTCCAGAAGGTTCGAAAACTGTGCTCGCACATCCGCCGTTCGCCCCTACACTCCAGTCGTATGCAGAAGCTGCAGCGATTGCTACACCTTCCAAAGCACCGGCTAATTATCGATGTTACAACAAGGTGGAACTCCACCCTGCACATGGTTGAGCGGCTGTGCGAACAGAGGCGGGCCGTAATGCATTTGTGGAAGGATACCCGGACAGGCACTTTGAGGGCAGACATGGAGTTGACCGGTGTGCAGTGGTCAAAGCTGAAAGACCTCTGTAAAGTCCTTCAGTGTTTTGAGGATTGCACACGGATGTTAAGCGCAGACGACGCCATCATAAGCATGAGCATCCCACTTATGCGTCTGCTCATGCAAACTTTGACGCACATTAAGGAGCAGGCGTCTGCAGCCGAGGTTGACGAGGAGGAAGAGGAGGAGGGAATCCTTGCTGACAGTCAGCCATTGTCTGCTCCGGGACCTCTCCTGGATGAGGTGGAGGAAGAAGAGGAGGAGGAGGGTGATGATGGGGATGATTATTTAGGGGAGGAGGATGCTTCTCGTGTGTCCAGAGAAAACGTTGGCATGGCAAGGTCTGGTACAGGGTTTGTGCATGACTGGAGGGATGTGGATTTGCCAGAAAGTGCTCCTCCACCCAGCAGTCGCAGTGCATCATTGACACCGGGAACATTGGCCCACATGTCAGATTATGCCTTGCAGATCCTAAAAAGGGACCCCCGCATTGCCAAAATGATGAACGATGACGACTACTGGTTGGCCAGCATCCTGGATCCACGCTATAAAGGCAAATTCCAAAACATCATGCCACAGGAGAACCTTGACTTAATATTGGCTAACAAACAAGCAACTCTGGTAAACAGGTTGGTTGAGGCATTCCCAGCACACAGCAGCGGTGATGGTTCTCACACGAGCCGTAGGGGCCGGGGGCAGCTTGGAAGAGGTGTTCGTGGTGCACACATCAGAAGTGGCATTGGAGAAAGGGGTTTCATGACCATGTTGTGGAGTGATTTTTCAAGGCCTGCTCAAACGACTGGTAATACTGCATCGATGGAAAGTGACAGGAGACAGCACTTGTCAACTATGGTTACAAACTACTTTTCTTCCCAGGTCGATGCTCTCCCTCACAGGTCATTCCTAGAGTTGAGCGACTTTTGGTTTTTTAGGGTCGAGTTTCGTTTCGTGAAACCCGGCTTTTCCAAAAGTCGGGTCGAGCAAGATCGTCCGATTATAGGGAAAAGTCGGGGTCGTCCCGAAACACGAAACCCAATGTAAGTCAATGGGGAATAAAAGTCGGCAGTGAGAGGAGGACAGGAAACACACCTACAGTGCCCATTTGAATGCCAAAAGCATCAATTCTTCTTACTTAAGCTTGTCAACCTTAATTAACTTCATAATACAAGTTACGCACTGAAAAATGGGGGTTATTTGGCTAAAGTTGTGGGGGGGGAGGGCTGGCTGCAGGTTTTCATGTGCCCTGGGCGAAAGAGCGCCCCTTTAACACATACCACAACTCATCATGCTCCGATACGGCAGAGAAATAGCGGTATAGTACAATGAAAAATACTTCACTTTTTACATATCATGACGAGGCCCATCTATTTCTCCATACAGAATCATTGGTCCCATATAATGTTTGAAACAGTATATGATGAGCTCCACATAATGCTACAGTATATGTTGGTCCCCATGGATGAAGCTCCACTGTCTTATGGGCCCAAATAATGCTCCAAACATAATGGGCCCCATTTCTAATGCTCTAGTGTATAATGGGCCCTGTAAATGCTGCTCCAGTGTCTGATGTCCAATTTTGGAATGTTCCAGTGTATGGTGGGCCCCATCTATCATTCTCCAGAGTATAGTGCTCCCCAAAAATTGCTGTCCCAACATTGAAAACAATCAAATAAGTCTCCTCGCTAGGGAATCCCTGTACTAGTCTGGACTCCTCGTCGTCCCCATCTTCCATCTCACTGCACAGTATTTCAACCTTGCAAGTGCTGTGATCCTGAGCAAGCAGGGGGGCCCACTCGTTGGCGACGGCACTGGCACAGGGCCTCTGATAGTACGGTGGTGTGTCTGATGGCGGGTGGGCCGAACCTGCACTTTCATCTGCAGCTTCCTCTTTGTCACCGTGTAAGATGGAACTGTATATGGGAAGGGTAACCTGAGTTTCATCAGGGTCAGATTCAGGCCGTGTAGCGTGCGAGGGGAATGTAGTGGTCTGGGTCAATGTACCAGCAGATTCATCGAGCAGTGGCTGGGCATCAGTGCACTTGTGTCGCCCCCAGGAGTACGGTCGCCACAGTGGCATTACCTTCTTCCTAGGGAGTGTGATGTCATGCTTGGGAGCAACGAAGGATCTCTCTAGCAGGTTAACTGATTGGGCGGCATTATTCCCACGAGTCATGACCCTCCAAACAGCGTTCATGAAGGCAAAGTGTTTGTTTTACGTGGGCAGTATGGTTGCAAAGCTGAACCTTAAAGGAATGTCCAGAAGGGCACCACCAGGAGTGGAGCCTACGGTTAAATTCGACTCCACCTGGGAAACCTCAACCATGCCAGCTACAGAACAGATGCACACATTGCAAGCTTAATTCCGTTAACGAACGAGACTCCGTCATGCCCCGCGGTCCGAGTCCGGCTTACTAGAGGGACACGTGAGGCTCTGGCACATGAGATTGGCCAATAACTGGTGTGTCATGCCCTTACATGTCCGTGGCTGCATGTGCGCTACACTGAAAAGGCCAGCGTTTGTCGCTTACAGGTGCAGATAACCCGCTGAACAACGTTAGTGATGGGGATCACTGATTACAATTATTACCCGCGAACAATGATTTCCCAGTAAGTGCAGGTCAACCGCAGTTCCAAAATTAGGCCTAACCGTCATTCCTGAAAAAATGAAAAACTTACGTGTGCAAACCACAGGTGCTGTAGCTTGCTTAACAGCTCGCCAGCCGTTCTCACGCCCAGTATGGAATACACGTGATTGCACAAAGGTGAGAAAGGGTACTGTATCCCCAGATAACATGTATGGATAGCGTACACATTCAAAATATATGTCTATACATCAGAAGGCAGGCTCAGACGGTGTTAGGCCCAGTATGGATTGCACGTGATTGCACAAAGGTTAGAAAGGGTACCGTTTCCCCGGATAACATGTATGGATAGCGTACACATTCAAAATATATGTCTCAGGAGGCAGGCTCAGACGGTGTTAGGCCCAGTATGGATTACACGTGATTGCACAAAGGTTAGAAAGGGTACCGTATCCCCAGATAACATGTATGGATAGCGTACACATTCAAAATATATGTCTATACATCAGGAGGCAGGCTCAGACGGTGTTAGGCCCAGTATGGATTGCACGTGATTGCACAAAGGTTAGAAAGGGTACCGTTTCCCCGGATAACATGTATGGATAGCGTACACATTCAAAATATATGTCTCAGGAGGCAGGCTCAGACGGTGATAGGCCCAGTATGGATCGCACGTGATTGCACAAAGGTTAGAAAGGGTACCGTATCCCTGGATAACATGTATGGATAGCGTACACATTCAAAATATATGTCTATACATCAGGAGGCAGGCTCAGACGGTGTCAGGCACAGTATGGATTGCACGTGATTGCACAAAGGTTAGAAAGGGTACCGTATCCCTGGATAACAAGTATGGATAGCGTACACATTCAAAATATATGTCTCAGGAGGCAGGCTCAGACGGTGTTAGGCCCAGTATGGATTGCACGTGATTGCACAAAGGTTAGAAAGGGTACCGTATCCCCAGATAACATGTATGGATAGCGTACACATTCAAAATACAGTCATATGTTAAAGTTTGGGCACCCCTACTAATGTTAACCTTTTTTCTTTATAACAATTTTGTTTTTTGCAACAGCTATTTCAGTTTCATATATCTAATAACTGATGGATTCAGTTATATTTCTGGATTCAAATGAGGTTTATTGCACTAACAGAAAATGTGCAATCTGCATTTAAACAAAATTTGACCGGTGCAAAAGTATGGGCACCTCAACATAAAAGTGACATTAATATTTCGTAGATCCTCCTTTTGCAAAAATAACAGCCTCAAGTCGCTTCCTGTAGCTATTAATGAGTTCCTGGATCCTGGATGAAGGTATTTGTGACCATTCCTGTTTACAAAACAATTCCAGTTCAGTTAAGTTTGATGGTCACTGAGCATGGACAGCCCGCTTCAAATCATCCCACAGATGTTCAATGATATTCAGGTCTGGGGACTGGGATGGGCATTCCAGAACATTGTAATTGTTCCTCTGCATGAATGCCTGAGTAGATTTGGAGCGGTGTTTTGGATCATTGTCTTGCTGAAATATCCATCCCCTGCGCAACTTCAACTTCGTCAGTGATTCTTGCACATTATTGTCAAGAATCTGCTGATACTGAGTTGAATCCATGCGACCCTCAACTTTAACAAGATTCCCGGTGCCGGCATTGGCCACACAGCCCCAAAGCATGATGGAACCTCCACCAAATTTTACTGTGGGTAGCAAGTGTTTTTCTTGGAATGCTGTGTTTTTTAGCCTCCATGCATAACGCCTTTTTGTATGACCAAACAACTCAATCTATGTTTCATCAGTCCACAGGACCTTCTTCCAAAATGTATCTGGCTTGTCCACATGTGCTTTTGCATACCTCAGGCAACTCTGTTTGTGGCGTGCTTGCAGAAGCGGCTTCTTTCGCATCACTCTCCCATACAGCTTCTCCTTGTGCAAAGTGCGCTGTATTGTTGACCGACGCACAGTGACACCATCTGCAGCAAGATGATGCTGCAGGTCTTTGGAGATGGTCTGTGGATTGTCCTTGACTGTTCTCACCATTCTTCTTCTCTGCCTTTCTGATATTTTTCTTGGCCTGCCACTTCTGGGCTTAACAAGAACTGTACCTGTGTTCTTCCATTTCCTTACTATGTTCCTCACAGTGGAAACTGACAGGTTAAATCTCTGAGACAACTTTTTGTATCCTTCCCCTGAAAAGCTATGTTGAATAATCTTTGTTTTCAGATCATTTGAGAGTTGTTTTGAGGAGCCCATGATGCCATTCTTCATAGGAGAATCAAATAGGAGAACTACTTGCAAGTGGCCACCTTAAATACCTTTTCTCATGATTTGATACACCTGGCTATGAAGTTCAAAGCTCAATGAGGTTACAAAACCAATTTAGTGCTTCAAGAAGTCAGTACAAAGTAGTTAGGAGTGTTCAAATCAAGAAAATGATAAGGGTGCCCATACTTTTGCACCGGTCAAATTTTGTTTAAATGCAGATTGCACATTTTCTGTTAGTATAATAAACCTCATTTGAATCCAGAAATATAACTGAGTCCATCAGTTATTAGATATATGAAACTGAAATAGCTGTTGCAAAAACCAAAATTGTTACAAAGAAAAAAGGTTAACATTAATAGGGGTGCCCAAACTTTAACATATGACTGTATATGTCTATACATCAGGAGGCAGGCTCAGACGGTGTTAGGCCCAGTATGGATTGCATGTGATTGCACAAAGGTTAGAAAGGGTACTGTTTCCCCGGATAACATGTATGGATAGCGTACACATTCAAAATATATGTCTCAGGAGGCAGGCTCAGACGGTGTTAGGCCCAGTATGGATCACACGTGATTGCACAAAGGTTAGAAAGGGTACCGTATCCCTGGATAACAAGTATGGATAGCGTACACATTCAAAATATATGTCTATACATCAGGAGGCAGGCTCAGACGGTGTCAGGCACAATATGGATTGCACGTGATTGCACAAAGGTTAGAAAGGGTACCGTATCCCCGGATAACATGTATGGATAGCGTACACAGTCAAAATATATGTCTATACATCAGGAGGCAGGCTCAGACGGTGTTAGGCCCAGTATGGATTGCAAGTGATTGCACAAAGGTTAGAAAGGGTACCGTTTCCCCGGATAACATGTATGGATAGCGTACACATTCAAAATATATGTCTCAGGAGGCAGGCTCAGACGGTGTTAGGCCCAGTATGGATCGCACGTGATTGCACAAAGGTTAGAAAGGGTACCGTATCCCTGGATAACATGTATGGATAGCGTACACATTCAAAATATATGTCTATACATCAGGAGGCAGGCTCAGACGGTGTCAGGCA
Source organism: Dendrobates tinctorius (assembly GCF_039654945.1). Lineage (NCBI taxonomy): Eukaryota > Metazoa > Chordata > Amphibia > Anura > Dendrobatidae > Dendrobates > Dendrobates tinctorius. Next base: position 14,820,351 of record NW_027361814.1, on the reverse strand, counting down.
CAGTATGGATTGCACGTGATTGCACAAAGGTTAGAAAGGGTACCGTATCCCCGGATAACATGTATGGATAGCGTACACATTCAAAATATATGTCTATACATCAGGAGGCAGGCTCAGACGGTGTCAGACACAGTATGGATTGCACGTGATTGCACAAAGGTTAGAAAGGGTACCGTATCCCTGGATAGCAAGTATGGATAGCGTACACATTCAAAATATATGTCTATACATCAGGAGGCAGGCTCAGACGGTGTCAGGCACAGTATGGATTTGACGGCCCAGATTACACAGCGGAGGAGCAGGGAGAGGTAAAGATTGCAAATGCTGGGGCCCTGCCCAAGCAAGGGGGGCACACTCGTGGGCGTCGGTACTGGCACTGGGCCCCTCATAGTACAGCGGTGTGTCTGACGGCGGGTGTGCACCACTACCGTCAGAGACACTTGATTGCACTATGAGGGACCCTGTGCCAGTGCCCGCGCCCAAGAGTCGGCCTACCCACCTGTCCAGGGCAACGGCACTCGCACGGTGTCGTGCGCTAGGTGGTGACCCCGGCCATGGGGGGGGGAGGCAGCACAGTTAGGGAGTTTTAGAAAGTGGCATATGTTGATGTTGGACATTCAGCTGATGCAAAAGGCGAAATAGGTGAAGTCCCAGGAAGAGGTGGACCAAAGCAAGCCATTTTTCTGTCACCCTATGTGTCATCAGGGGAAGGTGGGACAAAATCCTTGGAAACCCATGCATGGTTCATTTTAATGAAGGTTAGATCATCCACATTTTGGGTTGACAGACGGGTCCTTTTTTCTGTCAGGATTGATCCAGCTGCACTGAAGACTCTTTCCGATAGCACACTTGCAGCTGGGCAAGCGAGCTCCTGTAAGGCATATTGGGCCAATTCAGGCCAGGTGTCCAGTTTAGCGGCCCAATAGTCAAAGGGGAATGACCTGTGTGGGAGAACATCGATATGGGAGGAAAAGTAGTTTGTAACCATAGTTGACAACTGCTGTCTCCTGTCACTTTCCATCGATGCAGTATTACCAGTTGTGTGAGCGATATTTGAAAAATCAGTCCACAACATTGTCATGAAACCCCTGTCTCCAACGCCACTTCTGCTGTGTGCACCACGAACACCTCTGCCAAGCTGCCCCCGGCCCGTACGGCTCGTGTGAGAACCATCACCGCAGCTGTGTGCTGGGAATGCCTCAAGCAACCGATTTACCAGAGTTGCTTGTTTGTTAGCCAATATTAGGTCAAGGTTCTCCTGTGGCATGATGTTTTGTAATTTGCCTTTATAGCGTGGATCCAGGATGCTGGCCAACCAGTAGTCGTCATCGTTCATCATTTTGGCAATGCGGGGGTCCCTTTTTAGGATCCGCAAGGCATAATCTGACATGTGGGCCAATGTTCCCGGTGTCAATGATGCACTGCGAGTGCTGGTTGGAGGAGCACTTTCTGGCAAATCCACATCCCTCCAGTCACGCACAAACCCTGTACCAGACCTTGCCACGCCAACATTTTCACTTGTCCCACGAGATGCATCCTCCTCCCCTAAGTAATCATCCCCATCATCATCCTCCTCCTCCTCTTCTTCCTCCACCTCGTCCAGGAGAGGTCCCTGAGCAGACAATGGTTGAATGTCATCAAGGATTCCCTCCTCCTCTTCCTCCTCATCAACATTGGCTGCAGACGCCTGCTCCTTAAGGTGCGTCAAAGTTTGCATGAGCAGACGCATAAGTGGGATGCTCATGCTTAGGATGGCGTCGTCTGCGCTTACCAGCCGTGTGCATTCCTCAAAACACTGAAGGACTTTACAGAGGTCTTTCAGCTTCGACCACTGCACACCTGTCAACTCCATGTCTGCTCTCAAAGTGCCTGGCCGTGTATCCTCCCACAAATGCATTATGGCCTGCCTCTGCTCGCACAGCCGCTCCACCATGTGCAGGGTTGAGTTCCACCTTGTTGCAATGTCGATAATGAGGCGGTGGTTGGGAAGGTGGAGCAATCGCTGCAGCTTCTGCATACGAACGGAGTGTACAGGCGACCGGCGGATGTGCGCGCACAGTCTTCGCACCTTCTGGAGCAGGGCTGTTAACTCCGGATAATTTTTGAGGAAGCACTGCACCACCAGGTTCAAGGTGTGAGCCAAGCAAGGTATGTGGCTGAGTTTTGAAAGGGCTATGGCTGCCACAAAATTACGGCCGTTATCACTAACTACCTTGCCTGCCTCAAGATGTACACTGCCCAGCCATGACTCAGTTTGTCGCTTCAAGTACTCGGCCAGCACCTCGGCGGTGTGTCTGTTGCACAAACACATCATCTGCAACACAGCCTGCTGACGCTTTCCACTAGCTGCTCGATTGGGGGACACATCGTGTGCAACAGTGGCAGCTGCAGATGGAGTGCTCGTACGACTGCGCTCTGTGGACGAGCTTTCGCTTCTGGAGGAGGAGGAGGAGGAGGAGGGTCGAACGCCTACAGCCAACTGTTTCCTATACCGTGGGCTAGGCAGCACTGTCCCACCACCGCTGTCTCCTGTGGACCCTGCATCCACCACATTAACCCAGTGCGCAGTGATGGACACGTAACGGCCCTGGCCATGCCGACTGGACCATGCATCAGTTGTGAGGTGCACCTTTCCGCTCACTGACTGCTTGAGTGCATGGACAATGCGGTCTTTCACATGATGGTGGAGGGCTGGGATGGCTTTGCGAGAGAAGAAGTGGCGACTGGGTAGGTCATAGCGTGGTACTGCATAGGCCATGAGTTCGCGGAAAGCTGGGCTTTCCACCAACCGAAAGGGCATCATCTCAAACGAGATTAGTTTGGCAATGTGGGCGTTCAAACCCAGTGTACGCGGATGAGAGACTGAGTACTTTCTTGACCTACTCATAGTGTCTGGGAGGGTGAGCTGGACTTGAGAGCTGCATATGGTGGAAGTAGCGGTGGACAGGGCGGACTGAGAGAGGGTTGATGATGGTGATGGAGTTGGTGTTCTTTCTGATGGCCTAGAATCAGTCTTTCGTTGATATAACAGTGGGATTCCCTGACTGCTGTGGCCTTGCAACGACACCTCAACATTTGCTGCTGTGCTAACCGGTGGGCTTACAGTGGGGGAAACAATGTAGCGTTGCTGACTACCTTCGTTGTGATCAGTTGCACATGTGGCACTTGAGGTTTGGTGTTGTGTCCACGCTTGCAAGTGCATGCTGGTTAAATGTCTAAGCATGCAACTGGTATTCAAATTTTTCAGATTTTTCCCTCGGCTAAAGGTCTTTGCGCACTTCTTACAGATAACCTTGGCCTGAGGATTTTGCTCAAAAAAGTGCCACACTGCACTCTTCCTACTTTGGCAGACATTTTGCGGCCTAGCACGCTGTGATCTTTTGACCCTCTGGACAAGCTGTCCAGCAACTATTTTGATGTTTGGAACCTGTCTTTGGAGTGCTACGGGCCTGCCAGATAACAGCTGTTGCGATGTCGATGTCTGCTGTGGATGCTCCTCATCTGAGCTATTGGAAGCAGCACCCTCTTCCCCCAATGGATGCCAATCTGGGTCAACAACTGGGTCATCCATCACCTCCTCTTCTATGTCATGTGCACCTTCCTCTGTGTCACCGTGTATGGTGGTATAGTGTGCGGGAAGGGGCACCTGAGTCTCATCAGGGTCAGAATCTGGCTCTGTACACTGCGAGGACAATGTAGTGCTCTGAGTGAATGTACCAGCAGAATCATCCATCAGCGGCTGTGCATCAGTGCACTCCATGTCAGATTCATCTTGGCCTGGGTAATTCACCATTTGACTTGATAATCCAGGCATGGTATGTGAAAACAGCTCCATGGAGTAATCAGTATTATGGCCTGCGTCATCCTTCAATCTTGGTTGGGGTGAAGGACACAAGGAAAGGTGTGGTTCATGAACATGAGCCTCCAATGACGACTCAGTGCTTTTACTTTTTACAACTGAAGAAGAGGAGGCGATAGAGCTGGAGGCTGAGTCAGCAATGTAAGACAAAACTTTTTCCTGATGCTCTGGCTTTAAAAGCGGTTTGCCAACTCCTAGAAAACTAAGCGTTCGAGGCCTTATGTAGCCAGACGATGACGCAGGCTCAACACCTCCTGCATTCGGTCCTATTTTGATCTTGCCACTACCATCAGATCCACCACCAACACCATCATTACCAGCTGCCAACCCCCGCCCAATTCCACGGCCTCTTCCACCAGCCTTCCTCATTTTTGGTAGAAATGTAGACAAAATCCAACAAACTATATAGTAATGTAAAACAAGGTACAAGGTGTCTATAGAACAGGGGAGATTTTGAATTTCTGCAGACACTTGTGGACACTGGACACTTTTGGATTGTGTGAGGCCCACTGATATCTGAGCGCTATGTGACAGGCTCGATGGCACAGCTGTGACCAAAGTGACTAGAGGATAAGGGAGATTTTGAATCTCTGCACACACTTTTGGACACTGGACACTTTTGGATTGTGTGAGGCCCAATGAATATCTGAGCGCTATGTGACAGGCTCGATGGCACAGCTGTGACCAAAGTGACTAGAGGATAAGGGAGATTTTGAATCTCTGCACACACTTTTGGACACTGGACACTTTTGGATTGTGTGAGGCCCACTGATATCTGAGCACTTTGTCACAGGCTCGATGGCACAGCTGTGACCAAAGTGACTAGAGGATAAGGGAGATTTTGAATCTCTGCACACACTTTTGGACACTGGACACTTTTGGATTGTGTGAGGCCCAATGAATATCTGAGCGCTATGTGACAGGCTCGATGGCACAGCTGTGACCAAAGTGACTAGAGGATAAGGGAGATTTTGAATTTCTGCAGACACTTTTGGACACTGGACACTTTTGGATTGTGTGAGGCCCAATGAATATCTGAGCGCTATGTGACAGGTTCGATGGCACAGCTGTGACCAAAGTGACTAGAGGATAAGGGAGATTTTGAATCTCTGCACACACTTTTGGACACTGGACACTTTTGGATTGTGTGAGGCCCACTGATATCTGAGCGCTATGTCACAGGCTCGATGGCACAGCTGTGACCAAAGTGACTAGAGGATAAGGGAGATTTTGAATTTCTGCAGACACTTTTGGACACTGGATACTTTTGGATTGTGTGAGGCCCAATGAATATCTGAGCGCTATGTGACAGGCTCGATGGCACAGCTGTGACCAAAGTGACTAGAGGATAAGGGAGATTTTGAATCTCTGCACACACTTTTGGACACTGGACACTTTTGGATTGTGTGAGGCCCACTGATATCTGAGCGCTATGTCACAGGCTCGATGGCACAGCTGTGACCAAAGTGACTAGAGGATAAGGGAGATTTTGAATCTCTGCACACACTTTTGGACACTGGACACTTTTGGATTGTGTGAGGCCCAATGAATATCTGAGCGCTATGTGACAGGCTCGATGGCACAGCTGTGACCAAAGTGACTAGAGGATAAGGGAGATTTTGAATCTCTGCACACACTTTTGGACACTGGACACTTTTGGATTGTGTGAGGCCCAATGAATATCTGAGCGCTATGTGACAGGCTCAATGGCACAGCTGTGACCAAAGTGACTAGAGGATAAGGGAGATTTTGAATTTCTGCAGACACTTTTGGACACTGGACACTTTTGGATTGTGTGAGGCCCAATGAATATCTGAGCGCTATGTGACAGGCTCGATGGCACAGCTGTGACCAAAGTGACTAGAGGATAAGGGAGATTTTGAATCTCTGCACACACTTTGGACACTGGACACTTTTGGATTGTGTGAGGCCCACTGATATCTGAGCGCTATGTCACAGGCTCGATGGCACAGCTGTGACCAAGGTGACTAGAGGATAAGGGAGATTTTGAATCTCTGCACACACTTTTGGACACTGGACACTTTTGGATTGTGTGAGGCCCAATGAATATCTGAGCGCTATGTGACAGGCTCGATGGCACAGCTGTGACCAAAGTGACTAGAGGATAAGGGAGATTTTGAATCTCTGCACACACTTTTGGACACTGGACACTTTTGGATTGTGTGAGGCCCACTGATACCTGAGCGCTATGTCACAGGCTCGATGGCACAGCTGTGACCAAAGTGACTAGAGGTTAAGGGAGATTTTGAATCTCTGCACACACTTTTGGACACTGGACACTTTTGGATTGTGTGAGGCCTAATGAATATCTGAGCGCTATGTGACAGGCTCGATGACACAGCTGTGACCAGTGACTAGAGGATAAGGGAGATTTTGAATTTCTGCAGACACTTTTGGACACTGGACACTTTTGGATTGTGTGAGGCCCAATGAATATCTGAGCGCTATGTGACAGGCTCGATGGCACAGCTGTGACCAAAGTGACTAGAGGATAAGGGAGATTTTGAATCTCTGCACACACTTTTGGACACTGGACGCTTTTGGATTGTGTGAGGCCCACTGATATCTGAGTGCTATGTCACAGGCTCGATGGCACAGCTGTGACCAAAGTGACTAGAGGATAAGGGAGATTTTGAATTTCTGCAGACACTTTTGGACACTGGACACTTTTGGATTGTGTGAGGCCCAATGAATATCTGAGCGCTATGTGACAGGCTCGATGGCACAGCTGTGACCAAAGTGACTAGAGGATAAGGGAGATTTTGAATCTCTGCACACACTTTTGGACACTGGACACTTTTGGATTGTGTGAGGCCCAATGAATATCTGAGCGCTATGTGACAGGCTCGATGGCACAGCTGTGACCAAAGTGACTAGAGGATAAGGGAGATTTTGAATCTCTGCACACACTTTTGGACACTGGACACTTTTGGATTGTGTAAGGCCCACTGATATCTGAGCGCGATGTCACAGGCTCGATGGCACAGCTGTGACAAAAGTGAGTAGAGGATAAGGGAGATTGGATTGCTTTTAAAAAAGCAGTTTGCAGAGCAGTGGGTAAACAGCAATGCCAGCCTGTCAGGAAGCCTTAAAAGGCAGCCCAACAACCAACACCACTGATACACCACAATATAGCCTCCCCTTGCACTGCACACACAGTGACTGGTGTCTTGTGCAGGCCAAATTGCTAGCAGCAGAAGCAGTTTTTTTTTCTTCTCAGCAGGACAAAAAAAAAAAATTGGGATTGCTTTTAAAAAAGCAGTTTGCGGAGCAGTGGGTAAACAGCAATGCAGGAATGTCAGGAAGCCTTAGAAGGCAGCCCAACAACCAACACCACTGATACACCACTATATAGCCTCCCCTTGCACTGCACACACAGTGACTGGTGTGTTTTGCAGGCCAAATCGCTAGCAGCAGAAGCAGTTTTTTTGTCTTCTTCCCTGCCTAACGCTCTCCCTACAGAATCAGCAACCTCTCCCTATACTGAGATCGGCAGAAGTAAGATGGCGGTCGGCGTGCACGCCCTTTTATACCCCCTGTGACGCCCACCAAAGCAAGCCAATCACTTGCATGCCCTTCTGAAAGATGGTGGTGACCCCTTCCTATGTCATCACGTTGCCCACAGTGTCCGTGGATCCTGATTGGCTGAAAAAGAGCGCAAAACAAACTTTTGAAATGCGACTTTGGCGCGTAAGTCGCCGACCTCGTGGCCGACCTCATCCTAGGGTCGGGTTTCGTTTCATGAAACCCGACTTTGCCAAAAGTCGGGGACTTTTGAATTTTTTCGACCCGTTTCGCTCAACTCTAGTCATTCCCCTTTGACTATTGGGCCGCTAAACTGGATACCTAGCCTGAATTGGCACAATATGCATTACAGGAGCTCGCTTGCCCAGCTGCAAGTGTGCTATCGGAGAGTCTTCAGTGCTGCTGGATCAATCCTGACATAAAAAAGGACCCGTCTGTCGACCCAAAATGTGGATGATCTAACCTTCATTAAAATGAACCATGCATGGGTTTCCAAGGATTTTGTCCCACCTTCCCCCGATGACACATAGGTTGACAGAAAAATGGCTTGCTTTGGTCCTCCTCTTCCTGGGACTTGACCAATTTCACCTTTTGCATCAGCTGAATGTCCAACATCAACATATGCCACTTTGTAAACCTCCCTAACTGGGCTGCCTCCCTCCCCCATGGCCGGGTTCACCACCTAGCGCACGCAACCGTGCGAGTGCCGTTGCCCTGGACAGGTGGGTAGGCCAACTCTTGGGCGCGGACACTGGCACAGGGTCCCTCATAGTGCAATCAAGTGTCTCTGACGGTGGTGGTGCACACCCACCGTCAGACACACCGCCGTACTATGAGGGGCCCAGTGCAAGTACCGATGCCCACGAGTGTGCCCCCCTTGCTTGGGCAGGGCCCCAGCATTTGCAATCTTTACCTCTCCCTGCTCCTCCGCTGTGTAGTCTGGGCTGTCAAATCCATACTGGGCCTGACATCATCTGAGCCTGCCTCCTGATCTATAGACATATATTTTTAATGTGTAAACTATGCTATCCATACATGTTATCCGGTGATATGGTACCCTTTCTCACCTTTGTGCAATCACGTGTAATCCATACTGGGCCTGAGAACGGCTGGCAAGCTGTTAAGCAAGCTACAGCACCTGTGGCTTGCACACATAAGTTTTTCATTTTTTCAGGAATGACGGTTAGGCCTAATTCCGGAACTGCGGTTGACCTGCACTTACTGGGAAATCATCGTTCGCGGGTAATAATTGTAATCCCAGATCCCCATCACTAACGGTGTTTAGCGGGTTATCTGCACCTGTAAGCGACACACGCTGGCTCTTTCAGTGTAGCGCACATGCAGCCACGGACATGTAAGGCCTTGACACACCAGTTATTGGCCAATCTCGTGTGCCAGAGCCTCGCGTGTCCTTCTAGTAAGCTGGACGCGGACCGCGAGGGCATGACGGAGTCTCGTTCATTAACGGAATTAAGCTTGCAATGTGTGCATCTTTTCGGTTGCTGGATGGTTGAGGTTGCCCGTGTTGAGTCCAATTACGCCGCAGACTCCACTCCTGGTGGTGCCCTTCTGGACATTCCTTTAAGTTTCAGCTTTGCAACCATACTGCCCACGTCAAACAAAAATTTTGCCTTCATGGACGATGTTTGGAGGGTCGTGACTCGTGGGAATAACGCCGCCCAATCAGTTAACCTGCTAGAGAGATCCTTCGTTGCTCCCAAGCATGACATCACACTCCCTAGGAGGAAGGTGATGCCACTGTGGCGACCGTACTCCTGCGGCGCCACAAGTGCACTGATGCCCAGCCACTGCTCGATGATTCTGCTGGTATATTGACCCAGACCACTACATTCCCCTCGCACTCTACACAGCCTGAATCTGACCCTGATGAAACTCAGGTTACCCTTCCCATATACTGTTCCACCTTACACGGTGACAAAGAGGAAGCTGCAGTTGAAAGTGCAGATTCGGCCCACCTGCCGTCAGACACACCGCCGTACTATCAGGGGCCCTGTGCCAGTGCCATCACCAACGAGTGGGCCCCCCCTGCTTGCTCAGGATCACAGCACTTGCAAGGTTGAAATACTTACCTCTCCCTGCTCCACCGCCATGACGTCTTCGGCGTTTCCTGACACTGATATTCTGATCAGAGAGCGCAATGACATCATGTCTGTACGCCCTCTGCCTAAACAGCCAAGTGCAGTGAGATGGAAGATGGGGACGACGAGGAGTCCAGACTAGTACAGGGATTCCATAGCGAGGAGACTTATTTCATTGTTTTCAATGTTGGGACAGCAGTTTTTGGGGAGCACTATACTCTGGAGAATGATAGATGGGGCCCACCATACACTGGAACATTCCAAAGGTGGACATCAGACACTGGAGTAGCATTTACAGGGCTCATTATACACTAGAGCATTAGAAATGGGGCCCATTATGTATGGAGCATTATTTTGGGCCCATAAGACAGTGAAGCTTCATCCATGGGGACCAACATATACTGTTGCATTATTTGGAGCTCATCATATACTGTTTCAAACATTATATGGGACCAATGATTCTGTATGGAGAAATAGATGGGCCTCATTACTCTGTATAGCGCACTATGCGGTGGCCATAATACTGCATGGAGCAGAGTTGAGCGAAACGGGTCGAAAAAATTCAAAAGTCGCCGACTTTCGCCAAAGTCGGGTTTCTTGAAACGAAACCCGACCCCAGCGTGAGGTCGGCCACGAGGTCAGCGACTTTAGCGCCAAAGTCGCGTTTCACATGATGCTTGAGCGCCCTTTTTGCAGCAAATCAGGAAGAACGGACACTGTGGGCAACGTGATGACATAGGCAGCGGTCACATCCATCTTGGAGAAGGGCATGCAAGTGATTGGCTTGCTTTGTGGGGCATCACAGGGGGTATAAAAGGGCGGGGATGCCGACCGCCATGTTACTCATGCTGATCTCAGAATAGGGAGAGCTGCTGCTGCTGCTGATTCTGTAGGGAGAGCGTTAGGCAGGGAAGAAAATACCAAAAACTGATTCTGCTGCTAGCGATTCTGCCTGTACAACACACCAGTCACTGTGCAGTGCAAGGGGAGGCTATATTTTGGTGCATCAGCTATGTTGGTTATTAGGCTGCCTTTTAAGGCTACCTGGTAGCTGCATTGCTGTGTGCACACTGCTGATCAAACTGCTTTTTTCAAAGCAATCCAGATTTTATTGTTTTATCCTTGTGAGTTACTGAGCGTTCATTTTTCACACCCTGTACAGCGGTGTATGCTCCTCACACAGTACCATGTAAAGCTGTTATCACGGCCAACATTGATCCTATATACGGGTGTCACTCTGTAAGGAAAAGCCGAGGAGTTTGTCCGTTCTTACAGACCTACACCTTATAGTTTTGTCCGCTTTTCAAACAGTATAGTTGATTTGCTGTTTGATTAAATTCAAAACTAGAGAGAGACAGCGTGCTTCAGTCCGTATCCAAAAACACGGAGCTTGACAATTTTACATACACCGTACCGCGGTGTACGTGCACGCTCCACTCTCAGGACCGTGTAACGGCTGTTATCATGGCCAAATTTAACCTATATACGGGTGTCACTCTGTAAGGAAAAGCCGAGGAGTTTGTCCATTCTTACAGACCTACACCTTATAGTTTTGTCCGCTTTTCAAACAGTATAGTTGATTTGCTGTTTGATTACATTCAAAACTAGAGAGAGACAGCGTGCGTCACTCCGTATCCAAAAACACGGAGCTTGACAATTTTACATACACCGTACCGCGGTGTACGTGCACGCTCCTCTCTCAGGACCGTGTAACGGCTGTTATCACGGCGAAATTGAACCTATATACGGGTGTCACTCTGTAAGGAAAAGCCGAGGAGTTTGTCCATTCTTACAGACCTACACCTTATAGTTTTGTCCGCTTTTCAAACAGTGTAGTTGATTTGCTGTTTGATTACATTCAAAACTAGAGAGAGACAGCGTGCGTCAGTCCGTATCCAAAAACACGGAGCTTGACAATTTTACATACACCGTACCGCGGTGTACGTGCACGCTTCTCTCTCAGGACTGTGTAAGGGCTGTTATCACGGCCAAATTGAACCTATATACGGGTGTCACTCTGTAAGGAAAAGCCAAGGAGTTTGTCCATTCTTACAGACCTACACCTTATAGTTTTGTCCGCTTTTCAAACAGTATAGTTGATTTGCTGTTTGATTACATTCAAAACTAGAGAGAGACAGCGTGCGTCAGTCCGTATCCAAAAACACGGAGCTTGATAATTTTACATACACCGTACCGCGGTGTACGTGCACGCTCCTCTCTCAGGACCGTGTAACGGCTGTTATCACGGCCAAATTGAACCAATATAAGGGTGTCACTCTGTAAGGAAAAGCCGAGGAGTTTGTCCATTCTTACAGACCTACACTCTAGGGAGATTCCAAATCTGCCCTGTCCTATGTAACATTTTTCACACCAGCGAAATTCTGGCTGTGATACAGCGGTGTGATATAGACTGGGCCTCACACAATACATTGGTGTCCAGAAGGGTGTAAGGACATTCCATTTCTTCCGTCCTATCTAACATTTGTCACAACAGCGAAATTCAGGCTGTTATACAGCGGTGTGATATACACTGGGCCTCACACAATAAATCAGTGCCCAGAAGTGGTAGGAGAATTAAATTCTACCCTGTCCTATATACACCTTGTACCTTGTTTTACAGTTCCATATCGTTGGTGGAATTGTGGGTACATTTGTAAAAAAAATGAGGAAGTGTGGTGTAAGAGGCCGTGTTAGTGGGCGGCGGGTGCCAGCTGGTAATGATGGTGTTGGTGTTGGCTCTGCTGGTAGTGGCAAAAGCCAAATAACAGCTAATGCAGGAGGTGTTGAGCCTGCGTCATCATCTGGCTCCACAAGGCCTCGAAGGCTCCCTTTTCTGGGAGTAGGTAAACCGCTTTTGAAGCCAGAGCTGCAGGAAAAGGTTTTGCCCTACATTGCTGACTCGGCCTCCAGCTCTATCGCCTCCTCTTCTGAACTTTTAAAAAATACATGCACTGAGTCGTCTTTGGAGGCTCATGGTCATGAACCACACCTTTCTTTGTGTCCTTCACCCCAACCAAAATTGGAGGATGCGGCAGGCCACACTACAGATTACTCCAAGGAGCTGTTTTCACATACCATGCCTGGGTTATCAAGTGAAATGGTGAATTACCCAGGCCAAGATGAATATGACATGGAGTGCACTGAAGCACAGCCACTGATAGATGATTCTGCTGCTACACTCACTCAGAGCACGACATTGTCCTCGCAGTGTACTGAGCCAGATTCTGACCCTAATGAAACTCAGGTGCCCCTTCCCGCATACTATACCACAGTACACGGTGACACAGAGGAAGGTGCACATGACATTGAAGAGGAGGTGATGGATGACCCAGTTGTTGACCCAGATTGGCATCCATTGGGGGAAGAGGGTTCCGCTGCCAGTAGCTCAGAAGAGGAGGAGGAGCATCCGCAGCAGGCATCGACATCGCAACAGCTGTTATCTGGCAGGCACGGAGCAGTCCAAAACCGGGTTACAAAAAGACAAAAAGTTGCTGGACTGATTGGCCAGACGGTCAAAATAGCACAGCGTGCAAGGACGCCAAATGTCTTCCATAGTAGGAAGAGTGCAGTGTGGCAGTTTTTTTGACAAAATCCTAATGATTAGGCCAAGGTTATCTGTAAGAAGTGCGCAAAGACCTTTAGCCGAGGGAAAAATCTGAAAAATTTGAATACCAGTTACATGCTTAGACATTTAACCACCATGCACTTGCACGCGTGGACGGAACACCAAACCTCGAGTACCACATGTGAAAATGCTCCCAAAGAAGCTAGTAAGCAACGCTCCATTGTTTCCCCACTGTAAGCCCACCGGTTAGCACAGCAGCAAATGCTGAGGTTTCGTTGCAAAGCCAAAGCTGTCAGGGAATCACAATGCTATATCAACGAAAGACTGAATCTAGGCCATCAGAAACAACACCAACTCCATCACCATCATCAACCCTCTGTCAGTCCGCCCTGTCCACCGCTAGTTCCACCATAGGCAGCTCTCAAGTACAGCTCACCCAGCCAGAGACTATGAGTAGGACAAGAAAGTACTCATCCTCTCATCCGCGTACACTGGGTTTGAACGCCCACATAGCCAAACTAATCTCGTTAGAGATGATGCCCTATCGGTTGGTGGAAAGCGCAGCTTTCCGCGAACTCATGGCCTACGCAGTACCACGCTATGAACTACCCAGTCGCCACTTCTTTTCTCGCAAAGCCATCCCAGCCCTCCACCTTCATGTGAAGGACCGCATTGTCCATGCACTCAAGCAATCAGTAAGTGGAAAGGTGCACCTCACAACTGATGCATGGTCCAATAGGCATGGCCAGGGCCGTTACGTGTCCATCACTGCGCACTGGGTTAATGTGGTGGATGCAGGGTCCACAGGAGACAGCGGTGGTGGGACAGTGCTGCCTTGCCCACGGAATAGGAAACAGTTGGCTGTAGGCGTTCGACCCTCCTCCTACTCCTCCAGAAGCGAAAGCTCGTCCCCAGAGCGCAGTCGCAGCAGCACTCCATTTGCAGCTGCCAGTGTTGCACACGAGGTGTCCCCCTATCGATCAGCTAGTGGAAAGCGTCAGCAGGCTGTGTTGAAGATGATGTGTTTGGGCGACAGACACACCGCGGAGGTACTGGCCAACTACTTTCAGCAACAAACTGAGTCATGGCTGGGCAGTGTACATCTTGAGGCAGGCAAGGTAGTTAGTGATAACTGGCGTAATTTTGTGGCTGCCATAGCACTTTCAAAACTCATACACATACCTTGCTTGGCTCACACCTTGAATCTGGTGGTGCAGTGCTTCCTTAATAATTATCCAGAGTTAACAGGCCTGCTCCTGAAGGTTCGAAAACTGTGCTCGCACATCCGCCGTTCGCCCCTACACTCCAGTCGTATGCAGAAGCTGCAGCGATTGCTACACCTTCCAAAGCACCGGCTAATTATCGATGTTACAACAAGGTGGAACTCCACCCTGCACATGGTTGAGCGGCTGTGCGAACAGAGGCGGGCCGTAATGCATTTGTGGAAGGATACCCGGACAGGCACTTTGAGGGCAGACATGGAGTTGACCGGTGTGCAGTGGTCAAAGCTGAAAGACCTCTGTAAAGTCCTTCAGTGTTTTGAGGATTGCACACGGCTGTTAAGCGCAGACGACGCCATCATAAGCATGAGCATCCCACTTATGCGTCTGCTCATGCAAACTTTGACGCACATTAAGGAGCAGGCGTCTGCAGCCGAGGTTGACGAGGAGGAAGAGGAGGAGGGAATCCTTGCTGACAGTCAGCCATTGTCTGCTCCGGGACCTCTCCTGGATGAGGTGGAGGAAGAAGAGGAAGAGGAGGAGGAGGGTGATGATGGGGATGATTATTTAGGGGAGGAGGATGCTTCTCGTGTGTCCAGAGAAAATGTTGGCATGGCAAAGTCTGGTACAGGGTTTGTGCGTGACTGGAGGGATGTGGATTTGCCAGAAAGTGCTCCTCCACCCAGTAGTTGCACTGCAGCATTGACACCGGGAACATTGGCCCATATGTCAGATTATGCCTTGCAGATCCTAAAAAGGGACCCCCCCATTGCCAAAATGATGAACGATGATGACTACTGGTTGGCCAGCATCCTGGATCCACGCTATAAAGGCAAATTCCAAAACATCATGCCACAGGAGAACCTTGACCTAATATTGGCTAACAAACAAGCAACTCTGGTAAACAGGTTGTTTGAGGCATTCCCAGCACACAGCAGCGGTGATGTTTGTCACACGAGCCGTAGGGGCCGGGGGCAGCTTGGAAGAGGTGTTCGTGGTGCACACATCAGAAGTGGCATTGGAGAAAGGGGTTTCATGACCATGTTGTGGAGTGATTTTTCAAGTCCCGCTCACACGACTGGTAATACTGCATCGATGGAAAGTGACAGGAGACAGCACTTGTCAACTATGGTTACAAACTACTTTTCCTCCCAGGTCGATGTTCTCCCTCACAGGTCATTCCCCTTTGACTATTGGGCCGCTAAACTGGAGACCTGGCCTGAATTGGCACAATATGCGTTACAGGAGCTCGCTTGCCCAGCTGCAAGTGTGCTATCGGAAAGAGCCTTCAGTGCTGCTGGATCAATCCTGACAGAAAAAAGGACCCGTCTGTCGACCCAAAATGTGGATGATCTAACCTTCATTAAATTGAACCATGCATGGGTTTCCAAGGATTTTGTCCCACCTTCCCCTGATGACACATAGGTTGACAGAAAAATGGCTTGCTTTGGTCCTCCTCTTCCTGGGACTTGACCAATTTCGCCTTTTGCATCAACTGAATATCCAACATCAACATATGCCACTTTGTAAACCTCCCTAACTGGGCTGCCCCCCCCCATGGTCGGATTCACCAGCTAGCGCACGCAACCGTGTGAGTGCCGTTGCCCTGGACAGGTGGGTAGGCCAACTCTTGGGCGCGGGCATTGGCACAGGGTCCCTCATAGTGCAATCATGTGTCTCTGACGGTGGTGGTGCACACCCACCGTCATACACACCGCCATACTATGAGGGGCCCAGTGCCAGTACCGACGCCCACGAGTGGGCCACCCGTGCTTGGCCAGGGCCCCAGCATTTGCAATCTTTACCTCTCCCTGCTCCTCTGCTGTGTAGTCTGGGCTGTCAAATCCATACTGGGCCTGACACAGTCTGAGCCTGCCTCGTGATGTATAGACATATATTTTTAATGTGTAAACTATGCTATCCATACATGTTATCCGGTGATACGGTACCCTTTCTCACCTTTGTGCAATCACGTGTAATCCATACTGGGCCTGAGAACGGCTGGCGAGCTGTTATGCAAGCTACAGCACCAGTGGTTTGCACACATAAGTTTTTCCTTTTTTCAGGAATGACGGTTAGGCCTCATTCCGGAACTGCGGTTGACCTGCACTTACTGGGAAATCATCGTTCGCGGGTAATAATTGTAATCCCAGATCCCCATCGCTAACGGTGTTCAGCGGGTTATCTGCACCTGCAAGCGACACACGCTGGCCCTTTCGGTGTAGCGTGCATGCAGCCACGGACATGTAAGGCCTTGACACACCAGTTATTGGCCAATCTCGCGTGCCAGAGCCTCGCGTGTCCCTCTAGTAAGCTGGACGCGGACCGCGTGGACAGGACGGAGTCTCGTTCGTTAACGGAATTAAGCTTGCAATGTGTGCATCTTTTCGGTTGTTGGATGGTTGAGGTTGCCCGTGTTGAGTCCAATTACGCCGCAGGCTCCACTCCTGGTGGTGCCCTTCTGGACATTCCTTTAAGGTTCAGCTTTGCAACCATACTGCCCACGTCAAACAAAAATTTTGCCTTCATGGACGCTGTTTGGAGGGTCGTGACTCGTGGCAATAACGCCGCCCAATCAGTTAACCTGCTAGAGAGATCCTTCGTTGCTCCCAAGCATGACATCACACTCCCTAGGAGGAAGGTAATGCCACTGTGGTGACCATACTCCTGGGGGTACCACAAGTGCACTGATGCCCAGCCACTGCTCGATGATTCTGCTGGTACATTGACCCAGACCACTACATTCTCCTCGCACTCTACACAGCCTGAATCTGACCCTGATGAAACTCAGGTTACCCTTCCCATGTAATGTTCCACCTTACACGGTGACAAAGAGGAAGCTGCAGATGAAAGTGCAGGTTCGGCCCACCTGCCGTCAAACACACCGCCGTACTATCAGGGGCCCTGTGCCAGTGCCATCGCCAACGAGTGGGCCCCCCCTGCTTGCTCAGGATCACAGCACTTGCAAGGTTGAAATACTTACCTCTCCCTGCTCCACCGCCATGACGTCTTCCGCGTTTCCTGACACTGATATTCTGATCAGAGAGCGCAATGACATCACGTCTGTACGCCCTCTGCCTAAACAGCCAAGTGCAGTGGGATGGAAGATGGGGATGACGAGGAGTCCTGACTAGTACAGGGATTCCATAGCGAGGAGTCTTATTTCATTGTTTTCAATGTTGGGACAGCAATTTTTGGGGAGCACTATACTCTGGAGAATGATAGATGGGGCCCACCATACACTGGAACATTCCAAAGGTGGACATCAGACACTGGAGCAGCATGTACAGGGCCCATTATACACTAGAGCATTAGAAATAGGGCCCATTATGTATGGAGCATTATTTGGGTCCATAAGACAGTGGAGCTTTATTCATGGGGACCAACATATACTGTAGCATTTTGTGGAGCTCATCATATACTGTTTCAAACATTATATGGGACCAATGATTCTGTAGGGAGAAATAGATGGGCCTCATTACTCTGTATAGCGCACTATGCGGTGGCAATAATACTGTATGGAGTAATATACTGTCCGTTTATTTTAAATGGATATCAGTCATGAGATGTAAAAAGTGAAGTATTTTTCATTGTAGTATACCACTATTTCTCTGCCGTATCAGAGCATCATGAGTTGTGGTATGTGTTAAAGGGGCGCTCTTTGGCCCAGGGCACATGAAAACCTGGAGCCAGCCCTACCCCCCCACAACTTTAGCCAAATAACCCCCATTTTTCAATGCGTAACTAGTATTATGAAGTAAATAAAGGGTGACAAGCTTCAGGAATAAGAATTTATGCTTTTGGCATTCAAATGGGCACTGTAAGTGTGTTTCCTGTCCTCTTCTCACTGCCGACTTTTCTTCCCCATTGACTTACATTCTTCCCCTTTTCCCTATAGTCAGCCGATTTCGTTCGACCTGACTTTTGCGAAAGTCGGGTTTCGCGAAACCTGACTCAACCCGAAAAAAGGCAGTCGCTCATCTCTAGTGACAACTTCTATTCCTCCAGTGTCTGCTGCAGGACCATTAGTATCCATACAACCTCGGGGACCGGACCCCGGCCATGCGCTGTGAACGTGGGAAGGGTTCTGCTCTAACCCTAATCCTTAGTCCTCCTCTCCTTACGTTCCGTGATAATCCTTCTTTCTTATGGAGAGAGTCAGTCTTTCTAGCAATGTTCCTTTCCTGTGCCAGTGTACCCAGGTCACTGAGGTCAGCTGCAGCACGTCCTTCATCCATCCCACTCAGGGAATCTTCACTCTCCCTCTGTCTCTGTCAGACTGACTCAATTTCTAAACTCTTCCCGCTCTTTTGATGCTAAATAAATTGCACCCGCCTCCCAGCTAGCTTCGTGTTCCAAGCAGGGAGCCACCAAAGGGTGCTTTGCTACACTACTATGTCGTGTGGGATGCAGGTGTTGGAGTGTGGTCAGGTGTCTCCACCTTACCTGGATGGTGGGGTACCACACCTCAGGAGGTGCAGTACCTCTGTGGCGACTGAACCCTCAGGGGCGCCAAAGATGCTTCTACCTGTATGGATATGACCCGGAGAACAGCATGCATTTTAATGGATGAGATCCACGATTTTTCTTCCTTTTTCATTCACTTTATTGCACTATGACACTTTGCTCATTTAGTCCTAGCATCACTAGTCGTACATTAATGTTAACATCCTTATAATTGGATGGGAATGCTTTTCTGTGATTGTAAAGTTTGGATTGGGGCTCTTTGCTGCTCTGCTGAATTTTTAAGTTATGCTAGAAATTAAACTTAATTTTTATTAGTATCCTCTAGGCTAGATGTGTTGGAACTCCTACACTCATAAAAGTGCTGCACAGTGCAAAGCCTGCCAAAAATTACTAGCAGGGTCATCTATATTATTATTATTATTTATTTATTTATATAGTGCCATTAATTCCATGGTGCTGTACATGAGAAGTGGGGTTACATACAAAGTTATAAATATCGTTAACAGTAAACAAGTGTCCACAACAAATTTACAATGACAGACTGGTACAGAGAGGAGAGGACCCTGTCCATGTGGACTTACATTCTACGGGATAGCGGGGAAAAGACAGAAGGTCGGGGGCGCAGCAGCTCTGGTGGTGATGAGGCGGCAGCTCAGACGATGGTGAGGCGGCAGAATGGTTATTGCAGTCTGTAAGCTTTCCTGACAAGATGGGTTTTCAGGTTCCGTTTGAAGGATCCGAGGGTGGTGGATAATCGAACGTGTTGAGGCATGGCATTCCAGAGGATAGGGGATATTCGGGAGAGATCTTGGAGGAGGTTGTGTGAGGAATGAATAAGTGTGGAGAAGAGTAGGAGGTCTTGGGAGGATCAAACAGTATGTGAGGGAAGATATTGGGAGATTAGTTCAGAGATATAGGGAGGGGAAAGGTTGTGGATAGCTTTGTAGGTCAGTGTTAGTAGTTTGAACTGGATTCGTTGGGGAATTGGGAGCCAGTGGAGGGATTTGCAAAGGGGAGAGGCAGGGGACTAGCGAGGAGAGAGGTGGATTAGTTGGGCAGCAGAATTGAGGACAGACTGGTGTGGTGCAAGAGAGTTAGCAGGGAGGCCACAGAGGAGAGTGTTGCAGTAGTCAAGGCGGGAGATGATGAGGGCATGTACAAGAGTTTTAGTAGATTGAGGACTGACGAAGGGACGGATTCTGGAAATATTTTTGAGTTGGAGGCGACAGGAGGTGGCAAGAGACTGGACATGCGGTTTGAAGGACAGGGCAGAGTCGAGAGTTACTCCAAGGCAGCGGATTTCAGGTGCGGGAGAGAGCATGATGCCATTTACCATAATAGATAGATTGGATAGGGAAGATACGTGAGATGGAGGAAAGATAATGAGTTCAGTTTTGTCTACGTTGAGTTTTAGGAAGAGAGAGGTGAAAAAGGAGGATGTGGCTGATAGACACTCCGGGATTCTGGACAGCAGAGAGGTGACATCTGGGCCAGAGAGGTAGATCTGAGTGTCATCTGCATACAGGTGGTACTGGAAGCCATGGGACTTTATGAGTTGTCCTAGGCCAAGAATATAGAATAAAGTAGGGGCCCCAGGACAGAGCCTTGGGGGACTCCAACAGAGAGGGTGCGGGTTGAGGAGGTAGCGTGGGAGTGGGAAACGCTGAATGTGCGGTCAGAAAGGTATGGGGAAATCAAGGACAGGGCAAGGTCTTTTATGCCAAGGGAAGAAAGAATCTGTAGCAGTAGCCAGTGGTCAACTGTGTCAAAGGCAGAGGACAGGTCAAGAAGGAGGAGGATGGAGAACTGTCTGTTAGCTTTGGCTGTAAGTCATTAGTAATTTTGGTCAGGGCAGTTTCAGTGGAGTGGTGGGGGCGGAAGCCATATTGCAGGATGTCAAGGAGGGAGTTAGATGAGAGGTGGGAGGAAAGTTGAGCATGGACATGCTGTTCAAGGAGTTTGGAAGCAAACGGGAGCAGTGATATGGGGCGATAGCTGGGCAGAGCAGTTGGGTCGAGGTTTGATTTTTTGAGGATGGGTGTTATGGTGGCATGTTTGAAGGCAGAGGGGAAGGTACCAGAAATTAGGGATAGGTTGAAGAGATGGGTTAGGGCTGGAATGATCATGTTAGTGAGGTTGGGAAGCAGGTGGGAAGGGATGGGGTCAAGTGCACAGGTGGTGAGGCGTGATTTGGAAAGGAGATGAGTAAGCTCTCCTTCAGTGATGTTAGAGAGGGAGGTTATTAGGGAAGGGCAGAGGTCTGGTATGTGGAGCGGTTGGGGTGGTGGAGCTGTAAAAGTTTGCCTTTTTTGGTCAATCTTGTTTTTGAAGTAGGTGGCAAAGTCCTCAGCAGAGATGAGGGGAGTTGGAGGTGGCAGTGGTGGGCGGAGGAGAGAGTTGAATGTGCTGAACAGTTGTTTTGAGTTGTGGGATAGTGAAGATACATATATCCTTGAAGGCACTAATTGTAAGTACCTCATTCAAATATTGTGAACAAAGTATTGTTGTGATAGTCATCCACTCAAACATTCTGAACTGTGCAAAGCCTGCCAAAAATTACTAGCAGGGTCATCTGTACACCCTTGAAGGCAACAACTCGACGGCCTCATTAAAATATTAAGAAAGTGTATACCTGTAGCAGGCCAATTTTGGTTTTTATTTCAAACCAACAAAATTTTACACAAATCAGGTTCTACAGTTAATATGGCAACAGTCAATTTGTTCATCAAAAATATTTTGTGAACTGTACCAGGCCAAGCATTTTTTACAAATTTTAACCCACTGTAGTTTTACACAAAGCATGTTAAACTGTAGACATTTAATCCCCTTTGTCCAGACAGTGCAACATATTTCTACTAACATTACTCTATGAAACTTATGTTTGTGGCTGGGAAAAAAAAAGCTGTTGCATGGGCATGGAGTGCAGTGAATATTCATTTCTCTTTAGCAAAAGGAACAGGAGTTAGCCACAGCAGCCTGCTTCTGCCTCTTGTGGCCTGCTGCTCTGCAGCTGCCGATCCACCAACCCCCCACCACAGCCAGAGTTGGTACATCTGGACTATAAGATGCACCCCCCATTTTCCTCCACATTTTGTAGGAAAAAGGTGTGTCCTATAGTCTGAAAAATACTGTATTTGTTCTCTGGGTCAATTGGTGTCACTTTTCCTGGTGTCTGTCCCTAATATGAGCTGTTTTGGCAGCTTTTTGGGCCCCCTGAAGGTGTTGTTTGTGCGTTTAGTTTTGCCTCCCATTCAATTCAATGGGTTCGGATATGTTCTGAAAACTGTTTGGCAAACGTCGGGACATTTGCCAATTCGATTTAAACCTAACCTTAAAAGGTTCACTCATCTTTAGTCTGCAGTAAATTTAGTTGGTATATAACACTAAAAAAACTATTTAAAAATGTATAGGTATTATATTTCTCATCCATAGGGTTTTACATCTTCTTGGGTAGATTTCAATGGTATATAAGCCTCAAAAAACTAAATTATTAAATTAAATTGTTAAAAAATTTAGCGGTATTACATTGCTCACCCACAGACTATTCTGTGGTCTGGAGTACATATATAACCCTCAAAAGCCTTTTTGAGTCTAGGAGTACAAATACATGATAATTTGAAGAGTATGTGTATGAGCCCCTCCTTTATGTCTAATACTGGGCTTATCTGAGTCCCTCTGAGTCCCTAATCTTGCTTCCTTCATAAATGAAACTGAAATTTCCTATTTGTGAACTGATTTGGCTAGGTGAGGGGCTCTGGACTGAGGTCTAAGGGGTCTTGTGGGATCGCTACTTCCAACAGGTGGCGCTATAGAGTTCAAGTCCTCTTTTTCTCTGAAGAGGCAATTTGAATATTACATTTCCCAGAGGAGCATTGCACGTCGAATAAGCCTCCTTACCTTGACAAGCCAGAGCTGGTATGTCACTCTCCACAAGGAGAAACCTTACCCCTTAGACTTATATCACAAATAAAAACATGACATTATTTAAATTATTACACGGCAATGGAGTTGGTAGAAAGAGCTTTAAAGGTAATGCTGCTAGAAGTAAATTGCATACAACAAAGCAGTGAAACCTTACACTATATAGCAGCAAAAAACTGCCAGTAAGATGTAGCTCAAAAGACACAGACCATGTGCCATTTTAGTAAGTGGAACTACACTGCTCAGCACCCCAACATGCTTTTCGCTTGTAGCTTTGTCAGGGGAAACTGAGGCCGTGTTCCAGTAGGCATATAAAGGTATCTATTATGTTTGTTGCAAATAATTTTAAACATTTATTTTTTATTTTTAGCAATTAAATGAACACACTGGCGCTCACCCACCACAACAAGGTCCTCAGAAGCTGGAATCAAGACAGGTAAGAGTGCCAATTCTGCCAGTAAAAGAGCTTAGGAATAATATTAGATGATGCCGCGCTTGAGGATGAATAACCGGAAGGAACACTTAGAATTATAAAGTAATGTCCACTTGATGGTACAGTACGGTCCACCACAAAGTGGACCCTTAAGCAGGTAAGGCAATGCTTAAAATACAGATATTGCAGTCTATTTGTTCCAATACTGTAGGTGAGGCAGTTCCCACATTACAGATATTACAGGCAAGAATGCAGGTATATGCAGCCACTGGCTTACCTAGGGATTGCAGAGTGGCGTCCGGTAATGCAGATCGTGCAGGCAGTGTGTGCTCCTAAGAGCCGAGAGGCCATGAAGGTATGAGGTCCTGAGTAGAGCCAAGGAAGCCCCGGCCGGTGGCGTCTCTGGATACAAGACGTAGAAAAAAAAATGGCCGACGGGACCTGTTCGCGTGTGACGTCACAGTGGCTAACTGCGGAGCAGCGTTGGGATCAGAAAGGGGCTAACCAATGCATTTCGAAGGACTGCGTCTTTCTTCATCAGGGTATATATATATATATGTATATATATAAATATATATATATTTATTTTTATTTTATTAGTATGTGTTTGTACCAATCCATGTTCCACAACGCGGTTATCATTATTTGAGAGATTCTCCTTGTGTACCATCAGTTATAATACCTGTTATTTATGTCATTTATTACTATTTAGTTATCCTTTTTGTCATTAAATATGTATTATGGACAATGGCCACTAGATGGCAAAACATCATCGTATGAAAATGGGGAACTCCTCGATGTGAACACCAGACATATTTTCACTGATAAATATGTAATAATTAGTGTTGAGCGATACCGTCCGATACTAAAAAGTATCGGATCAGAATGGATCAGCCGATACTAAAAAAATATCGGGTATCGCCGATTCCGATACCGGAAGTCCCATTCAAGTCTATGGGACTTCCGGTATCAGAATAAGAAAAACCCTTTTTTTCCACATACAGCCTCTCGAGGGTCTGTACGGGTCTTCCGGGGGTCTGTGCTGACTGCCCGGGGGTCTGTGCCAACTGCCCGGGGGTCTGTGCCTGCCTGCCGGGGGGCTGTGCCGACTGCCTGGGGGTTTGTGCAGGCTCCGGGGGTCTGTGCCGGCCTGCCGGGGGGCTGTGCCGACTGCCCGGGGGTCTGTGCAGGCTCCGGGGGGCTGTGCCAGCCTGCCGGAGGGCTGTGCCGGCCTGCCGGGGGGCTGTGCCGACTGCCCGGGGGTCTGTGCAGGCTCCGGGGGTCTGTGCAGGCATCGTCCGATGGGACTACAAGTCCCATCGGGCGATGCCTGCTACCATGACGGTGATTTACACATTAGCCAATGATGGGACAGTAGTAGTCCCATCATCTGGCAAATGTGTTGAATGTAAAAAAAAAAAAAAAAAAAAATTACATACTACATACATACAACATACTACATACATACTACATACATGCTACATGCTACATACATGCTACATACATGCTACATACATACTACATACATGCTACATACATACTACATACATACTACATACATGCTACATACTACATACATCATACATGCTACATACATGCTACATACATACTACATACATTCTTCATACATGCTACATACACACTACATATATACTACATACTACATACATGCTACATACTACATACATACTACATACATGCTACATACATACTATATACATACTACATACATGCTACATACTACATGCTACATACATGCTACATACATGCTACATACTACATACATACTACATACTACATATATACTACATACTACATACATGCTACATACTACATACATACTACATACTACATACATGCTACATACATACTACATACATGCTACATACTACATACATACTACATACATACTACATACATGCTACATACTACATACATACTACATACATGCTACATGCTAGCTACATACTACATACATGCTACATACATACTACATGCATGCAACATACATATATACTACATACAATACATTCATACAATACATACATGTAGACATACAGTACATATAACATGGAGTACATACTTACCATCACTTGTCACATTGTTCCCAGAAGCCATTGTCATCTGTGGATTAAAAATTAAAATAACAAACCACAAATATACTTACCCTTGATCCGCAGAATTCCACGAGTGTCCCACGCCGATCTTGCGTGGAGAACAGCAGCATCAGCTGATGCTACCGTTCTCTACGGGCTCCAGGAATCCAATGACGGAAGGTAGATATCCTTCCGCACTGTATTCCTCCGCCACTGTAAAAAAAAAGTCCCTAGTCTCACTTTATGGCATTTGCCATAAAGTGAGACTAGGGACTTTTTTTTACAGTGGCGGAGGAATACAGTGCGGAAGGATATCTACCTTCCGTCATTAATTTCCTGGAGCACGTAGAGAACGGTAGCATCAGCTGATGCTGCTGTTCTCCACATAAGATCGGCGTGGGACACTCGTGGAATTCTGCGGATCAAGGGTAAGTATATTTGTGGTTTGTTATTTTAATTTTTAATCCACAGACGACAATGGCTTCGGGGAACAATGTGACAAGTGATGGTATGTACTCTATGTTATATGTACTGTATGTCTATATATGTATTGTATGAATGTATTGTATGTAGTATATATGTATGTTGCATGCATGTAGTATGTATGTAGCATGTATGTAGTATGTATGTAGCATGTAGTATGTATGTAGTATGTAGCATGTATGTAGTATGTATGTAGTATGTAGCATGTATGTAGTATGTATGTAGTATGTAGCATGTATGTAGTATGTATGTAGTATGTATGTAGTATGTAGCATGTATGGAGTATGTAGTATGTATGTAGTATGTATGTAGCATGTATGTAGTATGTAGCATGTATGTAGTATGTAGCATGTATGTAGTATGTATGTAGCATGTATGTAGTATGTAGCATGTATGTAGCATGTATGTAGCATGTATGTAGCATGTAGCATGTATGTAGTATGTATGTAGCATGTATGTAGCATGTATGTAGTATGTAGCATGTATGTATCATGTATGTAGCATGTAGTATGTATGTAGCATGTATGTAGTATGTAGCATGTATGTAGTATGTATGTAGCATGTATGTAGCATGTATGTAGTATGTAGCATGTTTGTAGTATGTATGTAGCATGTATGTAGTATGTAGCATGTATGTAGTATGTATGTAGCATGTATGTAGTATGTAGCATGTATGTAGCATGTATGTAGCATGTATGTAGCATGTATGTAGTATGTATGTAGCATGTATGTAGTATGTATGTAGCATGTATGTAGTATGCATGTATGTAGCATGTATGTAGCATGTATGTAGCATGTATGTAGCATGTATGTAGTATGTATGTAGCATGTATGTAATATGTAGTATGTATGTAGTATGTATGTAGTATGTATGTAGTATGTAGCATGTATGTAGCATGTATGTAGTATGTATGTAGCATGTATGTATGTAGTATGTATGTAGTATGTATGTAGTATGTAGCATGTATGTAGTATGTATGTAGTATGTAGCATGTATGTAGTATGTATGTAGTATGTATGTAGCATGTAATTTTTTTTTTTTTTTACATTCAACACATTAGCCAGATGATGGGACTGCTACTGTCCCAACATTGGCTAATGTGTCAATCACCGTCATGGGAGCAGGCATCGCCCGATGGGACTTGCAGTCCCATCGGACGATGCCTGCACAGACCCCCGCAGCCTGCACAGCCACCCGGACAGTCGGCACAGCCCCCCGGCAGGCCGGCACAGCCCCCCGGCAGGCCGGCACAGCCCCCCGGGCAGGCCGGCACAGACCCCCGGGCAGGCTGGCACAGACCCCTGGGCAGGCCGGTACAGACCACCCGGGCAGGCCGGTACAGACCACACGGAAGGCGCAAATTGACGGCGCATCATGATGCGCACAGACCGCGCATCATGATGACGTCATTTCGGCAGCCAATCAGAGCCACAAAAGTGGCTCTGTGCATTTTGGGACTTCCGATTCCGGTATCCGATATTAAAAAAATATCGGTACTCGGTATCGGAATTCCGATACAGCAAATATCGGCCGATACCCGATACTTGCGGTATCGGAAAGCTCAACACTAGTAATAATGATACAATGTATAATATGTAAGGCTGTCCTATTTTACTTTTTGCCATTATCTGTGCCAGGTAACAAAATTGTGTCGTGGGTGTGCTCGCATCTCTATGCCGCCGCATCCTCCCTGTCCCCACCTGTCGTCTCAGCAGAATTTCCTGCTGTACTCACATGCACAGTGGTAGTTCACTGACGAAGGCCGGGTTAAATGATACATGATGGGCGGGATTCGTGCGCCCAAGCACACGGTGATTCACTGTGGCATTGTACATCGTCCCTCCTCGACCCTGCTCAGCATCCTACGGGATCCGTTGGGCACCTCTTGCAGGGTGATATTCATGATGGCAAACTCGCAGCACGATGGATGATGAATTGTTTTCATTTTCTGCCTCCTCAACCCCTCCCCCTTCCCGCCTGGCGTCCTATCAGTCCAGCAGCACACACTGCGTGGACATGATGGCACCAGCCAGGGGGATCTGAATGGGCAAGGGCCACACTACCTGATGAACTACAGGTGACTTAACAAGGAGCATACCGTTATATATCCACTAGAACACTGCCTCAGCACCTCTTGATGAAGCTACACGTGAAACGTGCATTGGGATGCTGGGCAGGGTGGTTCCACTTACTTTAATGGCATATAGTCAGTATCTTTTGAGTTACATCTTACTGGCATTTTTTGCTGCTCTATTGTGTAAGGTTTCACTGTTTTGTTGCAGGCAATTTACTTCTAGCAGCATTACCTTAAAGCTCTTTTTAAATACTCCATTGCATTGTAATAATTTAAGTAAGGTCATGTTTTTGCTTGTGATATACAATTAACATAATAACATTTAGAAAAAACAACATGTGGGCACCATCATTATAATATCAATACAAATATTACTGCCAGGATCACTGCATGCATGTTAAGTAAATCAGAACAATGTAAAAAAAAGACCATGCATTAGAGTTGAGCGAAACGGGTCGAAAAAATTCAAAAGTCGCCGACTTTCGCCAAAGTCGGGTTTCATGAAACGAAACCCGACCCCAGCGTGAGGTCGGCCACGAGGTCGGCGACTTTAGCGCCAAAGTCGCGTTTCACATGATGCTTGAGCACCCTTTTTGCAGCCAATCAGGAAGAACGGACAATGTGGGAAACGTGATGACATAGGCAGCGGTCACCACCATCTTGGAGACGGGCATGCAAGTGATTGGCTTGCTTTGTGGGGCGTCACAGGGGGTATAAAAGGGCGGGGATGCCGACCGCCATGTTACTCATGCTGATCTCAGAATAGGGAGAGCTGCTGCTGCTGCTGATTCTGTAGGGAGAGCGTTAGGCAGGGAAGAAGATATCAAAAACTGATTCTGCTGCTAGCGATTTTGCCTGTACAACACAACAGTCACTGTGCAGTGCAAGGGGAGGCTATATTTTGGTGCATCAGCTCTGTTGGTTATTAGGCTGCCTTTTAAGGCTACCTGGTAGCTGCATTGCGGTGTGCCCACTGCTGAGCAAACTGCTTTTTTCAAAGCAATCCAGATTTTATTGTTTTGTCCTTGTGAGTTACAGAGCATTCATTTTTCACACACCGTACAGTGGTGTACGCTCCTCACACAGTACCGTGTAACGGCTGTTATCACGGCTAGAGTTGAGCGATACCGTCCGATACTTCAAAGTATCGGATCGGAATGGATCGGCCGATCTTTAAAAAAAGTATCGGTATCGCCGATTCCGATACCGGAAGTCCCATTCAAGTCTATGGGACTTCCGGTATCGGAATAAGAAAAACCCTGTTTTTGCCTTGTACAGCCTCTCTGGGGTCTGTACGGGCCTTTCAGGGGGTCTGTGCAGGCTCCGGTGGTCTGTGCCGGCCTGCCGGGGGGCTGTGCCGGCCTGCCGGTGGTCTGTGCAGGCTCCGGTGTGCTGTGCCGGCCTGCCGGGGGGCTGTGCCGGCCTGCCGGTGGTCTGTGCCGGCTCCGGGGGGCTGTGCCGGCCTGCCGGGGGGCTGTGCCGGCCTGCCGGTGGTCTGTGCAGGCTTCGGGGGTCTGTGCAGGCATCGTCCGATGGGACTACAAGTCCCATCGGGCGATGCCTGCTACCATGACAGTGATTGACACATTAGCCAATGATGGGACAGTAGTAGTCCCATCATCCGGCTAATGTGTTAAATGTAAAAAAAAAAAAAAAAAAAAAAAAAATACTACATACATACTACATGCATGCTACATACATACTACATGCTACATACATACTACATGCTACATACATACTACATGCTACATACATACTACATATATACTACATGCATGCTACATACATACTACATGCTACATACATACTACATGCTACATACATACTACATATATACTACATACATACTACATACATGCTACATACATACTGCATGCTACATACATACTACATACATACTGCATGCTACATACATACTACATACATACTACATACATACTACATGCATGCTACATACATACTGCATGCTACATACATACTACATACATACTACATACATACTACATACATACTACATGCATGCTATATGCATGCTACATACATGCTACATGCATGCTACATACATACTACATGCTACATACATACCACATACATACTACATACATACTACATACATACTACATGCATGCTACATACATACTACATACATACTACATACATACTACATGCATGCTACATACATACTACATGCATGCTACATGCATGCTACATACATACTACATGCTACATACATACCACATACATACTACATACATACTACATGCTACATACATACTACATATATACTACATGCATGCTACATACATACTGCATGCTACATGCATGCTACATACATACTACATACATACTACATACATACCACATATATACTACATACATACAATACATTCATACAATACATACATAGACATACAGTACATATAACATAGAGTAACATACTTACCAATACTTGTCACATTGTTCCCCGAAGCCATTGTCTTTTCCGGAATAAATATTAACATAACAAACCACAAAAATACTCACCCACGATCCGAAGCAGTCCACGAGTGTGTCCCACGACGATCTTGGGTAGAGAACTGCAGCATCAGATGATGCTGCTGTTCTCTACGGGCTGCAGGAATCCAATGACGGAAGGCAGGTATCCTTCCGCACTGTATTCCTCCGCCACTTAAAAAAAAAAAAGTCCCTAGTCTCACTTTATGCCATTGCTGTGTGGGAATTTCCCACGCAGCAATGGCATAAAGTGAGACTAGGGACTTTTTTTTTTTTAAGTGGCGGAGGAATACAGTGCGGAAGGATACCTACCTTCCGTCATTGGATTCCTGCAGCCCGTAGAGAACGGCAGCATCATCTGATGCTGCAGTTCTCTACCCAAGATCGTCGTGGGACACACTCGTGGACTGCTTCGGATCGTGGGTGAGTATTTTTGTGGTTTGTTATGTTAATATTTATTCCGGAAAAGACAATGGCTTCGGGGAACAATGTGACAAGTATTGGTAAGTATGTTACTCTATGTTATATGTACTGTATGTCTATGTATGTATTGTATGAATGTATTGTATGTATGTAGTATATATGTGGTATGTATGTAGCATGTAGTATGTATGTAATATGTATGTAGCATGCATGTAGCATGCAGTATGTATGTAGCATGCATGTAGTATATATGTAGTATGTATGTAGCATGCATGTAGTATATATGTAGTATGTATGTAGCATGTAGCATGTATGTAGTATGTATGTAGTATGTATGTGGTATGTATGTAGCATGTAGTATGTATGTAGTATGTATGTAGCATGCATGTAGTATGTATGTAGCATGCATGTAGTATGTATGTAGCATGCATGTAGTATGTATGTAGTATGTATGTAGTATGTATGTAGCATGCATGTAGTATGTATGTAGTATGTATGTAGTATGTATGTAGCATGTAGCATGTATGTAGTATGTATGTGGTATGTATGTAGCATGTAGTATGTATGTAGTATGTATGTAGTATGTATGTATGTATGTGGTATGTATGTAGCATGTAGTATGTATGTAGCATGCATGTAGCATGCATGTAGTATGTATGTAGCATGCATGTAGTATATATGTAGTATGTATGTAGCATGTAGTATGTATGTAGTATGTATGTAGTATGTATGTGGTATGTATGTAGTATGTATGTAGTATGTATGTAGCATGCATGTAGTATGTATGTATGTAGTATGTATGTAGCATGCATGTAGTATGTATGTAGTATGTATGTAGTATGTATGTAGTATGTATGTAGCATGCAGTATGTATGTAGCATGTATGTAGCATGTATGTAGTATGTATGTAGTATATATGTAGTATGTATGTAGCATGTAGTATGTATGTAGCATGCATGTAGTATATATGTAGTATGTATGTAGCATGTAGTATGTATGTAGCATGCATGTAGTATATATGTAGTATGTATGTAGCATGTAGTATGTATGTAGCATGCATGTAGTATATATGTAGTATGTATGTAGCATGTAGTATGTATGTAGCATGCATGTAGTATATATGTAGTATGTATGTAGCATGTAGTATGTATGTAGTATGTATGTAGTATTTTTTTTTTTTTTTTTTTAACATTTAACACATTAGCCGGATGATGGGACTACTACTGTCCCATCATTGGCTAATGTGTCAATCACTGTCATGGTAGCAGGCATCGCCAGATGGGACTTGTAGTCCCATCGGACGATGCTTGCACAGACCCCCGGACATCAGCACAGCCCCCCGGCAGGCCGGCACAGCCCCCCGGCAGGCCGGTACAGACCCCCACAGGGTGCACAGACCACCGGCAGGCCGGCACAGCCCCCCGGCAGGCCGGTACAGACCCCCACAGGGTGCACAGACCACCGGCAGGCCGGCACAGCCCCCCGGCAGGCCGGTACAGACCCCCACAGGGTGCACAGACCACCGACAGGCCGGCACAGCCCCCCGGCAGGCCGGTACCGACCCCGGGCAGTCCACACAGCCCCCCGGCAGGCCGGCAGAGACCCCCGGAAGGCCCGAAATGACGGCGCATCATGATGCGCACACACCGTGCATCATGATGACGTCAGGCCGTCAATCAACTTTGAACTTCCGATTCCGATGCCGAATTCCGATATTGAAAAAATATCGGAAGTCGGTATCGGAATTCCGATACAGCAAGTATCGGCCGATACCCGATACTTGCGGTATCGGAATGCTCAACACTAATCACGGCCAACATTGAAGCTAGATACGTGTGTGACTCTGTAAGGAAAAGCCGAGGAGTTTGTCCGTTCTTACAGACCTACACCTTATAGTTTTGTCTGGCTTTCCAACAGTATAGTTTATTTGCTGTTTGATTACATTCAAAACTAGAGAGAGACAGCATGCGTCAGTCCGTATCCAAAAACACGGAGCTTGACAATTTTACATACACCGCACCGTGGTGTACGTGCACGCTCCTCTCTCAGTACCGTGTAACGGCTGTTATCACGGCCAAATTGAACCTATATACGGGTGTCACTCTGTAAGGAAAAGCCGAGGAGTTTGTCCATTCTTACAGACCTACACCTTATAGTTTTGTCCGGTTTTCAAACAGTATAGTTTATTTGCTGTTTGATTACATTCAAAACTAGAGAGAGACAACGTGCGTCAGTCCGTATCCAAAAACACGGAGCTTGACAATTTTACATACACCGTACCGCGGTGTACGTGCACGCTCCTCTCTCAGTACCGTGTAACGGCTGTTATCACGGCCAAATTGAACCTATATATGGGTGTCACTCTGTAAGGAAAAGCCGAGGAGTTTGTCCGTTCTTACAGACGTACACCTTATAGTCTTGTCCGGTTTTCAAACAGTATAGTTTATTTGCTGTTTGATTACATTCAAAACTAGAGAGAGACAACGTGCATCAGTCCGTATCCAAAAACACGGAGCTTGACAATTTTACATACACTGTACCGCGGTGTACGTGCACGCTCCTCTCTCAGTACCGTGTAACGGCTGTTATCACGACCAAATTGAACCTATATACGGGTGTCACTCTGTAAGGAAAAGCCGAGGAGTTTGTCCATTCTTACAGACCTACACCTTATAGTTTTGTCCGGTTTTCAAACAGTATAGTTTATTTGCTGTTTGATTACATTCAAAACTAGAGAGAGACAACGTGCGTCAGTCCATATCCAAAAACACAGAGCATGACAATTTTACATACACCGTACCGCGGTGTACGTGCACGCTCCTCTCTCAATACCGTGTAACGGCTGTTATCACGGCCAAATTGAACCTATATACGGGTGTCACTCTGTAAGGAAAAGCCGAGGAGTTTGTCCATTCTTACAGACCTACACTCTAGGGAGATTCCAATCCTGCCCTGTCCTATGTAACATTTTTCACACCAGCGAAATTCTTGCTGTGATACAGCGGTGTGATATACACTGGGCCTGACACAATACATCAGTGTCCAGAAGGGTGTAAGGACATTCCATTTCTTCCGTCCTATCTAACATTTGTCACACCAGTGACATTCAGGCTGTGATACAGCGGTGTGATATACACTGGGCCTGACACAATACATCAGTGTCCAGAAGGGTGTAAGGACATTCCATTTCTTCCGTCCTATCTAACATTTGTCACACCAGCGACATTCAGGCTGTGATACAGCGGTGTGATATACACTGGGACTGACACAATACATCAGTGTCCAGAAGTGGTAGGAAAATTAAATTCTACCCTGTCCTATATACACCTTGTACCTTGTTTTACAGTTCCATATCATTGGTGGAATTGTGGGTACATTTTTTAAAAAAATGAGGAAGTGTGGTGTAAGAGGCCATGTTAGTGGGCGGTGGTTGCCAGCTGGTAATGATGGTGTTGGTGTTGGCTCTGCTGGTAGTGGCAAAAGCCAAATAACACCTAATGCAGGAGGTGTTGAGCCTGTGTCATCGTCTGGCTCCACAACGCCTCGAAGGCTCCCTTTTCTGGGAGTAGGTAAACCGCTTTTGAAGCCGAAGCTTCAGGAAGAAGTTTTGGCCTACATTGCTGACTCGGCCTCCAGCTTTATCGCCTCCTCTTCTGAACTTTTAAAAAATAAAAGCACTGAGTCGTCTTTAGAGGCTCATGGTCATTAACCAGACCTTTCTTTGTGTCCTTCACCCCAACCCAAATTGAAGGATGCGGCAGGCCACACTACAGATTACTCCATGGAGCTGTTTTCACATACCATGCCTGGGTTATCAAGTGAAATGGTGAATTACCCAGGCCAAAATGAATCTGACATGGAGTGCACTGATGCACAGCCACTGATAGATGATTCTGCTGGTACATTCACTAAGAGCACGACATTGTCCTCGCAGTGTACTGAGCAAGATTCTGACCCTGATGAAACTCAGGTGCCCCTTCCCGCATACTATACCACCGTACACAGTGACACAGAGGAAGGTGCACATAACATTGAAGAGGAGGTGATGGATGACCCAGTTGTTGACCCAGATTGGCATCCATTGGGGGAAGAGGGTGCCGCTGCCAATAGCTCAGAAGAGGAGGAGGAGCATCCGCAGCAGGCATCGACATCGCAACAGCTGTTATCTGGCAGGCACGGAGCAGTCCAAAACCGGGTTACAAAAAGCCAAAAAGTTGCTGGACTGATTGGCCAGACGGTCAAAATAGCACAGCGTGCAATGACGCCAAATGTCTTCCATAGTAGGAAGAGTGCAGTGTGGCAGATTTTGTACAAAATCCTAATGATCAGGCCAAGGTTATCTGTAAGACGTGCGCAAAGACCTTTAGCCGAGGGAAAAATCTGAAAAATGTGAATACCAGTTGCATGCTTAGACATTTAACCACCATGCACTTGCACGCGTGGACGGAACACCAAACCTCGAGTACCACATGTGAAAATGCTCCCAAAGAAGGTAGTCAGCAACGCTCCATTGTTTCCCCCACTGTAAGCCCACCGGTTAGCACAGCAGCAAATGTTGAGGTGTCGTTACAAGGCCAAAGCTGTCAGGGAATCACAATGTTATATCAACGAAAGACTGAATCTAGGCCATCAGAAACAACACCAACTCCATCACCATCATCAACCCTCTCTCAGTCCGACCTGTCCACTGCTAGTTCCACCATAGGCAGCTCTCAGTACATCTCACCCTGCCAGAGACCATGAGTAGGACAAGAAAGTACTCCTCCTCCCATCCGCGTACACTGGGTTTGAACGCCCACATAGCCAAACTAATCTCGTTAGAGATTATGCCCTATCGGTGGCGGTGCACACCCACCGTCAGACACACCGCCGTACTATGAGGGGCCCAGTACCAGTACCGACGCCCACGAGTGGGCCACCCTTGCTTGGCCAGGGCCCCAGCATTTGCAATCTTTACCTCTCCCTGCTCCTCCGCTGTGTAGTCTGGTCTGTTAAATCCATACTGGGCCTGACACCGTCTGAGCCTGCCTCCTGATGTATAGACATATATTTTTAATGTGTAAACTATGCTATCCATACATGTTATCCGGTGATTCGGTACCCTTTCTCACCTTTGTGCAATCACGTGTAATCCATACTGGGCCTGAGAACGGCTGGCGAGCTGTTAAGCCAGCTACAGTACCTGTGGTTTGCTCACATAAGTTTTTCCTTTTTTCAGGAATGACGGTTAGGCCTAATTCCGGAACTGCGGTTGACCTGCACTTACTGGGAAATCATCGTTCGCGGGTAATAATTGTAATCCCAGATCCCCATCACTAACGGTGTTCAGCGGGTTATCTGCACCTGTAAGCGACACACGCTGGCCCTTTCGGTGTAGCGCGCATGCAGCCACGGACATGTAAGGCCTTGACACACCAGTTATTGGCCAATCTCGCGTGCCAGAGCCTCGCGTGTCCCTCTAGTAAGCTGGACGCGGACCGCGGGGCAGGACAGAGTCTCGTTCCTTAACAGAATTAAGCATGCAATCTGTGCATCTTTTCGGTTGCTGGATGGTTGAGGTTGCCCGTGTTGAGTCCAATTACGCCGCAGGCAACACTCCTGGTGGTGCCCTTCTGGACATTCCTTTAAGGTTCAGCTTTGCAACCATACTGCCCACGTCAAACAAAAATTTTGTTTTCATGGACGCTGTTTGGAAGGTCGTGAGTCGTGAGAATAACGCCGCCCAATCAGTTAACCTGCTAGAGAGATCCTTCGTTGCTCCGAAGCATGACATCACACTCCCTAGGAGGAAGGTAATGCCACTGTGGCGACCATACTCCTGGGGGCGCCACAAGTGCACTGATGCCCAGCCACTGCTCGATGATTCTGCTGGTACATAGACCCAGACCACTACATTCCCCTCACACTCTACACAGTCTGAATCTGACCCTGAGGAAACTCAGGTTACCCTTCCCATATAATGTTCCACCTTACACGGTGACAAAGAGGAAGCTGCAGATGAAAGTGCAGGTTCGGCCCACCTGCCGTCAGACACACCGCCGTACTATCAGGGGCCCTGTGCCAGTGCCGTCGCCAACGAGTGGGCCCCCCTGCTTGCTCAGGATCACAGCACTTGCAAGGTTGAAATACTTACCTCTCCCTGCTCCACCGCCGTGACGTCTTCCGCGTTTCCTGACACTGATATTCTGATCAGAGAGCGCAATGACATCACGTCTGTACGCCATCTGCCTAAACAGCCAAGTGCAGTGGGATGGAAGATGGGGACGACGAGGAGTCCTGACTAGTACAGGGATTCCATAGCGAGGAGACTTATTTCATTGTTTTCAATGTTGGGACAGCAATTTTTGGGGAGCACTATACTCTGGAGAATGATAGATGGGGCCCACCATACACTGGAACATTCCAAAGGTGGACATCAGACACTGGAGCAGCATGTACAGGGCCCATTATACACTAGAGCATTAGAAATAGGGCCCATTATGTATGGAGCATTATTTGGGCCCATAAGACAGTGGAGCTTCATCCATGGGGACCAACATATACTGTTGCATTATGTGGAGCTCATCATATACTGTTTTAAACATTATATGAGACCAATGATTCTGTAGGGAGAAATAGATGGGCCTCATTACTCTGTATAGCGCACTATGCGGTGGCCATAATACTGTATGGAGTAATATACTGTCTGTTTTTGGAGCTATTGGAGAATTTTAAATGGATATCAGTCATGAGATGTAAAAAGTGAAGTATTTTTCATTGTAGTATACCACTATTTCTCAGCCGTATCAGAGCATCATGAGTTGTGGTATGTGTTAAAGGGGCGCTCTTTGGCCCAGGGCACATGAAAACCTGGAGCCAGCCCTACCCCCCCCCCCGCAACTTTAGCCAAATAACCCCCATTTTTCAATGCGTAACTTGTATTATGAAGTAAATAAAGGGTGACAAGCTTCAGGAATAAGAATTTATGGTTTTGGCATTCAAATGGCCACTGTAAGTGTGTTTCCTGTCCTCACTCCCGACTTTTCTTCCCCATTGACTTACATTGGGTTTCGTGTTTCGGTCTGAACGAAACCTGACTTTTTCCTTCAGTCGGCCGATTTCCCTCCACCCGACTTTTGAGAAAGTCGGGTTTCGCGAAACCCGACTCGACCCGAAAAAAGGCAAAGTCGCTCATCTCTACCATGCTTATAACGTAGGATCACCACACAAAATACAAAGGTACCGTAAGTGAAAAATTCAATTTTTATTGTTTACAAGAACCATAAACACCACACGATTTAAAAACATTTAAAAGATGCAGTAAACTGGGACAAGCATGGTCACCAAACATTAGGAAAGAGTGATCAATATTATACAACCACTGGCTGCCAATATAACAATATTGTACTGAAGAAAATGTCACTTAAACATGCTACTAATATAGCCCAAAAAAAGCATGAAAATAGTGACAGGCAAACAAATTCATTGAACCACCAGTGAACCCTTAATATGTCTCAAATTCTTGTATCCTATAAGGATACTAGTTGCAATCCCAATGACATGAAATAGAACTAGTCTATACACAAAGAGGAGCAAGGGGCAGGTAGTTTAAGCCCCTCAAGAAGCTCTTGCTCAAGCTCATGCATCCTAAATTAAAAGAGACCCTGGTGGAGAGCTGCTGGCTCAAATACAAATAGGAATACTTCACCGCAGACCAGTCAGTCAGAAGAAGGACACAGTCGCCCCGTTATCTAAGATGTAGTCATGCAGCCAAAGTGGTGTATGGAGACCCATGCGTTCCGACTAGAGTTGAGCGATACCGTCCGATACTTCAAAGTATCGTATCGGATGGTATCGGCCGATCTTTAAAAAAAGTATCGGTATCGCCGATTCCGATACCGGAAGTCCCATTCAAGTCTATGGGACTTCCGGTATCGGAATAAGAAAAACCCTTTCCTGCCCTTGTACAGCCTCTCTGGGGTCTGTACGGGCCTTTCGGGGGGCTGTGCCGGCCTGCCAGGGGGTCTGTGCAGGCTCCGGTGGTCTGTGCCGGCCTGCCGGTGGTCTGTGCAGGCTCCGGGGGGCTGTGCCGGCCTGCCGGGGGGCTGTGCCGGCCTGCCGGTGGTCTGTGCAGGCTCCGGGGGGCTGTGCCGGCCTGCCGGGGGGCTGTGCCGGCCTGTCGGGGGGCTGTGCCGGCCTGCCGGGGGGCTGTGCCGGCTCCGGGGGGCTGTGCCGGCCTGCCGGGGGGCTGTGCAGGCTCCGGGGGTCTGTGCAGGCATCGTCCGATGGGACTACAAGTCCCATCGGGCGATGCCTGCTACCATGACAGTGATTGACACATTAGCCAATGATGGGACAGTAGTAGTCCCATCATCCGGCTAATGTGTTAAATGTAAAAAAAAAAAAAAATTACATGCTACATACATACAACATGCATACTACATACATGCTACATACATACTACATGCATGCTACATACATACTGCATGCTACATACATACCACATACATACTACATACATACTACATATATACTACATGCATGCTACATACATACTACATGCTACATACATACCACATACATACTACATATATACTACATGCATGCTACATACATACTACATATATACTACATACATACTACATACATACTGCATGCTACATACATACTACATACATACTACATACATACTACATGCATGCTACATACATACTGCATGCTACATACATACCACATACATACTACATATATACTACATGCATGCTACATACATACTACATGCTACATACATACCACATATATACTACATACATACTACATATATACTACATGCATGCTACATACATACTACATGCTACATACATACCACATACATACTACATATATACTACATGCATGCTACATACATACTACATGCTACATACATACCACATATATACTACATACATACTACATATATACTACATGCATGCTACATACATACTACATGCTACATACATACCACATATATACTACATACATACTACATGCATGCTACATACATACTGCATGCTACATACATACCACATACATACTACATATATACTACATGCATGCTACATACATACTACATGCTACATACATACCACATATATACTACATACATACTACATATATACTACATGCATGCTACATACATACTACATGCTACATACATACTACATATATACTACATGCATGCTACATACATACTACATATATACTACATGCATGCTACATACATACTACATGCTACATGCATGCTACATACATACTACATACATACTACATGCTACATACATACCACATATATACTACATACATACAATACATTCATACAATACATACATAGACATACAGTACATATAACATAGAGTAACATACTTACCAATACTTGTCACATTGTTCCCCGAAGCCATTGTCGTCTACGGAATAAATATTAACATAACAAACCACAAAAATACTCACCCACGATCCGAAGCAGTCCACGAGTGTGTCCCACGACGATCTTGGGTAGAGAACTGCAGCATCAGA
Source organism: Dendrobates tinctorius (assembly GCF_039654945.1). Lineage (NCBI taxonomy): Eukaryota > Metazoa > Chordata > Amphibia > Anura > Dendrobatidae > Dendrobates > Dendrobates tinctorius. Next base: position 14,780,140 of record NW_027361814.1, on the reverse strand, counting down.
TGATGCTGCCGTTCTCTACGGGCTGCAGGAATCCAATGACGGAAGGTAGGTATCCTTCCGCACTGTATTCCTCCGCCACTTAAAAAAAAAAAGTCCCTAGTCTCACTTTATGCCATTGCTGTGTGGGAATTTCCCACACAGCAATGGCATAAAGTGAGACTAGGGACTTTTTTTTTTTAAGTGGCGGAGGAATACAGTGCGGAAGGATACCTACCTTCCGTCATTGGATTCCTGCAGCCCGTAGAGAACGGCAGCATCATCTGATGCTGCAGTTCTCTACCCAAGATCGTCGTGGGACACACTCGTGGACTGCTTCGGATCGTGGGTGAGTATTTTTGTGGTTTGTTATGTTAATATTTATTCCGTAGACGACAATGGCTTCGGGGAACAATGTGACAAGTATTGGTAAGTATGTTACTCTATGTTATATGTACTGTATGTCTATGTATGTATTGTATGAATGTATTGTATGTATGTAGTATATATGTGGTATGTATGTAGCATGTAGTATGTATGTAGTATGTATGTAGCATGCATGTAGCATGTAGTATGTATGTAGCATGCATGTAGTATATATGTAGTATGTATGTAGCATGCATGTAGTATATATGTAGTATGTATGTAGCATGTAGTATGTATGTAGCATGCATGTAGTATATATGTAGTATGTATGTAGTATATATGTGGTATGTATGTAGCATGTAGTATGTATGTAGCATGCATGTAGTATACATGTAGTATGTATGTGGTATGTATGTAGCATGCAGTATGTATGTAGCATGCATGTAGTATGTATGTAGTATATATGTGGTATGTATGTAGCATGTAGTATGTATGTAGCATGCATGTAGTATATATGTAGTATGTATGTAGTATATATGTGGTATGTATGTAGCATGTAGTATGTATGCAGCATGCATGTAGTATATATGTAGTATGTATGTGGTATGTATGTAGCATGTAGTATGTATGTAGCATGCATGTAGTATATATGTAGTATGTATGTAGTATATATGTGGTATGTATGTAGCATGTAGTATGTATGTAGCATGCATGTAGTATATATGTAGTATGTATGTGGTATGTATGTAGCATGCAGTATGTATGTAGCATGCATGTAGTATGTATGTAGTATGTATGTAGTATGTATGTAGCATGCAGTATGTATGTAGTATGTATGTAGTATATATGTAGTATGTATGTAGCATGCATGTAGTATGTATGTAGCATGTATGTAGTATGTATGTAGTATATATGTAGTATGTATGTAGCATGTAGTATGTATGTAGCATGCATGTAGTATGTATGTAGTATTTTTTTTTTTTTTTTTTAACATTTAACACATTAGCCGGATGATGGGACTACTACTGTCCCATCATTGGCTAATGTGTCAATCACTGTCATGGTAGCAGGCATCGCCCGATGGGACTTGTAGTCCCATCGGACGATGCTTGCACAGACCCCCGGACATCAGCACAGCCCCCCGGCAGGCCGGCACAGCCCCCCGGCAGGCCGGTACAGACCCCCACAGGGTGCACAGACCACCGGCAGGCCGGCACAGCCCCCGGGCAGTCCACACAGCCCCCCGGCAGGCCGGCACAGCCCCCCGGCAGGCCGGCAGAGACCCCCGGAAGGCCCGAAATGACGGCGCATCATGATGCGCACACACCGCGCATCATGATGACGTCAGGCCGTCAATCAACTGAACTTCCGATTCCGATGCCGAATTCCGATATTGAAAAAATATCGGAAGTCGGTATCGGAATTCCGATACAGCAAGTATCGGCCGATACCCGATACTTGCGGTATCGGAATGCTCAACACTAGTTCCGACACCTAAAGTGTCTTCCTCAAGGTGATGTCTGCATCTTTTAAATGTTTTTAAATCGTGTGGTGTTTATGGTTCATGTAAACAATAAAAATTGAATTTTTTACTTACCTTTGTATTTTGTGTGGTGATCCTACGTTATATGCATGGTCTTTTTCTTACATTGTTCTTAACATAATAACATGCAACATATTTAAACATGCCTGTTGTTTACTGCATGAACCACACTGCCCTTACTGTGTTTAAGGGTTTTTTGGTTATTTTTTTTGTACAGTCATCTTTTCACTGTGTGATTATTTGGATTATTTATAATAAAGATTTTCTTGCATTTAAAGTGGTGTTATTAGTCTGCAAATACATAATTTGTCTGGCCTGCTATGTGTTTTGTAGTTATTGGGAAATAAATAATTGGCATCATCCATCTCGTTGCCATTTGTTGGCCACATACATATTTTTTCTAGAGCATTGTGTTTTCTAGTGTTACAAATAAATCATTGACATGAGCAATCTCATTACCATTTGTAGGCCAAACAAATAATTTTTATGGACCCCTCTGTGTTTTCTAGTAGAGTTTCAAATAAATAATTGGCATCAACTATCTCATTACCATTCGTAGGCCAAACAAATAATTTTTCTAGACTGCTGTGATTTTTGTAGTAGTTTGGGAAATAAATAATTAGGATCAGCCATCTTGTTACCATTTGCTGGCCAAATAAATAATTTGCTGGACCACTGTGTTTTCTAGTAGTGTTGCAAAAAAAATAAATCTACTCTTCCTCCATCTCTTTGCATGTAATATGCATTTTAAAAACAAGGAAAGCATCATATAGGGGACATGGAGGTGGCAGTGGTGGTGCTGGTGTAGCTGCGGATGGTCGTGGTGGTGTAGCTACTGCAGGGAGAGGGCGCAGTCATTTTGTACCTGCTAAGTGCCCAAATACAACACCTTCCTCTGGTGCACGCAGGCAATAGGACGTCATGCGTGTTTTCATAAGCCAGAATACTGCTGAAAGAATGGTGAGGCCACAAGATGTTGAAAATGTGTTAGACTGGATGACTGAGAGTGGCTCCAGTTCCTTCACATTATCTTCCACCTGGTCCACTGCAGAAAGTGCACTGATGGCACATGAGAACAATGGTCATCTGACTTTCATCACACCCCCTTGCAAATCAGCCAAGCAGTCTGAGGCCAAGTCATCCAGCAGTCTCTTCTGCTTTTTGATGACTCCTGGCCCTGCCTCAGAAGTGGAAGAGGCTGAGTGCACTAATGCCAAAACACTTGATATGTTGGAGGATGAGTATGGAAGGGGGTGGCGTTACTATGGACCGTAGAGACAAGCTGCCACTTTAAGAGACAGCACCCCCCCTGGTTGGAGCAATGGGACATTCTCTCTCCCCTGCAGTAAAGACTGTGTGGTTTCTTCTGCCAGCACTGGAGAGGGGAGGGGCTGCTTTTCTGTGTGTGAGTTGAGAGCCGAGATTTCTGCACAAAGCAGACGTGCCTGCCTGGAGCTGTGAGGAAAAGAACGTTTAGTCAGAGCATCACACATTACTTTACTGTGTTGTCTTGCCAGTTGGATAAATACACTGAGCTGTTATAGTTGGTGATCCGTGCTGTTTGATGGCCCAGCTAAAGAGTATTATCCTTGTAAATTGTCTGTTTCCATAGCATACCCCTGTTTCTGAATTTTCCTAAACACTGCAGTCCTGGCCTTTAAATAAATTAACCCTTTGTTGCTTGCACCTCATCTTGTGTACCGTAGTCTCCCTGCATCTCCCGGCCATCGCTTCAAGTACATAGTGCACACAGTCAGCAGACCACTGCAGAATATGCCAGATGATGATGAAACTCAGTTTCCAACTGCAGAGTCTTTCAGCAGTGTGCAGACCGGCAAAGGATGGCAAGGTTGAGAAGTCAGTGGAAGATGATGTAGGTTATGATGAGGTCCTAGATCCCAAATGGAGCATAGGCCAACCTAGAGATGTTTGCAGTTTGGAGGACGAGGAAATGACCACACTGCCCCAGCAGCACAGCAAAGGAGAGAGAAGGGTGCAAAGACACCGGCTGCTGAAATCAGCACACCAAAGACAGTTCGAAAGAGCTTTCTGGCATGGCATTTCATGGGAATGTGCTGACGTTAAGTGATGGATGGTTTGCACGCTCTGCCATCAGACCCTGAAGCGAGGCACAAATGTTCTGAACCTGAGCACAACGTGCATGACGAGACATCTGAATTCCAAGCACGCGGTGCAGTCGAGTTCACACCTTAAAAACCAAGACAGATCTAAGCCTCCTCCTGCTTCCTTTTCTGCTGCAATCTCAGCCTCTTCCTTCAGCTCACCATCAACTGTGCCACCTGCTTTCCGCAAAGAGAGGATGTGACAGCACGACCGCCACCAGTGTCACTGACCATTTCCACACCGTCCCAAGGAAGTGTGCAGCTATCCATCTCCCAAACCCTTGAGAGAAAGAGAAGATTCACCCTAGGCACTCGTGAGCTGTAGTCCTTAATGAAAGCATTTCCAAATTACTGGTCTTTTAAATGCTGCCATTCTGACTGGTGTAGATGGATAGTTCTAAAAACTGATAATGGTGGCTGTCTCGCAGTATGTTGCTCCCAGCCACCACTACTTTTCCAGGCAGGCTATCCCTGCTTTGTACACACATTTTACAGACCAACTCAGGTGTGCACTGCACAAAGCCATCAGTGGCAAGGTCCACATAACCACCGATACATGGACCAGTAAGCATGGCCAGGGACGTTATAGCTCCCTAACTGCTTACTGGGTAAATGTAGTGGTGGCTGGGACAGAGGCGGAAGGCATTCTAGCTCATGTCCTACCATCATCAAGGATTGCTGGATGTTTCTCTGTTCCGGTTGCCTCCTCCACCTACTCCTCTTCCTTCACTGCCTCCTCATCAGGTCACAGTAAGACCTACACCACAAACTTCAACATGGCCAAGGGGAAAAAGACAGCAGGCAGTTCTTAAGCTCCTCTATTTGTGAGAAAAATCCCACAATATGCAGTAGCTGTGAAATGAGATCAAACAGCAGACAGATTAGTGGTTAGTGGACGTCAAGCCCGGCCTCTTGCTGTGCGATAATGGGCGAAATTTCGTAGCAGCTCTGGGTGTAGCCGGTTTGGCGTATATCCCTTATCTGGTGCATGTTCTGAACAATGTGGTGTAAAGCTTCCTGAAAAACCACCCACCACCCTGTTACTGCTCACCTGTCTATGCTGCAGCATTACTTCTGTCTTCCTGCTCACTAGCTGATAGGCAATCTTCCAACAAAGTGGAATGCCACCTTGTATATCCTGGAAAAACTGTATGATCAACAGCCAATAGTAGAGTTTCCACTGCAGCATGCACAACTGAATCGTTCTTCGGAAAAACACCATTTCATCACCAATGAGTGGGCTTCCATGCATGTCGTGTGTGCTGTGTTGCACTACTTTGAACACTCCACCAATATTGCCAGCACTGATAACAACATCATTAGTGTTACTATACCACTTTTATGCCTGCTGGAAAAAACAATTCAGGTCATGATTGACGAGGTGTTGGTACAGGAGGAAGAGGAGCATGGCCAGCATGTCTTCAGACATGGCTCAGAGAGTGGGTTACTGTTCCAACATTGACCAGGTACCCAACTATACAGCCAGGGGACAGTTTGGGGCTGGGAGGAGGAGAAATAACCATATGTAGAGCAGTTTGGCACTCAGATCACCTAATGGGCATGACTTGAGCATGACTGGGAGATACAGAGAACACAGACAATACACCTCCCACAAATGATTGCTTATGATAGCCTCTGGACAGCCTGGCACACATAGGCCAATATATACTGCTGTGCCTGCACAATGACCACTGAGTTGCCTGTATTGTCATCAGTGCAGGCTACTGGGTGACCACCATGCTGGTTTCCTGCTACAGGGACAATGTACTATCATTACTTTTGCCACTGTTGTAGGAGCACCAAATGCATGAATACAAGCTCATGCTGGTAGAGAAACTACTGATAACGGAGGAGGAAGTCTCCAACGCAGCTGCAGCACCACCAGCACATCGGAAGGTAAGGTTAGTATGACCGAAATGTTGAAAACTTTATGAGCATGCCACAACATACAGTATAACCATATAATAGGGTCTGTATTAGTAAAAGCCAACATTAAAACAACATGATAAAAGAGTACCTGCCCACATGTCTCCACAAACTAACTGATGGGTTTGCCCGATTCAACTTCTAGGTCTCCAAATTGGACACATGGCCTGAGATTGCCCTTTGTGCCTTGGAGGTGCTGGCCTGTCCTGCGGCAAAGTGTACTTTTGGGACATGTTTTCAGCATGGCAGGGGACGTGATTATAGAGAGGTGCATCCGCCTGTCCACATCCAAAGTGGGAAAGATAGCATTCCCTAAAATGAGCCAGGCTTGAATCCCACAGGACTTGTCCATACCTTTGGATGACTTGACAACTAAACTGGCTGCACACAGCCAGTATTCAAGTCTATTTGCCATTCATTTCATTTGGGTGCCTCCTCCTCAAAAAATTAAAGAAAAACTGTGTTGCTACCTCTGCCTCTTCCACCTACACCACCACCTCCACCTCTTCTTCCAGTAGGATCTCCGCTTCCTGTTTGTAGCTTGTTAGTTGATTTGTAGTCAGTTCCTTAAAATAAATGCAGTGTTGGTTTACTCCTCCCTTGCCTCTTCCACCTACACCGCCATGTTAACCTCTTCCTCCACTTGGACCTTCACCTCCTGGTTCCAGATTGCTAGTGTTAGTTTTGTTAATTCTAGGTTGTCTTAAGTCAGTTCCATAAAAAAATAAAGAAAAGTTTAAAAAAAAAAATACAAAAATGCAAAAAAAACTGATGGATTACTCCTCCCTTGCCTCTTCTACTGCCGCATCCACCTCTTCCTTCATTTGGACATACAACTCCTTGTTTTAGATTGCCAGTTTTAGTTTTGTTAATTTTAGGTTGTTTCAAGTCAGTTCCATTAAAAAAAAAAGAAAAAAAATAATTAAAAAAACAAATAAAAAATGTTGGATTACTACTCTCTTGCCTCTTCCACCTACCCCACCACATCCACCTCCAGCTCTTTCACTAACTCCACTTGGACCTCTTCCTCCTGGTTCAAAATGATAATTTTTATTTCTGCTCTGCTTAGTGTAGGGACAGGATTCAGCTGCAGTGAGGGACAGTTTTAAGTTTTGTGTGTGACAGTTTTCCAAAAATACTCTGTGTGGTCTATGCATCAATGTTTGTGATAGTACTGTGTGTTAGGGTTAGCAGATTGCACTAAATAAAATGAGTAATGAAGTGCGATCGCAACCCGGGGTCCACCGTGCAGAGATGGTAATCTGCTGCTAGTGAGCAAATGGCGGAGAAGTGTGGCGAGCGATAACAAAGATCACATGGGTTAAACGTCACCCTGTGTGAACTGAGTGCAGAAATAGAGCAGCCACTAAACTGACCGGCGCAGCTTGGCGTTAAGTTTAGAGGAATGGCGCTAGATACGATCCCCTTTTAGCTTCACAGGGAAAATAACCTGTTCACGGGTGTAAGCTACTGTGATCCCACACAATCAGCGAATGCACGCAAAGAACTCCTCTCCAGATGTGCCGGAATTCCTAATGGCTTTAAAAGCCAGCCCTGTTTTCATACAAGCAAGCTTCTCTCCGGTTAAGCCGGAATTCCTAACGGCGTATAGCTGGCCCTGAGCACACGCTGACACGGATCACATAGATGCTGTGTTCACACAGACACATGGAATTTTAAATGATACTAGCGCACATGCGTGCACATCTGAGACCCTATTATACCTCAGTCCATTCAGACAGGACCTTGCTCGAGGGGCAATCCGAAACCACCACAGGACTCGAGCAGCTGACGACTGACCACCAATGAGAAGTCGCCACCTCACGAGCATGCTCAGTAGGGTGTTTCTTGGCTTTAGCCTCACTGCTGCCTATTGCTAGTTACTATAGCTAAAACTAGAGAGCCAGCAGTAACTAGATGAACAGCATGAGTCTGAGCAAGACGCTGAGACCGACATCTCTACTGAGCAGGCTCCACTGTGGAGCCCACTGAATGGGAGACCGCAGAGGGAGACAAGGTTTGGGATCTGCCCTGTATAGTGGGAGAATTCTGAGGCCTAACACTGTGCGTACCCAAAGGTTTGTTCTAATCTGTGTCGGTGGGACTCCTGTACATCTAAACAAAATTTTCTACTCTTATCCACCCCTTTCTCTGATGGTACTGTAAGTCAAAATGCATTTTTCCTACTATTATACATATATGTCTGATAGTACTGTGCGTACAAACACATTTTTCTATTCTCATGCAAAACTGTCTGTGGTAGTACTGTGTTAAAAATGTGCTGTGTGTACTCTACACCCATATCTGTTGGTGCACTATGCCAAAAGGCCTCTGTGTGTACTCTGCACCCATATCTGTGGGAGTACTATGCTGAAAAACCTCTGTGTGTACTCTGCAACCCTGACTATAGTAGTACTGTACCTTTAAACCACTATGTGTACTCTGCAACCCTGCCTGTGAGAGAACTGTGCCCCAGCTTTTCATCGGCAGCAGTTGTAATGTACACTACTGCAGCTAATATTTTGGAGCTGCTGCCGCGCAGTAAGAGAGAAGTTTTTGGTAAGTTAAGTCAGATGGGGCCAGGGTGCCCTAGTGTTCGCTGATAGGATATTTATAGAGGGTTGGAGGGATATTTTTGAGCTGTGAGGGAAATGTGAAAACATGCTCTGTGGGTGAAGTTTGTGATCAGCTTCTGTAGGGGTTCCATGCCCCATGCTCTGTGGGTAAAATTTGTAAGCTACTTCTTTAGAGTTCTCTGGCCCACGCTATGTGGGTGAAATTAGTAAGCTGCTTCTGTAGTGGTACTCTGACCCATTCTCTGTGGGTGAAATTTATACGCTGCTTCTTTTGGGGTGTGGGTGATATTTGTAAGTGGCTTCCCAAACCAAAATTTTACTCCAATATTGGTCGAACCCAACAAATACAAACATCCATGAAACTCATCTCTACTCATGATTATGGACTGGTTTTTCCACCAAAATGCTACTCAAGCATGCTACCTCAATGTATGTTTTGTATACATAGATATTGTTTCCTTAGGGAGATATAAGAAGGATTATTTATTACCATAATCCAAAAAGTGAATGAGTTTTAATACATCACATATCCCTGAGGAAGCAGCATCTAGGCAAGAAAAAACAAAAATTACATCCACAGAATGGGAGGATTAGAACTAAGCAACAGCATGTGCGAAAAAAAATTGGGTACACTAATAGGTCACAGAGTGCACATGCGTCAACAGTGTAATGCAGCAGCAAAAAGGCAAACACAATTCTGGGATGTGTTAAAAGAAGCATAGACTCTGGATCACGTGAAGTATTTATCCTCCTCTTATTCCTCTTTGGTCAGACCTCATGTGGAATATGGTGTCTTGTTCTAGACACCACATTTTAAAAAAGACATAAATAAACTGCAGCAAGATCAGAAAAAAGCAACCAGGATGGTGAGCAAACTGCAAAGTATGTCCTAAGAAAACCAAGGAATCTGGGAATGTTTAGCTTTAGCAAAAAAGAAGGCAAACAGGAGATTTAATAGCTGTCTACAAATATCTGAAGGGAAGACACAGAGTAGTGGGACCATCCTTATTCTCATTTGCACAAGGAAACACAAGATGCAATAGAATGAAAGTGAAAGGGAGAAGATACACATTAGACATTAGAAAAATCTTTTTGACAGTGAAGTTGATCAATGAGTGAAACAGGCTACCATGAGAGGTACCTGAGATGGTTTACTAAATCCTGCATTGAGCAGGGGGTTGGACCATATGATCCAGGAGGTCCCTTCCAACTCTAACATTCTATAATTCTATGACTCCAAGATCTATGTAAGCGAAACGTACCTCGGGGTGGCATACTTGTGTAGCATTTTGGTAGCAGCAACCAGTCGATAGTCATGATGGGTAAGAGCATAATTTCCATATACCTATGACAAATTTAATTTATGTATAGGTGTTTATATGTTCTGTGCTTTGTGTTCTCAGTACTTTGACCACTGTGTCCAATAATCATGACATGTTCTTTACTACAACATGCGTACTGCTTAGTTAGTAAATACTCTATTTGTAGTCGTATCATATGTATTCAATTATCCTGTTTACTATACGTGTATGTTCAATATAGCATTCATTTTAGAAATAAAAACTCCTTTTTTTGTTTAATATTCTCAGATTTAAATGGTCGACCATAATAGTTTAGATGAGACTCATGAAGACTTTTATGCATGCCATTCTTATATGCTGTTCTCAAAGGGTTAAACAGTTCAAAGCCAGGACCGAAATGTTTTGTTTCATTTGTGTGAAATTTCTTCAAAGCCATTAGCTGGCCAATCAGTGGTTAACAAATATTTGATGTGCCTGGACCCTGTACAATGTCCATGGTGTATGTTCAACTACAAGACTATCTGGGGGTGTGAAGATAAAATAAAATGTTGAAAAGGTCACACACAGAAGTCATAGCTTTGCTCACTTTTTACAATGGGGCACTGCGTATTCTGTTTGTGGATGGTCGTACTGCAAATCTTTGCAGTGTTTGAAGCAAAACTGTAAGTGAAATTTATCTTACTTTGTATTGTAAAAATATAATTCATAGGGCACCTTGCACAATTGTCAGATTTCTCTGTGGTAAAGCTGCAGCATATTTAGCCGTAAAATTGCACACAATTTTTGTCAATGATTTGCCACAGATTTCACCCGTTGGATGGCAAATGTTGAAACTCACAATGTATTCTACACAAAATCCTTTCAATATGTAAATCTCATGCTGTAATTTCAGAAAAGCATTTGCCCAGTTCTTCGTTTTACAATATACTGTAGTATGCAATATGCCACATAAGATTGTCATAGTGGCGCGTAACTACTTTATTTGTACCTCTGTAAGACTCCAATTTGATATCAAGGTGTAGGAGGGCTCAAAAAGGAACTATTGCCATCTTCCAAATAGAACTTATTAATAGGTCGTGCAGCGGTTTGGTCGATCGGTGGTTACTGCAGGTTATAGGCTTGTCGGAAGAGGTGGGTCTTCAGGCTCTTTTTGAAGGTTTCGATGGTAGGTGAGAGTCTGATATGTTGTGGTAGAGAGTTCCAGAGTAGGGGTGATGCGCGAGAGAAATCTTGTATGCGATTGTGGGAAGAGGAGATAAGAGGGGAGTAGAGAAGGAGATCTTGTGAGGATCGGAGGTTGCGTGCAGGAAAGTACCGGGAGACGAGGTCACAGATGTATGGAGGAGACAAGTTGTGGATGGCTTTGTATGTCATGGTTAGGGTTTTGTAATGGAGTCTCTGGGCAATTGGGAGCCAGTGAAGGGATTGACAGAGGGGAGAAGCTGGGGAATAGCGGGGGGACAGGTGGATTAGTCGGGCAGCAGAGTTTAGAATAGATTGGAGGGGTGCGAGAGTGTTTGAGGGGAGGCCGCAGAGCATGAGGTTGCAGTAGTCAAGGCGAGAGATGATGAGGGCATGGACTAGGGTTTTTGCAGATTCTTGGGTGAGGAATGAACGGATGCGTGAAATATTTTTGAGTTGAAGTCGGCAGGAAGTGGAAAGGGTTTGGATATGTGGTTTGAAGGAGAGATCAGCATCAAGGATTACTCCGAGGCAGCGAGCTTGTGGGACTGGGGAGAGTGGGCAGTCATTTACTGTAATTGATAGGTTCGTAGGGGGGGTCACGTGAGATGGGGGAAAGATGATGAATTCTGTTTTGTCCATGTTGAGTTTCAGATATCTAGTGGAGAAGAAGGATGAAATAGTGGACAGACATTGAGGGATTCTGGTTAGTAGGGAGGTGATATCTGGTCCAGAGATGTAGATCTGTGTGTCATCAGCATAAAGATGATACTGAAAGCCATGAGATTCTATGAGCTGTCCCAGGCCAAAGGTGTAAATAGAGAACAGCAGGGGCCCTAGGACTGAACCTTGTGGGACTCCGACAGATAGGGGGCGAGGTGAGGAGGTGGTGTGTGAGTGGGAGACGCTGAATGTCCGGTCTGTTAGGTATGATGAGATCCAGGAGAGGGCCAAGTCTGTGATGCCGAGGGATGAGAGGGTCTGTAATAATAGGGAATGGTCCACTGTGTCAAAGGCAGCCGACAGGTCCAGGAGGAGGAGGACAGAGTAGTGTCGCTTGCTCTTGGCAGTTAAGAGGTCATTGGTGACCTTAGTAAGGGCAGTTTCAGTGGAGTGGTGTGACCGGAAGCCAGATTGTAAGCGGTCGAAGAGGGAGCAAGAAGAGAGATGGGAGGACAGTTCAAGGTAGACGTGTTGTTCCAGTAGCTTGGAGGCGTATGGGAGAAGTGATATAGGGCGATAGCTAGATACAGAGGATGGGTCAAGAGAGGGCTTTTTGAGGATAGGTGTGATGGAGGCATGTTTAAAGCTTGAGGGGAAAACACCAGTTGTTAGTGATAGGTTGAAGAGATGGGTTAGGGTTGGGATGAAGACTGTGGTGAGGTTTGGGATGAAGTGGGATGGGATCGGGTCGAGTGCACAGGTGGTGAGATGTGATCTTGAGAGTAGAGTGGAGAGTCGATCTTCTGTAATGGTGGAGAAGTTGGTTTTGAAGGTGGAGGGCTGGGAAGTCGGGAGGAAGGGCTCTGGGGGTTGTTGACCAAAACTGTCCCTGATGTTATCAATTTTCTGCTTGAAAAATGAGGCAAAGTCTTCAGCTGAGATGAGTGGGGAGGGAGGAGGTGCTGGGTGGCGGAGGAGAGAATTGAAGGTGTTGAATAACTGTTTAGGGTTGTGAGACAGGGAGGATATGAGAGATGAGAAGTAGGTTTGTTTAGCTGTGGCGAGTGTGGTCTTGAAAGTAGTGAGGGACTGTTTGAATGCGATGAAATGCTCGTTGGAGTGGGATCTTTTCCATCTGCGCTCAGCAGCCCTGGAAGCTCGCCTCAGCTCTTTGGTCAGGCTGGTGTGCCAGGGCTGTCTGTTGATTTTGCGAGTTTTGGTATGTGTAAGTGGGGCAGCGGATTCCAAAGCTACAGCTATTGTGGTGTTATATAGAGCGGCAGCGTCATCCGCATTGTGTAAGGAACTTATATCTGTAAGAGGGAGGAGGGATTCGGAGAATGAGTGTAGGTCAAGGTGTTTAAGATTCCTGCGAGGGTGTGAAAGTTTGTGGGGTGGGGATTGTAGACATGGAGTGAAGAGGGAAGAGAATGTGAGCAGGTTGTGGTCAGAGAGAGGAAGAGGTGAGTTAGAGAGGTTAGATAGGGAGCAGAGGCGGGTGAAGATGAGGTCCAGTGTGTGACCATCTTTGTGGGTGGCTGTAGAAGACCATTGAGTGAGGCCGAAGGAGGAAGTGAGAGATAGAAGTTTAGTGGCAGCTGAGAGGGAAGTGTCAATGGGGATGTTGAAGTCGCCCATGATGATAGTAGGGATGTCCACGGAAAGGAAATGAAGTAACCAGGTGGTGAAGTGGTCAAAGAAGGTGGTGGCTGGCCCTGGGGGGCGGTAGATGACAGCCAGTTGGAGGTTGAGGGGGAGTAGATGCGCACAGAGTGCACCTCAAAGGAAGGGAGGGTAACAGAGGGTGGCAGTGGGATTGGGGTGAAGGAGCAGGTATCTGACAGGAGAAAACCAACTCCTCCACCATGTTTGCTGCTGGGGCGGGGGGTGTGAGAAAGGTGGAAGCCGCCATACGAAAGTGCAGCAGGAGAGGCTGTGTCAGAAGGGGTGAGCCAGGTTTCGGTGATGGCGAGGAAGGAGAGTTTGGTAGTAACAAAAAGATCATGGATGTAGGAAAGCTTGTTGCAGACAGAGCGAGCGTTCCACAGAGCTCCTGTTAGTGGGACTGGGGAAGCGGGGGCTGGGTGAATGGGTATAAGGTTGGAGAGGTTACGGAAGGTTGTGATAGAGCGTGGATGGGAGGTAGAAATGACTGTGGGAATGTGGTGAGGAGGACCAGGATTTGGAGAGATATCACCAGCAGTGAGAAGGAGCAGAGAAAGTGTTAGCAGGTGGGAGCAGGAGAGGGCATGAGGGGGCTGTCTGTGTTTGGAGACAGAGGATTGTATGTTAAGGAACAGTTTTGAGGCGGAGGTGAGGTGGATGGGGAGGATTGAAGAAGAGATGAACAGTTCCTTACTAGGAGTAGGGATTAGGGGAATTAGCAGAAAGTGAAGGATTATTGGGGTGAAAGTGAAAACAAACAGAAACATTGTTTACAGTGACTGTGTCCAGTTACCTTCAGTTCCCTTCTGGTTCAATTCTGGTTTTAATTCTTAAATTAATCTTCACACTTCTAGCACACACTTATAGCAATCACAATGCAGACTGAAGTCTATGCAGACTTGTACTCTGCAATATATGTACAACTAAGTGCAGTCAGGTGTGAAGCAGAGAGGAGTGGTCTCTGCTCATCTTGGCCAGACAATTAAGAGTGGACCAGATGTATATGATCAAGCCAGAGTAAACAAGGTCATAAATAACACTGGGGTAAGCTGGGGTTAGCTGAAATGATGAATCCAAAGGGAGTTTGTAGCTATATTCCGCGCTGCCGCTTTAGACAAATTCCAGGAGAATGCTGTATGATTGCAGTGGTTTTATTCTACGCGTTTCAGGGGTCTCATGCCCCCTTCATCAGGAAATACCACAAATACATACAGGTATCACAGACATAAATAGGTTTGTAAGGATGCTGGATTTCAAAAAAATGAGCGCCAACAAGTCAGATGATGCAGTGTCAAAGTTCAATGACACCACATGGTTAACAGTTAACCTAAGATATATTACAAAAGAATACGTATTTTAAAAGATTTTTTGATTAAATTTTCGTTTACAAAACAGATAATAAAGTCAAATTTACGATTTAAACAAAAAAAAAAAAAACAAAAACAAAAAAAAAAACAAAAAAACCAAAAAAAAAAAAAAAAAGGGAAGGGGGGAGTTTATTCCTGTTTAGAGGTGGATACCTTACAAGTGGACTATCGTATGGAAACAGCAAACCGCTTTTTTTTCATTGAAAGCATTGCAATCTTAATACAAAAAGGGGAAAAAAGTAAAAACATAATTTCATATAATAAAGATCATGGGCAAATTTTAGATATAACATGAAGCACATAAAAAAAGGGGTTAATATCAGATACTATTATCAGCCGGGGTCATTCTTTCATGTCAGACTAGTAGAATTAGTAGCGCTTACCCGGGCTTAATTAAAGAAGAAAAAAAAAAAAAAAAAAACCCTTCAAAAAATTCTTCCAAGAATGACCCCGGCTGATAATAGTATCTTATTTCTCCTTTAACTCAGCTCCCATGCATATATTGCCTAGTCATAGAGATTAGTGAACAGTGCAAGAATGTTACTGCCACTCCTTCACAGTAAAAAGACTTATGTGTCAGGGGGTGAACACTAAAGCTGCCTGCGATCTTATCTATTAATGAAGCCACCCATTCACTCTGCCGCTTTATCCTGCGTTTTTTCTTTGAGCAGTAGTTGGCTCCTGCACAGCGTCCTGTGTGTTGCTGCATCTGATATTAACCCCTTTTTTTATGTGCTTCATGTTATATCTAAAATTTGCCCATGATCTTTGTATTAGTGAAGTAATGAATCCATGCTGTTTGCGTTCTCATTCTGAGCAGCGCTGGCTGCTGTGCAGCTTCTCGTGTGTTGCTGCTTTTAGCATCCTTTATTATTTTTTAACCCATTTCCTCTATACTAAAAAATAATTTATATTTAATTTTTTAGAATTTAACTAAAATTATATATTTTTTATTGGTAATGAATTAAAATTATGTTTTTACTTTTTTCCCCTTTTTGTATTAAGATTGCAATGCTTTCAATGAAAAAAAAGCGGTTTGCTGTTTCCATACGATAGTCCACTTGTAAGGTATCCACCTCTAAACAGGAATAAACTCCCCCCTTCCCTTTTTTTTTTTTTTTTTTTGTTTAAATCGTAAATTTGACTTTATTATCTGTTTTGTAAACGAAAATTTAATCAAAAAATCTTTTAAAATACGTATTCTTTTGTAATATATCTTAGGTTAACTGTTAACCATGTGGTGTCATTGAACTTTGACACTGCATCATCTGACTTGTTGGCGCTCATTTTTTTGAAATCCAGCATCCTTACAAACCTATTTATGTCTGTGATACCTGTATGTATTTGTGGTATTTCCTGATGAAGGGGGCATGAGACCCCTGAAACGCGTAGAATAAAACCACTGCAATCATACAGCATTCTCCTGGAATTTGTCTAAAGCGGCAGCGCGGAATATAGCTACAAACTCCCTTTGGATTCATCATTTCTTTGGTCACTGAAGACCTGTGGATCTGCAGCAGCCGCTACCTACACGCTCTTATCTCATCCTAACCAGGTGAGCATATTTCATGATATACTGTCTTTTGTAACGTGGATAAGACCCTATTGCGCTTTTTTGTCTCCCCCTTTTTTTGCAGGGGTTAGCTGAAAGGCATACCATGTGAATGCTAGGTGCAGAGGCAAGTCTATGTGCAAAGCTGGGTGACGCACTGTGTGTCCTTCATAGACAGACAGCAGGAGAGCAGGAGAGCTGGGTGGATGGACATACCATGTGAATGCTAGGTGCAGAGGCAAGTCTATGTGCAAAGCTGGGTGACGCACTGTGTGTCCTTCATAGACAGACAGCAGGAGAGCAGGAGAGCTGGGTGGATGGACATACCATGTGAATGCTAGGTGCAGAGGCAAGTCTATGTGCAAAGCTGGGTGACGCACTGTGTGTCCTTCATAGACAGACAGCAGGAGAGCAGGAGAGCTGGGTGGATGGACATACCATGTGAATGCTAGGTGCAGAGGCAAGTCTATGTGCAAAGCTGGGTGACGCACTGTGTGTCCTTCATAGACAGACAGCAGGAGAGCAGGAGAGCTGGGTGGATGGACATACCTGTCGGAAGAATAGAGATGCTTGTTAGAGTGCGATGGTGGCAGGTAGCAGGGCACAGTCTGTATACATCCTTCTGGTTTTAATTCTTAAATTAATCTTCACACTTCTAGCACACACTTATAGCAATCACAATGCAGACTGAAGTCTCCCATTCACCCAGCCCCCGCTTCCCCAGTCCCACTAACAGGAGCTCTGTGGAATGCTCGCTCTGTCTGCAACAAGCTTTCCTACATCCATGATCTTTTTGTTACTACCAAACTCTCCTTCCTCGCCATCACCGAAACCTGGCTCACCCCTTCTGACACAGCCTCTCCTGCTGCACTTTCGTATGGCGGCTTCCACCTTTCTCACACCCCCCGCCCCAGCAGCAAACATGGTGGAGGAGTTGGTTTTCTCCTGTCAGATACCTGCTCCTTCACCCCAATCCCACTGCCACCCTCTGTTACCCTCCCTTCCTTTGAGGTGCACTCTGTGCGCATCTACTCCCCCTCCAACCTCCAACTGGCTGTCATCTACCGCCCCCCAGGGCCAGCCACCACCTTCTTTGACCACTTCACCACCTGGTTACTTCATTTCCTTTCCGTGGACATCCCTACTATCATCATGGGCGACTTCAACATCCCCACTGACACTTCCCTCTCAGCTGCCACTAAACTTCTATCTCTCACTTCCTCCTTCGGCCTCACTCAATGGTCTTCTACAGCCACCCACAAAGATGGCCACACACTGGACCTCATCTTCACCCGCCTCTGCTCCCTATCTAACCTCTCTAACTCACCTCTTCCTCTCTCTGACCACAACCTGCTCACATTCTCTTCCCTCTTCACTCCATGTCTACAATCCCCACCCCACAAACTTTCACACCCTCGCAGGAATCTTAAACACCTTGACCTACACTCATTCTCCGAATCCCTCCTCCCTCTTACAGATATAAGTTCCTTACATAATGCGGATGACGCTGCCGCTCTATATAACACCACAATAGCTGTAGCTTTGGAATCCGCTGCCCCACTTACACATACCAAAACTCGCAAAATCAACAGACAGCCCTGGCACACCAGCCTGACCAAAGAGCTGAGGCGAGCTTCCAGGGCTGCTGAGCGCAGATGGAAAAGATCCCACTCCAACGAGCATTTCATCGCATTCAAACAGTCCCTCACTACTTTCAAGACCACACTCGCCACAGCTAAACAAACCTACTTCTCATCTCTCATATCCTCCCTGTCTCACAACCCTAAACAGTTATTCAACACCTTCAATTCTCTCCTCCGCCCCCCAGCACCTCCTCCCTCCCCACTCATCTCAGCTGAAGACTTTGCCTCATTTTTCAAGCAGAAAATTGATAACATCAGGGACAGTTTTGGTCAACAACCCCCAGAGCCCTTCCTCCCGACTTCCCAGCCCTCCACCTTCAATACCAACTTCTCCACCATTACAGAAGATCGACTCTCCACTCTACTCTCAAGATCACATCTCACCACCTGTGCACTCGACCCGATCCCATCCCACTTCATCCCAAACCTCACCACAGTCTTCATCCCAACCCTAACCCATCTCTTCAACCTATCACTAACAACTGGTGTTTTCCCCTCAAGCTTTAAACATGCCTCCATCACACCTATCCTCAAAAAGCCCTCTCTTGACCCATCCTCTGCATCTAGCTATCGCCCTATATCACTTCTCCCATACGCCTCCAAGCTACTGGAACAACACGTCTACCTTGAACTGTCCTCCCATCTCTCTTCTTGCTCCCTCTTCGACCGCTTACAATCTGGCTTCCGGTCACACCACTCCACTGAAACTGCCCTTACTAAGGTCACCAATGACCTCTTAACTGCCAAGAGCAAGCGACACTACTCTGTCCTCCTCCTCCTGGACCTGTCGGCTGCCTTTGACACAGTGGACCATTCCCTATTATTACAGACCCTCTCATCCCTCGGCATCACAGACTTGGCCCTCTCCTGGATCTCATCATACCTAACAGACCGGACATTCAGCGTCTCCCACTCACACACCACCTCCTCACCTCGCCCCCTATCTGTCGGAGTCCCACAAGGTTCAGTCCTAGGGCCCCTGCTGTTCTCTATTTACACCTTTGGCCTGGGACAGCTCATAGAATCTCATGGCTTTCAGTATCATCTTTATGCTGATGACACACAGATCTACATCTCTGGACCAGATATCACCTCCCTACTAACCAGAATCCCTCAATGTCTGTCCACTATTTCATCCTTCTTCTCCACTAGATATCTGAAACTCAACATGGACAAAACAGAATTCATCATCTTTCCCCCATCTCACGTGACCCCCCCTACGAACCTATCAATTACAGTAAATGACTGCCCACTCTCCCCAGTCCCACAAGCTCGCTGCCTCGGAGTAATCCTTGATGCTGATCTCTCCTTCAAACCACATATCCAAACCCTTTCCACTTCCTGCCGACTTCAACTCAAAAATATTTCACGCATCCGTTCATTCCTCACCCAAGAATCTGCAAAAACCCTAGTCCATGCCCTCATCATCTCTCGCCTTGACTACTGCAACCTCATGCTCTGCGGCCTCCCCTCAAACACTCTCGCACCCCTCCAATCTATTCTAAACTCTGCTGCCCGACTAATCCACCTGTCCCCCCGCTATTCCCCAGCTTCTCCCCTCTGTCAATCCCTTCACTGGCTCCCAATTGCCCAGAGACTCCATTACAAAACCCTAACCATGACATACAAAGCCATCCACAACTTGTCTCCTCCATACATCTGTGACCTCGTCTCCCGGTACTTTCCTGCACGCAACCTCCGATCCTCACAAGATCTCCTTCTCTACTCCCCTCTTATCTCCTCTTCCCACAATCGCATACAAGATTTCTCTCGCGCATCACCCCTACTCTGGAACTCTCTACCACAACATATCAGACTCTCACCTACCATCGAAACCTTCAAAAAGAGCCTGAAGACCCACCTCTTCCGACAAGCCTATAACCTGCAGTAACCACCGATCGACCAAACCGCTGCACGACCAGCTCTACCCTCGCCTACTGTATTATCACCCATCCCTTGAAGATTGTGAGCCCTCGCGGGCAGGGTCCTCTCTCCTCCTGTACCAGTTATGACTTGTATTGTTTAAGATTATTGTACTTGTTTTTATGTATACCCCCCTCACATGTAAAGCGCCATGGAATAAATGGCGCTATAACAATAAATAATAATAATAATAATAATAATAATAATAATAATAATAATAATAATAACTTAGGTTGCAAGAATCTGACTTTTGCGTTTTGAAATGTCATAGAATGCCTTAACCTTTATTGGTTGCTTTCAGTAGCTTTGAAACTGTTTTAGTTGCTACCTGATTACCTACAGTCAGTTGCCTTATTATTGTGAAAATTACTTATTTGGGCAGTGCTATGGTGTGCAAAGTAATAAAATACAGTGGGGAAAAAAGTCTTTAGTCAGCCACCAATTGTGAAAGTTCTCCCAATTAAAAAGATGAGAGCGGCCTGTAATTGACATCATAGGTAGACCACAACTATGAGTGTCAAAATGAGAAAACAAATCCAGAAAATCACCTTGTCTGATTTGGCAAGATTTATTTTGCAAATCATGGTGGAAAATAAGTACCGTATTTGATCATTAACAAAAGTTCATCTCAATATTTTGTTATATATCCTTTGTTGGCAATGACAGAGGTCAAATGTTTTCTGTAAATCTTCACAAGGTTGATGCACACTGTTGGTGGTATGTTGGCCCATTCTTCCATGTAGATCTTCTCTAAAGCAGTGATGCTTTGGGCCTGTTGCTGGGCAACACAGATTTTCAAATCCCGCCAAAGGTTTTCTATGGGGTTGAGATCTGGAGACTGGCTAGACCACTCCAAGACTTTCATATGCTTCTTATGAAGCCACTCCTTCGTTGCCCTGGCGGTGTGCTTGGGATCATTTTCATGCTGAAATACCCATCCACATTTCATCTTCAATGACCTTGCTGATGGAAGGAGGTTTGCACTCATAATCTCACGAAACGCGTCAGGCGTGGGGGTCTGTTTTCCCCTTTATGGTTTTATCATGAAATTATGTGAATAAAACTCAGCGTGGATTTTATCAAGTCTCCAGTGCCGGATCTTCCTTCTCTTTTCATGTTTGCAACACATGGTGGTCAGCCATTTGATCCCTAGGCACGACCGGCTTACAGGACTATTTTGGTGAGCACAAATTTCCCTTTCCCCTTCCTAATTTTCTAAATATACTGACTAACTGTGCTCCCATTAAGCCGCACATTTGTTAACATGCAAGCCGGGACTAAAAATATTACAGCAACTTGCTTGTTAAGAAGAAAAAAAGCTGATGAATTATTTGGCATTTCCTCTGATAATGAGGATAAGATTAGTATGGACATGCATTCACTTTTCTCTGAGTTGGAGAGAAAGATGACTTCTCACCTCAAAACCTGGTGGGACTCAGTGACTCTTGAGAAATATGTCAGTCATAAGATGATACCACGAGGTTTGAGATTAAAAAAGGTACCGACTGTGATTTATAATGATACCTTTCTACAGAAGTGGAATGATATTTTGAGTGAATGCTCTTTGAAACTAATGTCTCTTATTGTGGAGGAAGAATCTGTTAAATTGACTAACATTGAAGCTTCCATCAAAGATTTGGAGTCTAAGTTGGATGTATTTTCTGATCATATGACATTTTCTAAGAGCTATGAACGATTACATGCTAATATTGATAATTTGGAAAGCGGCATTACCAAGTCCAAGAAAAATAAGTTCCTGCGTGATCGCAGGGACTATGACTCTAATATGGTTTATGCTTGGAAACAATTCACTCCGTATAAGCCTAGATCTATTCTCAAGAGGAATCAATCATTCCGTACTAACAACGTTAGTTTTTCCTCATGTGAACAGTCATTTAATTCACCTACTACTTCTGAGGGTTCAATGGACTCTAACCGGGTGTTACCTTTAACATCACACCCAAAAAACGATCAAAGAAAACAAGGCGAGGTGGACGCCGACGTAAGAAGAAAGCATCAATATGGTCTGCGGAATGTGAATCATTGGAGGAAATAAACGGTAACATTGCTGCGTCTGATGAGTTTACAGTTATTAACATTTCAGCTACCATACTGAGTGAAGCTCAGCTGAGCGTTTTGAAGAGAGGACTTTCCTTTGTTCCTACATGTAGAGGGGATTTGTTTCAAACATTATGTGATGTCAATCGATTCGTGCGATTATTAACAGTTAAGAGACATTTCTTTACTCCTGAGTCTGGTATTGGTAATCAATTTTCTGATATATCATCCTTGAGTTCAAACAATGTTGATTTGTTGCCACTTGCTGCTCCTGTTAGAGATCAGATTTTGTTTGACATGTTGTCTAGTTTGGAGAATACAAATCAACATACAGCAGTACAATGTGACACAAATGTACAGATATCTAACCCCACTTTTTATCCCCTGATATCTAGAGTGCCCATTATGGACACTTTCCAGAGGGCAATAGAACGTGATGTTAAATCTCTGTTGGATTCAGATGTGCTGTCTTGTATGAATTTATCTGCAATTGAGCAGCATGCGCTTCATTTACTAAGTAAGAACCAACATATAGTGGTCCGCCAATCAGATAAAGGGGGGTCAGTGGTGATTCTAGACTCACTACTATATCGCAATGAAATTTTATCCATGTTATCTGATATTAATACATATCATCCTCTCAACAATGATCCTACAAGCTGTATTCAGCAGGGTTTATCTGTGATTTTGCAGGAGGGTCTTGCTTTGGGAGTATTGGACAAGCATATGGCTGATTTTTTATATGTGGATAAACCAGTGTGTCCTGTATTTCACGCCTTACCCAAAATTCATAAAGGCGTGTTTCCTCCACCTTTCAGGCCCATAGTGGCCGGTATTGGAGGGGTTAATGAAAAACTCTCCGAGTGGATAGATAGAAAATTACAACCTTTGGTTTTGAAAACACCAGGTCACATTAGAGACACCAAACAGCTTCTGCAGGCACTTCAGGAGGTTGCATGGGGGCCTCACCACACATGGATAACATGTGATGTTGTTGCTCTATATTCATGTATACCTCATGATTTGGCATTATCTGCTGTTTCCACCATTTTGACTGAAGAAAGTAATTTCAGTTCTGATCTTAAAAAAATTATCATTATGGCGTTACAGCATCTTTTGAACACTAATTTTTTCAAATTTGACATTAAGTGCTATCTTCAGGTGTGTGGCTGCCCGATGGGGTCAAAATTTTCTCCTACTCTGGCCAACTTATATATGTCCTTTTGGGAGAACAAATATATATATACTATGGATAATCCCTATTTAGACAATGTATTGTGGTGGGGGAGATACATTGATGACGTGATCCTATTGTGGTTTGATCGTTGTGATGTATCTCCCTCTCCTGGCATGCTTAAGTTTTTTGAGTATATTGGGACTAATTCTTTGAATATTAAATTCACCCACGAAATACATGGCATTTGTGCCACATATCTGGATGTTAAAATTATGGGAGATGTCAAAACGGGGAATATATATACTTCCCTATATAGAAAAGATACCAGTGGTAATGCCATATTGCATGCGGATAGTTGTCACCCGCCACATGTGATACGAAATTTACCGTTGGGTGAATTAATCCGTGCCAAAAGATCATGCTCAAATGACGCTCTTTATGAATCCGAACGTCGTAAAATTTGCACCAGGCTATCAAAAAGGGGTTATAAGAACTGGATGTTAAATAGGGCTATTAAAAAAGTGGATAACAAAACCAGGAGTAGTTTATTGCAGAATGACATGGTACACACTAATCAAAATAAAAATATTCCCACTTTTTCTACCGCTTTCAGTTCAGATTACAAGGGTGTTATTAAAATCATAAATAAACATCTTCCCTTACTGCATCAAGATCCAGTCTTATCGCAGATATTGGCTGGTGGACATAGGTGTGTTCCAAAGAGAGCTAAAAATTTGAGTCATTTTTTGTCCCCCTCATTGTATTTGTCTGATTGCACTAAACCTACGTGGTTAAATTACTTGGGCAATTATAAGTGTGGTGAAAAATTGTGTGGTTTGTGTCGCTATATGGATATTACAGATAAATTTGTTAAATTTAGTACACAACAAACCTACAAAATTAAAACCTACATGAATTGCAACACCACACACTTAGTGTATATGGCAGAGTGCACATTGTGCAGTTTATATTACATTGGCTGTACCACACGCAGCCTGAAGAGGAGACTAAGTGAGCACATCACCGCTTCTAATCCAGAGTCTATGTCCAGTCGTAGGAATGTGTCTGGCTTGTCCAAACATTTCCTTGAAATACACAAGGGTAATTTATGCAGTCTTAAAGTTAAGGGAATAGAATGGGTATTGAAACCCCCCAGAGGGGGTGACTGGGAACATTTACTACACTGTCGGGAAGCCTTCTGGATACTTACGCTTGATGCACGATATCCGCAAGGTTTAAATTATAGAAATGATCTTATGTATTTCTATTGAGTGCTGAGATTTTTTTTTTTTTTGTCATTTGAAAGTTGCTATGTATTTATGCATTCATACGTGTGTATTGCACATGTTTTATATTTTCTATGTCTTGTCCATTGTTGTTTAGGTCTTTTCGTTTTTTTTTCTTTCTTCTTGCACGGGAGTGACTCCACCAGTGATTTGAGGGCTTAGTTGTCTGCCTCTTTGATTATACACATGTGTGGAGTCCCTCTGCTGATTAGGAATGTTTATAATCATTTTGTGAACTGTTTTGTTTCATGTCTCTGAGGAAGAACCTGGTGTAAGGTTCGAAACGCGTCAGGCGTGGGGGTCTGTTTTCCCCTTTATGGTTTTATCATGAAATTATGTGAATAAAACTCATCGTGGATTTTATCAAGTCTCCAGTGCCGGATCTTCCTTCTCTTTTCTACTGATTACCAAACACCTGGTCAGCTAGAGGATTACTGGGTGGCTGGAATTGAAGACTGGATATAAGGCTGTCGACGCCCGTCTTCCTGGCTGGTGATTTTTCCTGCTGGATTCTTGGAGACCAGTCTGATTCCTGCATCTCAAAGCTAAGTTTTTCTGCTCTGCTTTGTACTTTTCAGTTTAGTTCTTGTTTTGCCTTGTTTTTTGGGAGTTCTGCCATCCCCGGGGTGAGCTGAACTCTTTTTTTGTCTCTCATCTGTTTATATTTTGCTCTGTCTTCAGAATCTACCTGAGTGCTGATATAGTCTTTTGAAGCCTAGCGACTTCAGGGCCTGTTTTTCCTATCAGTCGGTTGGCTCATTTTGATAGGGTTTTGGCGGATGGCAGACAGCAGCTTTCCTATCCTGTCCTGTATAGTTAGTTTGGGCCCCATAATTTGCTCAACCTAGCTTTCTATCTGTGTAAGTGTTTTCATCTTCATAGAATCATAGAATCATAGAATCGTAGAGTTGGAAGGGACCTCCTGGGCCATCTGGTCCAACCCCCTGCTCAAAGCAGGATTCGATAATTGTGTGATAATTGCTTCACCGTCATTATATGTTGGGAGCTGCCTATTGCTTTGGGGTCTGCTCTGGGGCAGTTTAGTTTTTCCCCTTTTTGTCTTTAGGCTATATAGCTCTCCGGCTGTGATCGAGGGGTCTAGGGCATCGTAAGAACTCCCCACGGCTACTGCTAGTTGTTGTGGATAGGTTCAGGGGTCTGCAATCCGATAGCTGCCAACCTCTCTGGTTTTTCTGGACTTAGCTGGTATTTTGTTTTTTCCTCCTTCGGTGACTCATCATAACAGCCGACAATACAATAAAATAAAGCTTATCACTCAGGCGCCAGTCACGGTTCAACTTCTGTCTGTGACTGGTGCTGCCTAGATTGCGACGCAGTGGGGGTCTGTCATGATCCTGAGGTAAATGATGTATCTTTTGATGTTGGCGGTGTCCTCCCGCCCAAACTGTCTGATCACTCGCACGCTGCAGCTCTGTTCACTTAGCCACACCCCCTTTTCTCAAACACAGAGTATGGTCTGGAGTCTCAAGCTTTCTTCCCTGCAATATAGGTGACAGCCCCGACGGATCCGGACCCTTCACGGAGGAGACATGCCTAGTTAGTTCCTTCTCCTTACAGTTGCTCAGTTTGGCTGGACAGCCAGGTCTTAGAAGACTTCTGGTGGTCCCAAACTTCTTCCATTTAAGGATTATGGAGGCCACTGTACTATTAGGAACCTTGAGTACTGCAGAAATTCTTTTGTAACCTCGGCCAGATCTGTGCCTTGACAAAATTCTGTCTCTGAGCTCCTTGGCCAGTTCCTTTGACCTCATGATTCTCATTTGGTCTGACATGCACTGTGAGCTGTGAGGTCTTATATAGACAGGTGTGTGCCTTTCAAGTCCTATCAGTTTAATTAAACACAGCTGGAATCTAATTAAGAAGTAGAACTATCTCAAGGAGGATCACAAGGAAATAGACAGCATGTGACTTAAATATGAATGTCTGAGCAAAGGGTCTGAATACTTATGACCATGTGATATTTCAGTTTTTCTTTTTTAATAAATTTGCAAAAAATTCTACATTTTTTCAGTCAAGATGGGGTGCAGAGTGTGCATTAATGAGAAAAAAATGAACGTTTTTGAATTTACCAAATGGCTGCAATGAAACAAAGAGTGAAAAATTTAAAGGGGTCTGAATAATTTCCGTACCCACTATATGTCCAAACTTGCCCCATATATCCGTTCTTGCACCGAGGTATCTATCTTAGCCCCCATATGTCCATCCAGGCCTCATATGTCCTTTCTGGCCCGCATATGTCCATGTCCATTCAGGATCCCATATATCCTTTCTTGACTCCAGGTATCCATACAGGCCCCCATATGTCCATCCTGGTCCCATATATCCATTCTTGCCCCCATTCCATGTATACATCCTGGCTTCCCATATATACATACTGGTCCCTATACGTACAGTATCTTGTCCTGGCCCCTCATCATGCCGCATCCACAGAAGAAAAAAAATATTCCTCTTTCCTGCCTGCTTTTCCATGCCACCTTCTTCTTGCAGAACCGGTGCGCTTGTATTAAAATGGCCACAGGCCTAGCAGAGGCTGAGGGCTGAGGTCAGTTCATCCGTCGCATGTGGCGCATGACAGGGATGTCATATGCCGGTAACGTCATATGCACCAACATCAGCGTTCATTGTGACATGCGACGCGGCGGATCAGGTAATGAACGCCTCGTGCGCACACCTCTACACATGCTCTGCCTGTGCTTTTAAAGGATCCGTGCCCCTAAAAACTACAGGCTTTTTTTGTTTCCTCGATCTCTCTCATCCACAGCAAGGATCCACTGGGGATTTCCCCGATACCCTGCCAGGCCAATCCAACCTTTCCTGTACCATAAAATCCACCTCCTCCCCCACCTGGACCTGTTCCTCCTGGTTCAAGAGTCTTGTTTTTTATTTCTACTCTGCTTAGCGTAGGGACAGGATGTAGCTTTAGTGAGGGACAGTATTAGGTTTTGCATGTGCGCTTTTTTCCAAAAACACTCTCTATGTGTACTCTGCACCCATGTTGGTGATAGTATCGTGCGTAACCAAAAGTTTTTATAATCTTCAACTGTGTTGGTGGGAGTGATGTATGTCTAAACATATTCTTCTACTGTTATGCAAGCATGTTTGTAATAGTTCTGTACAAAAAAACTGCTGTGTGTACTCTTAAACTTTTATCTGTGGGATTACTGTGCCAAAAGATGCTGGGTATTCTTTAACCTATATCAGACTGTGGGGGTACTTTGCCAAAAGCCTCTGTGTGTCTTCTTTAACCCATGTTTGCGGGAGTACTGTGCCTTTAAGCCACTATGTGTGCTGCACAGGCCCGCCAGTGGGAGTACTGTGCCCTATTGTCTGTTTGTGAAAGTTTTAATCAACTTCTCTTGGTGAAATGTGGAAACATGCTTTGCGTATGAAATTTGTTATCAGCTTCTGTGGGGGAAATATAAAAACATGCTCTATTGGTGAAATTTGTTATTAGCTTTTGTGGGGGCACTGTGGCCAAAAACCTCTGTGTACTCTGCAGTCATGTCTGTACAAGTGTTCTACCTAAAAAAAATGTTTATCTACCTTTGTGGCTGGGCCTAATGCTCATTAAAGGATTTTTTTAAAGGATTTAACTACTCATTCCAATTACAGAACCTATAAATTGCCATGGATGGCAATTCTGTCTCACTGCATCAGCTGTTGACTCAGTTGAGAAGTGGTTAATTTGCTTGACTGCTGCCTTTCTTGGATGTGGTTCACGTTTATCAGGTTTCTTCTCTGGAAAAGAAATCTGATTCTCCATTACCTGTGCTTACCTTGAAAGAAAAAGAAGGAGCACCAAACCGACCACATAGTCCAAAATTCTAATTATTTTATTGTACAGTACTATTAATAATACATTTCAGGTTAAAATCAACAGGACACATGGAGTGCCCGCCTGAGCCGTGGTGTACTCAGGACCGGGCTGCTTCTCAAAAGGGGCAGTGTCACAGCGGCAGTGACCTGGTCTGTGGTCCTGGGCGTCCAATAAAAGGGGATATTTACAGGGGAAAAATAAAAAGTTAATAAAGTGTTTGTGACGCCACCTGTAGTATCTGATCAAAGGGGACCAGCGCTGCAGTGCAGATCGTTTGGGACTGATGGTATGATGCAGCAGAGTTGGAATAGCTCTCCACAGGCAGAGCTTAGTCCCAGGACAGATGAAAGATGTTGAGGGAGATGGTGATGTAGTATTTGGCAAGAGCTGTAGCAGTGCTGGATAGATGTTGCAGAGATTCCAGAGGACACAACTGGGTGCATTTCCAAAGCTTTACTCACAGTTCTTGTGTTCATGGATACCTGCTTGGTGCTGCATCCTCCAGGTCAGGGATCCAGCAAACTTCCAGGCAGATGGAGAACACCCTTCCAGCACTCCCTTCAGTATATGCGTTTCCTGGTCGTCTCACTGTGTTGCCTTCTCGCCTCTTCCTACGCAACACCTCACAGTCAGTTTCCCAGGCCAGCAGCCGCAGACTCTGTCAGATAATGTATTCTTTGCGTTTCCTTGCTTCCTTTTGGCTGCATTTCCGGTGAAGATACTGTAACTGTGGTTAGTGGCTGAGGTACCTAAAGGTGCCACAGCTGTCGGCTTTCCAGCTGAGTCCGTTGTCCACTCCAATAGGCTAAGGGGCCGAGAACCTTCTGTGACCTGATCCCTCCACCTGACATCCGTTGGTGTGGAACGAGTCCCTTGGGCAGTATAGCCACTGCTCCGTGCCTCTAGGATCCCTTTCCTCTTACAGGGAGTCTCGTTAAGTCTCTTTCTTTCCCAGCAGCTCCTGCTGACAGGTAGCTGCTGCACACACATCCTCTCACTTCCTCCCCTCAGGGAAGTCTGGCTTCACTCTAACTCTCTTCTCCCTCTCTGAGCCTCCTAGCTCCACCCACCCCTCAACACCCTTTATGACCCAAGCAGGGGTTATCTAGGGTGCCCTGCTACTCTAGGGTGTGTGTTGGGTGCTGGTGTAGAGTTCTGTCCGGTGCCTCCACCTTACCTGGGAAGTGGGATACCACACCTCTGGTTGAGGTGCAGTACCTCTGTTGCGACTGAACCTTCAGGGGCGCCACACACACAATGCAAGATGTTAGAGTAAATAGTAAAAATTGAAAAAGGACTCATATCCAGGAAAAAATAGATGAGAATTTACACAAAAAAGTGAAGAAAATAATAATTAAATGGGTTAAAAAATGTGCAAAAAATGAAAAATTATAATATATATATATATGAAAAAATATGTAAATATGAATAAATGAAGTGATGATGTGATATAACCAAGGGTATTATTCATAAAAGTGACAAGTATGAGTATACACAAGATAGGAGTCATATCATGAAAATACTAGCATAAAGTGCCTACGTATAATGAAAATATTGCCATGGTGTAAGAATAAAAAAAATATATCCAATGAATAGTCAGAATGCGAGCAGGTAGCGGGATGCAGTAATGGACAAGAGGCAGACCAAGAGTTAACAAAGGGTTTAATTCACAAGAGGATACTCTTCACAGGGAGATATTTAAATGAGGGGGAGAGTTCTTCCCTAATACAAAGAACACTTCTAGGAGGTTTTAACTAATAGGGGAAGAAAATGTAAACTATGCACTTATCACTTTGCGCTCCAGTCACAGATGTGCCCCTCTCTTTGACTGGGGCCACTTGGAATGAGCCACAACAGGGATCTGTTACAATCTTGTGGAAAATGGGGGAAACTTTTCTGGCATTGAGAATGTCCTCTTGTGGTCCTGACAGTGTCTTCTTTTCAATCCTGTCACTGGCGGTGATGGCCTGGGGTTCTAGCATGGGCACTGGCCCCAATGGATGCAGGGCAGAAGGGGGGCAGATTCTTCTTTCAGCGGTAAGAATTCTTGTACTATTGGGGCCTGGGAGACGGTCCTGAAACAGTTCACGTGGTCTGTTCGGTCTGCTGAGTTGTACCATTGAGCACCGGTATCCCTCACACAGAACTTGCCTTCCCCAGTCAGTACTGTCGGCCGAGGCAGTTGTGTCAGCATCGTCGGCCGAGTTTGCAGTCTTGTCAAGGACCTTGATGAAGGCTGGGACAGAGATGTTAGCGGGGACAGCGGTACATGCAGCCCATCAGTCAGTTCCTGTCAGCGCATCCTCTCGTCTCCAGCTCCCCTTAGCTCCGCACCCTCGCCTCACAGCAGAAATTACCTCACACCACTCACACGTGCTCAGTGTTCCCGCCTCCACAGTTTGAATTTCTGCGCGCATTTTCTGCCTGCTTAGCCACGCTCCCTTTTCTCGAGCACAGGTAACATCCTGTTACTCTAAGCACTCCCCCATGTAACTTAGGTGACTGACAAAATGGTTCTGAGCCAGTCATGGAAGAGACAAGCCTGGCTTGCTTCTTCTCCTTACAAGCACATAAGAGAAAGCATATGCAGTGTGAGGTGCATGAAAAATGGAAGCAAGAGATCCTGTGAAATAATAATAGTAAATCCAAAAAAATGGGAAATCACTCACAGAAATAGTATGGATCCCTGTCTCCTGGATGGCATCTTCCCAGACATAGTATTGATCCCTGGATGGTGTCCTCCCCTACATGCGTTTCAGCACACTACCTTCGTCAGTATGTACCTTGCCAACCCAGCCTGTAGGCAGTTTGATATTGGATTACTGAGAGTTCTTCCAGTTTCTTCATTTTGTGTTCCACTGGGTCCCCTATGAATAATGGCCCCAGTTTGAAGAAATGGGAAAATAGAAACGGGGTATAAATCCATTATCCCTAGTTGAAGTATTCAGGCATGGTTACCTGCTTTGAAGGCTAATTTTTCAAGAGAAACACTTCTGGCCCCTGGGTCCCAAAGGTGACAGCATTGAGAGGTGATCCAAGGCGAAGGGGCTGAGACTGGCGATAGCAAGCCTTCCGGCAGACCACCAGCTGTCTCCAGAATAAAACTACGAGCTTTTTATCTGCAGCTGCTCTACTGTACATTACTGAAGATAAAAGTTTGGCTCGGTGGGTGAAATTTTTAAGCTGTTTCTGTAGAAGTGCTCTGCCTTATTCTGTGTGGGTAACATTCTTAACTGGACTGCCAGCTGAAAGCCTCACGGAGGACCATCAACTTGATCCAAGATCATGCTAACAGCTTTTCATTGACTGCATTTGTAATTTACACAAGTGGAGCTGAAATTTTGGAGCTCTGGGGGAAATGTGAAAACATTCTCTGTGGGTGAAATATTTAAGAAGAGATTCTGTACGGGTACTGTGCCCCATGCTCTGTGGGTATAATTTGTAAGCTGCTTCTGTAGGGGTACTCTGCCCCATGATCTGTGGGTGTAATTTTTAACTGTACTGCCAGTAGCATGTATCGCAGCTGACCGCGATCCAAGAACACACTACCAGCTTTTTGCCAATGGCTGCTTGTGAAATTTTGGAACTGTGGGGGAAATGTGAAAACATGTTATGTGTGTGAAATTTAAAAAAAAAATTCTGTGGGTGCACTATGCACCATGCTCTGTGGATGAAATTTTTAAGAAGATTCTATGGGAGTACTCAGGCCCATGATCCATGGGTGAAATTTTTTACAAGATTCTATAGGGGCACTCTGCCCTATGCTCTGTGGGTGAAATTTTTTTACTGTACTGCCGGTTGCAAGTCTCAGTCTCTGTGAGGGCACTGTTCAGATTTTTAGGTTATTCATTTACTTGCTTTTTTAACATGATTGCTATGGTGACAGAACTCATTTAAGTAATTTTCCAATGCACATTTGTTTGCAGGGATCTTATCCCCATTTTGCTTCCTTTTGCAGCCCTCTAGGGGTTACTCCAGCCATATTACAGCACTGAAGTTCAGGTCCCCATTGATTTGAATAGGAATTGGTGTCAGAGGTCAAGTTTGGATCCCAAACCAGACTTTTTAAAAAGTCTGTCCGAACCCGAATATCCGTGGGTTTGCTTGTCACATTCACTAGTAACCATATACAGTATCTTCTGAAACATAACCTTTTCTTCTGCCTCCTATTTCCTTATTTTCATTATAATGATATCCTATCTTATATGTCATCCTTGCCAGGCACTACGCCGTCCTCTTCCCATCAGAGCTGTATAGCCAGCATTTAGAAAACATCTGTCTACAATTGGAGAATGCTGAAGGAGAGAGCAGCGTGAAAATATCTCTAAATCTGAGAAACAAGGACACCACACTCTTTGAAAAAAAAATTCAGCAACACACCACATTCATTTGCTCCAGTCTTCAGGTAAAAGTGGTCAATGTGGACTTTAAGGGTGCGTCTCCATGTATCGTTCATGAATCACTTTTTTGACGGAGCGGAAAACCCGCTCCGCAAAAAGTCCCGCCCCCTTCTGGCCGCGCAGTGATTACAGATGTGCTCAGTGAAAACTATACAAAATAAGGTTGCACTCTATCATGATAAGGCATGTCAATGTGGAATATATGAAATTTGAATAGCAATATGGCTATGGAGTATTAGGAAAAAATATGAGACGCTTAGCATATAACTTGGCCAAATTATATCTGCCCATCAACTATTGTCAAGGTGGCCTCAAAGTCTGATGGGACCCTGACCTGTGTGAATACCTGTCTAAGGGCAGAGTCACACTGGCGAGTTTTTTGTCCGAGAATCGGATCGTAAAACTCGCACTGGCTGTCTGCTCTCTTGACCTGAACTTGACAGCTGCATAGTAATCCATCACGCTGTCATGCTCAGGTCAGGAGAGGTGCCGGCCAGTCCGTGCTATGCGATGCGATTATCGCATGTGAAATTCGGCAGTGTGACTCCAGCCTAAGGCTGATGTCTGAATTCCTGGGTGAATGTGGACACCTCTGTCAGCAATGCCTGCATTTATGGGTAAGTAGGGACCTGCTGTAGTTAAAATCACTACCTGGTGGAGGGTGGAGTGCTCGGTCAGTAAGCTAACACACAAAAGACAAAAAACTGACTGGCACATCCAGACTAGTGTGAATAGGTGCATACCAGGAGGAGTTATCTCCATATACAATATACAAAATAAGGTTGCACTCTATCATGCTAAGGCATGCCAATGTGGAATATATGAAATTTGAATAGCAACACGGCTATGGAGTATTAGGAAAAAATATGAGACGCTTAGCATATAACTTGGCCAAATTATATCTGCCCATATTTCATATATCATATTTTTTCCTAATACTCCATAGCCGTATTGCTATTCAAATTTCATATATTCCACATTGACATGCCTTAGCATGATAGAGTGCAACCTTATTTTGTATATTGTATATGGAGGTAGCTCCTCCTGGTATGCACCTATTCACACTAGTCTGGATGTGCCAGTCAGTTTTTTGTCTTTTGTGCTCAGTGAACACATCTGGAATCACCGCAAGGTAAACCGACATGCTGCGTTCTGGAAAGACGCGCCGCTTGTCTGATGTGTCACCCGTGTAATCGGACGCATAGTGGAGACGGGATTTCATAAAATCCCCTCCACTATGCAGGAACATCTGAACGCTGCGGATTAAACGCTGTGGCAGCGTTCAATCCACAGCTAATCCTGAATTTTTCCTGAATGTGGAAACATACCTTCAGAGGTCACTGCTTATCTTTGGAAATTCCATAAGAAAATGCATGTAATACAGTACAGGTTGACCCAACAGGAGGTATGCAGATTACATGAGGAAACATTCAGACTCACACACAACAAAAGAAGTTTATTTGCATTTTATTACATTGTTTGTTTGTTATATTTACATATTTTTAACACTGTTTAATCTGGTCAGTGTTCTAAATGTCCTCCATCAACTTGCAACATTCCTATAACTATCTTTGAGCCGCCCTTCATATAAGCTATGTGATATATTTTTCCTGAACGGCTATTTTAGACAACTAAAGGAGAAGACCTAAAGCATGACTACCCTCAATGCCATCCAAAATCTCCAGCAAAACATGTTTTTTTTTCCATGAGACAAACCCTTCAAATTAAAAACAGGAGAAAAAAAAAGCTAAAAGCTAAAAAAGTTACGAAGATGATTCTAGTGACTTGTCAAAGTCATAAATCATTAAGCTCCTTTCCACATCAGGAATTGTGCATATTTAAAGTTATATTCCCATTGATTTATTTTTTTGTTTAACCTTACATATTTGTGCTATTTTATTTCTGTAGGTTCCCATTGCTGAAGAAGATGTGTCGGTTGGCACATTAACAACTTCTATTGAGAGTTCAGGGGAATTAGTTAATAAAAGTACTAAAGTTCTGGTCAAGAAACAACTCTCCAAAACTCTAGTCCAGACAGACAAACCTTTGTACAAACCAGGACAAACTGGTAAGAAAAATTAAAAGTACTTTAAAAGCGTTTAGAGGGTCCTTCGTATCAAAATGATGATACAGATGTGTTTAGTGTCCAGCCTTACTTTTTTTTATTTGGTTAATGAATCCAATTTTTACAAACCAAGTTTAATATATAACACCAGAATAATAAAAATTATAATTACCCTTCATGACCTTGTGATTTTCCGTTTTTGTGCTTTCATTTTTTGCTCCCCTTATTCCAAGAGCCATAACTTTTTTCATTTCCATTCTCATAGCTTTATAAAGGCTTGTTTTTTTGCAGTACGAATTGTACATTTGAGTGACACTATTCATTTTATCATGTGATGCACTAGAAAGCAGGAAAAAAATTACAAGTGAGTTGAAATTGCAAAAACAAGTGCAATTCCACAATAGTGTTTTTGGATTTGTTTTGTAACTATGATCATTATATGGTAAAACTGACCAGGCAATATGATTCTCTGGGTCAGTACACAAACGCAGTTATCAAACAAATACAGGGTTTTTTTTTATTTAAGTGGTGAAAAAAATTTGGAAATTTGTAAGAAAATAATGTTTGTTATGTTGCCATTTTTCTAGACCCATAGCATTGCCATTTTTCACCATCTGGGGCTGTGTGAGAGCTTATTTTTTGAAGCTTGAGCTGACGTTTTTCTTGATACCATTTTGAGATAGATACAATGTTTTTATAACTTATTATTACATTTTATTGCAATGTTGTGGCAATCAAGAAAAACCCGTAATTCTGTCCTTTTGATTTTTTTCTTGGTTACGCTGTTTATTGATTTGATTAATTTAATTTATAGTTTGATACATCACACTTTTACCAACACAACGATAATAGATATGCATTTTTTATTGTTTTATTTTTAATGGCAAAAGAGGGATGATTTAAACTTTTGTGTTTTATATTTTTTCATATTTTTAAAAAAATGTTAGTCTAATTTTTTACCACCTTGAATCGACCTCTAAGGGGACTTGAAGCTGCTATTGTCAGATTGCTTGTAAATGGCAGAAATCACAATCCCATAGGCATGCCAGCTCAAGGCTAGGTTTTACAAAAGGATCATAATGACAGATATGGGAGTCATCAGCAGACCCCCAGCTGTCATGACATTCCTTCGGCGCCACACAATCATGTGGGAGGGGTGCCCAGGTACGGACTGGGTCTGAAATTCAGCCCTGGCATTTGAAATCACACAGGCCCATGCGGCCCCCGTCCCCAAGCACCAGATGTGGATATATTACTAATATTACCCCAGATGGAGGAAAGTAAGATTTACTACAAGACCAATGTTTATAATGATACCTGTAGCCTGCTGGTGTAAGTTCCTGAGTCAGAGACATTGTGCTCCTTCACAACTCTTAACAGTATGGGTGTCCTGAGAACACCTATTCTGCAAACAACGTAGCAGACAAGGCAGCACATGACCAGACAGGCCCTTCTGGCATTTGCCAGAATTGCCAGATGGCCAGTCCAGCCCTGGGGGTGCCGATGGGAATATGGAATGACGTTTTTCCGTCTTGCTATTAAATCACACTGTCAGTGAATGACAGCAGTATTTAACTGGGTAATAGTCGTGGACTTTGCACCTCGCCACTCACAGCTGCTGTTAAAAACACATGATGGCTGATTAAATCAGTCATCAAGTACCGGAAAGATGTGGGCTCGTCGTGCGAGACCGCATCAAAGGCAGGGACCCGACCTTTGACATAAATATATGTCAAAGATTGCAAAGAGGATACTAGTAATAATTCAGAAACCGTATGCATATCACATCACAATCATTGGATGACCATACAGTGGAGAAAAAAGTATTTAGTCAGCCACCGACTGTACAAGTTCTCCCACTTAAAAAGATGAGAGAGGCCTGTAATTGACATCATAGGTAGACCACAACTATGAGAGTGAAAATGAGAAAACAAATCCAGAAAATCACCTTGTCTGATTTGACAAGATTTATTCTGCAAATTATGGTGGAAAATAAGTATTTGGTCATTAACAAAAGTTCATCTCAATATTTCGTTGCATAACCTTTGTTGGCAATCACATAGGTCAAACGTTTTCTGTATGTCTTCACAAGGTTGGCACACACTGTTGGTGGTATGTTGGCCCATTCCTCCATGCAGATCTGCTCTAGAGCAGTGTTGTTTTGGGCCTGTCACTGGACAACATGGACTTTCCAATCCCTCCAAAGGTTTTCTTTGTGGTTGAGATCTGGAGACTGGCCATGCCACTCCAGGACCTTCATATGCTTCTTACGAAGTCACTCCTTCATTGCCCTGTCAGTGTGCTTGGGATCATTATCATGCTGAAAGACACATCCACATTTCATCTTCAATGCCCTTATTGATGGAAGGAAGTTTGTGCTCAAAATATGACGATACATGGCCCCATTCATTCTTTCATGTACACGGATCAGTCATCCTGGTCCCTTTGCAGAGAAACAGCCACAAAGCATGATGCTGCCATCCCCTTGCTTCAAAGTAGGTATGGTGTTCTTTGGATGCAACTTAGCATTCTGTCTCCTCCAAACATGACGAGTTTTGTTTCTACCATATAGCATTCTCCCAACACTGTTCTGGATAATCCAAATGCTCTCTTCCAAACTTCAGACAGGCCCGAACATGTACTGGCTTAAGCAGGGGGACACATCTGGCACTCTAGGATCTGAGTCCCTGGCGGCATTGTAAATTACTGATAGTAGTCTTTGTTACGGTGGTCCCAGCTCTATGCAGGTCATTCACTAGGTCCCCTCGTGTGGTTCTGGGATTTTTGCTTACTGTTTTTGTGATGATGTTGACCCCAAGGGGTGAGATCTTGTGTGGAGCCCCAGATCAAGGGAGATTATCAGTAGTCTTGTGTGTCTTCCATTTTCTTATTATTGCTCCCACAGTTGATTTCATCACACCAAACTGCTTGCCTATTGCAGATTCAGTCTTCCCAGCCTGGTGCAGGGCTACAATTTTGTTTCTGGTATCCTTCGACAGCTCTTTGGTCTTCACCATAGTGGAGTTTGACTATTTGAGGTTGTGGACAGGTGTCTTTTATACTCATAACAAGTTCAAACAAGTTCCATTACAGGTAATGAGTGGAGTACAAAAGAGCCTCTTAAAGAAGAAGTTACAGGTCTGTGAGAGCCAGAAATCTTGCATGTTTTTAGTTGACCAAATACTTATTTTCCACCATAATTTGCAAAATAAATCTTGCCAAATCAGACAAGGTAATTTTCTGGATTTGTTTTTTCATTTTGACTCTCATAGATGTGGCCTACCTATGATGTCAATTACATGCCTCTCTCATCTTTTTAAGTGCGAGATCTCGCACAATTGGTGGCTGACTAAATACTTTTTTCACCACTGTATATATCCACAGTGCTCACCATTAATGAGTACACCCGTTTTGAAAATTTTCACAAGACTGAGTTTCATAAAACATTTTTTAACGCATAACATGAAAGTAAGCTTTATAATATAACTTTCACTACAAATTCTTTAGTTTGACTCAAATTAGTTAATGCAAAAATGCGTACTCCCACCATCAAAAACAACATCTAGTATTTTGTATGATCGCTATAATTTTTAAAGACAGCACCAAGTTTTTTAGGCATGGCATGAACAAGTTGGTAACATATTACAACAGTTATCATTTTCCATTCTTCAAGAACGAGCTCTTTTAGAGTATGGATGTTGAATGGAGAGTGATGGTCATTTCTCTAAAATCATTTTTCTAAATGCATAGTGCCTACAGTGAAACATGGCGGTGGCAGTGTCCTTTATGTAGGGCAAAATGAGCGCTGTTGGTGTCAGGGAACTAAATGTCATTGATTGTATCATGAATTTAGTGATGTACTGCTGTATATCGAAAGATTAGGTCTGGTCTAGAGATAAGCAAATTAATTCAAGTGGAATGGAAATCAACTCAAATTTTACAAAAATTTAATTTTGCAAAAATGTATCTTTTTTGTAATACGCTTCCGCTTGGATTCAGCAACATGGTGACACTGGCTGCTATTTTGCTAAACCAAAAAGGTCCATCAAAAATTAAAAATAAAAAAAACACTTATACTAACCTTAACGCTCACCTATCTAGCCCCTCGCTGTTCCCCTACTGGTGCTGAAATCCCATGTGCGCACAAGATCACATTCTCAGGACATGCTGAGTGACCTTATGTACATATAAATGTCCTAGAGCTGGAAGATACTGCCTAATAATAATAATAATACATTTTATTTCTATAATGCCGACATATTCCGCAGCACTTTACATTTCAGAAGGCCAGGGTCAGACATGCGAGAAACTCGCACAAGTCTCGCATGTCAATACCCGGGACTGCCGCCGGCACTCAGACAGGAGCGTGCGGCTGCATGTATTTCTTTGCAGCCGCACACTCCGGCCTGAGTGCCGGCGGCAGTTCCGGGTATTGACATGCGAGACTCGTGTGAGTTTCCCGCATGTCTGACCCCTGTCTAACATAAATAGGCAGGGATTTCAGCACACGCAGTGGTGATAGGAAGATGCGACGAGGACGGTAAAGAGCAGATAGGCCAGAGAAGTGAGTGGTACAGTGAACATAAGGAGTCTTTTTTTTTTAATTTACATATTAAGTCTTGGGTTTGAAAAGACTACAGAGAATAATAAGGGACATTCAATTTGCAGAGATTAACTTCTCTCCAAATCAAATTTCCTTTGAAAATACGCACAAGCTGGTGAATTAAAATTTTGTCTGATACTCATCTCTAGTGTGTGCCACTGTAAAAAAAAAACATTATGGTGGCCACTTCATCAAAAATATTTCCAAAAAGACAGTAAGGGGTTTTATTTATCACATGATTTGGTACCATCCTCTTTCCAATGAATTCAACGGCAGTTGCTCCATAAGGTTTATATAGGCTACAAATAAGCAGCTGGTAGTCCTACTGAGCATCTGGGGTACTGTATCATCACATTTACAGATGTAAAGTGGGTATGGAAAGTATTCAGACCCCTTTAAATTTTTCACTCCTTGTTTCATTGCAGCCATTTGGTAAATTCAAAAAAGCCCACCTTGACTTTTAAAAAACAGAAATGTAGAAATTTTTGCAAATTTATTAAAAAAGAAAAACCCAAATATCACATGGTCATAAGTATTCAGACCCTTTGCTCAGACACTCATATTTAAGTCACATTCTGTCCATTTCCTTGTGATCTTCCTTGAGATGGTTTTACTCCTTCATTGGAGACCAGCTGTGTTTAAGTAAACTGATAGGCCTTGATTTGGAAAGACACACACCTGTCTATGTAAGCCCTCACAGCTCACAGTGCATGTCAGACCAAATGAGAATCATGAGGTCAAAGGAACTGGCCAAGGAGCTCAGAGACAGAATTGTGGCAAGGCACAGATCTGGCCAAGGTTACAAAAGAATTTCTGGGGTACTCAAAGTTCCTAAGATCACAGTAGCCTCCATAATCCTTAAATGGAAGGAGTTTGGGACCACCAGAAGTCTTCCTAGACCTTGCCGTCCAGCCAAATTGAGCAATCGTGGGAGAAGAGCCTTGGTGATAGAGGTAAAGAAGAACCCCAAGATCACTGTGGCTGGGCTCTAGAGATACAGTAGGGCGATGGGAGAAAGTTCCACAAAGACAACTACCACTGCAGCCCTCCACCAGTCGAGCCTTTATGGCAGAGTGGCCCGACAAAAGCATCTCCTCAGTGCAAGAAATATGAAAGCCTGCATAGAGTTTGCTAAAAAACACATGAAGGACTCCCAAACAATGAGAAATAAGATTCTCTGGTCTGATGAGACGAAGATAGACCATCTAAGTGATGTGTGTGGAGAAAACCAGGCACTGCTTATCACGTGTCCAATACAATCCCAACAGTGATCATGGTGGTTGGATGATCACGATATGGGGTTGTTTTTCAGCTGCAGGAACAGGATGATTGGTTGCTATTGATGGAAACATGAATGCGGCCAAGTACAGAGATATCCTGGATGAAAAATTCCTCCAGAGTGCTCTGGACCTCGATCTTGGCCAAAGTATAACCTTCCAACAAGAGAATGACCCTAAGCACACAGCTAAAATAACAAAGGCATGGCTTCAGAACAACTCTGTGACCATTTTTGACTGGCCCAGCCAGAGCCTTGACCTAAACCCAATTGAGCATCTCTGGAGAGGCGTGAAAATGGCTGTCCACCAAATTACACCATCCAACCTGACAGAACTGGAGAGGATCTGGAAGGAAGAATGGTAGAGGATCCCCCAATCCAGGTGTAGAAAACTTGTTGCTTCTTTCCCAAGAAGACTCATGCCTGTACTAAATCAAAAGGGTGCTTCTACTCATTACTGAACAAAGGGCCTGAATACTTACAGTATGTTCATTTGATATTTCAGTTTCTCTTTTTTAATAAATTTGCAAAAATTTCTACATTTCTCTTTTTTTTCAGTCAAGATGGAGTCTGAATACTTTCCGTACCCACTGTAGACTCTCTCAAACTTTTATCCTTGAATGTGGCTGGTCTGAATTCGCCTGTGAAGCGCAGAAAAGTATTAGACCATATTACCCGCTTAAACCCGCATGTCGTCTTTTTACAAGAAACTCACTGGCTTTGCACAGGTCACCCAGTGCTCCATAATAGACATTATTTGGAGTGCTTGAAGGCTTCATTAATGAGAAAAAAATTAACTTTTTTGAATTTACTAAATGGCTGCAATGAAACAAAGAGTGAAAAATTTAAAGGGGTCTGAATACTTTCCATACCCACTGTATCTGTCAGTATAAACACTATAGGGACTTACAGGAAATTTTTGGTCAACCTTTATTTAAAGAATTTTTCAGTGACGCTGATTTTTTTTTTTGTCATAGTAAACTTCAGAATTCTGTCCATTAATGAAGATTTCCAACCAGAAAATATTTTGGTAAGTCACAGTCACAAATAAAAGTGATAGCAGAATAAAAGAAAAGGAAAACAAATACATTTAAATTTGGTTGGTGTTAGGTCTTATGCACACAGACATAGTAGTGGTCCTCAATTAAGTAAAATAGCAACATTTTTACCTTTAAAAACGTGAGAATATTCTAAAACAAAAAAGTGTTTGTTTTTTCCTTAGATCCCTGTGATAGAAGTACAGGTAAGAAAATATATCAAGAAATAATGGTAACAGCAATAATGTAAGGCATCATATTGGATGCGTAGATCAAATGATTAGAAACATAAACATCGTCAATCTTTTTGATTTGTGTATTTTTTTAATGATTTTTTAGAATGAGTTATTTTTGCTAACATTTGAAAAAAAAATTATTTATAAGTTAGATCATTGTCCAATTTTGAGTTTGATCTTTTCAGGACCCAGAAAAAAACAGGATTGGTCAATGGTTAAACGTGAACCTCAATCAAGGGATTGCTGAGTTCTCTCTCGTGCTTTCCTCTGAGCCCACCTTGGGGGAATATTCCATTAAACTGAAAGGCAAATCCTATACCTTCACTGTAGAAGAATATGGTGAGGAAACCGTTTGTCCAATATCTAACATGTGTTTGCTCAAAGAGGCCATACGGGTTTAACTTTTGATTGCCCGTGGAATTGCAAGCAGAAAATAACAAACTGACACATTTCAGGTGCAGCGTTGCCTCTCTATGGCTGCCAGGTAGGGTGAATAGGTGTGTTTGTCATTTCTGATTCTTCAATCCTACTGGAAATTAAAACTTAAACCAAGACAACCTCTTTCATGGTTTTTAACTCGTGTCCATTATGTCTCTTCAGTTCTTCCAAAATTTGAGGTCGATATCCAGTTTCCTAATTATGTTATGTTTAACAGTAAACAGTTTCCAGTTCAAGTTTGTGGCAAGTAAGTCTTAAAAACTATAAACATTCTTAGTACATTCTAGGCTTTGCTAATTTTTAATTGCCCTTGCTCAATCTGCAAATATTGATGCTCATAGTGGACCAAATACACTCAAAAGTAAAACCTCTAGTTCCCACCCAGCAGCTGCCATAGCGAAAGACCTGTCAATCAAGGGATTTTTATACTTTCTCGGAATTGTAGGGGCGTTTCATAAAATATCATACTTGGCTGCGGTCGTGCAGCCAGGCTGCATTTCATGATGCCGGCGGTTTGGGCAGCTTGTGTCAAGTGACAGGTTCCCTTATAAATATTTATATACTAGCTGAAGAACTCGGCGTTGCCCGAGCATAGTACCTAACTGTGGTTAGTTATAAGAAGTTATAATGATTATATTGCACATAAAACATTTCACATCATATACTCAACACTACAGATTTGCAACACAAATTAAATAAATGATTACCTCTCATTTTCTCCTTCGTCTCATTGGGGAACACAGGAACTGTGGGTGTTTGCTATCGCCAT
Source organism: Dendrobates tinctorius (assembly GCF_039654945.1). Classification (NCBI taxonomy): domain Eukaryota; kingdom Metazoa; phylum Chordata; class Amphibia; order Anura; family Dendrobatidae; genus Dendrobates; species Dendrobates tinctorius. The sequence goes on along the minus strand of NW_027361814.1, from coordinate 14,737,151 downwards.
CTGGAGGCTGACACTAAGTAAACAACACAAGGTTAGCTCCTCCCCTGCCTGCTTGCGGGCGGAAACTAGTTTTTTGCTTAGTGTCTATGGAGGCACACGTCTGGTCTTTTTCTCCAGACCTTTCTTGCTTTTTTTCCATGAAGATTACACAGGGGAAACAGATCCTATTGAAAGGGTCCAATTTCCCCAAACCAACAACGGGCGAGCACGTGTTGAGCATCGTCTCCACGTATCCTTTCCCGCACCGTGGGACAGATCTGGGCAGTTTCCCCAGAATTTTTTTTTTCTCTCTCTATGAAGATTAGACAGGGGTAACTGATCCTATTGAAAGGGTCCGATTTCCCCAAACCATCAACGGGCGAGCACGTGCGAGTGGCCCTCCAAGTATCCTCTCCCGCGACGTGGGACATGATGCCGGACCTAGCCCTGATCACCCCTAGGTGCAGAAACCATGGGCTGCACAAGACGGTCCAAGCGGCCCCCACTGCTCCACCAACGCTAGACGGCGGTGCTGCAAGGCGGTGGACGATCCCTTTCCTCGGCCCTAGAAGCTGGATGGAGTTAGGAGGCCAGCACCATCCTGGATTCCCCCCACCCCTATTTCCCTCTACCTGTCAGAGAAGACGTCCTGAATGGAGGTACAGGCAGCGTGGGGAGGGTTCTGGAGGTAGCAGTGGAGCTCTGCATGCAGCTGTTGCAAAGGGCACTTGGACTGCAGGGACAGCGGTGTGCTCCAGGAAGGCCGCGCTCCCCTTGCCCGTCCTTTCTCCCCATAGTGGCGGGATGGAGGTGGGGGTAGTGACCCAGCGGCATCTGCTTGGTGGCAGCCTGCCGACCGCTGCCCCCGGCCGCGCCCCCTGCGGGCGGATGCTGAAAATTTAGCCCTCGGCTTCGGCCGGGGGTAGGCCGTGGCGGAAGTCCCGTCTTCCCCATGCGATGTCACTTCCGGCGGCCTGCCCTCCGGAGCCTGGGTGGGCACCGGATAAATTGAGCCCCCGGCTTCATGTCGGGGTAGGCCGTGACCGGGAAGAGAGGTTGGCCTGCCCCACAGCGTTTACAGCGAGCAGGACCCAGGATCGGTGGTGCTTGCGGGGGACGCAAGACTGGGTAAGTGCAGTCCCATCTGCAGGAAGCACACTAATGACTCTCAAGGGGTGCGCCCCCCTCCTCCCCGCAAGTCTCCAGTAGGGCAGTACAGACACCTGGCAGAGACAATATGCCTGGAAATGGGAAGATGCACATGTTCCTCAACGCTGCATGCATCTCCTGTAGGGCTTCCTTTCCGAGGGCGCAGAGCAGCAAATTGTGCGAAGCCTGCGACTCCGAACGCACCCAGGAGCCCTCCCCTGCGACCGAGTCCAACAATCCATATCCTCCGGAATGGGCTCTATCACTATCGCAGTCTATGGCATCGCTTACAAAGGCGATCGAGTCTCTTCGCGCTCCAGATAGGGGCAGGGATAGTGGCTCGCTTATCTGGGAGGGGTCCTCCACCTCACAATAGCCTCCGGCCTGCAGGGGCCGCTCTCATGCCAGGCAGGTGCGAAGGAAGCAAACCAACACGGTATCTCCCGGCCCATCCGGTGCCTTGGCATCCGTGAGTTCAGCATCACACTCTCATTCACCAGTGGTGGGGAGCGGGCAGAGTTCAGATTGTGACTCAATCGAGCCACTGGACTTAGATACCCCGGGGTGTCGGGAAACAGTGGACAGCCTCATTGATGCTGTTAATCAGACCCTGGGGCTGGAGGATGATGTCACCATGGCCTCAAGCCATAAGGTATCCTTTAAGCCGACTAGGCGACCACATAGAGTGTTTGGCACTCATCCAGAGTTTGAGGACATAGTGCAGCGTCACAGAGAATGGCCGGATAGGCGTTTCTCGGGTCAGAAGACAATAGAGGCAAGATATCCTTTTGCCCCGGAACTCTAAGAAATGGGCGGAATCCCCAGTGGTGGACCCGTCAGTGTTGCGCTTGGCCTCGAAGACCTTGTTGTCTGTACTTAGTGGCTCGTCCATTAAGGACCCCACTGATCGGCTCATAGAGAGTTTGGCTCTCTCAGTTTTTAAGGCATCAGGTTCAGCTCTCTCTCCCTCGTTCGCGGCAATGTGGGTAGCCAAGGCCATGATGTCATGGTCAGAGTCATTGAACAAAGCCTTGCAGGATAGAGACCTGCCTGCGGAGGTATCAGAGGTCGCGGGTCCAGCTATGGCTGGAGATTATTTAATCAATGCTTCCTTGGATGCAGCCAATTGTGCGGCACTTGCAGCCGCAAACGCAGTAGCCATTAGGAGAGCCCTATGGTTAAGAACTTGGCGAGCTGATGCTATTTCCAAGAAGTCCTTGACTTCCCTCCCTTATCAGGAAGGCCGCCTGTTCCGGGAAAGGTTGGATCAACTCATCTCCGATGCTACAGGGGGAAAAAGCAGCTTCCTCCTGCAGCAAAAGATTAAACAGCCGTTTCGCCAGGCTCCAGCACGTTTTCGGGCCTTTCGCAACCCCGGGTGGACCGCAGCAGCCAGCTCGGCCGCACCAAGTCGCTCCAACCAGGATAGGGAGCGACAGTTCTCATATAGAGCCAACCCATTGGGGAGGATGCGCGCTCGCCAGCCCAGGTCAAGGGGAACCAGGGCCCAGAGATCCTCAGCTAAATGACTCGGAGCACTTTTTAGGCGACATCAGCAGGGTAGGCGGCCGCCTGCTCTATTTTCGCCATGTCTGGGTCAAGGTAGCGCACGATGCATGGGTGGTGGAACTGGTGTCTTCGGGGTACAAGATAGAGTTTACAGGTACCGCCCAAGACAGATTTTTCTGTTCCGACTTCCCAAAGTGGAGCCCCGGGCAAAGGCGTTGTTAGGGGCCATCAATTCACTCCAAAACAACGGAGTCATTGTTCCCATACCAGAGCAAGAGAAGGCTCAGGGGTTTTATTCCAATCTGTTTGCAGTCCCCAAAAAGTATGAAACAGTCAGGCCGGTTTTAGATCTAAAGCTCCTGAACAGGTTCATCAGGATCAAACATTTCAGAATGGAATCTCTCCGTTCAGTTATATCGGCCATGGGGCAGGGAGAGTACTTGGCCTCTGTCGACATCCTGGATGCCTACCTGCACGTCCCCATTTTTCCTCCACATCAAAGGTTTCTACGGTTCGCCATCAATGGCCACATTTCCAGTTTGCAGCACTGCCCTTCGGGCTAGCCACTGCCCCCAGAGTGTTCACAAAGGTAATGGCAGTTGTGATGGCAGTCTTACACTCTCGGGGCATAGTCGTCTTGGCATACTTAGACAACCTCTTGGTGAAATGTCCCTCTTTTCGGGCATGCGAGGAGAATGTCAACATTACACTGGATACGCTCTCCCGCTTAGGGTGGTTGGTCAACAGGAAAAAATCGTCCCTTGTCCCAGCCCAGAGGATTTCCTTCCTAGGGATGATCTTCGACACCTCCCGAGGGTTGGTAATTCTCTCTCAAGACAAAGCCCTAGCGCTCCGGCAAGGGGTCCAGAAGCTTCAGCAGCCAGTCCCTCACGCCATTCGTTTTGGGATGAGGGTACTAGGGAAGATGGTGGCAGCAATGGAAGCGATTCCGTTTGCCCAATTTCATCTTTGCCCCTTGCAGCACATCCTCTTGTCATCTTGGGACAAGAACCTGTTCACGCTCGATCAGCAGTGCCGGCTGTCCGCTCAGGTCAGGCAGTCACTAGAGTGGTGGACGAACAAAACCTCCCTTCTTCAGGAGTAACCGTTTCCCCCAGATCACTGGCTAGTGGTCACAACTGACGCCAGCCTCCTTGGCTGGGGAGCAGTTTTTCGCCACCACACGACTCAGGGGCAATGGTCACAACAGGAGGCATGCCTCCCGATCAATTTGTTCGAAATACGAGCGGTCCGGCGGGCACTGCAGCTTCTTCAGCACTTCCTAGCAGGACGTCCCATTCGAATTCAGTCAGCCAACGCCACGGCAGTTGCTTATGTAAATCATCAAGGGGGCACGCGCAGCAGGGCAATCATGCGTGAGGTGGCACACGTGCTTCACTGGGCCGAGAGGAACCAGTCGGTATTATCGGCAGTCCACATCCCAGTCGTGGAAAATTGGGCAGCAGACTTCCTCAGCCGGCAGGAGGTCGCAGCTGGGGAATGATCTCTGCACCCCGAGGTCTTCCAGAAGATTTGCCAACGGTGGGGAACACCGGATGTGGACCTGATGGCATCCAGAGTGAACATCAAGGTGCCCGTGTTCGTCGCTCGGTCTCGGGACCCTCGAGCGTTCGCCGTGGATGCGTTGGTTCTACCATGGAACCAGTTTCGCCTTCCATACTTGTTTCCCCCGCTGCCACTACTTCCGAGGGTTGTCAAAAAGATCAAAACAGAAGAGGTTCCAGCAATCCTACTGGCCCCAGAGTGGCCCCGTCGGGCGTGGTATGCAGACCTAGTGCAGCTGCTCACCGACGTCCCATGGCGACTGCCAGAACGCCCAGATCTACTGTCCCAGGGACCGATCTTCCACCCGAACTCAGGGGCCCTGTGTTTGATGGCATGGCCGTTGAATCTTGGATTCTAACTCAAGCGGGGTTTGGGCGCGAGGTGGTCACTACAATGGTTAGCGCCCAGAAGGCTTCCTCAGTGAGAATTTGCCATCACACCTGGAAGGTCTTTGCTTGGTGTCGAGAGCATGGTCTTTCTCCCCTGACATTCTCTGTTCCCAACATCTTGGCTTTTCTCCAGTCAGGCCTAGACTCGGGTCTGGCCCCGAGTTCCCTTAGGAGACAGATATCGACGTTTTCCATCTTTTTCCATCGAAAAATTGCTACCAATATGCAGGTGAAGACTTTCATCCAGGGAGTCTCTCATTTGGTACCACCCTATAATGCGCCGATGGACACCTGGGACCTTAACCTGGTCCTGAGTGTCAGGAAGCTCCTTTTGAGCCGCTACAGGATATTTCTTTGTCGTTCCTTTCCTGAAAGGTGGTATTTTTGGTAGCCATTACCTCCGTTAGGCGGGTCTCGGAGTTTGCAGCTCTGTCTTGCCGAGCACCATTTCTCGCCTTCTATAAGGATAAAGTGGTGCTTAGACCAGCTCCCCCCTTTCTGATGAAGGTTGTGTCCTCATTCCACATTAATGAGGATATTGTCTTGCCTTCATTCTGTCCTGCACCGGTACATCGCGTGGAAAAAGCTCTTCACACGTTAGACCTGGTGAGAGCACTCAGGAGGTACGTGTCGCGGACGGCACCTTTTCGCCAGACAGACACGCTGTTCGTGCTGCCTGAAGGGCGCAGGAAGGGACTCGCAGCCTCAAAATTGACCATAGCCAAATGAATCTGTTTAACTATTCAGGAGGCCTATCGCATCAGGAGTGCGCCGGTTCCAGCAGGGATCAAGGCGCACTCTACTTGGGCAGTGGGCGCCTCTTGGGCGCTTCGGCATCAGGCTTCAGCGGAGCAGGTGTGCAAAGCAGCAACCTGGTCTAGCCTGCACACGTTTACTAAACATTTCAATGTCCATACTCAGACTTCGGCAGACGTGAGCCTGGGTAGAAGGATTCTCCAAGCAGCAGTGGCGCACCTTTAAACATGAGGTGCATGTAGCTTGGATCGGTGAGTCATTCTCCCACCCAGGGACTGCTTTATGACGTCCCACACTTCCTGTGTCCCCCAATGAGACGAAGGAGAAATATGGATTTTTGTGATAAACTGTAAAATCCATTTCTCTGAGACGCTCATTGGGGGACACAGCACCCACCCTATTAGCCAGTTGGCTCTTGTTTATTTAATTAATGTGCATTGTTTTTTTGTGGGTGTCAGGGTGGTTCTTTTCCAGACATATTGTTTTCTACATTAAGGGTATGTGCACACTTTGCGGTTTCTGCTGCGGTTCCGCAGTGGTTTTGGCTCTGCAGAAACGCAGCAGATTCTGCTGCATTGTACAGTACCTTTATTTCCTATGGAAATAAAAAAAAGCTGTGCACATGCTGCATTTTTTTCCGTGCGGTTTTGCTGCAGTTTTCAAAACGCAGCATGTCAATTGTTTGGTGCAGAAACGCTGCAGTTTTACACCTCATCCATTATAAGGTGTAAAACCACAGAGCTAAACCGCATGCAAAACCGCAGATAAACCGCAGGACTTTGTCCTACGGATTTACCTGCGGTTTTCTCTACAGGATCCGCAGAGACAAAAAACTATGTGTGCACATAGCCTAAGGCTGATTTTCGTTGTTCTCCTACTGCTTTTGAACTAAACTAGTTTCCGCCCGCAAGCAGGGCGAGGGTGTATACGACAGGGGAGGAGCTAACCTTGTGTTGTTTACTTAGTGTCAGCCTCCAGATGGTGGGAGCATACACCCACAGTTCCTGTGTCCCCCAATGAGCGTCTCGGAGAAAAGGATTTTAGGGTGAGTTATCACAAAAATCCATATTTCACCTCACTCCTCTCATTTTTCCCCTCACACCTCTCATTTTAATCTCACACCTCTCATTTACCCCTCACTCCACTATTTTCCCCTCTGACCTCTCATTTTTCATTCTCACTGCTTCATTTTCACTTCACAGCTCTCATTTTCCCCTCACTCCTCTCATTTTCACCTCACTCATCTCTTCCCCTCACACATGCACAGCAACTTCCTGTTATGACCACAGCAGTGTAATCCATGAGGCTCCTCCCTTGGACCTATCCATTACTAATCCTATAGTTGTATTGTAAATAATCACACAGCAAGTATAAATTCTTTTATTTGAAAAAAAAATTGTCCTTTTTTTATTTATAAATAACAAACACAGTCATACTCACCTAACGCCCATTCCATTGACACCCTCGTCTCCTGTAATAAAAAAAACCCAAAAACAACCATATCCCTGACCTTTCCGTTGTTCTGTCCCTCGCCGTAATCCATGTTTGGGGATAACGTTTTCAACTTGCCAAGATACGACTGTCAAGGCTGAGAACCACTGATGAATGAGCTGCTGCGAGTGAGGCAACAGTGAGCAGCAGTGACCTCATTGAGGTTACCGCGGGTCACTGAGGCTGCGCTCCCAGCCGGGCTGAACTGCGGTGACCTCAACAATGTGAGAAAAAGTCAGTGCGTTCATCTCAGTACAACTCAGTGAGTTCACTGCAGATCACCATGAAAATGTTATCATGCAGTGTGAGCAGGGGAGAACTATGAAAGCGGTCTTCAGCACCTGGCGCCAGGGAACAGTGCGAACAGTACCGCTGATTCCCAGTCGCCGGTATGTGTCACACTGATAACACATGGATATCATTCATGTGTCATCAGTGTGCAAGAAGTTTTGCAGACCGCGCTGCTGTTAAAAAGCGGACATGTCAGCGTGTTTAGCCCATGGACACACGATCCGTGGAAACACCTACATAAGCACATACCCATTCACTTGAATGGGTCTACGTGTGCAAATGTTTTCCAGTATGTGTGAAAACTGTCACCACACGTACCGGAGACATGGACGTCTGAAAGAGTCCTAACAGATTTTACCTAATATATTGGATTATATTTTCTCATATAGGATTATATTGCCTGATATATGATGACTATATTACCTCATGCAACCCATATAGCCTCATATTGGATATTTTGTCATATATCAGATTATATTGCCTCATAAATATAGGATATTGCCTCATAAATGGGATTTTTATACCACCTCATATATCGGATATCACCTCATATATCAGATTATATTACATCACATATTGGATTATATCACATCATATACGGGTATCACCCTATATATTGGATTATATTATTTAACATAGGATTATTTCACCTCATATCAGATATTGCTTTATATTTGTTTATATTACCCAATTTCTCAGATTATATTACCTCATATTTTGGATAGTTCCTCACATATCTGATTATGTTACCTCATATATTGGATATCAAATCATATCTTGGATATTACCTCATATATTGGATAACAAATTACCTAATATATGGGATTATATTACCTCATATATTGGATATTACCTCGTACATCGGATTATATTGCATCATTTGGGATTATGTTACGGTACTTCATATAGCATATATTACCTAATATATTGGATTATATTTATATTATCTCATATAAAATTATATTGCCTCATATATGGAGATTATATTACTTCGTGCAACAGATATTGCCTCATATTGGATATTATCTCATATATTGCCTCATAAATGGGATCTCACATTGTATATCAGATTATATTACCTCATATATTGGCTATTTCCTCATACATTGGAATATATTACCTCAAATATTGACTATTTCCTAATATATGAGATTATATTACCTCATATATTGACTATTTCCTAATATATGGGATTATATTACCTCATATATCGGATCTCACACTGTATATCAGATTATATTACCTCATATATTGGCTATTTCCTCATACATTGGAATATATTACCTCAAATATTGACTATTTCCTAATATATGAGATTATATTACCTCATATATTGACTATTTCCTAATATATGGGATTATATTACCTCATATATCGGATCTCACACTGTATATCAGATTATATTACCTCATATATTGGCTATTTCCTCATACATTGGAATATATTACCTCAAATATTGACTATTTCCTAATATATGAGATTATATTACCTCATATATTGACTATTTCCTAATATATGGGATTATATTACCTCATATATCGGATCTCACACTGTATATCAGATTATATTGCCTCATATATTGGCTATTTCCTCATACATTGGATTATATTACCTTATATACGGGATCTCACCTCATATATCAGATTACATAACCTCATATATTGACAGTTTCCGCATCTTTGAGATTATAAAGTATTACCACATATATGGGATATTACCTCATATATCGGATCTCACCTTATGCATCAAATTATATTACCTCATATATTGGCTATTTCCCCATCGTCATGCCTCACAGGAGCAACTCCATTCTAGACACGGCAGAGCTAGATGTGGCCTGTTCCTGCTGCGCACTGATACTCTGAAGGCGGCTGGCCCTGATTGTAGCTCACAGCGTCTGGGACATCACAGCCAGTGAGTTTTGCAGGGTGGTTTTCGAGGTGAATGTGTCTCCGCCCGTGTGCACTAACAACGTAGGACGTGTGGACGGGGCTTTGTGTGTGGAGTGAGTGTGGCTATGCATAGTGGGCAGGGCTATGTGGAGTGAGCGTGGCTGGATAAATACACACACGCATACATACACTCCACTTTATATATAGGCTAGCTGAAGAGCCTGGCGCTGCCTGGGCATAGTAACTAACTACGGTTAGTTATAACAAATAATAATGATTATATCTATATATATAAAGCTGAGTGTAGAGCCCCACCGACTCCACATAGCCACATTCACTATAATATCCCACATCATCCCGTCAGCCAGAGCTACCGGACCCCTAATATCCCACGTATACAAAAAGGGACACAAAAAACAGAAAAAACACACACATAAATACCGAAAAACTAATAGAAAAGTGCTATAGTGCTGTAAACTTATCTCACAGTAAAGTTACCCTCAAAAAATTGAAGTCTTATCTCGGAATAATGACAGGGTATAAAAAGCAGCTTAATGACACTTATCTCGTAGTCAAAAAATACTTCAACGCTGCTAAAGGGCAGACAAATCATTCACTATCCCTCAAAAAGCGTCTACAGTGAAATATGCAGAAATAAGGTGCACATAAAGCACTTAATGATAAATATCCAACCTCAGGACAAGCCTGTGGAGTAATTATTAAGCACACTGCACAGTCAATGAGAGACAAAAATATCAAAAGTATATATAATCCACATGCAAAATCTATTGCAGACAAATAGGGGTATAGAATAGCCCAACAATAGAAAAAAGACGGGGGTAGCAATGACCCTCTGTAGCAAGGGGTCCCGCTATCACCAATGGCTGATAAGTATTATTTTTGCACATTGCACTTGGAAGACTGTTATACCACATGCTTTATTATGATTGAGGTAACTGTAGTAGCCTCATGAGACGGTGTTCTTTTTAAGAATCAACTATATTTGCAAGGAGGATTGTACTCTGTATGTCAATCATGCACAAAGGAATTCCACTATATTCTATTACATGCTGAAGTGGATTTTTACCCCTTGTTACATAGGGTCATTGTTACCCCCGTCATAGAATCATAGAATCGTAGAGTTGGAAGGGACCTCCTGGGCCATCTGGTCCAACCCCCTGGTCAAAGCAGGATTCGCTAAATCATCCCAGTCAGATGTCTGTCCAGCCTCTGTTTGAAGACTTCCATTGAAGGAGAACTCACCACTTCTCGTGGCAGCTTGTTCCACTCATTGATCACTCTAACTGTCAAAAAGTTTTTACTAATATCTAATCTGTGTCTCCTCCCATTCAGTTTCATCCCATTGGTTCTAGTCTTTCCTTGTGCAAATGAGAATAAAGTTGATCCTTCTACAATGTGACAGCCCTTTAGATATTTGTGGACAGCTATTAAGTCTCCTTTCAGTCTTCTCTTTTGCAAACTAAACATTCCCAAATCCTGCAACCTTTCCTCATAAGACAGGGTTTGCAGACCGGTCGCCATTCTGGTCGCTCTTTTCTGAACTTGCTCCAGTTTGTTGATGTCTATTTTAAAATATGGTGCCCAAAACTGGACACAATATTCCAGATGAGGTCTGACCAAAGAGGAGTAGAGGGAAATAATGACTTCATGTGATCTAGACTGTATGCTTCTGTTAATACATCCTAGAATTGCATTTGCCTTTTTTGCTGCTGCATCATACTGTTGACTCATATTCAGTCTGTGATCTATTAGTATACCCAAGTCTTTTTCACATGTGCTGTTGCTTAGCCCTATTCCTCCCATTCTGTATATGCTTTTTTCATTTTTATTGCCCAGATGTAGTACTTTGCATTTTTCCCTGTTAAAAACCATTCTGTTAGTTGCTTTCCACTTCTCCAGTTTTTTTTATATCTTTTTGAATCCTCTCTCTCTCTTCTCTAGTATTAGCTATCCCACCTAGCTTTGTGTCATCAGCAAATTTAATCAGTTTACCCTCAATTCCTTCATCTAAATCGTTGATAAAGATGTTGAACAATACATATTTTGTTGGGCTACTCTATACCCCTATTTGTCTGCAATAGATTTTGCATGTGGATTATATATACTTTTGATATTTTTGATATTTTTAATAATTACTCAACAGGATTGTCCTGAGGTTGGATATTTATCATTAAGTGCTTTATGTGCACCTTATTTCTGCATATTTCACTGTAGACATTTTTGAGGGATAGTGAATGATTTGTCTGCCCTTTAGCAGCGTTGAAGTATTTTTTGACTACGAGATGTGTCATTAAGCTGCTTTTTTATACCCTGGCATTATTCCGAGATAAGACTTCAATTTTTTGAGGGTAACTTTACTACGAGATAAGTTTACAGCACTATAGCACTTTTCTATTAGTTTTTCGGTATTTAGGTGTGAGTGTGTTTTTTCTGCTTTTTGTGTCCCTTTTTGTATACGTAGGGTGGTCTAGGGCGTTACTAGGGACGCCGACGTTGAGCAGGGGCGCCATGTCGTCAACAACTAGGGTGCCAACCTCCGCAGTTAGGAAGGGCCTTATTAGGGATTATTAGGGCATTATAGTCTTTTGGCCCTTTTGGTATATACACCTTTATTAATATGTAGATTATGTAAGTGTTTTTTCTGACCCCCTGGTATTTTGTGATTTCACATATATATGTTCCCTTTTAACTATTAAATTAAAAGTTATATTTTAGGGGTTTTCCCTTTTTAGTGCTTTCTGGTTTATTGCTTTAGTTTGGAACCCCTCAGTCATTTTTCTTTTGAGATTTTCAGTTACTACCACTAATATCCGACATCGTCCCATCAGCCAGAGCCACCGGACTACTACCCCTAATATCCCACATCATTCCGTGAAAGTCACCTAACTACTACCCCTAATATCCCACATCATCCTGTCAGCCAGAGCCACCGGACTACTACCACTAATATTCCACATCATCCCGTCACAGCCGCCGGACTAGTACCTCTAATATCCCACATCATCCCGTAAGCCTGGGGTCAGAACCAGAGCGCTGAGTGGAACGGTCCTAACTTCCATACCAATGATCCCTTTTACAGAAGCCTGGGGTGAGAATTAGTGCGCTGAGGGATTTACCCTAACTTCCATACCAGAGATCCCTTTAAGAAAGCCTGGGATCAGAACCAGAGCGCTGAGAGGATTTGCCCTGACATGCATACTGTCATGCTCGCCATGTCTGTCATGTCCGCCATGTCTGTTTTGCCTCATGACCCCTGGAGCGGTGCACATGTCTTCTATCCTGCATGTTCCCTAGAGCAGTGTGCACCCTCACCTCATGACTGTTGGGCTGCAAGATGCCTGCGTTTCTCCTCTGCCTTCTGTGATCATCTCTGTGTTCCAAGAACCCCTGATCATGTGTCCTTTCATGTTCCAGCACTGTCTGGTTCTGCAATCATCTCTGCATGTCTGGAACCCCTGATCATGTGACTGGTCTCTGTGATCCTGGAGGACCTGAACTGGATGTTCTCCCCTGGTACTGACCCGGAAGTGGAGGTGTTAATGCCCTATATCAGACCGCCCCTCCCTATGGTCAGGGCCTGAGTATTGTGTTGCTTCCCTGCATAGCTGCTTGGTCTGCTGGGTCGCTCCCTCTATTCTGTGCCCCTGCACTCTGCCCTGTCGTGCGTCTCTGCACACGCTCCGTGCTTGTACTCCGTCTCTTGTCCGTGCCTTGTCTTGTGTTTGTCTTTCGTGCCATGTTTTGTCTCTGTCATGCTTTGACTTGTAGTCCTTCCTGTGTTCTCTGCCTTGCCTGTTTCTGCCATGTCTTGCCTTCGCTATGCTCTGCCTCGTGTTCCTTCCTATGCTCTCGGTCTTTGCTTGTTCTGCCTCGCTCTCTTCCTATGGTGCCCTGTAGTGCCTCCTGGCACATGCACCATTCCTCCTCTCTTACCTTTTGTGCTCTCTTGCACATTTCTATGTCTAATCCCAAGGCTCTGTCTTGGCCCGGCTCTGGGCTTCAGCCTACGCTCCGCTGCTAGACTCTGTCCTCTGGTGCTCTCTAGCACACTCTCTGACTAGTCCAAAGGCTCTGCCTTGGCCCAGATCTGGGCTACTGCCTACGCTCCGCTGTTAGCTCTGTCCTCGCTCTGACCAGACTCTGTGTTTCTGCCTATGTTCCGCTCCATGTTCCGGACTATGCTTTGCCTTGCCTTGTGTCTTGCTTTTCCTTTACTTGTTGCTTCATGTGCCCTTTGCACGCGCCTGGCCTTCCTAGCCTCCTGCTTGTGCCTCAGCCATGCCCGCCTTAGCCGTGCCCGCCTGCTTGTGCCTCAGCCGTGTTCGTCGGTCAGTGACAGCTGTGTCGCCTGCCATGCCTCAGCCGGGTTCGCTGGAGTCTTGCCCGTCTGTCAGTGCCACAGCCCGATCAGCTAGCCAGTGCCCCAGCCGTGCTCTCTGTGCTTCCTTGCACTCACGCTGTCTCTGCACTGTGCTCTCCATGCTTCTCTTAGCACACGCAGGCCCTCGCCTGCCCCGTGGCATACCTCTCCGTGCTTCTGTAAAAGTACGCGCAGGTTTTGCCATGTACCCTGTCATGCCCTCTTGCACGAACAGGCCCTAACCCTGTTCTTGAACCTGACCCTGGCGTGTCTCTCTTGCCTTGCACCTTGTTTTGAACCCTGGCGTGCCCCTAGCAAGCACCCTGCCTGGAATCCTGCCTTGGACTTCGGCGTGTTCCCTAACACGCACCATGCCTGGAGATCTGTCGTGCCTCCTTGCCTAAACCCTGGTTTGCCTGGCAGATGCCCAGAACCTGCCTATAGCTGCCAGAGATCGTAAGCCTGATGACTGCGGCCTGATGTCCGGAGCTGATGTCCGCAGCCTGATGCCCTGATCATGTCGATCGTTGCCAGCTGTCCGGAGTCTGATGCCATTGTGCCTTTGCCCGTACCCAGGCGTGCCACATGGCACGTACCATGCTATGGACCTTGACGTGCCCTGCACGCACCTTGCTATGTGTTCCTTGTGTGTTTACGTTTTGCACCTGTTGTTACCCTGGAGTGTTCCGTAATGTAGTTATCTTGAACTTATGTCTTGTCTCGCCTTGTCTTGCTTCTGTGAGCTGGCCGTCTGGTCCCAGCTGTCGTGGTGGCTCACCCCCTTGGTCTTGCCCCTGACACTCCCTGTATAGGGGGTGGCTTCTCACAAGGTCAGCTCGCCCTAGGTGGGTGGGTGCGATGGCTCAGAGGGTCCACTCTCTAAAGAAAAACGACTCAGCATAAGCTGATGCTCGTCACACATACCAATGATCCCTTTAATAGAACCCTGGGGTCAGAATCAGAGCACTGAGGGATTTGCCCTAACTTCCATACAGGAGATCCCTTTAAGAGAGCCTGGGGTCAGTACCAGAGCATTTGAAGGCAATTGCCCTGACTTCCATACCGGGGATCCCTTTAAGAGAGGCATGGGGTCAGTACCAAAGTGCAGAGTGGATTTGCCCTCACTTCCATACCAGGGATCCCTTTAAGAGGGGCCTTGGGTCAGAACCAGAGCGCTGAGTGGATTTGCCCTAACTTCCATACCGGGCATCCCTTTAAGAAAGCCTGGGATCAGAACCAGAGCACTGAATGGATTTACCCTGACTTGCATACCTATGATCCCTTTAATAGAACCCTGGGGTCAGAATCAGAGCGCTGAGGGATTTGCCCTAACTTCCATACAGCAGATCCCTTTAAGAGAGCCTAGGGTCAGTACCAGAGCATTTGAAGGCAATTGCCCTGACTTCCATACCGGGGATCCCTTAAAGAGACGCATGGGGTCAGAACCAAAGCACTGGATGGATTTGCCCTGCCTTCCATACCGGAGATCCCTTTAAGAAAGGCCTGGGATCAGTACCAAAACACTGAGTGGATTTGCCCTAACTTGCATACCAATGATCCCTTTAAGAGACCCTGGGGTCAGAACCACAGAGCTGAGTGGAACGGTCTTAACTTCCATACCGGGGATCCCTTTAAGAGAGGCCTGGGGTCAAAACCAAAGCGCTAGATGGATTTGCCCTGACTTCCATACCGAAGGTCCCTTTAAGAGGGAAGATGTGCCTATAGGATGGAGGATGTATGATGTGTATATGGGCATGGGAGGGGGGGATTCATTTCTGTCATGTGCTCTGTGCTCCTTTCTGGGGGACAGACAATGGCTGGGAGCTTATGTTCCTGGGGATGCTAGATTTCTCCCACCATGTCAGTGTCTGCTGAGGTGTTGTCAAGTGGTAAAACTTGCTCATAGCAACCAATCACAGCTCAGCTTCTTTTAACCCGCTCTGGTGAAATGAGAGATGCTTAGTGATTGGTTGCAAGGAAAACTGTTGCTCATAGCAACCAATCACAGCTCAGCTTCTTTTGAACAACTGTGGTGAAATGAAAGATGCTTCATGATTGGTTGGTGATACACACACACATGCATACATACATTCAGTTTTATATATAGAGATTTCAAAAGGCAGGATGTAATATGGTTTTTGGTTACGCAAACTCTATAGTATACCATCCATGGGGTATCAGGCTTAATGTCGACAAACTGAGTTATTTTTCAGAAGATGTCTGAAATACATGGTGGATAAGTTATTTTTTTTAAATCAGAAGAATTTCCTAATCAACAGTTCCTACATCCTTCTTGGCTTTCTCTAACAAATCTAGAATCCACAGTATGTTTCCTTTCCAATAATCTATTTTGTTGAAAACTATTCTGCAATCGATTTGCTTGTGTGGATGCATGAATTAAAATGCAAATTGCCTCTTCAGAGAGAAAGAGGACTTTTACTCTACAGCGCCACCTATTGGTAGTAGCGATCCTACAAGTCACAATCAACTCTTTAACGAGTCTTGTAATATGACTTAGGATAAAAGCCAAATCAGAATCTCAATTTGCAGACACGGTGTTTCGGCCTATTGGCCCTCGTCAGTGCAAAGTATGAGATCTGATTTGGCTAGGTGAGAGGCTCTGGACTGAGGTCTAAGGGGTAAGGTTTCTCCTTGTGGAGAGTGACATACCAGCTCTGGCTTGTCAAGGTAAGGAGGCTTATTCGCCGTGCAATGCTCCTCTGGGAAATTTAATATGCAAATTGCCTCTTCAGAGAGAAAGAGGACTTTTACTCTACAGCGCCACCTATTGGTAGTAGCGATCCTACAAGTCACAATCAACCCTTTAACGAGTCTTGTAATATGACTTAGGATAAAAGCCAAATCAGAATCTCAATTTGCAGACACGGTGTTTCGGGCTATTGGCCCTCGTCAGTGCAAAGTATGGCAATTATGATTTCTTATATACACTTTCCAATCTGTTTTCTTGAACTATGTATTGGAACAGAGATATTCATCTTTTTAACCCCTTAATGAACGGAGCTTTTTTCAGTTTTGTGCTTTTGTTTTCGGCTCTCCTTCTTCCCAGAGCCATAACATTTTTAATTTTTCTGTCAATATGGCCATGTGAGGGCTTATTTCTTGCGGAACGAGTTGTACTTTTGAAAGACATCATTGGTTTTAGCATGTCGTGTACTCAAAAATGTGAAAAAAATTCCAAGTGCGGTGAAATTGCAAAAAAAGTACAATCTCACACATGTTTTTTGTTTGGCTTTTTTACTAGGTTCACTAAATGCTAAAACTGATTCTCCAGGTCATTACGACTTCATAGACACCAAACATGTCTAGGTTCTTTTTTATCTAAGTGGTGGAAAAAGATTCCAAAGTTTCCAATATCCGTAGAGTCTCAATTTTTCGTGATCTGGGGTTGGGTGAGGGCTTATTTTTTGCGTGCCAAGCTGACATTTTTAAAGGTACCATTTATGTGCAGAAACGATTTTTTGATCGTCCGTTATTGCATTTCATCATAAAGCAAATAGATGAAGCAGCAACTCAAGGAGAAGTCATTATTTTGGGTGACTTCCACTACCCCGAAATACATTGGGGAACCGAAAACTGCAGTTCCAGCAAAGGTAATAAGTTTTTGACAACTATGAGAGACAAATACCTTTCACAACTGGTTCAGGACCCAACAAGAGGGGGGCACTGCTAGACCTAATATTAACCACCAGGCCAGACCGCATATCAAATGTAAGGGTTGAGGGTCATTTGGGTAATAGTGATCACAAAATAATAAGTTTTCATGTATCCTTTAATGAGATGTGTAGTGGAGGGGTAACTAGGACACTAAACTTCTGGAAGACAAATTTCCAACGGATGAGAGATGATCTTGGTGCAATTAACTGGGACGATATCCTGAGACATAAAAATGCACAAAGAAAATGGGAGATGTTTATTAGCATCCTGAATAGGACCTGTGCACAATATATACCGTATGGGAATAAACATGCTAGAAATAGGAGGAAACCACTATGGTTAAATAGAGCTATAAGGGGCGCAATAAGGGACAAAAATAAAGCATTTAGAGAATTAAAGCAAGTAGGTAGTGAGGAGGCATTAAATAAACACAGAAGATTAAATAAATTCTGTAAAAAGCAAATCAAGGCAGCAAAGATTGAGACAGAGAGACTCATTGCCAGAGAAAGTAAAAATAATCCCAAAATATTCTTTAACTACATAAATAGAAACTAAAAAATGATAGTGTTGGCCCCCTTAAAAATAGTCTCGGTGAAATGGTGGATGAGGATGAGGAAAAAGCCAATATGCTAAATGACTTTTTTCCAACAGTATTTAAAGAAAATCCCATGATGGATAACATGATCAGTGATAAAAATTCTCCATTAAATGTCACCTGCTTGACCCAGCAGGAAGTATGGCAGCGTCTAAAAATCACTAAAATTGACAAATCCCCGTGCCCTGATGGTATACACCCCCGAGTACTGCAGGAATTTATTACAGTCATAGATATACCATTATTTTTAATCTTTAAATATTCCATACTAACAGAGTCTGTACCACAGGACTGGCGTATAGCAAATGTGGTGCCAATATTCAAAGGGGACAAAAACTGAACTTGGAAATTATAGGCCTGTAAGCTTAACCTCAACTGTGGGTAAAATCCTTGAGGGTTTTCTAACAGATACTATACTGGAGTATCTGAAGAAGAATAACCTCATGACCCAATATCAACATGGGTTTACAAGGGACCGTTCCTTTCAGACTATTCTGATAAGCTTTTCTGAAGAGGTAGTTCCGGACTGGACCAAGGAAATGCAGTGGATGTGGTGTACATGGACTTTTCACCTCATGACCCAATATCAACATGGGTTTACAAGGGACCGTTCCTGTCAGACTATTCAGATAAGCTTTTATGAAGAGGTAGTTCCGGACTGGACCAAGGAAATGCAGTGGATGTGGTGTACATGGACTTTTCAAAAGCTTTTGATACGGTGCCACACAAAAGGTTGATACATAAAATGAGAAAAATGGGGATAGGGGAAAATATGTGTAAGTGGGTTAAGAGCTGGCTCAGGGATAGAAAACAAAGGGTGGTTATTAATGGAGCACACTCGGACTGGATCACGGTTAGCAGTGGGGTACCACAGGGGTCAGTATTGGGCCCGCTTCTTTTTAGCATATTTATTAATGACCTTGTAGGGGGCATAGAGAGTAGAAATTCAATATTTGCAGATGACATTAAACTCTGCAGGGTAATCCATACAGAGGAGGCCAATTTTATATTACAGGAGGATGTATGTAAAATAGAAGCTTGGGCTGATAAATGGCAAATGAGCTTTAATGGGGATAAATGTAAGGTCATGCCCTTGGGTAGAACAAACAAGATGTATAATTATGTGCTTAATTGTAAAACACTGGGCAAAACTGTCACTGAAAAAGACCTGGGTGTATGGGTGGACAACAAACTCACATTTAGTGGCCAGTGTCAGGCAGCTGCTGCTAAAACAAATAAAATAATGGGATGCATTAACCCCTTCACCCCCAAGGGTGGCTTGCATGTTCATGACCGGGCCAATTTTTACAATTCTGACCACTGTACCTTTATGAGGTCATAACTCTGGAACGCTTCCATGGATCCTGGTGATTCTGACATTGTTTTCTCGTGACATATTGTACTTCATGTTAGTGGTAAAATTTCATTCAAATAACTTGCGTTTATTTGTGAGAAAAACGGAAATTTGGCGAAAATTTTGAAAATTTCGCAATTTTCCAACTTTGAATTTTTTTGCCCTTAAATCACAGAGATACGGCACACAAAAAACTTGATAACTAACATTTCCCACATGTTTACTTTACATCAGCACAATTTTGGAACCAAAATTTTTTTTTTGTTAGGAAGTTATAAGGGTTAAAAGTTGACCAGCGATTTCTCATTTTTACAACACCATTTTATTTTTAGGACCACATCACATTTGAAGCCACTTTGAGGGGTCTATATGATAGAAAATACCCAAAAGTGACACCATTCTAAAAACTGCACCCCTTAAGGTGCTCAAAACCACATTCAAGAAGTTTATTAACCCTTTAGGTGCATCACAGGATTTTTTTTGAATATTTAAAAAAAATGAACATCTAACTTTTTTTCATAAAAAAAATACTTCAGGTTCAATTTTTTTTATTTTACCAAGGGTAACAGGAGAAATTGAACTGCAAAAGTTATTGTTCAATTTGTCCTGAGTACGCAGATACCTGATATGTGGGGGGGAACGACTGTTTCGGCACATGGCAGAGCTCAGAATGGAAGGAGCGCCGTTTGACTTTTTCAATGCAAAATTGGCTGGAATTCAGATTGGACGCCATGTCACGTTTGGAGAGTCCCTGATGTACCTAAACAGTGGAAACCCCCCACAAATGACACCATTTTGGAAACTAGACTCCCTAAGGAACTTATCTAGATGTGTGGTGAGAACTTTGAACCCCCATGGGCTTCACAGAAGTTTATAACATAAAGCCATACAATTAAAAAATCATATTTTTTCCACAAAAATGATCTTTTCACCCTCAATTCTTATTTTTCCAAGGGTAACAGGACCTAAAAGTTATTGTGCAATTTGTCCTGAGTACGCTGATACCCCACATGTGGGGGTAAACCACTATTTGTGCGCATGGCAGAGCTCGGAAGGGAAGCAGCGCCATTTGACGTTTTTGGCTAGAATTGAGATCGGACACCATGTCGCGTTTGGAAAACCCCTGATGTACCAAAACAGTGGAAACCCCCACAAATGACACTATTTTGGAAACTAGATCCCCTAAGGAACTTATCTAGATGTGTGGTGAGAACTTTGAACCCCCATGGGCTTCACAGAAGTTTATAACATAAAGCCATACAATTAAAAAATCATATTTTTTCCACAAAAATGATCTTTTCACCCTCAATTCTTATTTTTCCAAGGGTAACAGGACCTAAAAGTTATTGTGCAATTTGTCCTGAGTACGCTGATACCCCACATGTGGGGGTAAACCACTATTTGGGCGCATGGCAGAGCTCAGAAGGGAAGCAGCGCCATTTGACGTTTTTGGCTGGAATTGAGATCGGACACCATGTCGCGTTTGGAAAACCCCTGATGTACCAAAACAGTGGAAACCCCCCACAAATGACACCATTTTGGAAACTAGACTCCCTAAGGAACTTATCTAGATGTGTGGTGAGAACTTTGAACCCCCATGGGCTTCACAGAAGTTTATAACATAAAGCCATACAATTAAAAAATCATATTTTTTCCACAAAAATGATCTTTTCACCCTCAATTCTTATTTTTCCAAGGGTAACAGGACCCTAAAAGTTATTGTGCAATTTGTCCTGAGTACGCTGATACCCCACATGTGGGGGTAAACCACTATTTGGGCGCATGGCAGAGCTCGGAAGGGAAGCAGCGCCATTTGGCGTTTTTGGCTGGAATTGAGCTCGGACACCATGTCGCGTTTGCAAAACTCCTGATGTACCAAAACAGTGGAACCCCCCCACAAATGACACCATTTTGGAAACTAGACCCCCTAAGGAACTTATCTAGATGTGTGGTGAGCACTTTGACCCCCCAGTGCTTCACAGAAGTTTACAACGCCCGGGCGTGAAAATAAAAAATTCGTATTTTTTCCACAAACATGATCTTTTAGTCACCATTTTTTTATTTTCCCAAGGGTACCAGGAGAAATTGGACCCGAAAAGTTGTTGTCCAATTTGTCCTGAGTATGCTGATACCCCATATGTGGGAGAAAACTACTGTATGGGCACACGTCGGGGCTCGGAAGGGAAGTAGTGACGTTTTGGAATGCAGACTTTGATGGAATGGTCTGCGGGTGTCATGTTGCCTTTGGAGAGCCCCTAATGTACCTAAACAGTGGAAACCCCCCACAAATGACACCATTTTGTAAACTAGACCCCCCAAGGAACTTATCTAGATGTGTGGTGAGCACTTTGAACCCCCCAGTGCTTCACAGAAGTTTACAACGCCCGGGCGTGAAAATAAAAAATTCGTATTTTTTCCACAAACATGATCTTTTAGTCACCATTTTTTTATTTTCCCAAGGGTACCAGGAGAAATTGGACCCCAAAAGTTGTTGTCCAATTTGTCCTGAGTATGCTGATACCCCATATGTGGGAGAAAACTACTGTATGGGCACACGTCGGGGCTCGGAAGGGAAGTAGTGACGTTTTGGAATGCAGACTTTGATGGAATGGTCTGCGGGTGTCATGTTGCCTTTGGAGAGCCCCTAATGTACCTAAACAGTGGAAACCCCCCACAAATGACACCATTTTGTAAACTAGACCCCCCCAAGGAACTTATCTAGATGTGTGGTGAGCACTTTGAACCCCCAAGGGCTTCACAGAAGTTTATAATGCCAGGGCATGAAAATAAAAAAATCGTATTTTTTCCACAAACATGATCAATTAGTCCCCAATTTTTTTATTTTCCCAAGGGTAACAGGAGAAATTGAACCCCAAATGTTGTTGTCCAATTTGTCCTGAGTACGCTGACACCCCATATGTGGGATAAAACTACTGTATGGACACACGTCAGGGCTCGGAAGGGAACTAGTGACGTTTTGGAATGCAGACTTTGATGGAATGGTCTGCGGGTGTCATGTTGCCTTTGGAGAGCCCCTAATGTACCTAAACAGTGGAAACCCCCACAAGTGACCCCATTTTGGAAACGAGACCCCCTAAGGAACTTATCTAGATGTGTGGTGAGCGCTTTGAACCCCCAAGGGCTTCACAGAAGTTTATAATGCCCGGGCATGAAAATAAAAAAATCGTATTTTTTTCCACAAACATGATCAATTAGTCCCCAATTTTTTCATTTTCCCAAGGGTAACAGGAGAAATTGGACCCCCAAAGGTTGTTGTCCAATTTGTCCTGAGTATGCTGACACCCCATATGTGGGAGAAAACTACTGTATGGACACACGTCGGGGCTCGGAAGGGAAGCAGTGACGTTTTGGAATGCAGACTTTGATGGAATGGTCTGCGGGTGTCATGTGCGTTTGGAGAGCCCCTGATGTACCTAAACTATTGAAACTCCCCACAAGTGACCCCATTTTGGACACTAGACCCCCCACGGAACTTATGTAGATGTGTGGTGAGCACTTTGAACCCCCAAGTGCTTCACAGAAGTTTATAACACTCGGACGTGAAAATAAAAAAATCATTTTTTTCCACAAAAATGATATTTTTGCCCCCAATTTTTTATTTTCCTAAGGGTAACATGAGAAATTGGACCCCAAAAATTGTTTTGCCATTTGTCCTGAGTAGGCTGATACCCTACATGTGGGGGTAAAACACTGTTTGGGTGCATAGCAGAGCTTGGAAGGGAAGGAGCACCATTTGACTTTTTCAACTCAGAATTGGCTGGAATTGAGATCAGACGCCATGTTGCATTTGGAGAGCCCCTGATGTGCCCAAACAGTGGAAACCCCCAATTCTAACTCCAACCCGAACCCCAACACGCCCCTAACCCTAACCCTAGCCCTAACCCTAGCCCTAACCCTAGCCCTAACCCTAACCCTAGCCCTAACCCTAACCCTAACCCTAGCCCTAACCCTAGCCCTAGCCCTAACCCTACCCCAACACACCCCTAGCCCTAACCCTAACCCTAATGGAAAAATGGAAATAAATACATTTTTTTTATTTTATTATTTTTCCCTAACTAAGGGGGTGATAACGGGGGGTTTGATTTACTATTTATGGCGGTTTTTATGTTTGGCGGCTGTCGCACGCTAAAAGACGCTTTTTATTGTAAAAATAGTTTTTGCATCACCACATATTGAGAGCTATAATTTTTCCGTATTTTGACCCACCAAGTCATGTGAAGTCTTATTTTTTGCGGGATGAGTTGACGTTTTTATTGGTACCATTTTCGGGCACGTGGAATTTTTTGATCGCTTTTTATTCCGATTTTTGGGACGCAGAATGAACAAAAACCAGCGTTTCATGAATTTCTTTTGGGGGTGTGCGTTTACACCGTTCCGCGTACGGTAAAATTGATAAAGCGGTTTTATTTTTGGGTCAGTACGGTTACAGCGATACCTCATTTAGGTCTTTTTTCATGTTTTGTCGGTTTTATGCAATGAAAACTATTTTATATAAAAAATAATTATTTTTGCATCGCTTTATTCTGCGAGCTATAACTTTTTTATTTTTTCACAGATGATGCTGTGTGGCAGCTCGTTTTTTGCGGGACAAGATGATGTTTTCAGCAGTACCATGGATATTTATATGCGTCTTTTTGATTGCGCGTTATTACACTTTTTGTTTGGCGGTATGATAATAAATCCTTATTTTCTGCTTCGTTTTTTATTTTTATTTTTTAAGGGGTTCGTTAAAGGGGTTAACTAATGGGACAGTTTTATAGGGCAGGTCGTTACGGACGCGGCGATACCTAATATGTGTACTTTTATTGTTTTGTTTTTTTATTATTTCCAAAAAATGGATTTATTGGGGGAATATTTTTTTTTTTTTTCTAATATATTTGGCGATTTTTTTTAAATTATTTTTACACTTTTTTTTATTTTTTTTTTTACTTTATTAAATAGTCCCAGGTGGGACATCACTGTCCTGTGACAGATCGCTGATCTGTCACATCACAGATCACTGTGACAGATCAGCAATCTGTCACAGGCATTGAAGAAGACTTCCTCATGCCTGCGCTTTGCAGGCACTGAGGAAGCCAGCTTCCTCAGGCCCCCGAAGGCCCCCGTCGCCATCTTGGATTCGGGGGCCTGGAGGAAAGGAGCCCCCCGCAGCAGCGCTGCACATTGCGCTGCCGTGGGGGGCTCAGGGAAGCACGGAGGGAGCCCGCTCCCTGCCGATGCTTCCCTTTAACTCCCGGTACACCGCGATCATGTTTGATCGCGGTGTGCAAGGGGTTAACGTGTCGGGGGCGGTCCGTGACCGCCCCTGACACATTGTGCCGGGTGTCAACTGTGATAATCAGCTGACACCCGGCCGCGATCAGCGGCGCTCACCACGTGGGCGCCGCTGATCGCGGTAGACGTACTATCCCGTCCACGGTCATACGGGCCCGGGTACCGTGGACGGGATAGTACGTCGGATGTCAGGAAGGGGTTAAAAGAGGCATAGATGCTCTGTACTGTGAACAGTTCTGGTCTCCGGTGTATAAGAAAGACATATCTGAACTGGAGCAGGTGAAGAGAAGAGGGACCAAGGTTATTAGGGAACTGGGGGGGGGTTAGTTTGGAAAATCAAAGGCTTAGGGGTGATCTTATTACAATGTATAAATATATGTGGGGACAATACAAAGAACTTTCTAATGATTTTTTTACTCTTAAACCTGTGACGGGGACAAGGGGGCATCCTCTACGTCTGGAGGAAAGAAGGTTTAACATACTCACAGACGTGGATTCTTTACTGTAAGTGCAGCGAGACTATGGAACTCTCTGCCATATGATGTTGTAATGAGTGATTCCCTACTAAAATTTAAGAAGGGTTTGGATGCCTTTCTTGAAAAATATAATATTACAGGTTATATACACTAGTTTCCTTGATATTGCGTTGATCCAGGGAGCTTGTATTATTGCCGTATGTGGAGTTGGGAAGGAATTTTTTTCCCCAATGTGAAGCTTACTGTTTACCACATGGGTTTTTTTTTGCCTTCCTCTGGATCAACATGTTAGAGCAAGTTAGGATAGGATATGGGTTGAACTAGATGGACTGAGGGTATGTGCACACGCTGCGGATTCTGCTGCGGATCTGCAGCGGATTTGGCCCTGCGGATCCACAGCAGAATTAGCTGCTTTGTACAGTACCATTATATTCTATGAAAACAAAAAACGCTGTGCACATGCTGCAGATTTTTCCGCACGGATTTGCTGCGGATTACAATCCGCAGCATGTCAAATGTTTGTGCGGAATCCGCAGCGGTTTCACACCTTTAACATTGTAGAGGTGTGAAACCGCAGGGCTAAACCACAGGCTAATCCGCAGATAAACCACAGCTAAGTCCTGTCTTTTGCTGACTGAGCATGCCCATGGGACGAACTCTCATTGGAGGTTGGAGGTCACATGCGCAGGTCCCGTTCCTGCTGGGATTAGTCCACTACTGGGAAGGTCCCGGAAGGACGCCGTTATAAAAGAGTCGCATGGCCGCTCGGCCATGCACTAGTATAGACTCTTGTGGCTTATGGTGTGTATGATGACGGATGCTTGTTATTGCGAATGACTCATTATGAAACCCCTACCCTTGGTTGTGTCTGTTGTTAGGGTTTTGAGGTTAGAGTCAGCTCCTGTCAGTGGCTAGGCTATACGCCACAGTGCATCCCAGTCCTCTGCACCTTCCAGCATCCGATGGCGCCTCTCAGCTCAGTGCACTCTCGGACCTCGCCAGGTAGCAGTAGCCGCCAGTGTGGAGCCATGCTCAACTCTAGCGCTTTCCTCCCCACTCTGGGTGGTTAGTGGCATCCGCCAAAGCAGTACTGTGCGCACCTGGTGCGATTATATATTCCATCTGTCAGGAACACCGCACTGCACTTGCTCACTGAGCCAGTGCCGTATTCTGAGTAAGACAAACTGTGCTCAGAGATAACTGTGGAGCGGGCAGCAGCAGAGAAGATGCGTGCTTCAGACCCACAGGACCTGAAGCATGTGACTGCAGGGGGCGTGGCCTAAATTCCAGAGAGCTAGGAGCTGCAGGAAAACTCCTAGAATGGTAACTATGGAACAAAGTTACTAATTGTCATAAACAGGGACATAAACCAGATCAGGCCGGGGTCAAAGCATGAGATAGCACGACAATTACCAAAGGGCTAGACAGAACGGATAGTCAAGACGTAGCCAAGAAGTCAGAAACCAGAGAAGCAGATATACAGTACAGAATCAACAGGCAAACTCACAACGGGGGACAGAACCGGATCAGAACCATATAAGCAAGCTATAAGAGAACGAACAGGCACACAGGGGTCAACACACGGCCAAAGGCAAAAGTATAACTGACAGGGATTGGAGTTTCTCAGGGCTATAAAAAGCTCTCCCTGAACCAAAGAGAGGCCACAATAATTAACCCCAGGCGTGCAGGTCAAAGCCTCCACTGAGCTCAAGACATTAACCCCTGATGTGCAGGTCAAAAACCTGCACTGGGATCATGACAGTAACCCCCTCTCAATGGGGGTCCTCTGGACCCCCAGCCTTCCCCGGGTACTTGGCATGGAAAACCCGAACCAGGCGATCTGCATGTACAGAGTGAGCAGGGACCCATGAGCGATCCTCCGGTCCATATCCCTTCCAGTGGACCAGGTACTGCAAAGAGCGGCGCACCCGCCGAGAGTCCACAATATGCCCGACCTCATACTCCAAGTGACCCTCCACCAATACTGGAGGAACAACAGACTCAGAGTCCTCCTTGACAGACCCCATGGGTTTCAACAGAGATTTATGGAACACATTGGATATCTTTAAGGAGGCGGGGAGACGCAACCTATATGCCACTGGGTTGACTATCTCCACAATCTCGTACGGACCAATGAACTTTGGTCCAAATTTAGCTGACGGTACCTTCAAGTTGATGTTACGTGTGGAAAGCCAAACCTTCTACCCCACCTGAAACATGTGTCCCGGGGCCCTCTTTTTGTCAGCAAAATATTTGTACCTCCCCTGGGCCCGAGAGATATTACGCTGGACTTCAACCCAGAGGTTTTTTAACCGTTGGACGGACCCCTCTGCCCCAGGACAACCGGAATCCACCCATGAAAACTCCCCAAAATGAGGATTAAACCCATAATTGATTAGGAATGGGGACATGTTGGTGGACTGACTCGCCCGGTTGTTAAAAGGGAATTCTGCCAATGGTAACGCATCACACCAATCCTCCTGTCTGGCGGAGGTTAGACACTTGAGAATTTGTTCCAGGGATTGATTGGTGCGTTCCGTCTGACCATTACTCTCCGGGTGATATGCCGACGAGAAGGAGAGTGAGATGCCCAATTTCATACAGAATGCCCTCCAAAATTTGGCCACAAACTGCACACCTGTGTCAGGCACCACATTCTGGGGTACCCCATGCAATCAGACCACATGCTGCACAAACAACCTTGACAATGTTTCTGCTGAGGGTAGTGCTGCCAAGGGAATGAAATGGGCCTGTTTTGAAAACCTATCCACCACCACCCAGATCACGGTATTGCCCCTGGAAGGTGGAAGACCGGTATTAAAATCCATGGAGAGATGAGTCCATGGCTTATCAGGAACCGGTAAAGGTAAAGGTTCCCCAGCCGGCCGGTTATGCGAGCTTTTGGAACGGGCACAAACTCCACAAGCAGCAATGAATTTCTTGACATCGGACCCCAGTGAAGGCCACCAAAAAACCCTGGCTACTGCCTCTCTAGTGGCCATGATACCGGGATGAGCACTCAGCCTAGACTCATGAAACTCCTGCAGAAGTCTAGGCCGCAATAAATCTGGAACAAACAATTTATCCCCTGGCCTGGTCATTGGAGCTAGAGCCTGAGCCTTCAAAATTTCTTGTTCCAACTCTGATGAGACCCCCGCCACTACCACCCCTGGGGGAAGAATGGAGGACGGTGGCTCGGGGGGAGATACCGGGTCAAAATTTCTGGACAGGGCATCCGCTTTAACATTTTTGGACCCTGGTCGAAAAGTAATGGAGAGCTGAAAGCGTGAAAGCTTGTCTAGGAGTACGCCTCTTAGCAGATTCAAGGTATGCCCAATTTATGTGATCAGTGATAACAGTGATAGGGTGAGCTGCCCCTTCCAAAAAGTGCCTCCATTCTTCAAATGCCAGCTTGACCGCAAGAAGTTCTCTATTGCCTACATCATAGTTTCTCTCAGCGGATGAGAACTTCTTGGAGAAGAAGGCACAGGGTTTTAGATTTGTAAGGGTGGCCGGACCCTGGGACAACACTGCCCCCACCCCAACTTCAGAAGCATCCACCTCCACAATAAATGGTTTGGACGGGTCTGGCTGGACCAACACCAGGGCGGACATGAAACATTTCTTAAGAGCTGAGAAGGACTCCTTAGCGAGTTCCGACCAATTCTTTACATCAGCCCCCTTCTGGGTAAAATCTGTGAGTGGTTTAACCACTTGAGAGAAACCTTTAATGAATCTCCGGTAATAGTTTGCAAATCCCAACAAGCGCTGGAGCCCCTTGAGATCACGAGGCTGAACCCAGTCTGCGATCGCCAGCACCTTCTTAGGGTCCATACGAAACCACTCACAAGATACAATCAGCCCCAAAAAAGACAGTTCCTGTACGAAAACCGAACATTTTTCCAATTTAGCAAACAAGTGGTTCTCCCTGAGTCTCTGGAGAACTGTCTGTAGATGTTGCAAGTGAGACTGACTGTCCGGGGAATACACCAAAATGTCATCCAAATAAATGACAACAAAACGGCCTATCAGGTCAGAAAACACAACATTGATAAAGCTCTGGAAAATAGCGGGGGCATTAGTTAACCCAAAGGGCATAACCAGGTTTTCAAAGAGTCCCTCTGATGTGAGGAACGCAGTTTTCCACTCATCCCCTTCCCGAACCCTTATCAGGTTGTAGGCCCCCCTGGAGATCTAATTTGGAGAACCATTGGGCCCCAGATAACTGGTTACATAGGTCTGGAATGAGGGGAAGTGGATAAGTGTTCCTAACCGTTATCTTGTTAAGTTCCCGAAAGTCGAGTCACGGCCGCAAACCACCATCTTTCTTCTTCACAAAGAAGAATCCTGCTGCCACGGGTGACATAGAAGGCCTGATATACCCTTTGCGGAGACTCTCAGCTATGTACTCCTTCATGGCTTGGCGCTCAGGCCCGGACAAATTGAACAATCGAGCCTTAGGTAACTTGGCTCCGGGTACTAAATCAATGGCACAATCGTAGGGTCTGTGTGGTGGCAGCGCCTCAGCCTCACTTTCGGAAAATACATCTTCGAAATCCTTCAGGTACTCCGGAATACCTTCCAGACCGATAGGCCCCAGGTTACAACATTTATCTTTACATCCCCATTGAGTGATCTCTCCCATCACTCAATCAATGGTAGGATTATGGAGTTGTAGCCAAGTCATCCCCAGTACCAGTCCTGCAGGCAAGTTATCTAACACAAGACAAGTTAATTTTTCCACATGAGTGGAACCCACTTTCAGAGAAAAAAGTTCAACAGATACCGTCCCGAATAAGAGAGGATGAGTTAATTGCCACAAGTTTAACAGAATCCTGAAACCTGACTGTCCCTATCTTATTAAGAGTCATAATCCGGGCATCAATCAGGTTAACAGCAGAGCCGCAGTCAGCAAAGGCGGTAGTCTGAACATGACCATCACCAAGTTCCAGTTCCACCCGAAGCACAATTTTTGCAAATGAGGAAAAAGGTACCTGAAGGTCTGGGTAGCCTCCTCGACTACTACCCAGACCTAGTCGTTTCCCGCCACCTTGGAGGATGACGGACAGGAGGGGCAGTCCTTCTTCCAATGTCCAGATCCCCTACAATAGAAGCACAACTGCTTCTCCCGGCGGCGTCTTCTTTCCTTCTCATCACAGGTGACAGTGCTCACCTCCATAGCCACCGGAGGAGTCCGGGTCTCAACTCCACTGGAGAATAATGATGTTTCAAGTTGCATAACACCTCTTGCCCACAGTCTGCGATCCATGTGAACCGCTTGGGTCATGGCATCCTCCAGGGAGTCAGGTGGAGGATGGAGTGCCAGGGCATCCTTCAGACGTTCACACAGGCCTCTACGTGCTAACCCCTGAAGGGCGGCATCACTCCAAGGCTGCCCAACGTCTAAATTCCGAACAGAACCACTCGGCCGAGTGCTTCCCCTGACAGACACTCATCACCTTGTCCTCAGCCAAATGCACTCTATCTGGCTCATCGTAAATAAGCCCTAAGGCCTCAAAAAACGCATCCACAGTCATTCTCTCTGGGGCAGAAGAGGAAAGAGAAAATGCCCAGGCTTGTGGGACCCCCTAAGCAGGGACATAACCACTCCCACCCTCTGTTTCTCATCCCCAGAGGAACAGGGTCTCAAGGAGAAAAAGAGTTTACAGCCCTCTTTAAATGCTCTAAATTCATTTTTGTCACCAGCAAATGTATCTGGTAACTTAACTGGGGATTCGGGTGGGACTAAAATGACATCTCTATTCCCCACCTGCTGAAAGCCTGCGGAAAGCGCCCCCTGAACCGAGTCCGCAACATGCCGTTGAGACTGGGCCAGAGTTCGGTGTTCCAAACTTAGCTTCTGCAGCGACTGAGTCAAGCATTTCACCTGCTCAGATAAGGCATGCATTGAGTCCATGCTGCAGAAGTGAGAGGAAAAAAAAAGTTTAATGTCAGTTATAATGTCAGGAACACTGCACTGCACTTGCTCACTGAGCCAGTGCGCATGTCTCCTGAGTAAGACAACCTGTGCTCAGAGATACCTGTGGAGCGGGCAGCAGCAGAGACCCTGCTTTAGACCCGCGGGACCTGAAGCATGTGACTGCTGGGGGCGTGGCCTAAACTCCAGAGAGCTAGGAGCTGCAGGAAAACTCCTAGAATTGTAACTATGGAACAAAGTTACTAATTGTCATAAACAGGGACATAAACCAGATCAGGCCGGGGTCAAAGCACGAGATAGCATGACAATTACCAAAGGGCTAGACAGAATGGATAGTCAAGACGTAGCCAAGAAGTCAGAAACCAGAGAATCAGATATACAGTACAGAATCAACAGTCAAACTCACAACGGGGGACAGAACCGGATCAGAACCATATAAGCAAGCTATAAGACAATGAACAGGCACACAGGGGTCAACACATGGCCAAAGGCAAAAGTATAACTGACAGGGATTGGAGTTTCTCAGGGCTATAAAAAGCTCTCCCTGAACCAAAGAGAGGCCACAATAATTAACCCCAGGCGTGCAGGTCAAAGCCTGCACTGAGCTCAAGACATTAATCCCTGACGTGCAGGTCAAAAACCTGCACTGGGATCATGACACCATCCTTTTGCTGGCACCGCAGCCACGGTGCCAAGCCCTGATGGTCTAGAGGAACTCTAGTCCTGTGCCTCTGGGACAGAGTTCTGTGACCTTTAATTAGTGCTCACCCAGCCAAGCTCTGTGAGGTCAACAGGCTCCAGCATTTGTTTTAGCGGCTCTGTGAAGCAACAGAGTTCGCTTCCATTCACACTGGGTGAAGTTAACCCATGTATGAGCAAGCGTTCATCCACCATCTTGTTCCGCCATTACTCAGCAGCAGGTTCCATCTCTACACGGTGGACCCCAGGCTGCGAACGCTTCTTGTATCTCCTCTTATATTATTTGGTGCGTTCCGCAGGCTCTAACAGCGGGTGGATTACTATTCCACCTGTGCCTATTGTGGGCACATGTCAGCTGTTCAAAACAGCTGACATGTCCCAGCTTTGACGCGGGCTCACCGCCGGAGCCCTCATCAAAGCGGGAGTACCACCATTGGATGTACTATTGCTTACAATGGCAGTAAGGGGTTAACCCCTTCATAATGATTGACTTTCCATTTTTATGCATTTTTCCATCACCTCTTCCAAGAGCCTTACGGTAACTTTTTTTTAACTATTTCTGTTGACATAGCTGTATTATTACGGGATCACCTGGTAAAGTGGATTCTTTAAAGGGATTGTCCGGTTTAAATTGATAAGTCTGCTGTCACTCTGTTAGACTTGCAGGCTTATGAATCCCACCAGTACAAACACTGTGCACTGCAAGAATTCGCCAATTTCTGAGGCGGGACTGGCAGTTACGTTTGCGTTATACATACTTCTGGCCAGGGCCTGTCTAGTGGCCATTGTCTGGAACCATACAGTTGTATTGAGCGATTCCACGCCCTCAGATGGTTGTGCCCACTGGACAGCCGCTTCACTAGATGGAGCGCAGCCTCACTCTATGCAAGTGTATGGAGCAAGGCAGCACTCACTAGACGGGCCCTGGCTGGGAGTGTGTATAATGTATACGTACCCAACAGTCCTGGCTACGAAACTGCAAATTATCTTAGTTCACAGTACGAGCACTGTGGGGATTCATATGTCTGCAGACTTATCAATTTAGACCAGACAAGCCTTGTCATACATAGGTCAGGGTGAGTAATATAGAGCAGAGGCAATGGTGCATACGAGCAGGCCTTGATGGTTGGCACGTGGATTAGTGGGGACTAGTCTAATAGGTCATACAGAAGGGCAGACAGACAGGCGGAGCAAGAAACCATACATAAAGTAGACTACAATGTGCAGATACATATAGGAACATTATATTTATAGACAATCCATGACTTGCCGCAGACAAATGGTTATTAGCAGAGACGTATGCAATCAGGTACTTGATGTAAACAGCTGGTTAATGGTAGAAATCTGTGCAAGAACTTGCAGCAGCCACCCTTCAAACCTGAGACAGCTGGAGAACTTTGCTCAGCAGCAGTTGGCCAAAATACCTGTGGACTGGTGTAGAAGTCTCAGTGAGAGTTAGAAAAATTGCTTATTTGTTTGCAGTTATTGTAATTGTGCAACAAAATATTGAGTTAAGGGAACCATCATTTTTGTCAAGGTCATTTTCATTATTTTTAATTAATTTAATTATTATTCAAAAGAAACGTCGGATTTTCATTAGTTGGTATTCAGTAAGCTTAAATTGAAAATTACTTGTGTCAAATTCAAGTTATTTCAGTGAACAGTGGGTTTGTCTTACTTTAACCGAAGATACCAATAATTTTGTCCCCGTGTACGAATAAATACAACCACTGTACCAAAACTTAGTTATCACTTAGTACAAAATGTAAACATAGAATCAATCCTTTGCCAAATATATTTATGTAGCAAACCAAAAGCATACTTTCGTACCTTATATCTGGCACGATAGGAAAGGAAAATTATAATTTCAAACATTTTTTGCAACATTGATCTTGCTTTTATATCTTTTTGAGGGGTCAAAAAAGTATAAACAACCAGAATGTCTGAAATAATGTTTTAGTAAGTAAATTATATAACAATAACATTTTTCTTGTCCAAGCTTCTTTTAATAGCAGTTTTTCATAGCATGAAGTTTTTACCATTTATTTCTTATTTTCCATTTACGTATCCTTTAAGTCCATATATGAGTTGTTGTGTTGTATAAATGGCTATAATTTTCTTCTAATCTTTCTAATCTCTTAGATACACATATGGGAAACCAGTCCAGGGGAATTTTAACGTTTCTATTTGTCGTGAAGCTTTTATATATCGATATTGGAGGGTGCAACCAAAGGAGCAAGCTTTATGTGCTAATTTCAGAGGAAAGGTGAGGTCATATTTTCTATGTCATCAACTTTAAGGCATCAAAGAAGTAAGAAAAAAATATTCTTCCCATACATAGACTCATAGAATGTTAGAATTGGAAGGGACCTCCAGGCTCATCGTGTCCAACCCCCTGCTCAATGCAGGATTCACTAAACCATCTCAGACAGATGTCTATCCAGCCTCTGTTTGAAGACTTCCATTGAAGGGGAAATCACCACCTATCATGGCAGCCTGTTCCACTCATTGATCACCCTCACTGTCAAAAAGTTTTTTTCTAATATCCAGCCTGTATCTTCTCCCTTTCAGTTTCATTCCATTGCTTTTCATGTTTTCATGTGCAAATGAGAATAATGATGATCCCTCTACACTGTGACATCCCTTCAGATATTTGTAGACAGCTATTATTAAGTCATCTCTTAGTTTTCTTTTTTTGCAAGCTAAACATTCCCAGATCCTTCAACCATTCCTCGTAGGACATAGTTTGCAATCCACTCACCATCATGGTAGCTCTTCTCTGAACTGGCTCCAGTTTATCGATGTCTTTTAAAAAAAATGGTGCCCAGAATAGACACAGTATTCCAGATGAGGTCTGACCAAGGATGAGTAGAGGGAGTAATTACTTCACATCATCTAGACTCTATGCTTCTCTTAAAACATCCTAGAACTGGGTTTACCATTTTTGCTGTTGCATCACATTGTTGACTCATGTGCAGTCTGTGATCTATTAGTATACCTAAGTCTTTTTCATACGTGCCATTGCTTAGTTCTATTCCTCCTCTTCTGTACATGTAATTTCCATTTTTCTTGACCAGACGTAGAATCTTGCATTTTTCCCAATTAAATAACATTCTATTAGTTGCTGCCCATTGTTCAAGCTTATCTCGATCCTTCTGAATCCATCCTCTGACTTCTCTTTTGCTAGCTATCCCTCCTAGCTTTGGATCACTGCAAATATGATTAGTAGAGATGAGCGACTTTGCCTTTTTTCGGGTCAAGTCGGGTTTCGCGAAACCCGACTTTCTCAAAAGTCGGGTCGAGTGAAATCGGCCGACTAAAGGAAAAAGTCGTGTTTCGTTCTGACCGAAACACGAAACCCAATGTAAGTCAATGGGGAAGAAAAGTCTGGAGTGAGAAGAGGACAGGAAACACACTTACAGTGCCCATTTGAATGCCAAAACCATAAATTCTTATTCCTGAAGCTTGTCACCCTTTATTTACTTCATAATACAAGTTACGCATTGAAAAATGGGGGTTATTTGGCTAAAGTTGCGGGGGGGGGGTAGGGCTGGCTCCAGGTTTTCATGTGCCCTGGGCCAAAGAGCGCCCCTTTAACACATACCACAACTCATGATGCTCTGATACGGCAGAGAAATAGTGGTATAGTACAATGAAAAATACTTCACTTTTTACATCTCATGACTGATTTCCATTTAAAATTCTCCAATAGCTCCAAAAACGGACAGTATATTACTCTGTATAGTATTATGGCCACCGCATAGTGGGCTATACAGAGTAATGAGGCCCATCTATTTCTCCCTACAGAATTATTGGTCCCATATAATGTTTGAAACAGTATATGATGAGCTCCACATAATGCAACAGTGTATGTTGGTCCCCATGGATGAAGCTCCACTGTCTTATGGGCCCAAATAATGCAGCATACATAATGGGCCCTATTTCTATTTCTCTAGTGTATAATGGGCCCTGTACATGCTGCTCCAGTGTCTGATGTCCACCTTTGGACTGTTCCAATGTATGGTGGGCCCCATCTATCATTCTCCAGAGTATAGTGCTCCCCAAAAATTGCTGTCCCAACATTGAAAACAATGAAATAAGTCTCCTCGCTATGGAATCCCTGTACTAGCCAGGACTCCTCGTCGTCTCCATCTTCCATCTCACTGCACTTGGCTGTTTAGGCAGAGGGCGTACAGACGTGATGTCATTGCGCTCTCTGATCAGAATATCAGTGTCAGGAAATGCGGAAGACGTCATGGCGGTGGAGCAGGGAGAGGTAAGTATTTCAACCTTGTAAGTGCTGTGATCCTGAGCAAGCAGGGGGGGCCCACTCGTTGGCGACAGCACTGGCACAGGGCCCCTGATAGTACGGCGGTGTGTCTGACGGCAGGTGGGCCGAACCTGCACTTTCATCTGCAGCTTCCTCTTTGTCACCGTGTAAGGTGGAACATTATATGGGAAGGGTAACCTGAGTTTCATCAGGGTCAGATTCAGGCTGTGTAGAGTGCGAGGGGAATGTAGTGGTCTGGGTCAATGTACCAGCAGAATCATCGAGCAGTGGCTGGGCATCAGTGCACTTGTGGCTCCCCCAGGAGTATGGTCGCCACAGTGGCATTACCTTCCTCCTAGGGAGTGTGATGTCATGCTTGGGAGCAACGAAGGATCTCTCTAGCAGGTTAACTCATTGGGCGGCGTTATTCCCACGACTCACGACCCTCCAAACACCATCCATAAAGGCAAAATTTTTGTTTGAGGTGGGCAGTATGGTTGCAAAGCTGAACCTTAAAGGAATGTCCAGAAGGGCACCACCAGGAGTGGAGTCTGCGGCGTAATTGGACTCAACACGGGCAACCTCAACCATACAGCAACCGAAACGATGCACACATTCCAAGCTTAATTCCGTTAACAAACGAGACTCCGTCCTGCCCCCGCGGTCCGCGTCCAGCTTACTAGAGGGACACGCGAGGCTCTGGCACGAGAGATAGGCCAATAACTGGTGTGTCAAGGCCTTACATGTCCGTGGCTGCATGCGCGCTACACTGAAAGGGCCAGCGTGTGTCGCTTGCAGGTGCAGATAACCCGCTGAACACCGTTAGTGATGGGGATCTGGGATTACAATTATTACCCGTGAACGATCATTTCCCAGTAAGTGCAGGTCAACCGCTGTTCCGGAATGAGGCCTAACCGTCATTCCTGAAAAAAGGAAAA
Source organism: Dendrobates tinctorius (assembly GCF_039654945.1). NCBI lineage: Eukaryota > Metazoa > Chordata > Amphibia > Anura > Dendrobatidae > Dendrobates > Dendrobates tinctorius. Next base: position 14,700,508 of record NW_027361814.1, on the reverse strand, counting down.
ACTTATGTGTGCAAACCACAGGTGCTGTAGCTTGCATAACAGCTCGCCAGCCATTCTCAGGCCCAGTATGGAGGATTACACGTGATTTCACAAAGGTGAGAAAGGGTACCGTATCACCGGATAACATGTATGGATCGCATAGTTTACACATTAAAAATATATGTCTATACATCAGGAGGCAGGCTCAGACGGTGTCAGGCCCAGTATGGATTTCACAGGCTAGAGTACACAGCAGAGGAGCAGGGAGAGGTAAAGATTGCAAATGCTGGGGCCCTGGCCAAGCAAGGGTGGCCCACTCGTGGGCGTCGGTACTGGCACTGGTCCCCTCATAGTACGGCGGTGTGTCTGACGGTGGGTGTGCACCACCACAGTCAGAGACACTTGATTGCACTATGAGGAACCCTGTGGCAGTGCCCGCGCCCAAGAGTCGGCCTACCCACCTGTCCAGGGCAACGGCACTCACACGGTTGCGTGCGCTAGCTGTTGAACACAACCATGGGGGTGGAGGCAGCCCAGTTAGGGAGGTTTACAAAGTGGCATATGTTGATGTTGGACATTCAGCTGATGCAAACGGCGAACTTGGTCAAGTCCCAGGAAGAGGAGGACCAAAGCAAGCCATTTTTCTGTCAACCTATGTGTCATCAGGGGAAGGTGGGACAAAATCCTTGGAAACCCATGCATGGTTCATTTTAATGAAGGTTAGATCATCCACATTTTGGGTCGACAGACGGGTCCTTTTTTCTGTCAGGATTGATCCAGCAGCACTGAAGACTCTTTCCGATAGCACACTTGCAGCTGGGCAAGCGAGCTCCTGTAAGGCATATTGTGCCAATTCAGGCCAGGTGTCCAGTTTAGCGGCCCAATAGTCAAAAGGGAATGACCTGTGAGGGAGAACATCGACCTGGGAGGAAAAGTAGTTTGTAACCATTGTTGACAAGTGCTGTCTCCTGTCACTTTCCATCGATGCAGTATTACCAGTAGTTTGAGCGGGACTTGAAAAATCACTCCACAACATGGTCATGAAACCCCTTTCTCCAACGCTACTTCTCATGTGTGCACCACGAACACCTCTTCCAGCTGCCCCCGGCCCCTATGGCTCGTGTGACAAACATCACCGCTGCTGTGTGCTGGGAATGCCTCAACCAACCTGTTTACCAGAGTTGCTTGTTTGTTAGCCAATATTAGGTCAAGGTTTTCCTGTGGCATGATGTTTTGGAATTTGCCTTTATAGCGTGGATCCAGGATGCTGGCCAACCAGTAGTCATCATCGTTCATCATTTTGGCAATGCGGGGGTCCCTTTTTAGGATCTGCAAGGCATAATCTGACATGTGGGCCAATGTTCCCGGTGTCAATGATGCAGTGCGACTGCTGGGTGGAGGAGCACTTTCTAGCAAATCCACATCCCTCCAGTCACGCACAAACCCTGTACCAGCCCTTGCCACGCCAACATTTTCTCTGGACACACGAGAAGCATCTTCCTACCCTAAATAATCATCCCCATCATCACCCTCCTCCTCCTCTTCTTCCTCCACCTCATCCAGGAGAGGTACCGGAGCAGACAATGGCTGACTGTCAGCAAGGATTCCCTCCTCCTCTTCCTCCTCGTCAACCTCGGCTGCAGACGCCTGCTCCTTAAGGTGCGTCAAAGTTTGCATGAGCAGACGCATAAGTGGGATGCTCATTCTTATGATGGTGTCGTCTGTGCTTACCAGCCGTGTGCATTCCTCAAAACACTGAAGGACTTTACAGAGGTCTTTCAGCTTTGACCACTGCACTCCGGTCAACTCCATGTCTGGCCTCAAAGTGCCTGTCCCACAAATGCATTACGGCCTGCCTCTGTTCGCACAGCCGCTCAACCATGTGCAGGGTGGAGTTCCACTTTGTTGTAACGTCGATAATTAGCCGGTGCTTTGGAAGGTGTAGCAATCGCTGCAGCTTCTGCATACGACTGGAGTGTACGGGCTAACGGCGGATGTGCGAGCACAGTTTTCGAACCTTCAGGAGCAGGCCTGTTAACTCTGGATAATTATTGAGGAAGCACTGCACCACCAGGTTCAAGGTGTGAGCCAAGCAAGGTATGTGTCTGAGTTTTGAAAGAGCTATGGCAGCCACAAAATTACGCCCGTTATCACTAACTACCTTGCCTGCCTCAAGATGTACACTGCCCAGCCATGACTCAGTTTGTTGCTGAAAGTAGTCGGCCAGTACCTCCGCGGTGTGTCTGTTGCCCAAACACATCATCTTCAACACAGCCTGCTGACGCTTTCCACAAGCTGATCGATAGGGGGACACCTCGTGTGCAACACTGGCAGCTGCGGATGGAGTGCTGCTGCGACTGCGCTCTGGGGACGAGCTTTCGCTTCTGGAGGAGTAGGAGGAGGAGGAGGGTCGAACGCCTACAGCCATCTGTTTCCTATACCGTGGGCTAGGCAGCGCTGTCCCACCACCGCTGTCCCCTGTGAACCCTGCATCCACCACATTAACCCAGTGCGCAGTGATGGACACGTAACGGCCCTGGCCATGCCTACTGGACCATGCATCAGTTGTGAGGTGCACCTTTCCACTCACTGATTGCTTGAGTGCATGGACAATGCGGTCCTTCACATGGAGGGCTGGGATGGCTTTGCGAGAAAAGAAGTGGCGACTGGGTAGTTCATAGCGTGGTACTGCGTAGGCCATGAGTTCGCGGAAAGCTGCGCTTTCCATCAACCGATAGGGCATCATCTCTAACGAGATTAGTTTGGCTATGTGGGCGTTCAAACCCAGTGTACGCGGATGGGAGGATGAGCACTTTCTTGTCCTACTCATAGTCTCTGGCAGGGTGAGCAGTACTTGAGAGCTGCCTATGGTGGAACTAGCGGTGGACAGGGCAGACTGACAGAGGGTTGATGATGGTGATGGAGTTGGTGTTGTTTCTGATGGCCTAGATTCAGTGTTTCGTTGATATAACATTGTGATTCCCTGACAGCTTTGGCCTTGCAACGAGACCTCAACATTTGTTGCTGTGCAAACCGGTGGGCTTACAGTGGGGGAAACAATGGAGCGTTGCTGACTACCTTCTTTGGGAGCATTTGCACATGTGGTACTTGAGGTTTGGTGTTCCGTCCATGCGTGCAAGTGCATGGTGGTTAAAGGTCTAAGCATGCAACTGGTATTCAAATTTTTAAGATTTTTCCCTCGGCTAAAGGTCTTTGAGCACTTCTTACAGATAACCTTGGCCTGATCATTAGGATTTTGTTCAAAAAACTGCCACACTGCACTCTTCCTACAATGGAAGACATTTGGCGTCCTTGCACGCTGTGCTATTTTGACCGTGTGGCCAATCAGTCCAGCAACTTTTTGTCTTTTTGTAACCCGTTTTTGGACTGCTCCGTGCCTGCCAGATAACAGCTGTTGCGATGTCGATGCCTGCTGCGGATGCTCCTCCTCCTCTTCTGAGCTCCTGGCAGCGGCACCCTCTTCCCCCAATGGATGCCAATCTGGGTCAACAACTGGGTCATCCGTCACCTCCTCTTCAATGTCATGTGCACCTTCCTCTGTGTCACCGTGTACGGTGGTATAGTATGCGGGAAGGGGCACCTGAGTTTCATCAGGGTCAGAATCTGGCTCAGTACACTGCGAGGACAATGTCGTGCTCTGAGCGAATGTAGCAGCAGAATCATCTATCAGTGGCTGTGCATCAGTGCACGCCATGTCAGATTCATCTTGGCCTGGGTAATTCACCATTTCACTTGATACCATGCCTGGTATGTGAAAACAGCTCCATGGAGTAATCTGTAGTGTGGCCTGCCGCATCCTTCAATTTGGGTTGGGGTGAAGGACACAAAGAAAGGTGTGGTACATGACCATGAGCCTCCAAAGACGACTCAGTGCTTGTACTTTTTAAAAGTTCAGAAGAGGAGGCGATAGAGCTGGAGGCCGAGTCAGCAATGTAGGCCAATACTTTTTCCTGAACCTCCGGCTTCAAAAGCGGTTTACCTACTCCCAGAAAAGGGAGCCTTCGAGGCCTTGTAGAGCCAGACGATGACGCAAGCTCAACACCTCCTGCATTAGGTGTTATTTGGCTTTGCCACTACCAGCAGAGCCAACACCAACACCATCATTACCAGCTGGCACCCGCCGCCCACTAACACGGCCTCTTACACCACACTTCCTCATTTTTTTTTAAAATGTTCCCACAATTCCACCAATGATCTGGACTGGTAAAACAAGGTACAAGGTGTATATAGGACAGGGTAGAATTTAATTCTCCTACCACTTCAGGAGACTGATTTATTGTGTGAGGCCCAGTGTATATCACACCGCTGTATCACAGCCAGAATTTCGCTGGTGTGAAAAATGAAACATAGGACAGGGCAGGATTGGAATCTCCCTAGAGTGTAGGTCTGTAAGAATGGACAAACTCCTCGGCTTTTCCTTACAGAGTCACACCCGTATATAGGTTCAATTTGGCCGTGATAACAGCCGTTACACGGTACTGAGAGAGGAGCGTGCACGTACACCACGGTACGGTGTATGTTAAATGGTCAAGCTCCGTGTTTTTGGATACAGACTGACGCACGCTGTCTCTCTCTAGTTTTGAAGGTAATCAAACAGCAAATCAACTATACTGTTTGAAAAGTGGACAAAACTATATGGTGTAGGTCTGTAAGAACGGACAAACTCCTCGGCTTTTCCTTACAGAGTCACACCTGTATATAGGATCAATGTTGGCCGTGATAACAGCCGTTACACGGTACTGTGTGAGGAGCTTACATCGCTGTACAGTGTGTGAAAAATGAACGCTCAGTAACTCACAAGGCCAAAACAATAAAATCTGGATTGCTTTGAAAAAAGCAGTTTGCTCAGCAGTGTGCACACAGCAATGCAGCTACCAGGTAGCCTTAAAAGGCAGCCTAATAACCAACAGAGCTGATGCACCCAAATATAGCCTCCCCTTGCACTGCACAGTGACTGGTGTGTTGTACAGGCAAAATCGCTAGCAGCAGAATCAGTTTTTGGTATCTTCTTCCCTGCCTAACGCTCTCCCTACAGAATCAGCAGCAGCAGCAGCTCTCCCTATTCTGAGATCAGCTTGAGTAACATGGCGCTCGGCGTCCCCGCCCTTTTATACCCCCTGTGACGCCCCACAAAGCAAGCAAATCACTTGCATGCCCTTCTCCAAGATGGTGGTGACCGCTGCCCATGTCATCACGTTGCCCACAGTGTCCGTTCCTCCTGATTGGCTGCAAAAAGGGCGCTCAAGCATCATGTGAAACGCGACTTTGGCGGTAAAGTCGCCGACCTCGTGGCCGACCTCACGCTGGGGTCGGGTTTCGTTTCATGAAACCCGACTTTGGCGAAAGTCGGCGACTTTTGAATTTTTTCGACCCGTTTCGCTCAACTCTAATGATTAGTTTACCTTCAATTGCCTTATCTAAATCATTTTTAAAAATGTTGAAAAACACTGGGGCCATCACAGAGCCTTGTAATACCCCACTTAAAACACTATTCCAATTGGATTTGCAATCATTTATCACCACTCTTTGAGTACAATCACTGAGCCAGTTATGAATCCACCTAACTGTAGCCTTGTCAATCCCATTCTTTATCATTTCTTCAATAAGGATAGTATGAGATACACCCAGTCAGTGATTTCATCATTGAAGGAAATTAGATTAGTCTGGCATGACTTGTTTGCTACAAACCCATGTTGGCTCTGGTTGATTACTGTATTCTTATCCAAGTACATGCTGATTAATAATTTATTCAAACATCTTTCCTGGCATAGAAGTAAGGCTCACTGGCCTGTAATTTCCTGGCTCCATCTTCTTTCCTTTTTTGAACATGGGGACAACATTTGCTCCTCTCCAAACTTTTGGGACTTCTGTTCTCCAGGAATTTTCAAAGATTTTGATACTATTCTGATGCTAAGGATATGTGATACTTCTTATTCAATCTTCAAACTAGTTGATTGCTCCATCTTGATAATTCCAGACCATAAACTCTTTTGAGCCAAATGGGCATCATATAATGTGGAGATCCAATTTGAGAGGTCTTGCCATGACCTTCTATCATAAATGATTCCATTTTGAAATTGGCCAGTGTTATACCACATTTCTGCTATTCTTGTAATCTAGTTCGTGGGGGCCAGTTTAACCCTAATTATATCCTAATCTTTTACACAACTTTACAAATAATTTTCAGTAGGGATAAAAATTAATGTCTATGTTTCTGTATAGTAATGTCATTTTTATGCATGATTACTTTGAGATCAACATCAGTTTTTGAAACTTTAAAGTATTTTTATATATAGATCCTAATCTACTTTTAAATTAAATTGCATTTTCATAAATGTCAGAAAAGGAAAAAATATAAGAATCAAAATGAAAAATAGAATTTTTCTGAAGGCTTCATACTTTATTTTGCCAAAGGTTATCTAAAATGATTCAGAAAGTGATAATGCATCTATAGATTAGAGATTTTCAAAAAAGATTCACAGGACCAAGCTCAAGTAGTCACATCCGTACTCTGTAGATACCGGACAACGTCTCATTCCTGCTAGAATCCTTTGTGTCTCTTCACATTGCGCCTACAATCAGAAGATTACAGCAGGTATGATGCAGTTTGAGGGTTTTGGACCAGGTCCATTCACATCTTTTTGAACATCTCTACCAAAAATTTGCTAATAAATTGAATTTTGTAGGAAACATTATCTTTTATGTGTTATATCATGTTTCTGCCTGATATATTTTATCTGAGCTTTCATGATAAAATGAGTAGAGTTGAGCGAAACGGGTAGGTCAAATTCATAAGTCGCCGACTTTCGCTGAAGTCGGGTTTCATGAAACAAAACCCAACCATAGCGTGAGGTCGGCCACGAGGTCGGCGACCAGAACGCCAAAGTGGCGTTTCAAATGATGCTTCCAGCGCCCTTTTTCAGCCAATGATGGAGGATGCAGACTGTGGGCAACGCGATGACATGGGCATCGGTCACCACCATCTTTGAGAAGGGCATGCAAGTGATTGGCTTGCTTTGTGTGGCGTCACAGGGGCTATAAAAGGGCGTGCACACCAACCACCATCTTACTTCTGCCGATATTAGCATTAGGGAGAGGTTGCAGCTGCTGATTCTGAATAAGGGAGAGCGTTAGGCAGGGAAGAAGAGCAAAAAAACTGCTTCTGCTGTTAGCGATTTCCACTGTACAACACAACACTCTGTGTGCAGTGACAGGGGAGGCTATATTTTGGAGCATTCAGCTCTGTTGGTTATTAGGCTGCCTTATAAGGCTCCCTGATAGCTGCATTGCTGTTTGCACACTGCTGTGCAAACTGCTTTTTTAAAAGCAAAAATACTTTGCTTCCTCTTTTCTGCACAGTTACCAAACGTTCATTTTTCCACACTTCCACAAAATCTCTAGGGAGCTTCCAATTCTCCCCAATACTATATACACACCTTGTGCATGGTCATACTCCTGCCTATTTCAGCCTGTTAAATTGAGGTGTAATCTATAGTAGGCCTGAGATAATAGTTCAGCCTCCTAAAATCTCTAGGGAGCTTCCAGTTCTCCCAATCTAATATGTAAAGCTCAAGTGTGTGTATGCATGTATGTATGCATGTATGTATGTGTGTATGTCCGGGATTGGCATCCGCACCGTCGCAGCTACAGCCACAAAATTTGGCACAGTCACACGTCTGGACCCCGAGAGCGTCATAGGCTATGTTGTGAGGCGAAAATTTAACCCCACGCGTTCCAATTCGCCAAACAATTTTGCCCCTATCTACATAATGGGGAAAAAGTGTGTGTATCAAGCCCCGCCCCTCATTATGATGTCATAATGGTTGCCATGGCGATGCTGATGTCATCATAGGTTACAAGCCCCGCTGCTTATTATGATGTCATAATGGTTGACTATGAGATGGAGGATGTGTGAGGGGTATATGGGCACTGGACTATGGGATAGAGGATGTGTATGATGGGTATATGGTCACGGGACTATGGGATGAAGGATGTGTGATGGGTATATGGGCACTGGACTATAGGATGGAGGATATGTATGACGGGTATATGGGCATGGGACTATGGAATGGTGGATATGTATGATGGGTATATGGGCACGGGACTATGGGATGGAGGATATGTATGATGGGTATATGGGCATGGGGCTATGAGATGAAGGATGTGTGATGGGTATATGGGCATGGGACTATGGGATGGAGGATATGTATGACGGGTATATGGGCACTCGACTATGGGATGGCGAATATGTATGAAGGGTATATGGGCATGGGACTATGGAATGGAGGACGTGTGATGGGTATATGGGCACTCGACTATGGGATGGAGGATAAGTATGATGGGTATATGCGCACGGGACTATGGGATGGAGGATAATTATAATTTGCTATAACTAACCACAATTAGTTACTATGCCCGGGCAGCGCCGGGCTCTTCAGCTAGTACTATATACACACCTTGTGCATGGTCATACACCTGCCTATTTCAGCCTGTTAAATTGAGGTGTAATCTATAGTGGGCCTGAGATAATAGTTCAGCCCCCTAAAATCTCTAGGGAGCTTCCAATTCTCCACAATACTATATACACACCTTGTGCATGGTCATACACCTGCCTATTTCAGCCTGTTAAATTGAGGTGTAATCTATAGTGGGCCTGAGATAATAGTTCAGCCTCCTAAAATCTCTATGGAGCTTCCAATTCTCCCCAATACTATATACACACCTTGTGCATGGTCATACACCTGCCTATTTCAGCCTGTTAATTTGAGGTGTAATCTATAGTGGGCCAGAGATAATAGTTCAGCCTCCTAAAATCTCTAGGGAGATTCAAATTCTCCACTATACTGTATACACCTTGTACCTTGTTTTACAGTACCATATAGCTGGTGGTATTTTGGGTACATTTTTCCAAAAATGAGGAAGTATGGTGGAAGAGGCCGTGAAAGTGGGCGGGGGTTGCCAGCTGGTACTGATGGTGGTGGGGGTGGTGGTGCATCTGCTGGTAGTGGCAAAAGCACAATAGTATCTGAGGCAGGAGGTGTTGAGCCTGCGTCATCATCTGGCTCCACAAGGCCTCGAAGGCTCCCTTTTCTGGGAGTAGGTAAACCGCTTTTAAAGCCGGATCTTCAGGAGCAAGTTTTGGCTTACATTGCTGACACAGCCTCCAGCTCTATCGCCTCCTCTTCTGAAGTTTCAAAAAATAAAAGCACTGAGTCGTCAGTGGAGGCTCCTGGTCAGGAGCAACACCTTTCCTTGTGTCCTTCACCCCTACCAGAAGTGAAGGATGCGGCAGGCTACACTACAGATTACTCCATGGAGCTCTTTTCACATACCATGCCTGGGTTATCAAGTCAAATCGTGAATTCCCCAGTCCAAGATGAATCGGACATGGAGTGCACTGATGCACAGCCACTGCTAGATTTTTCTGCTGGTACATTCACCCAGAGCACTACATTTTCCTCGCAGTGTACTGAGCCAGAATCTGACCCCGATGAAACTCAGGTGCCCCTTCCCGCATACCATACAACCTTACACGGTGACACAGAAGAAGGTGCACATGAAATTGAAGAGGAGGTGATGGATGACCCAGTTGTTGACCTAGATTGGCATCCATTGGGGAAAGAGGGTGCCGCTGCCAATAGCTCAGAAGAGGAGGAGGAGGATCCGCAGCAGGCATCGACATCGCAACAGCTGTTATCTGGCAGGCCCGCAGCAGTCCAAAAACAGTTTACAAAAACCCAAAGAGTTGCAGGACAGCTTGGCCAGACGGTCAAATTAGCACAGCGTGCAAGGCCTCAAAATGTCTTCCATAGTAGGAAGAGAGCAGTGTGGCACTTTTTTGAACAAAATCCTAATGATCAGGCAAAGGTTATCTGTAGGAAATGTGCAAAGACCTTTAGCCGAGGGAAAAATCTGAGAAATTTGAATACCAGTTGCATGCTTAGACATTTAACCACCATGCACTTGCAAGCGTGGACAGACTACCAAACCTCACGTACCGCATGTGCACTTGCTCCGAATGAAGGTAGTCAGCAACGCTACATCGCTTCCCCCACTGTAAGCCCACCGGTTAGCACACCACCAGCAGCAAATGAGGTGTCGTCGCAAGGCCAAAGCAGTCAGGGAATCACAATGTTATTGCTATGAGACTGAATCTAGGCCATCAGCAAGACCACCAACACCATCACCATCACCAACCCTCTCTCAGTCCGCCATATCCACTGCTAGTTCCACCATATGCAGCTCTCAAGTCCATCTCACCCTACCAGAGACTCTCAGTAGGACAAGAAAGTACTCATCCTCTCATCCGCGTACACAGTGTTTGAACGCCCACATTGCCAAACTAATCTCGTTAGAGATGATGCCCTACCGGTTGGTTGAAAGCGAAGCTCTCCGCAAGCTGATGGCCTATGCAGTACCACGCTATGACCTACCCAGTCAGCACTTCTTTTCTCGAAAAGTCATTCCAGCCCTCCACCTGCATGTGAAAGACCGCATTGTCCATGCACTCAAGCAATCAGTGAGTGGAAAGGTGCACCTCACAACAGATGCATGGTCCAGTAGGCATTTCCAGGCCTGCTCCGTGTCCATCACTGCGCACTGAGTTAATGTGGTGGATGCAGGGTCCACAGAGGACAGCGGCGGTGGGACAGTGCTGCCTGCCTAGCCCACGGTATAGGAAACAGTTGGCTGTAGGCGTTCGACCCTCCTCCTCCTCCAGAAGCGAAAGCTCGTCCACAGAGCGATGTCGCATGAGCACTCCATCCACAGCTGCCAGTGTTGCACACGAGGTGTCCCACTATCGAACAGCTAGTGGTAAGCGTTAGCAGGCTTTGTTGAAGATGATGTGTTTGGGCGACAACAGACACACCGCGGAGGTACTGGCCAACTACTCACAGCGACAAACGGTCATGGCTGGGCAGTCTACATCTTGAGGCAGGCAAGGTAGTTAGTGATAACGGCCGGAATTTTGTGGCAGCCATAGGCCTTTCAAAACTCCAACACATACTGTACCTTGCCTGGCTCACACCTTGAACCTGGTGGTGCAGTGCTTCCTCAATAATTATCCGGAGTTAACAGTCCTGCTCCATAAGGTGTGAAGACTGTGCTCGCACATCCGCCGGTCGTCCGTACACTCCAGTTGTATGCAGAAGCTGCAGCGATTGCTCCACCTTCCCAAGCACCGCCTAATTATCGACGGTGCAACAAGGTGGAACTCCACCCTGCACATGGTTCAGAGGCTGTGCGAACAGAGGCAGGCTGTAATGCATTTGTGGGAGGATACACGGACAGGCAGTTTGAGGGCAGACACGGAGTTGTCTGGTGTGCAGTGGTCGAAGCTGAAAGACCTCTGTAAAGTCCTTCAGTGTTTTGAGGATTGCACACGGCTGGTAAGTGCAGACGACGCCATCCTAAGCTTGAGCATCCCACTTATGCGTCTGCTCATGCAAACTTTGACGCACATTAAGGAGTAGGCATCTGCAGCCGATGAGGAAGAGGAGGAGGGAAGCCTTGATGACAGTCAGCCATTGTCTGCTCAGGGAACTCTCCTGGAAGAGGTGGGGGAAGAAGAGGAAGAGGAGGAGGAGGATGATGGGGATGATTATTTAGGGGAGGATGCTTCTCAGGGGCAAGAGAAAATGTTGGCGTGGCAAGGTCTGGTACAGGGTTTGGGCGTGACTGGAGGGATGTTGATTTGCCAGAAAGTGCTCCTCCACCCAGCACTCGCAGTGCATCATTGACACCTGGAACATTGGCCCACATGTGTGATTATGCCTTGCAGATCTTAAAAAGGGACCCCCGCATTGCCAAAATGATGAACGATGACGACTACTGGTTGGCCAGCATCCTGGATCCACGCTATAATGGCAAATTCCAAAACATCATTCCACAGGAGAACCTAGAGTGTTGTGAGTTCATTTTCTGGTCCACCAGTTGTGAGTTCTCCTTCCAGGCTCCCTCTGGTGGTAACAGGAAGTAGTGGCTGATTTAATCAGTAGAGATCTGCCACCTGATAATGAGGATGACGATTGGACCTCAGGAATCTCAGACTGGATTTAAGACAGCCGACGCCCTATTCTGGTGCTGGTGATTCCTTCTGGCTTTTCAGGTCTTGGTTTTCAGCTCTGTTCCAGTCATCTCAAGCTAAGTTTTTCTGCTATTGTTCACACTTGATTTTGTTGGTCTATTCAGTTTTTTTGTGTGGTCAGCCAGCCCCGGCTGGGGCTGTGCTGAATTTCCACTCTTATTTATCTGTATTTGCCAATTTGCTTTTTGTCCCTTATTAGATTGGCCTCTTTTTGCTCTGTCTCAGAATATTTCAGAGTGCTGATATAGTGGGAAAAGTCTAGTGACTTCAGGGTTAATTTTGCTATCAGAAGTGTTGGACATTATTTTTGTAGGGTTTTTGGCAGATTGCAGACAGTGTCTTTCCTTTCCTATTCTTTCTAGTTAGTTTGGGCCCCATCGTTTGCTCAGCCTTTTTTCCTGCCTGTGCTTGTGCTTTCATCTTGTTTCACCGTCAATACATGTGTGGGGCTGTCTTTCCTTTGGGGTCTGCTCTGGGGCATTTAGCTTTCCCCTTTTCTTGCTTTAGGCTTATTTAGTCCTCCGGCTGTGACGAAGCATCTATATTCATCGTAGGTACGCTCCACGGCTGCTGCTAGTTGTGTGGTTAGGATCATGGATCTTCAATCTGCATAGTTACCAACCTCTCTGGTTTTCTGCGACTTAGCTAGTTTTGTTTTTTTTCTCCTCGGTGACCCATTCATAACAGAATCACCAGCCATATCGCAGATTCTAGGGTACTCAAAAGCAGGAAAAAGTTGTTAAAAAAGAAAAAAAAGTGTCAGAATTTTTTTTTTTAATGTATTTTTCCTCTTTTTCTCTGGGGCGGTAGGAGGATTTTTTTTTCCTAATGGAGATTAAGCAATTGTCTGATCGTGTGGAGCAACTTGCTGCTGAAGTGCAGGGAATTTCCATCTACCTCATTCAGTCACATGCTGCTGAACCTAAGATCCCTACTCCTGATGTGTTTTCTGGGGATCGGTCTAAATTTCTGAATTTTAAGAATAATTGTAAATTATTTCTTGCCTTGAAGACTAACTCATCGGGGAGCTCTGTGCAGCAGGTTAAAATTGTCATCTCCTTGCTGCGCGGCGATCCACAGGATTGGGCTTTTTCTCTGACACCTGAAAATCCTATTCTAACTAATGTTGACTCATTTTTTCAAGCCTTGGGGTTGTTGTATGATGAACCTAATGCTGTTGATCAAGCTGAGAGAACCCTGTTGGCATTAAACCAGGGTCAGGATTCTGCAGAGTTATACTGTCAAAAATTCCAAAAGTGGGCGGTCCTTACTACATGGAATGATAGTGCATTGGCAGCTCCCTTTCGGACGGGTTTATCAGAGACCGTAAAAGATGTTATGGTGGGATTTCCTGTTCCCTCTGTTTTGGATGATTCTATGTCATTAGCCATTCAAGTTGATCGGCGTTTACATGAACGTAAAACTACACCGGAGGCGCTGCCACCTTTTGAACAAACATCTGAACCTATGCAATGTGATGGGGTTTTGTCTAGGGCGCAACGTCAGGAGTTTAGAAGGCGTAATAAGCTGTGTTTTTTCTGTGGAGGCGCCTCTCATACTATTTCTGTCTGCCCTAAACGAGAGAAACGTTTTGCACACACATTTGCTGTGGGCAGTGTACAACCTAAGTTCCTTTTGGCAATTACTCTGATCGGCTCCTTATCCACGTTTTCTACTAAGGCTTTTGTGGATCACGAGCAGCGTTGAATCTGATGGATTTGGACTTTGCTAAACCTTGTGGTTTGTCCATGACACCTCTGCGGATGCCTATTCCTTTGAGGGGTATTGATGCTACTCCTTTGGCGGAGAATAAACCTCAGTTTTGGACCCAGGTGATAATGCGAGTTGCCCCAGACCACCAAGAAAATTGTAAATTTTTGGTGCTGCATAATTTGCATGATACTATTGTTCTGGGTTTTCCCTGGTTGCAAACTCATAATCCAGTTTTGGATTGGAAATCTGGGTCTGTGGTGAGTTGGGGTTGTCAGTGTGTTCTTAGGGACGCCCCTGTTTTCTCCACCTCTCCTCAGTCTCATGATATTCCTGATTATCTGGCTGATTTTTCTGATGTATGTAGTGAGAGTAAGTCTGCATCTTTGCCTCCTCATAGGAGTTATGACTGTGCAATTGAGTTGATGCCGGGTGTAAATTTCGCAAGGGTCGGCTTTTCAACTTATCAGTACCGGAACATGATGCTATGTGATCCTATATTAAGGAGTCGTTGGAGAAGGGTCATATTAGACCATCCTCGTCACCTTTAGGTGCTTGGTTTTTTGTGGCCAAGAAAGATGGTTCATTATGACCGTGTATTGATTATCGTTCCCTTAACAAGATGACGTTTAAATATCAGTACCCGTTACCTCTGATGTCTGATTTATTCTCCAGAGTTAAGAGTGCCTGCTGGTTTACTAGGCTTGACCTCAGGGGGGCGTATAATCTTATTCACATCAAGCATGGGGATGAATGGAAGACGGCATTTAATACTCCGGAGGGACATTTTGAGTACCTGGTGATGTCTTTTGGGCTCACTAATGCCCCTTCTGTCTTCCAGTCCTTTATGAATGATATTTTCCGTGACTTTGTGTATAAGTTTTTGATCATCTATCTGGAAGATATTTTGATCTTTTCTAGTGATTGGGATTCTCATGTGGAACACGTCCGGACTGTGTTCCGGATTTTGAGGGAGAATTCCATGTTTGTTAAGGGATCGAAATGCCTCTTTGGTGTACAGAGGATTTCATTTTTGGGATTTATCTTGTCTCTGTCGACTATTGAAATGGACCCAGCTAAGGTACAGGCCATTTATGATTGGGTTCAGCCTACTTCTTTGAAGGCCCTCCAGAAGTTTTTGGGTTTTGCTAATTTTATCGTAAATTTATAGGTAATTTTTCTGGTATTGTCAAACCAATGACTGATCTGACCAAGAAGGGCGCTGATGTGCTGAATTGGTCTCCTGAGGCTGTCTCAGCATTTCAGGAGCTTAAGCGGAGATTTACTTCAGCTCCAGTTTTATGGCAACCTGATGTCTCACTTCCATTTCAGGTGGAGGTAGATGCTTCTGAGATTGGTGCAGGAGCTGTTTTGTCCCAAAAAGACCCTGTGCCTTCTTTTCTCGAAAGTTCTCTCCATCTGAACACAACTATGACGTGGGGAATCGGGAATTGTTGGCCATGAAATGGGCATTTGAGGAGTGGAGACATTGGTTGGAGGGAGCTAGACATCAAGTTGTGGTCCTCACCGATCACAAGAATTTGATTTATCTGGAGTCGGCCAAACGCTTGAATCCTAGACAGGCTAGATGGGCCTTGTTTTTCACGCGTTTTAATTTTGTGGTCTCTTTTGTTCCGAGAAGTAAGAATGTTAAGGCAGGCGCCCTTTCTAGGAGTTTCTTTGCTGATTCTCTTAATGTGACCTAGCCTACTACCATCCTAGGTGAGGGGGTAGTTCTTTCTGCCATTTCGCCCGATTTGAGACGCACCCTGGAGGAATTTCAGGAGGATGAACCTGAGCGTTGCCCTATGGGAAAATTGTATGTTCCTGACCAGTGGAGAAAGAGAGTGATGTCTGAAATTCATTGCTCCGCATAGGCTGGTCATCCAGGTATTTTTGGTACCAGAGATTTGGTAAGTCGGTCTTTTTGGTGGCCTGCCTTATCTCGTGATGTCACGAATTTTGTACAGTCCTGTGGGACTTGTTCTCAGTCTAAACCCTGTTCTCGTTCAAGTGGGTTGCTGATGCCCCTGCCGATGCCCAAGAGGCCATGGACCCATATCTCAATGGATTTTATTTCTGATCTTCCTGTCTCTCAGAGAATGACTGTTATCTCGGTGATTTGTGATAGATTTTCGAATATGGTCCATCTTGTACCACTCCCAAAGTTGCCATCTTCCGCTGAGTTGGTGCCCTTGTTTTTACAACAGGTGGTTCGGTTACATGGGATTCCTGAGAACATTGTGTCCAACAGAGGAGTCCGGTTTGTTTCCAGATTCTGGAAAGCCTTTTGTTCCAATCTGGGAATTCTGTTATCCTTCTCCGCGTTTCATCCCCAGACCAATGGACAGACTGAGAGAATAAACCAGACCTTGGAGTCTTATTTAAGATGTTTTATATCTGCTGATCAGGATGATTGGGTCTCATTTTTGCCCTTGGCCGAATTCGCACTGAACAACAGAGCTAGTTCTGCCACTTTTATGTCAACCTTTTTCTGTAATTTTGGGTTTCATCCTCGATTCTCTTCAGGGCAAGTGGAATCTTCATCCTGCCCAGGTGTGGACACTGTGGTTGAGAGAATGCAGCAGATATGGGACCAAGTGGTGGATAAGTTGTCACTCTCTCAGGAAAAGGCCAAGCAATTTTCCAACCGGCATAGGACCATTGGTCCCCGGTTTAAAGTGGGTGATATGGTTTGGTTGTCTTCTAAGAATATTCCTATGAGGGTGGAATCTTCAAAATTTAAGCCAAGATTTATTGGACCTTATAAGATTTTGGAGATTCTTAATCCTGTTTCTTTTCGATTGGCTCTTCCAGTTACGTTCAAGATCCATAACGTATTTCACAAATCTCTGTTGAAGAGGTTTGTTGAGCCAGTGGTTCCTATGGCAGCACCTCCTGACCCTGTGTTGGTTGAAGGCAATGTGGAATATGAGGTAGAGAAAATATTGGATTCTCGTTTGGTTAGACGGAGACTCCAGTATTTGGTCAAATGGAAGGGTTATGGCCAGGAGGATAATTCTTGGGTCTCTGCCTCTGATATTCATGCCAATAGATTGGTTCGTGCTTTTCAGTGGGCTCATCCTGATCAGCCTGGTGGCGTGGATGAGGGTTCGGTGACCCCTCCTCAAGGGGGGTACTGTTGTGAGTTCATTTTCTGGTCCACCAGTTGTGAGTTCTCCTTCCAGGCTCCCTCTGGTGGTAACAGGAGGTAGTGAGGCTGATTTAATCAGTAGAGATCTGCCACCTGATAATGAGGATGGCGATTGGACCTCAGGAATCTCAGACTGGATTTAAGACAGCCGACGCCCTATTCTGGTGCTGGTGATTCCTTCTGGCTTTTCAGGTCTTGGTTTTCAGCTCTCTTCCAGTCATCTCAAGCTAAGTTTTTCTGCTAATGTTCACACTTGCTTTTGTTGGTCTATTCAGTTTTTTGTGTGGTCAGCCAGCCCCGGCTGAGGCTGTGCTGAATTTCCACTCTAATTTATCTGTATTTGCCAATTTGCTTTTTGTCCCTTATTAGATTGGCCTCTTTTTGCTCTGTCTCAGAATATTTCAGAGTGCTGATATAGTGGGAGAAGTCTAGACACTTCAGGGTTAATTTTGCTATCAGAAGTGTTGGACATTATTTTTGTAGGGTTTTTGGCAGATTGCAAACAGTGTCTTTCCTTTCCTATTCTTTCTAGTTAGTTTGGGCCCCATCGTTTGCTCAGCCTATTTTCCTGCCTGTGTTTGTGCTTTCATCTTGTTTCACCGTCAATACATGTGTGGGGCTGTCCTTCCTTTGGGGTCTGCTCTGGGGCAGTTAGTTTTCCCCTTTTCTTGCTTTATGCTTATTTAGTCCTCCGGCTGTGACGAAGCATCTAGATTCATCGTAGGTACGCTCCACGGCTGCTGCTAGTTGTGTGGTTAGGATCATGGATCTTCAATCTGCATAGTTACCAACCTCTCTGGTTTTCTGTGACTTAGCTTGTTTTGTTTTTTTTTCTCCTTGGTGACCCATTCATAACACTAGTGCTAATATTGGGTAACAAACAAGCAACTCTGGTATACCGTTTGTTTTAGGCATTCCCAGCACACAGAGGCGGTGATGGTTCTCCCATGAGCCGTAGGGGGCAACATGGAAGAGGTGTTCGTGGTGCACACAGCCGAAGTGACGTTGGACACAGGGGTGTCATGACCATGTTGTGGACTGATTTTTCAAGTACCGCTCACATGACTGGTAATACTGCATCGATTGAAAGTGACAGGAGACAGCAGTTGTCAACTATGGTTACAAACTACTTCTCCCATATCGATGTTCTCCCTCACAGTTCATTCCCCTTTGACTATTGGGCCTGTAAACTGGACACCTGGCCTGAATTGGCACAATATGACTTACAGGAGCTCGCTTGCCCTGTTGCTAGTGTGCTATCCGAAAGCGTTTTCAGTGCTGCTGGATCAATCCTGACAGGAAAAAGGACCCGTCTGTTGACCCAAAATGTTGATAATCTAGCCTTCATTAAAATGAACCATGCATGGGTTTCAACGGATTTTGTCCCACCTTCCCCTGCTGACACGTAGGTTGCCAGAAAAATGGCTCGCTTTTGTCCTCCTCTTCCTCGGACTTCTCCAATTCCTCCATTTGCAGCTGCTGAATGTCCAACATCAACATATGCCATTTTTTCAACCTCCCTAACTGGGCTGCCTCCCCCCCAGGGCCGGGGTCACCACTGTGATGTACAATGTCTGTGAGGTATGGGGTTTTGTCTACAAAATATGATGTTTTCTGTTGTAACTTTCCAGAAAAATCCAGCCCTCTATGCCAATGCAGGCTGTCAGCTCATGCAGCACCTTCCCCCCTCCTCTTTTCGCCCATGGCTCACTCACACACTGACCAGTGCCCCCCTGCCTGGGCTAGCTCTGAAACCTTAAACCAACTTCCTCTCGAAGAGCAGGGGGAAGGGATCCCTTTGTTCGGAAAAACACAGGCTGTATGCCGGTATATGGGAAACATAAAAGTCATATTACGAAAACCATACCCAGTAGAGATATGAAAATCATATTTTTGTAACCTGAGCGGTCCCAGCTTCGATGCCGTGTCTCTTTCGAAGTTCCACCCTGCCCAGAACATGAGATAGGATTTGCGCCCAAATGGACGGTCATATCGCATAGATGTTTGATGTTTTCTTGATGGGCTCATTACGCTGGGAAACATGATACCACTGATGAGTCCATACCAGCTTCTCCCATAAAGTTATAGCTAATCTAAGTTTTGTAGCCAAAACATAACTTGGATAAGAGAGGTGGGATCAACCCAGAATGCACCTCTCTGTGATGTCACATAGGAAAGTCTATAAGGCATTTCCTGGGCAAACCAGCTCAGAACAGCTGCAGAGTCCGTGCTGACAAGAACTCCAGATGAATGGAGACGTGTGGCTCCTCCCCCCTTAAAGCCGCATGGTCTGCCTAAGGAACAATATGGAACTGTGAGTGTAATCTCTTTGTTTTCTCCACTTTTATTTTATACCTGTACTGTACATATTTTATGTCTCAATTTTATAGCAACTTTTATCTGTAATCACTGTCCTCTTTCGGAAAATAAATGAAATAATTATTTAGATCTGTCTCCATGCTCTAAGACTCGAACTATACGCCTTTGATAGATAATCGCTACTAATTCAAAGGGTTTGCCACGGACCCTCTTAATTTAACACTGTGAATTAAGTAACCGTGACTGGTGGCAGCGCGTTGTGCACGGCTATTACGGCTTGCTGGCAGTACAGAAGGGTCTTATATTGCTGAATAAGGGTCTGCAGCCACAGCATTGATAATTCCCTTACTGCAGAAGCCTAATTGCCGGTTCACAACAGGCAGCCCGTCCGGCGACTAATTATCCTAGGTGCAGTTCCCTGACTGACCTGAGGGTAAGGGGGGCGCCGGAGAGCTGTGAGTTCCAAAGTGGAACTGAGAAAGTGGGATATACATAAATCCCCACAGTACTTGGAAGATTGATAGCAGTGGTGGGGCATCCAAATTAAACTCCCCCTGCGGCAAATTGTAGAGCGAGATTAGCTTGCTGGATATTTTTGGTCACATGGTGCCAGTGTTGGGATAACTAAGATAAGCCCCACTGCGCCTGTGATAGCCGTGTGCCGGCATTGTGTCACGCCCCTCCGTCCGCTGATACACCCGTGTCAGTGGTGGGACTGTGACATAGTGGTGACACAGGGTCCGCTGTCCGTCGCGTTTTGGTGGCAGCGGGACTCCCGTTAGTGTCGCCCGTAAGTGGACGAACGGCGGTGGGCTGTTCGTCACATATTGGTGGCAGAGCGGTGGGATAATCCTAGAGCATTAGTGATTTGGTTTGAGCAATCATTCCTCTCACTAAAAACCTGCACGGTTCCTGCGGGAATCCTGCATCATAGGTTTTGGAGAACAGACTCAGTGGTTACTAGTCCTGAGACATTAGTGTGTACTTGCAAGTATCCCCCTCCCGTTTCTTCGTTTTTCTTTTTCTATCTTTTATTTGGCAACCATGGCGGCAAAAGGAGAACCTTGGTACACCCGGCAGACAAAGGAAGTTCTTGCTGCGTTATGCACGTACCAAGGCCTTGACGCCACGAACAAAAACAGAGCTCAAATGATCGCGGCTCTAGTGCAGCTGGACAACGACCAGAATCCAGCGAGCGCAGAAGTTGGCCCAAGTTGCAATGGGGCTGCAGCAGAGGCTCCACTCCTGAGCGCTGGCCCCACATTCAACCAGAACGGGGTGGACCCCTATCTGCAAATGGCCTTGGACGAACTCCCCGCCGAAGACAGTGATGGGCGGGTGAGGCTGATCCAGCAAGCTCGAGAGAGAGCAGAGCAGCGAGCCGAGCGCCAGGCGGAGAGAGCTGAGCGCCAAGCTGAGGCTGAGAGAGCCGAGCGCCAGGCGCAGAGGGCCCATGAACTGGAGGTACTCCAGCGGGGTGGGAATGCCCTCACAGCCCGAAGCCGTGAGCCCAGCAGCGTCCAGACTCCTAAACCCCGGCCAGAGCATTTTCCCGTGATGGAAAAGGATGGGGACTTGGACACATTTCTGCGAGCCTTTGAGAAAGCCTGCAGACAGTACCAGCTGCCTAGAGACCAATGGGCAAGGTACTTGACCCCAGGGCTAAAAGGCAAAGCCCTGGAGGCATTTGCTTCTCTTCCGCCAGAAGCCGATGACGACTATGACGCCATAAAACAGGCGCTGATCGCCAAATACCGGCTGACACCTGAGGTATACCGAAAGAAGTTCCGACACCTCCAACGTGGCCCACACGATAGCTACAGTGATGTGGTGCAAGGACTCAGGACCCACTTTGACCAGTGGATCCATGGACTGTCCGTTGAAACCTTTGAGCAGCTACGGGACCTGATGATCAAAGACCAGTTCCTGCATCTCTGCCCAGCTGAGGTCCGACAGTTCATCCTGGACCGCGAACCAACGAACGCGGACAAAGCGGCGCAGATCGCCGACAACAACGAGGCCAACCGGAAGCCCGAGACGCGGAGGCCAGTCGCCACCAGCTGGAAAAGGGGGTAAGCCAGCAACCAACCCCAATGCCCCAGCTAGCCGTCCCTCCGGAGGCCCAGTCCCTGTTGCCAACAGCAGGCCGGCTACTGACAGTCGCCTGTGTCACCACTGCCAGCGGCCTGGTCACTTCTTTTACACCTGTCCGGATAGGCCGAAGAACCCCCCAGCCAAGGCCCCCGGGCCCAATGCCTCTGTTCTTTTGGTGGGAGGTGTGGTTGGGAGGGCTGACGACAACGTTCAACCTGTTCAGGTGGGGGCCCGTCTTGCTACAGGCCTCAAGGACACCGGGGCTGAACGAACCCTCATCCGTCCTGGACTGGCGGCCCCAGAAGAGTTTGTTGAGGGGAAAACCCTGACTGTCACCGGGATTGGAGGCACCCGTTGTCCCTTGCCAGTGGCACGAGTTTTTCTTGATTGGGGTGCCGGGAGCGGGTTGAGGGAGGTGGGAGTGTCTGAAAATTTGCCCACTGATGTTTTATTGGGGACTGACTTGGGGAGGATGGTTGCATACTATGTCCCTGACACCCTTCCCCAAACTGATAATAAGGGTAACGTTAACCCTGATGATGTTGATGATGGGAAACTGAATGTGTTACCTGCTAATGCCTTGATGAGTAATGATGCAACTAACAACCATTCTTTCCCCAGGTACGATGCTGATGCTGATGTGAATGTACCAAAGCAAACTGATAACCATTCTTCTCCTAGGAAGGATGATGATGATGTTGATGTATCTGTGCCGACTGAACCCGTTAACCCTTTCTTTGAAGCGGTAGATGTGTCCACAGGTACCGAAGTGCTCAGCCCCGTCACTCTGCGGAGTGAGACGGCTGAGGAACCCCTGGCAGGAGTAAGCAACGGTGCTCAAGGAAATGGGGAGGTGCATGGGGACCATGAGGAAGGTAATGCCATGCAGCTGACCAGTGCCACCGAGGAAGGTAACTGGCCCATAAGTAGCACTGCTCCTGAAGTGTTGGGGGTGGATGGGGAGGTAGAGCCCAGGGCAGCACCAGC
Source organism: Dendrobates tinctorius (assembly GCF_039654945.1). Lineage (NCBI taxonomy): Eukaryota > Metazoa > Chordata > Amphibia > Anura > Dendrobatidae > Dendrobates > Dendrobates tinctorius. Next base: position 14,678,156 of record NW_027361814.1, on the reverse strand, counting down.
TGGTGGGTCTGCAGAAATCCCCAGGGAGACAGCATACATAGCAGCTGTCACACGCAGTCAGAGTGCCCAGATCGCAGGTAACGCACTGTCTTCTGGACCCTCTGCTGCTACAGGAGAGACTGAACCAGAGGTGAACCCAGAGCCGGTTCCAGAGGGTCCCAGTAAAGAGGGGACCCTGACGTCACTTCTGGCAGCCTCCAGCATGGAGTTCCAGGCTGCTCTGCACTCAGATGCCAGCCTGGAGAAATTGAGAGGTCTCGCCGAGACGCCCACCTCCAAGTCTGATAAGGAGAGGGTGTTCTGGGAACGAGGAAGGTTGTACCGGGAGACAGTACCCGGAGATCCTAAAAAGGAGTGGTTGAAGGAAAGACAGCTGGTCGTCCCCTATCAGTTCAGAACTGAGTTGTTGCGGATTGCCCATGAGATTCCACTCGCTGGACACTTGGGGATCAGCAAAACAAAGGCACGGCTGTCTCAACACTTCTATTGGCCCAAGATGGGGACAGATGTAACACACTACTGCCGCTCCTGTGCCACCTGTCAAAAAGTGGGTAAGGCGGGGCCTGCTCTTAAGGCTCCCCTTATTCCTTTGCCGGTGATAGAGGAGCCTTTCCAGAGAATCGCGGTGGACATTGTAGGACCGCTGTCCGTCCCCAGCAGCTCCGGAAAGCGATACATTCTCACCGTGGTAGACTACGCTACCCGGTACCCAGAGGCAGTAGCTCTGTCTTCAACCAGGGCAGATAAGGTGGCTGACGCACTGGTGACCATCTTTTCGAGAGTAGGATTTCCCAGGGAGATGCTTACCGATCAAGGGCCCCAATTCATGTCTCGCCTAATGGAGGCTCTCTGTAAGAAAATGCAGGTGACGCAGCTGGTATCGAGTCCGTATCACCCACAGACTAACGGTTTGTGTGAACGCTTCAACGGTACCCTCAAACAGATGCTCCGCATACTGGTTGAGACCCAAGGGCGCGACTGGGAGCGGTACCTCCCACACCTGCTGTTCGCTTACAGAGAAGTTCCGCAGGCCTCGACCGGGTTCTCCCCCTTCGAGCTCCTGTATGGCAGGCGAGTCCGGGGACCCCTTGGGTTGATAAGAGAATCCTGGGAAGATGAGCCAAACCCCACAGAAGTGTCCATCGTGGATTATGTCATGCGCTTCCGTGACAAGATGCAGACCTTGACGCAGTTGGTGCATGACAACATGACGCAGGCTCAGGCTGACCAGAAGCACTGGTACGACCAGAACGCCCGGGAGCGGACCTACCAGGTGGGTCAAAAGGTGTGGGCGCTGGTCCCTGTACCAACGGATAAGCTTCAGGCAGCCTGGGAAGGCCCATACGTCGTCCACCAACAGCTCAACCCGGTCACCTACGTGGTCACGCTTGACCATGCTCGGGGTAGGCGCAAGGCCTTTCACGTCAACATGCTGAAGGCGCACTACGAACGTGAAGCTTGCGTCCTACCGGTCTGCAATCTGCCAGAGGATGGGGAGGAAGATTCCCTCCTGGACATGCTGGCCCAGGCCAAGGCCAATGGGTCCATTGAGGACATGGAGATAAGTGGTTCGCTCACCGTGTCCCAGCGGTTGCAGTTGATGGCCACCCTGGAACTCTTCCGGCCCGTGTTCACCAACCGTCCTGGGAGGACGGAGTTAGCGGTTCATGAGGTGGACACCGGGAATCATGCCCCATTACGGCGAACACCTTATCGGATCTCTGAAACGGTGCAACAAGTCATGCGCCAAGAGATCGATGAGATGTTAAGGCTGGGGGTGATTCGACGGTCAAAAGGTGCGTGGGCTTCACCTGTAGTCCTCGTGCCTAAAAAGGATCAAACCACCCGGTTCTGCGTGGACTACAGGGGGCTCAACGCCATCACAACCTCTGATGCCCACCCGATGCCGCGCATCGAGGATCTGCTCGAGCGGTTGACAAACGCCAACTACATATCCATCATGGATTTGAGTCGGGGATACTGGCAGATTCCCCTGAGCCCTGAGGCGCAGGAGAAATCCGCCTTTATCACCCCCTTTGGACTGTACGAGTCCACGGTCATGCCCTTCGGCATGAAGAATGCCCCTGCCACTTTCCAGCGGATGGTCAACCACCTGCTTCGGGGACTGGAGGAGTACGCAGTGGCGTACTTAGACGATATTGCCGTCTTCAGTTCCACCTGGGAGGAACACCTTCAGCACCTCCAGGAGGTGCTCAAGCGTCTTCACCAGGCAGGCCTGACCATCAAGCCGGGGAAGTGCCAGATAGGCATGCGCAAGGTCCACTACCTGGGGCACCGGGTAGGCGGGGGTTCCATGAGTCCGGAGCCAGGAAAAGTGGACGCAATCGTGTCCTGGCCCACCCCCAGGACCAAGAAACAGGTGAAGTCCTTCTTGGGCACTGCAGGGTACTATAGGCGGTTCGTACAGGACTATAGCGCCCTTGCCAAACCCTTGACTGACCTCACCAAGCAGAGGCTACCCCAAACAGTCAACTGGACAGATGACTGTGAGGCGGCTTTCCAAGCTTTGAAAGCAGCCCTGTGCAACTCTCCAGTGTTGAGAGCAGTCGACAGCAGTCGCCCGTTTCTGGTACAGACCGACGCCAGCGAGTTTGGCCTCGGTGCTGTGCTTAGCCAGGTCGACTCGGGGGACCAAGAGCACCCCGTGTTGTACCTGAGCCGGAAACTTTTGCCGAGGGAAGTGGCATACTCGACCATCGAGAAGGAGTGTCTGGCCATGGTGTGGGCACTGCAGCGTTTGCAGCCCTACCTGTATGGGCGCGCCTTCACGGTGGTAACCGACCACAACCCTCTGAGCTGGTTGCACACAGTGTCCGGAACCAATGGAAGGTTGCTCCGCTGGAGCCTTGCCCTTCAACAGTACGACTTCACTGTAAAACACAGGAAGGGCAGCGAAAACGGCAATGCCGATGGGTTGTCCCGCCGGGGCGAACCCGCTGAGGTGCGCATGGCCGATTACCGAGAGGTAATGCCTCCTTAGCGCCCTCTTAAGGGGGGAGGTGTGATGTACAATGTCTGTGAGGTATGGGGTTTTGTCTACAAAATATGATGTTTTCTGTTGTAACTTTCCAGAAAAATCCAGCCCTCTATGCCAATGCAGGCTGTCAGCTCATGCAGCACCTTCCCCCCTCCTCTTTTCGCCCATGGCTCACTCACACACTGACCAGTGCCCCCCTGCCTGGGCTAGCTCTGAAACCTTAAACCAACTTCCTCTCGAAGAGCAGGGGGAAGGGATCCCTTTGTTCGGAAAAACACAGGCTGTATGCCGGTATATGGGAAACATAAAAGTCATATTACGAAAACCATACCCAGTAGAGATATGAAAATCATATTTTTGTAACCTGAGCGGTCCCAGCTTCGATGCCGTGTCTCTTTCGAAGTTCCACCCTGCCCAGAACATGAGATAGGATTTGCGCCCAAATGGACGGTCATATCGCATAGATGTTTGATGTTTTCTTGATGGGCTCATTACGCTGGGAAACATGATACCACTGATGAGTCCATACCAGCTTCTCCCATAAAGTTATAGCTAATCTAAGTTTTGTAGCCAAAACATAACTTGGATAAGAGAGGTGGGATCAACCCAGAATGCACCTCTCTGTGATGTCACATAGGAAAGTCTATAAGGCATTTCCTGGGCAAACCAGCTCAGAACAGCTGCAGAGTCCGTGCTGACAAGAACTCCAGATGAATGGAGACGTGTGGCTCCTCCCCCCTTAAAGCCGCATGGTCTGCCTAAGGAACAATATGGAACTGTGAGTGTAATCTCTTTGTTTTCTCCACTTTTATTTTATACCTGTACTGTACATATTTTATGTCTCAATTTTATAGCAACTTTTATCTGTAATCACTGTCCTCTTTCGGAAAATAAATGAAATAATTATTTAGATCTGTCTCCATGCTCTAAGACTCGAACTATACGCCTTTGATAGATAATCGCTACTAATTCAAAGGGTTTGCCACGGACCCTCTTAATTTAACACTGTGAATTAAGTAACCGTGACTGGTGGCAGCGCGTTGTGCACGGCTATTACGGCTTGCTGGCAGTACAGAAGGGTCTTATATTGCTGAATAAGGGTCTGCAGCCACAGCATTGATAATTCCCTTACTGCAGAAGCCTAATTGCCGGTTCACAACAGGCAGCCCGTCCGGCGACTAATTATCCTAGGTGCAGTTCCCTGACTGACCTGAGGGTAAGGGGGGCGCCGGAGAGCTGTGAGTTCCAAAGTGGAACTGAGAAAGTGGGATATACATAAATCCCCACAGTACTTGGAAGATTGATAGCAGTGGTGGGGCATCCAAATTAAACTCCCCCTGCGGCAAATTGTAGAGCGAGATTAGCTTGCTGGATATTTTTGGTCACATGGTGCCAGTGTTGGGATAACTAAGATAAGCCCCACTGCGCCTGTGATAGCCGTGTGCCGGCATTGTGTCACGCCCCTCCGTCCGCTGATACACCCGTGTCAGTGGTGGGACTGTGACATAGTGGTGACACAGGGTCCGCTGTCCGTCGCGTTTTGGTGGCAGCGGGACTCCCGTTAGTGTCGCCCGTAAGTGGACGAACGGCGGTGGGCTGTTCGTCACAACCACCTGGCGCACGCATGTGCGAGTGCCGTTGCCCTGGACAGATGGGTGGGCTCACTCTTGGGTGGCGGCAATGGCACAGGGTCCATCAAAGTACAATCAAGTGTCTCTGATGGCGGGGGTGCACACCCGCCATAAGACACACTGGCGTACTATGAGGGGCCCTGTGCCAGTACCGCGGCCCACGAGTGGGCCCCCCCTGCTTGCTCAGGGCCCCAGCACTTGCAATACTTACCTCTCCCCACTCCACCGCTGTGTAGTCTGGGCTGTTAAATCCTTCACTGGGACTGCCACTACAAATTGGTGAACTGATAGATGATGGTTAAGACGTAGCTATGCCCTGTCCTGCTGGGCTCTATCTTCAGATGATCAATGGCTTCCATTTGTTATGGACGTCGACTCACAATGAGATGCAGTGGTGGCTTATCATCAGCTTTCACGGTTTTCCTACTCACAGACGTGTGACATTCCTGCCCACATTTTTAAATGTGTCCTTTCATGCCAATCAAATAGAATCGCCTACGGCCTGTGGCTTCTGTCTTTTGGACTCCAAAGTTACCTGACAGATCATGATAGGCAGTGAGGACAATGTCTACATCTCTCCCTGTGATCACAATTTGATGGAGATGAGTAACGGTGATGGGATCCACGGTACTGTGATACAGCAAACCTTTCTTCACAAAGAACTGTTTTTGCTGTCTCCACAGACAAAGTAATTGAGGGTCAGCATCGCCTCTGAGAATTCTTCTGGGAGTTTTTCCTGTGATTAGTAATTCCAAAATTTCTGCAATCACTCGACTTTCCGTCTGTACTTGTATCCATCTCATTTCCTCTTGTGGAAAGTCTGGACTGTCTTACTGAGACTGAAATATATATGAAGATTGAAAAATACCCCAACAGTGTATACTGGTGTACGTTTCGAATACAGTACCCTTTTTCTACTTTTTAGATTCTTGTCTAATCCAAACTGAGGCTGTGAGTGTATTTGTCGGACTCCGGAAATATACACGGAGATTTTTAATGCTTAAACTATGCTATATATACCTGGTATCCAGTGATACTGTACCCTTTCTCAACTTTCTACAATCTTGTCGAATCCATACTGGGCCTGAGACCGTCTGAGTCTGCCTCCTGATATATAGACATAGATTTTTAATGTGTAAACTATGCTATATATACCTATTATTCGGTGATACTGTACCCTTTCTCAGCTTTCTTCAATCTTGTCGATTCCATACTGGGCCTGAGACCGTCTGAGTCTGCCTCCTGATATATAGACATAGATTTTTAATGTGTAAACTATGCTATATATATACCTGTTATCCAGTGATACTGTACCCTTTCTCAACTTTCTACAATCTTCTCGAATCCATACTGGGCCTGAGACCGTCTGAGTCTGCCTCCTGATTAGAGATGAGCGGTGTTCGAGTCGACCTGTTTGCCAAGTTCAAATTTGAGCTGTTTTGGGCGCTGTTCGAGCCGTTCGTTGAACTCGAACACTTTGCTTAAAATTCGGCTGTTCGAGGTCCAGTTCGAGAACGGTTCGTTCACCAAAAGCGTAACTTTATTTTCACATTAATAATGGTTTTAAATGTTAATAGACAGTTTCATGGCATAGTAGCGGTGTCTGGTAGCCAGCGGTGTAGTGCACCTGTCAAGGAGCTACACCGTTTGTGTTTTTAATAATTTTTTACCGCATCTTGTCCAGAAAATCCTTTTGGGCCTTGTAGCACTGTCTGCTACTCAGCAGAGGAGCTCACCCGTGAACCTAGCTATGCCGCCTGTTTATGAAAGAACCAGTTTTTTACTGCATTTAGCCCAGTTAATACTTTGGGCCTAGTAACTGTGTCTGCTACTGAGCAGAGGAGCCCACCTGTGAACCAAGCTGTGCCGCCTGTTTATGTAAAAAACATTTTTTAACTCCATGTAGCCCACTCAATACTTTGGGCCTAGTACCTCTGTCTACTGCTCAGTAGAGGAGCCCACCCGTGAACCTAGCTATGCCGTCTGTTTATGTAAGCACCGTCTGCTACTCAGCAGAGTTTTCCACCAGTGAACCAAGCTATGCCACCTGTTTATGTAAGAACTGCGTGCTACTCAGCAGAGGAGCCCAGCTGTTAAGCAAACTACAGCACCTGTGGTTTGGACAATTAATTTTTTCACATTCTTTCTGGAATGGTGGTTAGGCTTAATTCTGGAATTCCGGTTGACCTGCACTTACTGGGAAATCCTCGTTCGCGGGCAAGAATTGGAATCCCAGATCACCATCACTAACGGGGTCCAGCGGGTTATCCGCACCTGTAAGCGACACAGTGTAGTGCGCATGCAGTTTCAGTGTAGCGCGCATGCAGCCCCGGACATGTAAGGGCATGACAAACCTGTTATTGCTCGATCTCACGTGCCAGAGCCTCGTGTGTCCCTCTAGTAAGCTGGACGCGGACCGCGGGGTCATGCCGGAGTCTCGTTCGTTAACGGAATTAAGCTGACAAATCGCTAGCACAACTAAAAACGGCCATGCACCACCACCTACAGAATAGACAAAGCTTGCAATCTGTCCATCTTTTCCGTAGCTGGCAGGGTTGAGGTTGCCCATGTGGAGTCCAATTAAGCCGCAGGCTCAACTCCTGGTGGTGCCCTTCTCGACATTCCTTTAAGGTTCAGCTTTGCAACCATACTGCCCCCGGAAACCAAACGCTTTGCCTTCATGGACGCTGTTCGGAGGGTTGTGGGAATAACACCGCCCGATCGGCAGTTGGCATAATTTATGGTGGGAAGTCCAACGGTATATGATCGTCTTCGATTTTAGAATTTTAGATTTTTTTTCATTTTAGATTTTTAGTCCAACCTTTCTTGACTTTATAAGGGCATGACATGCCTATATCTGTGTCTCCTCCTCCTCCTTTTACTCCTCCACCTCTTTTCTATATGTAATTGCCCTTTTCCATATGTTATTTTTGTCTTCTGAGCATTGTGTCTGCTTTGGAACACCTTTTAAGGTGTTTTGTAATTGTTTTCTATGTGTTTGTATGTGTTTGTGCTTGCCTGCCATTGTTTTCAATGGGGCTCGACGGTGTTCGTCGAACGTTCGACGAACATTCGACGAACTTGCCTCCTGTTCGACGAACCGAACCGAACTTTAGCGGGGTGGCTCAACACTACTCCTGATATATAGACGTACATTTTTAATGTTTAAATTATGCTATATATACCTGGTATCTGGTGATACTGTACCCTTTCTGCCAGGAAGTCCTCCTCCACCCACCACTCTAAGTGTATCATTGACACCTGGAACATTGGTCCACATGTGTGAATATTTCTTGCGGATCTTCTTTTTATATTGTGGTGTGATCCATCCTGAGCGTGTGAGAGTCTGTGGGTTACTCCTGCAATTTACATGTAGATTTAAAAATTACCCCAACACTGTATACAGCTCTACGCTAAGTTGTGATACATTACCCATTTACTGCTTTTTATATTCTGGTCTAATCCAAACTGACCAAGTGAGAGTCTGTTTCTGACTGTGGAAATAAATACTGAGATTGACAATGACCCCTACACTTTGTACAGCTGAACGCTCCAGATCCATTACCGTTTTATGGCTTTTTATATTGTGTTGTAATCCATACTGAGCCTGAGAGCGTCTGTGTCTGCCTCCCGAAATATATACGGAGATTTAGAATGTTTAAACTATACTATATATACCTGGAATCTGATGATACTGTACCCTTTTTCTACTTTTTATATTCTTGTCTAATCCATACTGAGCCTGTGAGCGTCTCTGTGTGACTCATGAAATATATAGGGAGATTGACAATTATCCTTTGACTGTATAGAGCTGTACGCTTCTGATACAGTACCATATATATAATGTTATTTTGGGTACATTTTCTCCAAAATTTGGAAGTATGGTGGAAGAGGCCACGGACGTGGGCGTGGGGGGGCCAGCTGGTACTGATGGTGGTGGTGCATCTGCTGGTAGTGGCAAAAGCACAATAGCAGTTAAGGCAGGAGGTGTTGAGCCTGCGTCATGGTCTGGCTCTGGAACGCCTGGAAGGCTACCTTTTCTGGGAGTAGGTTAACCGCTTTTAAAGCCAGAGCATCAGGAACTGGTTTTGGCATACATTGTCGAAACAGACTCCAGCAAATATGCCCTCCTCTTCTGAAGTTTCAAAAAATGCAAGCACTGAGTCATCAAGTGCTGGCTCCTGGTCAGGAAGAACCCCTTTCCTTGTGTCCTTCACCCCCACCAAAAGTGAATGATGCAGCAGGCCACACTTCACATTAGTCCATGTAGCTCTTTCCCACATACCATGCCTGGGTTATCAAGTCAAATCGTGAATTCCCCAGTCTAAGATGAATCTGACATCGAGTGTCGGTGCCCAGCCAGGGCAGTGGGGTTAATCGGTACCGGGCTGGTGTCTCAGAGGGATGTGTCACGGTGGTGGTGACCCGGTCCGTGGGCATGGGCGTCCATGCAAAGGGGTGAATAATGTTTATAGGTGAATGACACGTGACGCCACCACTGGTTTCTGATCAGATTGACCAGCGCTGCAGTGTCGCTTCTCTGGGACAGATGTTGTGGTGCAGCTAAGATGTAGAAGCCCTGCACAGGTAGGGCCGTAGTCGCAGGGCAGATTTAAAGAGTTGGTAGATGGTGTGCAGTGCAGGATGTAGTAGAGCCGTGCACCAGGTGCAGGAGAAAGATGACAGACACTGTTGTGCAGTTCCTTTACCTGTACTTGGTAAGTGCCGTACAGGACCCAGGGTACAGAAGGAGAAGGAGTTGGTCACCTGGAAGCAAATTAGGAATTCTGTCTCTGCAGATAGGTAGTGTGGCCTCCGTTCTAGCGCTTATCTGAGGTGCTTGCAGTACTGAGTTCACTGAAGTTCCCCCTGTTGACTCTGAAACTTTCTTGTATGGCAGGAAGCCGTAGCCTTTTCCTTCTGGCTCACACAAGTCGCTGCTGGGGCCTCCGAGCCTTAGTTGGGAACAGAGCATTTACAGCTGCTACTTCCTCCGGTTTCTGCTGCAGGACCGTCAGTGTCCCTACAAACTTGGAGACCGGAATCCAGACCATGCGCTCCAGCTAGGAGTGAGCCTTAACTTTGCTCATCCTCCAGCTCCCCTTCGCACATCCACACACTTCCCTGTTGTGAGTTCATTCTCTGGTCCACCAGTAGTGAGTTCCCCTTCCAGACTTCCTCTGGTGGTGACAGGAGGTGGTGAGGCTGATTTGGTCAGTGGAGATCTACCACCTGATAATGATGATGACGATTGGACCTCAGGAATCTTGGATTGGATTAAAGACTGCCGACTCCCTAAGTCAGTGCTGGTGATTGCTTCAGACTGCTCAGGTCTTGGGTTTCAGCTCTGTTCCAGCCTTCTCAAAGCTAAGTGTTTTTGCTAATGTTCTCACTTGATTTTGCTTTGGCTATTCAGTTTTTTGTGTGTTCAGCCAGCCGGCTGGGGTTGTGCTGAATTTCCACTCTTATTTATCTGTATTTGCCAATTTGCTTTTTAGTCCCTTATTAGATTGGCCTCTTTTTTCTCTGTCTCAGAATATTTCAGAGTGCTGATATAGTGGGAGAAGTCTAGTGACTTCAGGGTTAATTTTGTTATCAGATGTGTTGGACATTATTTTGTAAGGTTTTTTGGCAGATTGCAGACAGTGTCTTTCCTTTCCTGTTCTTTATAGTTAGTTGGGCCCCATCGTTTGCTCAGCCTATTTTCCTGCCTGTGTTTGTGTTTTCATCTTGCTTCACCGTCAATACATGTGTGGGGGCTGCCTATTCCTTTGGGGTCTGCTCTGGGGCAGTTAGTTTTCCCTTTTCTTGCTTTAGGTTTATGTAGTCCTCCGGCGGTGACGAAGCATCTAGGAACATCGTAGGAATGCTCCACTGCTACTGTTAGTTGTGTGGTTAAGATCAGGGATCTGCAATCTGCATAGTTACCAAATTCTCTGGTTTTCTGGGACTTAGCTTTTGTTGTTCCTCCTCGGTGACCCATTCATAACACTTCCCCTTCCCTTCACAGACTGCCCTAACTTCCCTCCTCCCGACCACAGAGAGTAGCTCCTCAGCAGTCAGGTTCAGAGGTCTCCCTGCTGGCCTGGAGTGGGAACTGTGTTGTGTGTTGGTTTAACTGCTAGAGAGATCCTTTGCTGCTCCCAAGCATGACATCACACTCCCTAGGAGGAAGGTAATGCCTCTGTGGCGACCGTACTCCTGGGGGCGCCACAAGTGCACTGATGCCCAGCCACTGCTAGATTATTCTGCTGGTACATTGACCCAGACCACTACATTCCCCTCGCACTCTACACAGCCAGAATCTGACCCTGATGAAACTCAGGTTCCCTTTCCCGCATACTATACCACCTTACACGGTGACAAAGAGGAAGATGCAGATGAAAGTGCAGGTTGCTTGAGCAGGTGGGGGGGCATACTCATGGGCGACGGCACTGGCACTGGGCCCCACATAGTACACAAAAGTGTCTCAGCCAGTGGGAGGGTGGGAGGGCCCACCCAGGGAGGGCCCACCCAGGGAGGGCCCACCCAGGGAGGGGAGGGCCCACCCAGGGCCCACCCACCGTCAGACACACCGCCGTCCTCCCACCCGCCGTCAGACACACCGCCGTCCTCCCACCTGCCGTCAGACACACCGCCGTACTATGAGGGGCCCTGTGCCAGTGCTGTCTCCAATGAGTGGGCCCCCCTGCTGGCTCAGGATCACAGCACTTGCAAAGTTGAAATACTTACCTCTCCCTGCTCCACCGCCGTGACGTCTTCTGTGTTTCCTGACAGTGACATTCTGGTCAGAGAGCACGATGAATCACGTCTGTACGCCCTCTGCCTAAACAGTCCAAGTGCAGAGAGATGAAAGATGGGGACAATGAGGAGTCCAGACTAGTACAGGGATTCCCTAGCAAGGAGACTTATTTAATTGTTTTAAAGGTTGGGAGCAATTTTTGGGGAGCACTATACTCTGGAGAATGATATATGGGGCCCACCATACACTGGAGCATTCCAAAGGTGGACATCAGACACTGGAGCAGCATTTATAGGGCCCATTATACACTAGAGCATTAGAAATGGGGCCCATTATATATGGAGCATTATTTGGGCCCATAAGACAGTGGAGCTTCATCCATGGGGACCAACATATTCTGTAGCATTATGTGGAGCTCATCATATACTGTTTCAAACATTATATGGGACCAATGATTCTGTATGGAGAAATATATGGGCCTCATTACTCTGTATAGCGCACTATGCGGTGGCTATAATACTGTATGGAGTAATATACTGTCCGTTTTTGGAGCTATTGGAGAATTTAAAATGGATATTAGTCATGTGATGTAAGAAGTGAAGTATTTTTCATTGTGCTATACCCCTATTACTCTGCCGTATCATAGGATCATGAATTATGGCATGTGTTAAAGGAGCCCATTGACACTCTTTGGCCCTGGGCCCACGAAAATCTGGAGCCAGCCCTACCCCCCCACACAACTTTAGTCAAATAACCCCCAGTTTTCAATGCCTAACTATTATTATAAAGTAAATTAAGGTTGACAAGCTTAAGTAATAAGAATTGATGTTTTTGGCCTTAAAATGGGCACTGTAGGTGTGTTTCCTGTCCTCCTCTCACTGCCGACTTTTCTTCCCTATTGACTTGCATTGGGTTTCATGTTTCAGTCGACCTTCAACTTTTCACGATAATCGGCCGATTTCGTTCGACCCGACTTTTGCGAAAGTCGGGTTTCATGAAACCCGACTCGACCCGAAAAAAGGCAAAGTCGCTCATCTCTAACAATGAGAACCCAGTAGATGAGTGTCTTTGTCAGCATGTTATTCTTAATAGGGAATAGAGTTTCTGTGTAGGACATTTACAGTAGCCATAAGCCAATAATTTTTGCTTTGGAGAACCCAGAACATTTGAACATTACATTTGGAAGCCAATTGATTTCAATTGTCTATGTGTAAAGCTTTAACTTTCTTGTGGTGGCACTGTTGAGGCATTTATGCTACATTACATTTGATAGCCGAGGTTTCTAAATGCAGAACACTCAATCTTCAGAATATATTTTATTCTAACAAGACAATGGACCAAATTCATCATTTGAATATTTTTAAGTCAATATTTATTTTTTGTCTTGCGGTATTTATTGACGTATTTTGTACCAAATGTTTCAAAATGGCTCACACGATTCATGAATGTTATGAAATATAAAAAAATGCTCATTATTTTTGTGTTTTAACCTGTGTTGTAACTTTTAAGAGTAAAAAGTAGAGTTGAGCGAAACGGGTCGAAAAAATTCAAAATTCGCCGACTTTCGCCAAAGTCGGGTTTCATGAAACGAAACCCAACCTTAGCGTGAGGTCGGCCAAGAGGTCGGCAACTTTAGCGCCAAAGTCGCGTTTCAAATGTTGCTTGAGCGCCCTTTTTGCAGCCAATCAGGAAGAACGGACACTGTGGGCAACGTGATGACATAGGCAGCGGTCACCACCATCTTGGAGAAGGGCATGCAAGTGATTGGCTTGCTTTGTGGGGGCGTCACAGGGGGTATAAAAGGGTGGGGATGCCGATCGCCATGTTACTTATGCTGATCTCAGAATAGGGAGAGCTGCTGCTGATTCTGTAGGGAGAGCATTAGGCAGGGAAGACGATACCAAAAACTGATTCTTCTGCTAGCGATTTTGCCTGTACAACACACCAGTCACTGTGCAATGCAAGGGGAGGCTATATTTTGGTGCATCAGCTCTGTTGGTTATTAGGCTGCCTTTTAAGGCTACCTGGTAACTGCATTGCTGTGTGCACACTGCTAGGCAAACTGCTTTTTTCAAAGCAATCCAGATTTTATTGTTTTGTCCTTGTGAGTTACTGAGTGTTCATTTTTCACACACCATACAGCGGTGTACGCTCCTCACACAGTACCGTGTAACGGCTGTTATCACAGCCACAGTGAAGCTATCTGTGTGTGACTCTGTAAGGATAAGTCGAGGAGTTGTTCCGTTCTTACAGACCTCCACCTTATAGTTTTGTCTGGTTTTCAAACAGTGTAGTATATTTGCTGTTTGATTACATTCAAAACTACAGAGAGACAGCTTGCGTCAGTCCGTATACTAAAACACGGAGCTTGACAATTTTACATACCGGACAGCGGTGTACGTGCACGCTCCTCTCTCAGTACCATGTAATGGCTGTTATCACAGCCAAATTGAAGCTAAGTGTGTGAATCTGTAAGGATAAGTCGAGGAGTTGTTCCATTCTTACAGACCTCCACCTTATAGTTTTGTCTGGTTTTCAAACAGTGTAGTATATTTGCTGTTTACATTCAAAATTAGAGAGAGACAGTGTGCGTCAGTCCGTATACTAAAACACGGAGCTTGACAATTTACATACACCGGACAGCGGTGTATGTGCACGCTCTTCTCTCAGTACCGTGTAACGGCTGTTATCACGGCCAAATTGAAGCTAAGTGTGTGACTCTGTAAGGATAAGTCGAGGAGTTGTTCCGTTCTTACAGACCTCCACCTTATAGTTTTGTCTGGTTTTCAAACAGTGTAGTATATTTGCTGTTTGATTACATTCAAAACTACAGAGAGACAGCTTGCGTCAGTCCGTATACTAAAACACGGAGCTTGACAATTTTACATACCGGACAGCTGTGTACGTGCACGCTCCTCTCTCAGTACCGTGTAATGGCTGTTATCACGGCCAAATTGAAGCTAAGTGTGTGAATCTATAAGGATAAGTCGAGGAGTTGTTCCGTTCTTACAGACCTCCACCTTATAGTTTTGTCTGGTTTTCAAACAGTGTAGTATATTTGCTGTTTACATTCAAAACTAGAGAGAGACAGTGTGCGTCAGTCCGTATACTAAAACACGGAGCTTGACAATTTTACATACACTGGACAGCGGTGTATGTGCACACTCTTCTCTCAGTACCGTGTAACGGCTGTTATCACGGCCAAATTGAAGCTAAGTGTGTGACTCTGTAAGGATAAGTCAAGGAGTTGTTCCGTTCTTACAGACCTCCACCTTATAGTTTTGTCTGGTTTTCAAACAGTGTAGTATATTTGCTGTTTGATTACATTCAAAACTACAGAGAGACAGCTTGCGTCAGTCCGTATACTAAAACACGGAGCTTGACAATTTTACATACCGGACAGCGGTGTACGTGCATGCTCCACTCTCAGTACCGTGTAATGGCTGTTATCACGGCCAAATTGAAGCTAAGTGTGTGAATCTGTAAGGATAAGTCGAGGAGTTGTTCCGTTCTTACAGACCTCCACCTTATAGTTTTGTCTGGTTTTCAAACAGTGTAGTATATTTGCTGTTTGCATTCAAAACTAGAGAGAGACAGTGTGCGTCAGTCCGTATACTAAAACACGGAGCTTGACAATTTTACATACACCGGACAGCGGTGTATGTGCACGCTCTTCTCTCAGTACCGTGTAACGGCTGTTACCACGGCCAAATTGAAGCTAAGTGTGTGACTCTGTAAGGATAAGTCGAGGAGTTGTTCCGTTCTTACAGACCTCCATCTTATAGTTTTGTCTGGTTTTCAAACAGTGTAGTATATTTGCTGTTTGATTACATTCAAAACTAGAGAGAGACAGCGTGCGTCAGTCCGTATACTAAAACACAGAGCTTGACAATTTTACATAAACCGAACAGTGGTGTATGTGCAGGCTCCTCTCTCAGTACCGTGTAACAGCTGTTATCACGGCCAAATTGAAGCTAAGTGTGTGACTCTGTAAGGATAAGTCGAGGAGTTGTTCCGTTCTTACAGATCTCCACCTTATAGTTTTGTCTGGTTTTCAAACAGTGTAGTATATTTGCTGTTTGAATACATTCAAAACTAGAGAGAGACAGCGTGCGTCTGTCCGTATACTAACACACGGAGCTTGACAATTTTACATACACTGGACAGCGGTGTACGTGCACGCTTCACTCTCAGTACCGTGTAACGGCTGTTATCACGGCCAAATTGAAGCTAAGTGTGTGACTCTGTAAGGATAAGTCGAGGAGTTGTTCCATTCTTACAGACCTCCACCTTATAGTTTTGTCTGGTTTTCAAACAGTGTAGTATTTTTGCTGTTTGATTACATTCAAAACTAGAGAGAGACAGCGTGCGTCAGTCCGTATACTAAAACACGGAGCTTGACAATGTTACATACACTGGACAGCGGTGTACGTGCACGCTCCTTTCTCAGTACCGTGTAACGGCTGTTATCACAGCCACAGTGAAGCTATCTGTGTGTGACTCTGTAAGGATAAGTCGAGGAGTTGTTCTGTTCTTACAGACCTACACTCTAGGGAGATTCCAATCCTGCCCTGTCCTATATAACATTTTTCACACCAGCCAAATTCAGCCTGTGATACAGCGGTGTGATATACACTGGACCTGACACAATACATCAGTGTCCAGAAGTGTGTAAGGACATTCCATTTCTTCCGTCTTATATAACATTTTTCACACCAGCCAAATTCAGCCTGTGATACAGCGGTGTGATATACCCTGGGCCTAACACAATACATCAGTGTCCAGATGTGTGTAAGGACATTCCATTTCGTCCATCCTATATAACATTTTTCACACCAGCCAAATTCAGCCTGTGATACAGCGGTGTGATATACACTGGGCCTGACACAATACATCAGTGTGCAGAAGTGTGTAAAGACATACCATTTCTCTCGTCCTATATAACATTTTTCACACCAGCCAAGTTAAGCCTGTGATACAGCGGTGTGATATACACTGGGCCTGACACAATACATCAGTGTCCAGAAGTGGTAGGAGAATTAAATTCTCCCCTGTCCTACATACACATTGTACCTTGTTTTACGGTTCCATATCGTTGGTGGAATTGTGGGTACATTTGTCAAAAAAATGAGGAAGTGTGGTGTAAGAGGACGTGTTAGTGGGCGGCGGTTGCCAGCTGGTAATGATGGTGTTGGTGTTGGATCTGCTGGTAGTGGCAAAAGCCAAATAACACCTAATGCAGAAGTGTTGAGCCTGTGTCATCGTCTGGCTCCACAAGGCCTCAAAGGTTCCCTTTTCTGAGAGTAGGTAAACCGCTTTTAAAGCCGGAGCTTCAGGAAAAAGTTCTGGCCTACCTTGCTGACTCGGCCTCCAGCTCTATTGCCTCCTCTTCTGAACTTTTAAAAAATAAAAGCACTTAGTCGTCTTTGGAGGCTCATGGTCATGAACCACACCTTTCTTTGTGTCCTTCACCCCAACCCAAATTGAAGGATCCGGCAGGCCACACTACAGATTACTCCATGGAGCTGTTTTCACATACCATGCCTGGGTTATCAAGTGAAATGGTGAATTACCCAGGCCAAGATGAATCTGACATGGAGTGCACTAATGCACAACCACTGATAGATGATTCTGCTGGTACATTCACTCAGAGCACGACATTGTCCTCGCAGTGTATGGAACCAGATTCTGACCCTGATGAAACTCAGGTGCCCCTTCCCGCATACTATACCACCGTACACAGTGACACAGAGGAAGGTGCACATGACATTGAAGAGGAGGTGATGGATGACCCAGTTGTTGACCCAGATTGGCATCCATTGGGGGAAGAGGGTGCCGCTGCCAATAGCTCAGAAGAGGAGGAGGAGCATCCGCAGCAGGCATCGACATCGCAACAGCTGTTATCTGGCAGGCACAGAGCAGTCCAAAATCGGGTTACAAAAAGCCGAAAAGTTGCTGGACTGCTTGGCCAGACGGTCAAAATAGCACAGCGTGCAAGGACGCCAAATGTCTTCCATAGTAGGAAGAGTGCAGTGTGGCACTTTTTTGAGCAAAATCCTAATGATCAGGCCAAGGTTATCTGTAAGAAGTGCGCAAAGACCTTTAGCCGAGGGAAAAATCTGAAAAATTTGAATACCAGTTGCATGCTTAGACATTTAACCACCATGCACTTGCAAGCGTGAACGGAACACCAAACCTTGAGTACCACATGTGCAAATGCTCCCAAGGAAGGTAGTCAGCAACGCTCCATTGTTTCCCCCACTGTAAGCCCACTGGTTAGCACAGCAGCAAATGTTGAGGTGTGGTTGCAAGGCCAAAGCTGTCAGGGAATCACAATGTTATATCAACGAAAGACTAAATCTAGGCCATCAGAAAGAACACCAACTCCATCACCATCATCAACCCCCTCTCAGTCAGCCCTGTCCACCGCTAGTTCCACCATAGGCAGCTCTCAAGTCCAGTTCACCCTGCCAGACACTATGAGTAGGACAAGAAAGTACTCATCCTCTCATCCGCATACACTGGGTTTGAATGCCCACATAGCCAAACTTAACTCGTTAGAGATGATGCCCTATCGGATGGTGGAAAGCGAAGCTTTCCGCAAACTCATGGCCTACGCAGTACCACGCTATGAGCTACCCAGTCGCCACTTCTTTTCTCGCAAAGCCATCCCAGCCCTCCACCTTCATGTGAAGGACCGCATTGTCCATGCACTCAAGCAATCAGTGAGTGGAAAGGTGCACCTCACAACTGATGCATGGTCCAGTAGACATGGCCAGGGCCGTTACGTGTCCATCACTGCGCACTGGGTTAATGTGGTGGATGCAGGGTCCACAGGGAACAGCGGTGGTGGAACAATGCTGCCTAGCCCACGGTATAGGAAACAGTTGGCTGTAGGCGTTCGACCCTCCTCCTCCTACTCCTCCAGAAGCGAAAGCTCATCCCCAGAGCGCAGTCGCAGCAGCACTCCATCCGCAGCTGCCAGTGTTGCACACAAGGTGTCCCCCTATCGATCAGCTAGTGGAAAGCATCAGCAGGCTGTGTTGAAGATAATGTGTTTGGGCAACAGACACACCGCGGAGGTACTGGCCGACTACTTTCAGCAACAAACTGAGTCATGGCTGGGCAGTGTACATCTTGAGGCAGGCAAGGTAGTTAGTGATAACGGCCGTAATTTTGTGGCTGCCATAGCCCTTTCAAAACTCAGACACATACCTTGCTTGGCTCACACCTTGAACCTGGTGGTGCAGTGCTTCCTCAATAATTATCCGGAGTTAGCAAGCCTGCTCCAGAAGGTTCGAAAACTGTGCTCGCACATCCGCCGTTCGCCCGTACACTCCAGTCGTATGCAGAAGCTGCAGCGATTGCTACACCTTCCAATGCACCGGCTCCTTATCGACGTTAGAACAAGGTGAAACTCCACCCTGCACATGGTTGAGCGGCTGTGCGAACAGAGGCAGGCCGTAATGCATTTGTGGGAGGATACCCGGACAGGCACTTTGAGGCCAGACATGGAGTTGACCGGTGTGCAATGGTCAAAGCTGAAAGACCTCTGTAAAGTCCTTCAGTGTTTTGAGGAATGCACACGGCTGTTAAGCGCAGACGACGCCATCATAAGCATGAGCATCCCACTTATGCGTCTGCTCATGCAATCTTTGACGCACATTAAGGAGCAGGTGTCTGCAGCCAACGATGACAAGGAGGAAGAGGAGGAGGGAATCCTTGCTGACAGTCAGCCATTATCTGCTCCGGGACCTCTCCTGGATGAGGTGGAGGAAGAAGAGGAAGAGGAGGGGGAGGGTGATGATGGGGATGATTATTTAGGGTAGGAGGATGCTTCTCGTGTGTCCAGAGAAAATATTGGCGTGGCAAGGTCTGGTACAGGGTTTGTGCGTGACTGGAGGGATGTGGATTTGCCAGAAAGTGCTCCTCCACCCATCAGTCGCACTGCATCATTGACACCGGGAACATTGGCCCACATGTCAGATTATGCCTTGCAGATCCTAAAAAGGGACCCCTGCATTGCCAAAATGATGAACGATGACGACTACTGGTTGGCCAGCATCCTGGATCCACGCTATAAAGGCAAATTCCAAAACATCATGCCACAGGAGAACCTTGGCCTAATATTGGCTAACAAACAAGCAACTCTGGTAAACAGGTTGGTTGAGGCATTCCCAGCACACAGCAGCGGTGATGGTTCTTACACGAGCCGTAGGGGCCGGGGGCAGCTTGGAAGAGGTGTTCGTGGTGCACACATCAGAAGTGGCGTTGGAGAAAGGGGTTTCATGACCATGTTGTGGACTGATTTTTCAAGTCCCACTCAAACAACTGGTAATACTGCATCGATGGAAAGTGACAGGAGACAGCACTTGTCAACTATGGTTACAAACTACTTTTCCTCCCAGGTCGATGTTCTCCCTCACAGGTCATTCCCCTTCGACTATTGGGCCGCTAAACTGGACACCTGGCCTGAATTGGCACAATATGCGTTAGGCTACTTTCACACATCAGGTTTTCGGCGTCAGGCGCGATCCGGCGTCGTGCCGGAACGCCGGATCCGGCAAATGATTTGTAAAACCTGATGTGCCAGATCCGGTTTTCTGCCGGATCCGTCTTGTTCTTGACAGACAAAACCGGATCCGTCTCATCCGGTTCATCCGTTTTTCTATCCGTTTTTCGACGGATTACGCCGGATCCGGTTTTTAAAATTGACCCTTGTTGCCTTCCGAACGGGATTGGCTACTGGAAAACTATATATAGCGTGTTCCTACAGCCCTTCTTTGACAGGCTGTAGAGGAGAAAGTGCAGGTTGGAGAGAAGAGCAAGTTACTGGCGAAGATGGATGTTGTCATTGGAAATATTTTGAAGAATTTGGCGGATTTTATAGCGGAGGCGAATCGTTTGAGGGTGATTGTTCTGTAGAAGGAGAGAGCGAGACAGCAGCGCATCAGGCATTGTAGACGACGTTTGTGGATCCACCCCATCACAGCCAAGAGAATGACGCGTGGGGTCTATTCTACACTCTGCATGGACCTTCGACGAAACCCGGATAAATTTTTTGGATATGTTTGGATGAAAATGGAGAATTTTGATTACTTGGTGGAGCGCATTGCACACCTCATAAGAAAAGCGGACACCTATTGCCGCTTCTCTTTTTCACCCGCAGAGCGTCTGATGGTGACTTTAAGGTAAGCCACATTTATTGGATGTGATCGCATCAGAGCACACTTTCACTGCAATCTTGTTGGTGGTAGTTTGTATCTCCAAGTGTTATAGCTGAGTTTTGGTATGTAATGCTGTGATTTAAAACTAATTTATTGTTTTTTAATTCCCCACAGATTTCTTGCAACTGGAGAATCCCTTTCGTCACTGCATTTCCAGTACAGACTCGGGATTTCCACCATATCTGGAATAGTGAAGTACACATGCCGTGCACTGTGGGACTCCTTAGCTGAAGAGTTTTTACCAGAGCCCACAACAGAGAGGTGGATTGAAATTGCTGACAAGTTTCAACAGATATGTCAGTTTCCCAACTGCTTGGGCGCTGTGGACGGGAAACATATCCGCATTGTAAAGCCAGCCGGATCGGGATCGGAATATTTCAATTACAAGAAATATTTTTCAATTGTCCTCATGGCCATCGCTGACGCGGAATACAAATTTATTGCTGTTGATATTGGGGCCTATGGCCGCTCCAATGACTCTCAAGTTTTCAAACTGTCTGCCATGGGGCGTAAACTGTATGGAAACACCTTCCATTTCCCACCACCTAGACCGCTGCCGCAAACATCTGGTCCACCTATGCCATTTGTCTGTGTAGGGGATGAAGCCTTCCAGCTGTCAGAACACCTTTTGAAACCGTACTCTAGCAGAGGATTGACAAGAACAAAACGCATTTTTAATTACCGCCTCACAAGAGCAAGAAGAATGGTTGAATGTACCTTTGGTATTCTGACAGCCAAATGGCGGGTACTATTGACTGCGATCAACCTCAAGACAGAAACTGTTGACGAGGTGATCAAAGCTTGCGTGGTACTCCACAATTTTGTTATCTGCAAGGAACCCATTTCCATTGAGGACACCTCTGAAGAAACCACCTTGCAAGATTACCATGACATTACCACTAGAAGTTCTGTGACGGTTTCAGTAATGAGGGACAATTTTGCACAATACTTTATGTCACCTCAAGGCAGAGTACACTGGCAGGATGACAGAGTGTGAAAGATTTGTGCCCTAACCAAACTTGTGTACCTTCTGTACCAACAGTATATACCTTTGCCAACCAAAGTTGGCTATCTTGTCATGGTCTCTATTTTTAGCTTTAGGCCACAGGTGTGTACCTGGTTGTGTTTTATGCAAAGTATTTCACCTTTTAACAAAAGTTGTGTACATTGTTAGGAAATCACCAACAATAAACACAACTTTTTAGGTGAAATACTTTGCTTCAAACACAACCAGGAACACAACTGTGGCAAAAAGCTAAAATTTACCCACAGTTATATACCTGGTTTTGAATACCTTTTTACCTTTTAAATACCCTGTATTTAACCTTTTTTTTAAACATATTTCGCCTCAGAAAGAAATGACAGACAACCAGTGTAAACAATAATTTAACTTTTATTTAAAATATTTTTTTTTTGTAAACTGTTTTTAAAGTTAAAAAAACTTTTTTAATAAAGGTTTGAAACCAACTGGGCATTTTTATTACAAAACACATCATAAATCTGTGTAGTGTGGGGTGGAAATACTGCTGGAGGGGCTGCGGGACACTTCGACAATGGGAGTGTGGAGAGAGGACTGGGATCGTGGTGGGGAAGGAACAGTTAGAGGTGATGGTGTAGAAAAAGCTACAGAATGGGTGGACATGTGGGAGGCAGAAGAGGTGGTGGGCGGTGGAGTGGAGGGTTGGGCAGGGACTGTAGGAGCAGATGATGTTGATGGAAAGTTGTATGGGGAAGGAGTTTGGTACGGGGAAGGAGTTTGGTATGGGGCAGGTTGCTGGAAGTGGGGAGATGTATGGTACTGGGGAGGTTGCTGGTACTGGGGAGGTTGCTGGTACTGGGGAGGTTGCTGGTATGTAATAGGAGGGGGAGGATGGAAAGTGGCTGGAGGGGGTGCAGATGTAATAGGAGGGGGAGGATGGAAAGTGGCTGGAGGGGGTGCAGGTGGAGGAACTACAGTGGTGGGAGGTGGAGGTTGGGACGTAACCTGCTGTAGAGCACCATGGCACGAATGCATTACATGCATCTGCTGGGTAGGAGATAGCGTTTCCATGCGCTCCACAACAGACCTGAAAAAGGTGTGGTTTGGCGAAGATCTTGCTTCTGAATGCATGGTTTGCAGAAGTGTCTTCACCTCCAGAATGCTGGAGTTGATCTGCTGAAAGCCTGCGGAGATTTGCTCTGACAAGACTTTTAGACAGTTCTGGAAAGATGCATTCAGATGCAAGAACTCTGGCGCATAACTCTTTTCCTGACCCCTATGCCGCTGCTGCCCAGTACCCGCAGGTGTACTAGAGGTGGCAGGGGCAGAAGGGTGGGGTAAAGGGAAAGCGATCTCCTCACCAGCAGCTTCATGTAATGTAGGCGGCCACGATGCTCCTGTGCTGGTGGATGGGACAGATGGGTCGAATGTGTGGGAAGGCTGGGAAGGTGCAGATGTACCGGGGCGGTCGAAGTGTCCCTCGGTGCCGGTCTCCTCAGGGATCGCCTCAGAAGGGTCCAATCGTGCAGGCTCCCGAGTGCTGCTCACCGTGCTGTGGAATAAAGAGAAAAAAAAACAATTAAAATAGTGACATGGTATGGCCCTGGCTGAAAAAAAAAAGTTACATCTAAACATTTTTTTGTCACATGTGGTGTGTAATATTTACCTTCTGGTGAGCATTGTTTCCCGGAGGAACGACAAGGCTCGTGCGTACTTGTACTTGCTCCTGCGTCCTCCAGATCCACTCGGGGCCCGCATCTCTTTATTGAACTCCTTCTTGAAACGATCCCTCACAGACCGCCACCGCTTCACAATTCTCTCCCCTGAAACGAGAAAGGACAAAGTGGTTAGTATACAACATCAGTGTTTCACAAACTCCAGTCCTCATGGTCCCCAGGGGTCATGTTTTCAGGATTTCCAAAGTAAATAGAAATCCTGAACACATGATCCGTGGGGACCACGAGGACTGGAGTTCGGGAAACACTGGTTTAAATCAAGCAACCGGTACTGTATATACTTACGCTCTTTAATCTGGGCCCAAGCTTCGAGGTCCTCCCAGCAGTCCACAAGGAGCGAACAGATTTCCTCCCAGAGTCGTCGGGTAACGATAAGGTCAGCGTGGCGGCGGTCAGCCATATTCCAGAGCGGCTCCCTTTCTCTGACGAGATCGATGAGGTGGTCCACATCGATTCCTCCATCCTCACCGTCAGAGTCGGGAGCATGCTGTGAAGGCTGTTAAAGAAAAAGACAAAAATAACATAATTAGCCTCCACAAAAGAAATGAAATAAAAAGTGCAAAAAAACAAAGCAAAAATATTTATACTTACACGCTGGTGACCGCCGCGTTGCTGTCGCCGACGACCCTGGGAGGCACTGCGAGGACCTCTTGGCCGAGCACCAGATTGGGAAGACTAGAGAAGAAAACAAAAAATGTTATGTCTTTGGATGTAGGCATTTGTTTGCTGTGTGTGGTCTGCAGAACATTGTTTTCTATGTGTTGTGTGTATTGTGATGTTGTGTTTCTGCGTTTGATGCAAAAAACTTACCAATTGTGAGCCCACTCCAAGTGTCTGTCCACCCCTTCCTTCTTCTTCTGGGAGCTCCTCTTCATCTTGTGATTCCTGTTTTGAAATAAAAGGCAATGAATAGACATATATTACAGAGATGATGGATTTTGGAAATAAAAACTTACCGTCAAACGCTGACGATGCGAGGGAGGGCTCCCAGAAGAAGATGTGCTGTCTTCCTGATGGCCAGACTCCATGGCTGTGGGTGGTGTTCCTGCTGCTGCCATTGCTGCTGCTGCTGCTGCATTTATTGGGCGGCTGTTTAATAAAGAGAAAGAAAGGGCCAATGAATATCTTGATATTCCATAGCCCTAGTTTGGAGGAATGGGGGATTTGATAATTACCGTCTCTCATCTGCTGCTGGACTCCCCTCCTCAGCATGTTCCATTTGCTGCTCCATTTGGGGTGGTGGTGGTGCTGATGGTGCTGCAGTGGTCTCCTGCCTTCTCCTGCTCCTGGTTCTTGGCTTGGGTGGCATGTTGGGTGTGGCTGAGGGTCCCACTGTCTTGCTTTTATATATGTCTTGTGGGCAGAGCTACTGAGCATGCTCAGACCAAAAAACCGGATCCGGCCACCGGATCCGGCTATCGCCGGATCAGGCGCATTGCGGCGCTCATAGGCTTTCATTGTATGAAAAAGCCGGACACGCCGAATCCGGCGTGTCCGGCTTTTTCGCCGGAGACAAAAAACGTTACAGTAGCCGTTTTTTCCAGACGCCGGATCGCGTCACATTGCCGGATCCGGCGAAAATCGGATGAAACGCATAGCCATCCGGCTCGATCCGGCTCTAATGCAAGTCAATGGGGGGGGAAACCGGATCCGGCATTGCATTTCGCCGGATCCGGTTTCTGTCAAAAGCGCCGGATCGCGCCTGACGGCGAAAACCTGATGTGTGAAAGAGGCCTTACAGGAGTTTGCTTGCCCAGCTGCAAGTGTGCTATCGGAAAGAGTCTTCAGTGCTGCTGGATCAATCCTGACAGAAAAAAGGACCCGTCTGTCCACCCAAAATGTGGATGATCTAACCTTCATTAAAATGAACCATGCATGGGTTTCCAAGGATTTTGTCCCACCTTCCCCTGATGACACATAGGTTGACAGAAAAATGGCTTGCTTTGGTCCTCCTCTTCCTGGGACTTGACCAATTTCGCCTTTTGCATCAGCTGAATGTCCAACATCAACATATGCCACTTTGTAAACCTCCCTAACTGGGCTGCCTCCCCCACCATGTTCGGGTTTACCACCTAGCGCACGCAACTGTGCGAGTGCCGTTGCCCTGGACAGGTGGGTAGGCTGACTCTTGGGCGTGGGCACTGGCACAGGGTCCCTCATAGTGCAATCAAGTGTCTCTGATGGTGGTGGTGCACACCCACTGTCAGACACACCGTCGTACTATGAGGGGCCCAGTGCCAGTACCGACGCCCACGAGTGGGCCCCCCTTGCTTGGGCAGGGCCCCAGCATTTGCAATCTTTACCTCTCCCTGCTCCTCCGCTGTGTAGTCTGGGCTGTCAAATCCATACTGGGCCTGACACCGTCTGAGCCTGCCTCCTGATCTATAGACATATATTTTTAATGTGTAAACTATGCTATCCATACATGTTATCCGGTGATACGGTACCCTTTCTCACCTTTGTGCAATCACGTGTAATCCATACTGGGCCTGAGAACGGCTGGCGAGCTGTTAAGCAAGCTACAGCACCTGTGGTTTGCACACATAAGTTTTTCATTTTTTCAGGAATGACGGTTAGGCCTAATTCCGGAACTGCGGTTGACCTGCACTTACTGGGAAATCATCGTTCGCGGGTAATAATTGTAATCCCAGATCCCCATCACTAACGGTGTTCAGCGGGTTATCTGCACCTGTAAGCGAAACACGCTGGCCCTTTCAGTGTAACGCGCATGCAGCCACGGACATGTAAGGCCTTGTCACACCAGTTATTGGCCAATCTCGCGTGCCAGAGCCTTGCGTGTCCCTCTAGTAAGCTGGACGCGGACCGCGGGGGCATGACGGAGTCTCGTTCATTAACGGAATTAAGCTTGCGATGTGTGCATCTTGCTGGATGGTTGAGGTTGCCCGTGTTGAGTCCAGTTACTCCGCAAGCTCCACTCCTGGTGGTCCCCTTCTGGACATTCCTTTACGGTTCAGCTTTGCAACCATACTGCCCACGTCAAACAAAAATTTTGCCTTCATGGACGCTGTTTGGAGGGTCGTGACTCGTGGGAATAACGCCGCCCAATCAGTTAACCTGCTAGAGAGATCCTTCGTTGCTCCCAAGCATGACATCACACTCCCAAGGAGGAAGGTAATGCCACTGTGGCGACCATACTCCTGGGCGCGCCACAAGTGCACTGATGCCCAGCCCCTGCTCGATAATTCTGCTGGTACATTGACCCAGACCACTACATTCCCCTCGCACTCTACACAGCCTGAATCTTACCCTGATGAAACTCAGGTTACCCTTCCCATATACTGTTCCACCTTACACGGTTACAAAGAGGAAGCTGTGGATGAAAGTGCAGGTTGGGCCCACCCGCCGTCAGACACACCACCGTACTATCAGGGGCCCTGTGCCAGTGCCGTTGCCAACGAGTGGGCCCCCCCTGCTTGCTCAGGATCACAGCACTTGCAAGGTTGAAATACTTACCTCTCCCTGCTCCACCGCCATGACGTCTTCCGCGTTTCCTGACACTGATATTCTGATCAGAGAGCGCAATGACATCACGTCTGTACGCCCTCTGCCTAAACAGCCAAGTGCAGTGGGATGGAAGATGGGGACGACGAGGAGTCCAGACCAGTACAGGGATTCCATAGCGAGGAGACTTATTTCATTGTTTTCAATGTTGGGACAGCAATTTTTGGGGAGCACTATACTCTGGAGAATGATAGATGGGGCCCACCATACACTGGAACATTCCAAAGGTGGACATCAGACACTGGAGCAGCATTTATAGGGCCCATTATACACTAGAACATTAGAAATGGGGCCCATTGTGTATGGAGCATTATTTGGGCCCATAAGACAGTGGAGCTTCATCCATGGGGACCAACATATACTGTTGCATTATGTGGAGCTCATCATATACTGTTTCAAACATTATATGGGACCAATGATTCTGTATGGAGAAATAGATGGGCCTCATTACTCTGTATAGCGCACTATGCGGTGGCCATAATACTATAAAGAGTAATATACTGTCCGTTTTTGGAGCTATTGGAGAATTTTAAATGGATATCAGTCATGAGTAGAGTTGAGCGATACCAGCCGATACTTGAAAATATTGGATCGGAATGGATCGGCCGATCTTAAAAAAAAGTATCGGTATCGCCGATTCCGATACCGGGAACCAATGCAAGTCAATGGGGCCAAAATATCGGAATTAAAAAAAACCCTTTCTTTCCTTGTAGGTTAATTCTACATGAAGAAAAACAACTAAGAATAATGTAGAATGTATTGTGGGAGGTGGAGGAGACATTAAAGCCATAGAGGTTTAGCCCAATCAAATGGAATAGCAGGAATTAAACTTTTTTTTTAAAGATGTTAGGAGTTACAAAGATATTGACTATGTTAGCCTCATTTATATTTTGCCAGACATGTATGTCTTCTTCTTCTTTCTTCTTCTTCTTCTTCTACTTCCTTTTTTTACATTCTTCTTCTTCTTCTTCTACTTCCTTTTTTTACATTCTTCTTCTTCTTCTTCTTCTTCCTTTTCTTACATTCTTCATATTCTTCTTATTCAACAATTATTATTCTACATATTCAGCTTCTTCATCTTCTTCCTATTCTTCTTCATCATATTCTTGTTTGTGTCAGGCATTCCTGTAGTTGTTATCTAGAAAAGTTAGAAGTTTACACCTTCCGTTCTGCCTGTCACAAAAGATTTACAACAGGATTTGTCCGCGTTCAGTTTGGCCTGCAGCAGCAGGCCTTTTCCAGGGGCACCACGAGGAGGAACGGACTCACCCCCATACACTGCTTAGTCTTCTTCTGCTTATAAATAAGATAATATCATTTGCTCAGAGTATTAGTCTTATGCTTAATGTTCTTCTGCTTTGTTTTTTTTATGCTTCTTTGTCTTCTCTCTCTTGTTGTTCTGCATCTTGGTGGTTGTCTTCCTGTTCTTTGTCCTCTTGAACCAGCTGACGGTACTGGCACCCGGAGGGGCAGCAGAAGGAACAAGAGCCAATGGCACTACCGAGGACCAGCTGACGGTGCTGGAACCCGGTTACTAAGCAGGAGGTACCTGTGCTACAAAGCACTACCAAGGACCAGCAGACGTTGCCGGAACTCGGATACCGAGATGGAGGCACCTAGGCCAAAGGCTCTGACGAGAACCAGCTGACGGTGCTGGAACCCGGAGGGGTAGCATAAGCTGCAAGAGCAAATGGAAATAGCGAGGACCAGCTGACAGTGCTGGCACCCGGAGGGGCAGCAGAAGGAATAAGAGCCAATGGCACAACCGAGGACCAGCTGACGGTGCTGGAACCCGGTTACTAAGCAGGAGGTACCTGTGCTACAAAGCACTACCAAGGACCAGCAGACGTTGCCGGAACTCGGATACCGAGATGGAGGCACCTAGGCCAAAGGCTCTGACGAGAACCAGCTGACGGTGCTGGAACCAGGAGGGGTAGCATAAGCTGCAAGAGCAAATGGAAATAGCGAGGACAAGCTGACAGTGCTGGCACCCGGAGGGGCAGCAGAAGGAATAAGAGCCAATGGCACAACCGAGGACCAGCTGACGGTGCTGGAACCCGGTTACTAAGCAGGAGGTACCTGTGCTACAAAGCACTACCAAGGACCAGCAGACGTTGCCGGAACTCGGATACCGAGATGGAGGCACCTAGGCCAAAGGCTCTGATGAGAACCAGCTGACGGTGCTGGAACCCGGAGGGGTATCAGAAGTTACCCCTGAAAAGCAAAGTTGGCATGCCGCAAGCTGGCCGCAGTTACCGAATCACACAGTCCTACAGGGGGTGCTTGTCCTACTGGCACTATGGAACAAACCTTTCTTACCAGAACCCGCAGTCCACATAGGAAGCACCTAAACTGCTGGCACCCTAGCCTCGGCTAACCCAACCGCAACACGACATGGCAACTTGGGGTGGCAAACTGACATTGACACTTCCCGGAAACAGCAGGCAGGGCTGGAACCAAGCTGGGCAGGAGGGAGTACCCGTGCCAAAGTCAGTTATGAGCAGCAACTGGCGATGTTGGAGCCCAGGACAAGCACTTAGCAGGCTGAGGCCTGATGTGCTGTCAATTGGGAGGCAGCAGGACAGATTGCCATCAAAACAGCAGGGGAACAGCTGACGTTACTGAACCCCACAAACACAGGAGCTAGTGTTTTACTCTGTGAAGACGGCACTTCCGAGCAACAACTGGCTGTGTTGAAGCCCAGGGACAAGCACGGAGCAGGCTGAGGCTGCATTGAAGAAATTTTAAGATCGGTTGTAGACTACTAATTTGAACCAAGCTCCACTTAGGCCTGTGGCTTCACTGATTTTCGTATTTCCCCTGTCCTCCAACCCCGCCAGTTACAGCTCCGAAGTGGCGTCTGCACAATCCACACTTGTTCCTGTGTTACAGGTGTTCAGTCCGGTCAGTTAATCCCCTGATGTGTGTCCGGCAATGTCGCCTGCTCTGTCCACATTCCCATAATGGGAATGTGGACAGAGCAGGCGACATTGCCGGACACACATCAGGGGATTAACTGACCGGACTGAACACCTGTAACACAGGAACAAGTGTGGATTGTGCAGACGCCACTTCGGAGCTGTAACTGGCAGGGTTGGAGGACAGGGGAAATACGAGAGACAGTGGAGCCACAGGCCTAATTGGAGCACGGTTAAAAATCAGTAGTGGTACGACTGTGTAGGCAGCAGGAGACTTTGCCATCCACACAGCAGGGGATCAGCTGACATTACTGAACCCCACTGAGACACGGGAGCAAGTATCTCTTTCCGTGTGGACGGCACTTCCGAACTACAACTGGCTGTGTTGAAGCCCAGGAAATAGGAGGGTGTAGGCAGAGGCCTACTGTATTTTGAATGAGGTGACAGCAGGAGAGACTGCCATCCACACAGCAGGGGATCAGCTGACATTACTGAACCCCACTGAGACACGGGAGCAAGTATCTCTTTCCGTGTGGACGGCACTTCCGAACTACAACTGGCTGTGTTGAAGCCCAGGAAATAGGAGGGTGTAGGCAGAGGCCTACTGTATTTTGAATGAGGTGACAGCAGGAGAGACTGCCATCCACACAGCAGGGGATCAGCTGACATTACTGAACCCCACTGAGACACGGGAGCAAGTATCTCTTTCCGTGTGGACGGCACTTCCGAACTACAACTGGCTGTGTTGAAGCCCAGGAAATAGGAGGGTGTAGGCAGAGGCCTACTGTATTTTGAATGAGTTTACAGCAGGAGAGACTGCCATCCACACAGCAGGGGATCAGCTGACGTTACTGAACCCCACTGAGACACGGGAGCAAGTATCTCTTTCCGTGTGGACGGCACTTCCGAACTACAACTGGCTGTGTTGAAGCCCAGGAAATAGGAGGGTGTAGGCAGAGGCCTACTGTATTTTGAATGAGTTTACAGCAGGAGAGACTGCCATCCACACAGCAGGGGATCAGCTGACGTTACTGAACCCCACTGAGACACGGGAGCAAGTATCTCTTTCCGTGTGGACGGCACTTCCGAACTACAACTGGCTGTGTTGAAGCCCAGGAAATAGGAGGGTGTAGGCAGAGGCCTACTGTATTTTGAATGAGGTGACAGCAGGAGAGACTGCCATCCACACAGCAGGGGATCAGCTGACGTTACTGAACCCCACTGAGACACGGGAGCAAGTATCTCTTTCCGTGTGGACGGCACTTCCGAACTACAACTGGCTGTGTTGAAGCCCAGGAAATAGGAGGGTATAGGCAGAGGCCTACTGTATTTTGAATGAGGTGACAGCAGAAGAGACTGCCATCCACACAGCAGGGGATCAGCTGACATTACTGAACCCCACTGAGACACGGGAGCAAGTATCTGTTTCCGTGTGGACGGCACTTCCGAACTACAACTGGCTGTGTTGAAGCCCAGGAAATAGGAGGGTGTAGGCAGAGGCCTACTGTCTTTGTAATGCGGAGACAGCAGGAGAGACTGCCATCTCCACAGCAGGGGATCAGCTGGCAATGATGAACCCCACTAACACTTGAACGAATGTGTTTGGCTCTGTGGAGACGACACTTCTGAACACCAACTGACGCTGTTGGAGCCCAGGATTAGGCGAGGAGCAGGCTGTGGCCTACTGGATTTTGGCAGGTGAAGGCAGCAGGAGACTTGCCATCTCCACAGCAGGGGAACAGCTGGCAGTGCTGAACCCCACTAACACTCTAACGAAGGTGTTTGGCTCTGTGGAGACGACACTTCTGAACACCAACTGACGCTGTTGGAGCCCAGGATTAGGCGAGGAGCAGGCTGGGGCCTACTGGATTTTGGCAGGTGAAGGCAGCAGGAGACTTGCCATCTCCACAGCAGGGGAACAGCTGGCAGTGCTGAACCCCACTAACACTCTAACGAATGTGTTTGGCTCTGTGGAGACGACACTTCTGAACACCAACTGACGCTGTTGGAGCCCAGGATTAGGCGAGGAGCAGGCTGGGGCCTACTGGATTTTGGCAGGTGAAGGCAGCAGGAGACTTGCCATCTCCACAGCAGGGGAACAGCTGGCAGTGCTGAACCCCACTAACACTCTAACGAATGTGTTTGGCTCTGTGGAGACGACACTTCTGAACACCAACTGACGCTGTTGGAGCCCAGGATTAGGCGAGGAGCAGGCTGGGGCCTACTGGATTTTGGCAGGTGAAGGCAGCAGGAGACTTGCCATCTCCACAGCAGGGGAACAGCTGGCAGTGCTGAACCCCACTAACACTCTAACGAAGGTGTTTGGCTCTGTGGAGACGACACTTCTGAACACCAACTGATGCTGTTGGAGCCCAGGATTAGGCGAGGAGCAGGCTGGGGCCTACTGGATTTTGGCAGGTGAAGGCAGCAGGAGACTTGCCATCTCCACAGCAGGGGAACAGCTGGCAGTGCTGAACCCCACTAACACTCTAACGAAGGTGTTTGGCTCTGTGGAGACGACACTTCTGAACACCAACTGACGCTGTTGGAGCCCAGGATTAGGCGAGGAGCAGGCTGGGGCCTACTGGATTTTGGCAGGTGAAGGCAGCAGGAGACTTGCCATCTCCACAGCAGGGGAACAGCTGGCAGTGCTGAACCCCACTAACACTCTAACGAAGGTGTTTGGCTCTGTGGAGACGACACTTCTGAACACCAACTGACGCTGTTGGAGCCCAGGATTAGGCGAGGAGCAGGCTGTGGCCTACTGGATTTTGGCAGGTGAAGGCAGCAGGAGACTTGCCATCTCCACAGCAGGGGAACAGCTGGCAGTGCTGAACCCCACTAACACTCTAACGAAGGTGTTTGGCTCTGTGGAGACGACACTTCTGAACACCAACTGACGCTGTTGGAGCCCAGGATTAGGCGAGGAGCAGGCTGTGGCCTACTGGATTTTGGCAGGTGAAGGCAGCAGGAGACTTGCCATCTCCACAGCAGGGGAACAGCTGGCAGTGCTGAACCCCACTAACACTCTAACGAAGGTGTTTGGCTCTGTGGAGACGACACTTCTGAACACCAACTGACGCTGTTGGAGCCCAGGATTAGGCGAGGAGCAGGCTGGGGCCTACTGGATTTTGGCAGGTGAAGGCAGCAGGAGACTTGCCATCTCCACAGCAGGGGAACAGCTGGCAGTGCTGAACCCCACTAACACTCTAACGAAGGTGTTTGGCTCTGTGGAGACGACACTTCTGAACACTAACTGACGCTGTTGGAGCCCAGGATTAGGCGAGGAGCAGGCTGGGGCCTACTGGATTTTGGCAGGTGAAGGCAGCAGGAGACTTGCCATCTCCACAGCAGGGGAACAGCTGGCAGTGCTGAACCCCACTAACACTCTAACGAATGTGTTTGGCTCTGTGGAGACGACACTTCTGAACACCAACTGACGCTGTTGGAGCCCAGGATTAGGCGAGGAGCAGGCTGTGGCCTACTGGATTTTGGCAGGTGAAGGCAGCAGGAGACTTGCCATCTCCACAGCAGGGGAACAGCTGGCAGTGCTCAACCCCACTAACACTCTAACGAATGTGTTTGGCTCTGTGGAGACGACACTTCTGAACACCAACTGAAGCTGTTGGAGCCCAGGATTACGCATGCCGCATGCAGAGGCCAATGGGCAGCGGTTTTTATGGAGGTTGTGGACTACTACTGATTCTAACCATGCTCCACTTAGGCCTCTGGCTCCACTGTCTCTACTATTTACCCTGGCCTCCAACCCCGCCAGCTACATCTCTGAAGTGGCATCAGCACAATCTACACTTGTTCCTGTGTTACTGGTGCTCAGTCCCGTCAGTTGATCCCCTGATGTTTGTCCGGCAAGTTCGCCAGCTCTGTCCTCATTCCCACTACTGGTTATGGGAATGTGGACAGAGCAGGAGACCTTGCCGGACACACATCAGGGGATAAACTGATGGGACTGAGCCACAGGAACACAGGAACAAGTTTAGATTGTGCTGACGCCACTTCAGAGATGTAGATGGCGGGGTTGGAGGTCAGGGGAAATAGTAGAGACAGTGGAGCCAGAGACCTAAGTTGGGCACGGTTAAAAATCAGTAGTGGTTTGAATGTTGATGGAGCTGGTGACTTTGCCGTCCACACAGCAGGGGATCAGCTGGCATTACTGAACCCCACTAACACAGGAGCTAGTGTGTTTCTCTGTGCAGACGACACATCTGAGCGACAACTGGCTGTGTTGAAGCAAAGGGATTATAGTTCAGGTGGTAGAAAAATGAACACACCAGCAGACCTGGATACAGTTGCCAACCACTAATTTAGTCTGTAAGAGGAATGGCAAAGTCTTTGGAGATCCAGGCCTTGTTCATTTTCAGAAAAGTCAGCCGGTCAACATTATCGGAAGATAGTCGCGTGCGACGGTCTGTTAGTACACCACCTGCGGCACTAAAGACACGTTCCGATAATACACTGGCAGCAGGGCAAGCCAGCACCTCCAATGCATACTGGCTAAGCTCTGGCCATGTATCCAGCTTAGAGACCCAAAACTTGAAGGGGGAAGAGCCATCTGGGAGTACAGCGACAGGGCAAGACATGTAGTCTGACACCATCTGACGGAAGCGTTGCCTCCTGCTGACTCGAGGCGTCACTGATGGTGTAGACAATTGTGGTGGACACACAAAACTTTGCCACATTTGGGCCATAGTGGTCTTGCCTTGTGCTGCGGCGCTGCCTCTGCTCCCTCTTTGTGCAGAGTTTCCTCCACTGCCTCGACGCACAGAGCTGCTTTGTAAAGCACTAGCAACAATGCTGTCGGGTGGAATGGAAAACATTATGGACTGCACCAGTGACTCTTCGTACTCCCGCATTTTACGCTCCCGGTTCAACGTTGGTATGAGCCTTTGTACGCTGTCCCGGTAGCGAGGATCTAGGAGGGTGTACACCCAATAATCAGCCGAGACGAGAATGTGGGCGATGCGGCGGTCGTTTCTCAGGCACTGCAGCATGAAATCAACCATGTGCTGCAGACTCCCAACTGCCAAAGAACCGCTGTCCCCTGTTTGAGGCATGACCTCGGCCTGCTCTGCATCACCCCACCCTCGCTGTACATACTGAGTAGAGGTTTGTGTACCTCCCTCCTCTGGAGAGATGTCTTCCTCCTCCATCGACTCCTCCTCATCCTCCTCACAAAGTGTCCCCTGCCTAGGCCTTTGTGAGGAAACACGTAGCGCAGACTGTCCAGAAGCAGATGGCATTTGGGACTCCTCATCCTCCACCTCTTCTGAAACCTCATCCCTTAGTGCTTGCAGTGTTTGTTGAAGCAGGCAGATAAGGGGGACAGTCATGCTGACTAGTGCATCATCTGCACTCGCCATCCGCGTGGATTCATCGAAGGCACGCAAAACGAGGCAGATGTCCTTCATAGAGGCCCACTCAATGGTGCTGAAATGTGAACGGCGCACAGTGCGACTTGTTTGCGCCTGATGCAGCTGGTACTCCATGACTGCTGCCTGCTGCTCACACAACCGCTCCAACATATGTAACGTTGAATTCCACCGGGTGGGTAGGTCACATATGATGCGATGTTCCGGAAGGCCAAATCGTCGCTGCAGAGCAGCGAGGCGCGATCTTGCCGTGCTGGAACGTCGCAAGTGAGCGCACTCTATGCGGACCTTGTGCAACAGTGCAGCAAGATCCGGATAGTCCCTCAGAAAGCTATGCACGACCAAGTTAAGAACATGTGCCAGACATGGGATGTGTGTGAGGTTGCCTAGGCCAAGAGCTGCCACCAGATTTCGGCCATTGTCACACACTACCAAGCCCGGCTGGAGATTCGCTGGCCCAAACCACACATCGCTCTCCAGCTTGATAGCATTCCAGAGCTCCTGCGCTGTGTGGCTTCGATTCCCCAAAGAAATTAATTTGAGTACAGCCTGTTGACGTTTGGCCACGGCTGTGCTCATATCGGTCGTAACAGGCTCCTGCTCTGCTGTTTCTGAGGAACTTGAGTAGGAGGAGGAGTCTATGTGTACAGACTGGAGTCCTGCAATCCGTGGCGTTGGAAGAACACGTACAGCGCCACTCTCCAGATCCGTACCCGGCTCCACAACATTGACCCAGTGGGCAGTGAGGGAAAGGTATCGTCCCTGTCCATGGTTACTGGTCCACGCATCGGTGGTCAGGTGGACCTTGCTACTAACGGCGTTTAGTAGCGCATGTTTTATTTTGCCCTCAACATGTTTCTGCAGGGCAGGGACGGCTCGCCTGCTGAAATAAAAGCGGCTGGGCACGTTGTATTGGGGGACTGCCAATGCCATTAAGTCCCGGAAGGTGTCAGTGTCCACCAGCCTGAATGACAGCATTTCAACTGCCAGAAGTTTGGCAATGCCAGCATTCAGAGACTGTGCTCGGGGATGGTTTGCCGAGTAAGGGCGCCTTTTATCCCATGCCTGTGCTACCGATGGCTGTGATGGATGGGAACGTGCTGCTATGGGTGTAATCTGACAGGGTCTCCGGACAACAGTGGCAGAGGTTCTTCCTTGGCGATCCTGTGAGGAAGCCGAACCAGCAGTGTGTGAGCTGGAGGAAGAGGGCCTAACACGAACTGAAGAGGTGGTAGGTGGTGCTGTACGTTGGCCTACGTCTTCAGGGTGTCTCTGCAACTCCAACTCGTGCTTGGTGCGCACATGTTTCCACATATTTGTGGTATTGAGGTTGCTGACATTTCTCCCTCTTTTGACTCTCTGATGACACAGCTTGCATTTGACAAAGCAAATGTCATCTGCAACTGTGTCAAAAAAGGACCACGCACTGCAACTCTTGTGAGCGCCCGGTTTGCCTTTGGAAGGAGGAATGCTCCTAACGGGTGCCGAAGTGGAGGGTACAGGCAACCAAGTCTTCCCCCTCCCTCTGCCTCCTGTTTTGGCCGGTAGGGGAATCTCTTCCTCCGAGCTGCTCCCACCACCTTCCTGTTGCTCACGCCATGATGGGTCAAGGACCTCATCATCTTCCCTCCCCTCTTCAAACAGCTGCTTCTCCGGGGTTGTCTCGCCAGCACCGTACGCACCAGAAAGTGGCAACTGAGTCTCGTCATCATCTGATGCGTACTGAGGTGTGCTGACCATAGGCACTGGCCCACTCGCCTCTTCAGATTCAGAGGGACAAAGAAGTTGCGCATCACTGCATACTCCCTCTTCTTCACATTCAGGAATGCTGCTTGGCTGGCCCCCTCTTTCCAAGCCAACAGATTCCGAGAACAGAAGTAGAGACTGTGATGGCTCCTGTCCATGTCTCTCTGACTGCCTGGGCACTTTGGCAGGTGGTGAAGAGACAGATGGTTGCTCTTCGGTGCTCTGACCCTGAGAGGATGCGGAAGTAATTGAAGTCGATGCGTTAGCTGCCATCCATCCGACAACGGCTTCAATTTGTTCCTCCCGCAGCAGTGGGGTACGTTGAGGTCCTACAAAGCTGCGCATAAAGGACTGTTGCCTGCTAAAACTGGGGGATGCTGATCCACTGGTGCCCGCAGCAGGCCCAGAATCCCCACGTCCTCTACCTGTAGAATCCCCACGTCCTCTCCCTGCAGAATCCCCACGTCCTCTCCCTGCTGAAACTCCACGCCCACGCCCACGCCCACGCGCCTTACTCCCTGCCTTCTTCATCTTGCAAGACTGCTTAAGATAGGCAAAAAAGTACAAAGGGGGGCCTTAGTGTGCTTATTCCTGAACAGCTGGTTACAGGTACAAGAAACACTAATTTTATGAAGTGTGTGTGTGTGTGGACTAGACTTTAATAGGAGCTGATGTGGCCTACACAAGTTCAAAATGTAGTGTTTGGTGAACTTTTTTTGTGGTTTCTTTGTTGGAAACAAACTCAAAGTATGTGAACAAAGAATTGAAACTGATAGTATCACCAACTTTTTGGAGCTATTACAATGCAGGCAGGTAACCTACAATGCAAAAGATGAGGCTCCAAAAAAATTGGGTAATACTAATCTGGCTGCGCCGGCAGGGCACAAGCCAGAAAAAAAGGCTCCTCTATCTACTCCTATATAGTGTTTGCAACCAACCAATGTTGATGGATACGGATGGATGCACACTAATAGGAGAAGAAAAAATGAGCTGCACTCAAAGACAAATATGTGTGAGGCAGTGACGCACGTTGAGCGTCCTACAATCAGACGTAGCTGCAGGACACTCTACTCAGCGTGAGCTGCACTCACACACAGTCAGAGGCCTCTCAGACAGCCGTCAACAGTGCAGCTAAGTGGGCACTGGCACTGACAGGCTGCAGAAAGGCTCCGCTGTGTACTCCTTTATAGTGTTTGCAACCACCGTAGATGGAGACGGATGGATGCACACTAATAGAAGAAAAAATGAGCTGCACTCAAATAAAAATATGTGTGAGGCACTGACGCACGCTGAGCGTCCTACAGCCAGACGTAGCTGCAGGACACACTACTCAGCGTGAGCTGCACTCACACACAGTCAGAGACCTCTCAGACAGCCGTGAACAGTGCAGCAAAGTGGACACTAGCACTGAAAGGCTGCAGAAAGGCTCCGCTGTCTACTACTAGTGTTTGCAACCAACGTATATGGATACGGATGGAAGCACACTAGATTGAAATTATGTAAAAAATGCAGCTCAAAAAATAAAAGATGTATGAGGCAGCAGTGATCACACTGGGTGGCCTACAGCCTGACGTGGCTGCAGGACCCACTCCACAGCGTGAGCTGCACTCACACAGCCCTTGCAGACAGCTGTGAACACTGCTGCTAGGACAAAGAAGGCTACAGTGGTGGTTTATGTAGCCTGGGTAAAGCACTAGATGTTTGGTGGAATCGCTATTTCTAACTGTCCCTCACAGTCTTCTACAGCAGCCTGTCCCTAACTGAATTCACAGCAGAGTGACCAGAAATGGCGGCTGCGGTGGCTTTTATAGTGCATCATGACATCATTTCGGCAGCCAATCACAGCCATGCCAATAGTTAACATGCCTACATGCCTAACAGGATGTGCCCACACTTCGGAGGATTCCCATTGGCTTAATCAAAGCAAGCAGGCTCATAGCATGATGGGAACTTCCTATTCCGATTCCGATTCCGGAATCCGATATGACAAAAGTATCGGAACTAAGTATCGGAATTCCGATACCGCTAATATCGGCCGATACCCGATACTTGCGGTATCGGAATGCTCAACACTAGTCATGAGATGTAAAAAGTGAAGTATTTTTCATTGTAGTATACCACTATTTCTCTGCCGTATCGGAGCATCATGAGTTGTGGTATGTGTTAAAGGGGCGCTCTTTGGCCCAGGGCACATGAAAACCTGGAGCCAGCCCTACCCCCCACAACTTTAGTCAAATAACCCCCATTTTTCTATGCGTAACTAGTATTATGAAGTAAATAAAAGGTGACAAGCTTCAGGAATAAGAATTTATGCTTTTGGCATTCAATTGGGCACTGTAAGTGTGTTTCCTGTCCTCTTCTCACTGCCGACTTTTCTTCCCCATTGACTTACATTGGGTTTCGTGTTTCAGTCGGACCCCCGGCTTTTCCCTATAGTCGGCCGATTTCGTTCGACCCGACTTTTGCGAAAGTCGGGTTTCGCGAAGCCCGACTCGACCCAAAAAAAGGCAAAGTCGCTCATCACTAGTAAAAAGTCACACGTTCCGCTAAAATGTCTCAAAATTTTGCATCAAAATGTTGGCATACCTAAAATGACTCCAGGAATGGATTGGAGAACATTTGCATCAAAATTTTGCAACTTTTTAGAAAGTTACAAATGATGAATCAACAAAAAACATTGGGAAAATCCAAACCATACCCACAATGACAAATTTAAAGAAAAAAAAATCAGAAAACAAATGAACATGTATTTAATAGATTTTCTTTTAGAAAAGTGCAAGTCAAAAGAAGAAAAGGGCATAAATAAAAAACAGATGAAGAGACAGCAAAAACTAGACAAGAATAAAAGATGTGTAATCATATAAAAAAATGGTACACAAGAACCAAAATATACACAAAAAACCTATGAGAAAATAGAAATTTTATCAGTCTTCGACAATACAGAAAAGAAAAAAAACATAAACATTAAAAAGTGGGAAACCAAAAGATAGTGCCACAGTCCCAAAGATTATAATTGCACACCGTTTTTTAAAATGATTTATTTAAATAATTTTAAAAAACAGCATGGGGACCCCTCTATTCTTGATAACCAACCTTGCTGAAGCTGACAGCTGAGGGTTGCCGTCCCCAGCTGTGAGTTTTGCCAGGCTGGTTACAGAAAATAGGGGGAACCCACGCCGGGTTATTCATGCCTTTATTTAATTATAGCGCAGGCGGCGGGTGAGGAATACCCCCATCATCCGCTCCTGCTGTCACTGTTCTTAGCAGCAGCAGGTGTAGGTTGATGGGAGTAATAGTCCCAAAAGCCCC
This sequence comes from Dendrobates tinctorius, assembly GCF_039654945.1. Taxonomy (NCBI): domain Eukaryota; kingdom Metazoa; phylum Chordata; class Amphibia; order Anura; family Dendrobatidae; genus Dendrobates; species Dendrobates tinctorius. Next base: position 14,637,961 of record NW_027361814.1, on the reverse strand, counting down.
CATCTGCTGTCATCGTTCTGACTTTAATATAACTCTCATCATTCTCCCCTGCTCACTCCGATCGCCAGCAGGGAACTGCGTTTACTGTAGCGCTTCTTCCCTGCTGGCTGTTCGTGTGATATTGACACATGGGTGGCACATGGTTGCCACATGTGTGCCACAAGTATTACACACATGGACACAGGGACACAGATATCTCCGGTACCGGTTTTTCCGATACCAGAAATAAACGAACGTGTGAAACCGGCCTTAACTGGGACTGAAAAAACAACCCTGTATGTGATCCCATATGGAACAAATCCTAAGGAAGAAAACAATAAACAAGATGTATAAAGTCATGTTATAACAAGTAGTCATGGAATAGAGGGTAATTAGATACCTGCTTAGGGTCTTAGAAGGTGCACATGAAATAAGGAATTGGGATGCTTTTTATAATTTACTCTGAAAGGGTTGTCCACTATCTGGACAGCCCCATTTTAAGTTAAATAGTCCCCCTTGCAAAAATAAAAAAACAATATACTTACATGCTGGACAAGGATGCGTCCCCAGAGGCATTGTTCTGCCATATGAGCCCTGTATCCAACCAACAGGCACCATTGGCTGCTAAGCTTATTCAAAATAGTTCTTCCACTTGTCTACTCTAACTAGTAGGAGAACAGTGGCCCAATGGTGACATAACATTGCTATGTCAGCCCCTGGAGACCAAGTGTCAGAACAGGAAGCAAGCATATGTTTTTTTTTTTCATTTAAGAAGTTCTCCAAGTAGTGGATTGAAGGGCTGCAATGAACAGATGTGTTAAATATATGATGCTCTGGCTTTATATGTCTTCAATACACTCTTATCTGGTGTAGAATACCTGCAATGATGTTGGTGTTATTTCTTAAGAGTTGCCTCATTCAGGCACCCTATTTTTATTGTTGAAGCCAATAGACCCATATTTGTTTCCAGCTGGCATTGGTGATGAACCTGACATTGTTTAAATCATTATATTTCGTGAAATCTGGTTCTTCATGAGGAGATGCAGCTGGTCTGGCAGACAATTTCTTCGTAAGTATCTGAAATGTTTACTAGCTTGGTTAAGTATATCGCCTACAGACTTGAATGGCGAACGATGTACATGCAATGCCACCTTGCCCATTCATTCTCAGCCTGAATAGGGACCTCGTGGCTGTTATTAAATAAACATTGGAAAGGAAGCCAAGGTCCCTTATTATTGAGAAGTGGAGGTCTGAGAAATAATATGTAGATAAGCAATAATTGTCTATATTGTGAGAAGTCTTTACCAAATTCTTATTGAATACCAAGTAATCAACAAGAACAATGAGAGCCGTATACATAGCTGGTGCCATTGCATTGTTCAAATATTTCTGTATGGTCTTTTTACATTAATTGAATTGATATTGAATCTGAGTATCTGAGTTTTTTTATTCTATGCAGTTGGACAAATCTGGTTGCCATACGATTGTTGTCAATTCCGAATTGTTTAAGATCAATGAAACTGGTTTGAAAAAAGAACTGAAAGGTGCTGCTTCCGTTACAGAGGAAGGGACTGGTAAGTCTTATTAATCTAGACTGTTTGATGCTTCCTAATATGTTATTAAATTGCAAACAGACTATGCTATTTTATGTTATTTGTTTCATGACATTGATGGATAGTATGATTTTATGTAATCAGTGAATGCAGTTTAGTTGAACTTTAAGAGGGTGCAGACAAAGCAGTCATACCTGGGCCTGGGTATCTTAAAGGGCCCATCATTTCATCAAATGCAAGTTCTCACACAAAAAGTTAAAATAGTTTATCATACACATACCAGTGTAATATGTCCAGGGGCTGTCCTGAATCTCATGTTTTTTAACATGTAGTAAAATCTGTTTTGGTGGTCAGTTCCTCATAATCAGCATTTTGCCAGGAGCTGAAATTTACTTTCCATCACCTTCCACAATACATTGCTCCTATCATTGTCCAATATCTGTCCTGCCCTGAACTGAAAGTCTGCCTATGTGTTATGCCTCTATCTAGTGTTACAGACTGGAGAATAGGAACAGAGAGAAAAAGACCCACACCCACTACCTCAAGAGAGGCAAAGCCCCACTCCCCACTTCCTGTAGAGAGACAAATTCCCATTCCTACTTCCTGTAGAGAGACAAAGACCCACACAGTGCTCACTACTGAATGTTGAGGCGCATGCAATGAAATGTTACATTCTGACACCCGTGCCAACATTAGGTCGTACTTTGTGGGTGGAGTTAGCACGCAATTTGTATGGGCCCTGAAGAGAAGAATGGTATGAATATCCAAATAGCACTTGGTAGAAAAAAAGATTCTTCACTAGTGCTGTAGAGAAAAAGCACCAACCCCGCTTCCTATAATGTTGACTAGTGAAAGAGATGGATTACACTTGACAGCAGGCAATGAACAGAAGGTTACAAAGCAGAGAAACACCAGGTGGCTCACAATTTTGAGTGATTTTTCAGGCCAAATGTCATTATGGATAAATAAAGTACTTTGCAATTTGTTAGTTGTTGCCTTGAGCATCAGATAAGTCTAAGTTTATTGAACTGACCATGAACATTTATGCTGCAAGGGTGGTCAGAAAGTTAAAATGTATCACCCAAAGCAAAAATTTCCTTGTTGTTGCACATTAATGAGAGTTTTAAAAACATAATATATTGTATATGAAAACTAATAAAATCTGTCATACCCACACTACATAAAATACTCCTATATTCTGCACTGGCCGCTCCTGTATTGTCTGTATTATTTATAAAGTAAGCTCGGAGATAGCAGCCAGATGCACAGTTCTTAAGTAGACAACAATCATCCTGATTGACTCAGTAAGTTGCATGTTTGGCTATGATGAGCATGTACGGTATATTATGAATTGTCCATGCCTGCAATGTTTGCACATGTAAAATCCATGGATATATGTATAGTTGCGGCATACTGCCTTATCAATACTCAGGCTCGCTCAGCTTGACTACATAGGGAGGTTCAAAGGCACAGTTATAATGCATAAAAAAACAATGAAAATGAAATGATACATTATAAGATGTTTTTCCCAATATTCCCTCTTAATGTAGGAGTGGAGCTATCATCAACCAGTCAAACCATCATAAGCAATGTCATCAATAAAATATCTTTTATTAATGCTGACACTAACTACAAGGCTGGCATCCCATACAACGGTTTGGTGAGTCATTTTTCCCCATATAATATGTTTTGAAGGTCAAAGTTTTTATGCAATATAATTTCCTTTTGCAGATTAAAGTGGAGGATGCTGGAGGTGTTCCTAAACCAAACACTAAGGTATATCTAAAACATAGATATGATTCGGAGGGCCAGACCTTAGTGACCGAAGAGAATGGCCGGGTAAGGTTTACTCTGAACACAACCAACTGGAAGGACACCATATACCTGACGGTATGAATATGCATGTTCATCAGCTGTAGGTTCGGTCAATCTCTCATATTTAACATTAATTTTTATTAAACGAATACAGAAGACAATGCAGGAATACAATTCATAAAAGAACATTAAATTTCAAGTAACAATGATGCAAAATGTCAAGAACATATATTGTACAAGATAGAGAAGGAAATCTTTTACATGACCCTATTCCTTTATCCGATTTTATTCCAGGGTCATACATCACAGCCCTCCATTGATGTTTATCCCTAGGAAGGAGAAAAAAATGAAAAGGGTCACAATCCCTAAATGGCATTTTTTAAGTCACTTTTCCATTTTTGTCTTGGTATATCTGTTAATGCTTTTTGGGGCAGAACTTTTCAAAATATTGCAAAGTGCTTTGTAAATTTTGCACAAAATCAAAACTTCTCTTTTATTTGTCTTCCACCGGTTTTGAAAAAAAAAGGCACACATTTCACTAAATGGTGTAAAATTTGCTTAAAAAAAATCTGGCATGCATATTAATCGCTTCAAGAATGGACTGGAGTCTATTTTCGAGCAAAATTATGTTGCAGCTTTTTAAAAAGTCTCAATTGATGAATCAGCATTCAGCAACATCTGGAACACCCCAAATCCCGCTCATAATGACGAACATAAAAAAAACAAGCTACCACATGTAAGATAGATTTTGAAAAAAGTATAAATTAAAAGAACTATAAGGTGCAAATGAAAAATAGGTGTAAAATACAAAAGTATAAATAAAAGGCACAAGTGCAATAATGAATAAGGCCCTTTATTAATGCAAGTAAAGAAACCAGTTCAGTTCTGAAATGTATTCATAGAATTAATGTTTGTCATGCTAAATATTGAAAACTCAATCGTAAGTGTGAAATGACGTGATATTTTGCATTTTTGCAGAAGATCTAAAACTATATATCTATTTTAAAGGCTCGAACAGACTTGAAGAAGAATATATATGTTTATGGTAGATATCAGCCTGATTTTGGCGAAGCTTCAATACGTGTTATCCCCTTTTACTCTCGGAGCAAGAGCTACTTGAGACTTAATTCTTTGGACCATGTTCTTCCGTGTGAGGGTCGTCAAGATGTCCAAGTGGAATACATCATTAGTCGCACAGAACTGAACAACGTCAAGAAATTATCCTTGCATTACCTGGTGAGACATGTAATCTATAAGGTCCTACTTAATACTTTAACCAGGATATCAATGTTTCTAGTGATGATTGGATGAAACAAATATAGGCTGAGATAGGGGATTTATTGAAGAGAAAGCAATTATTCTATTGTTCAGCACTGTGGTGTGGGAATAACAACCTCACATTGGAATTCCTCTTCAATAAGTTTGTTAGATGCACAATGACAAACACATGCAAGCAACACTAGACCAGACACGTCCCTTTGGCAGATTGATGCTGTTCACCATATTTTCTAATATACATAATCCATGTAGACCTTTTTAGGTTCCATGTAATCCTGTAAGGTCTACAATTTTGTTCCCATTGGTGATTGCTATTTCATCATGTGTCTTGCTTATTTCTTTGGGGTCTGTTTTTTTAATATTTAGGTCTTCTTTGGGTCATTTGGAGCCTTCAGAATGTCCCTGATAGATGAATTATGGACATAGTGATTCAGCATGTCCAATTTTGGACTACTGATCCTTTTGTTTTTGAAGAGATAAGCTGCCGCTAGAGATACCTGGCAGCGTCTCTCTCATAGAGAACACAGGAGTGTTCCATCAGCTGTGTGCTCCTATATATGGGAGAGTCGGGAAGTGTCACGAGGGGCTTAGATCAACTAAGGCTGAAATACCCGGGGCCCCTGTGGTGTCCCTTTAACTAGGGGAAACCCTGTCTGACCCTCAACCCAGGGTTTTTGCTAATGGTGCAAATGCCTGAGCCTCCAACCTTTCCTTATCTCCTGCTCAGCACCCTCCACCCAGTGAAGAGGCAAACCACCCAAGCCCCACACAATAATGACAGACAGGGAGAACTTAAACTGCACCGCGCCGCATACACACAGGACTATACAGTAATGTGAACAGGGCACAACAAAACACAAATATGGGAAGGTGCAAAGGTAACAACGGATCATACGCCACCAGATACGAATCTTTCTCTCTCCAACACCTCCACTCCAGACTGGAACCACTTGGTATGAAACACAAGCTATAATCGGCGACATCCATAGGCCAGCACGACTATTTAAAGACCGTGGGCGTGACCAAACATCCAACCTGATCTCCAGCAAGATTAACCCCCAATAGCCTGAGAAAATCAAGTCGGCGCCACTGGACGGAGGTGGAACTACCTCTGCCTGCCGGACGCTGTGGTGTGAATAGCGTCTGACATGACAGTACCCCGTCTTCTACGAGGGACCCCAGGGCCCTCAAGACTCATAGGACCCGGCTTGTCTGGATGACGATGGTGAAAAGAACTGATCAGCTGATCCGCATGTATGTCCGAGGCTGGTACCCAAGACCTCTCCTCCGGACCATACCCCCGCCAGTGCACCAAATACTGAAGAGTACGGCGCACCACTCGAGAGTCCACTACCTTGAAGACCTCAAACTCTAACTCGCCATCCACCATGACCGGAAGTGGCATCGGCGTCGTGTCCACAGAGCCTACCATCTTTTTCAATAAAGCCCTGTGAAACACGTTGTGTATCTTGTATACCGCAGGAAGTTCCAACCGATAAGCAACTGGGTTAATGATGGCAGCAATCCTAAAAGGCCCAATAAACCTTGGACCCAATTTTAAAGATGGAATTTTGAGTTTTATGTTTTTAGTCGCTAACCACACCCATTCACCCACACACAGGTCCGGACCTGGCACGCGTCTACTGTCAGAAACCCGTTTGTACCTCGCACTCATGCTCAACAATCACTGTTTCACCCTCCTCCAGACCGATGATAATTGAGCTCCTAGCTGGTCCTCCTCCGGGACGCCCCCAGAACCACCCTGACGTAAGGTACAAAATTGAGGATGTTGACCGTAAACACAAAAGAACGGAGACTCTCCCGATGACTCTTAGCGGTGATTATTTAACGCGAACTCGGCCAGAGGAAGGAAAATAGACCACTCCTCCTGGTTGTCGGACACAAAGCATCGTAAATACTGCTCCAGATTTTGGTTCATGCGCTCAGTTTGACCATTTGACTGTGGATGAAACGCTGATGAATGTGACAACTTGATCCCCAAACGTGAGCAAAAAGCTTTCCAAAACCTTGCCACAAATTGAGTTGCCCTATCAGATACTATGTCCGACGGAACTCCGTGGAGTCTGACCACCTCCTGCACAAACCCCTGAGCCAACGTCTTTGCATTGGGCAAGGAAGACAACGACACAAAATGCGCCATCTTTGAAAATCGGTCAACCACCACCAGGATGACCGTGTTCCCCGCCAAGGCTGGCAAGTCAGTGATAAAATCCATGGAGATTTCTGTCCATGGCCTATTAGGTACCCCCAGAGGCTGTAGCTTGCCAGCAGGACGGGCTCGGGGCGACTTGGCCCTAGCGCACGTGATGCAAGCTGCCACGTACGAGACCACGTCCTGCCGGATTTTGGGCCACCAGAAACGACGCGATACCAGCTCTAAGGTGCCCTTAACCCCTGGATGACCAGCCAGTACCGAGTCGTGGTGTTCCCTCAACACCTTAAGACGAAGATGAAGGGGTACAAATGATTTGTTGGCGGGAAGTCCTGGCGGTACCTCCTCTTGGGCCTCGGCAATCTCCGCCTCTACCTCAGTCGTGAGAGCCCAGACCACTACACCTTCCTGGAGGATGGGAACCGGCTCTTCCCGAGGTTCTCCCCCCGGAAAACACCTAGACAGGGCATCCGCCTTGGTGTTTTTAGCCCCAGGACGGTAAGTCACCAGAAAATTGAAACGTGTGAAAAACAATGCCCAGCGGGCCTGCCTAGGAGACAGACGCTTGGCTGACTCCAGATAGAGCAGGTTCTTATGGTCGGTGATGACTGTGACCTGGTGAGCCGCCCCCTCCAAGAAGTGTCGCCATTCCTCAAAGTCCAATTTGATGGCCAACAACTCCCTGTTGCCAATATCATAATTCCGTTCGGCCGGCGACAGCTTCTTGGAGAAGTAGGCGCATGGATACATATCGCTCAAGGACGAGCCTTGTGACAGTACTGCCCCCACTCCCACCTCAGACGCATCAACCTCCACCACAAAAGGTTTAGACACGTCCGGTTGCACCAGAATGGGGGCTGAAGCAAAACTGTTCTTCAGACGCTCAAATGCACGTATCGCCACCTCAGACCAGCTAGCCAGATCGGTACCTTTTTTTGTCATGTCCATGAGTGGTTTGGCTATAGTAGAAAAGTGTCTTATAAATTTCCTATAATAATTCGCAAACCCAAGGAACCGCTGGAGCGCTTTCAGATTATCAGGCCTTTCCCATTGCAGCACCGCTTGCACCTTCGCGGTGTCCATTTTAAACCCTGCAGCGGACACAATATATCCCAAAAAAGGCAACTCCTGGACAAAAAATAAGCATTTTTCCAGCTTAGCATAGAGCTTATTCTCCCGGAGCAACTGTAGCACCTGCCTGACATGCTCTAAATGAGTGTCCCGGTCACTCGAATAAATGAGGATATCATCCAGATATACAATCACAAATTTCCCCAGGACATGAGCAAATACATAATTAATAAAATGTTGGAAAACAGCAGGCGCGGTTGTCAACCCAAATGGCATAATCAGGCTCTCAAAATGACCATCAGGAGTGTTAAACGCCGTCTTCCACTCATCCCCCTGACGAACCCTTATGAGGTTATACGCCCCCCTGAGGTCAAGCTTGGAAAACCACTTCGCCCCCGCCACCTGGTTGAACAAATCAGGGATCAAAGGCATCGGGTAGGGATCACGGATCGTAATCTGGTTTAACTCCCGGAAATCCAGACACGGGCGTAACCCCCCATCTTTCTTCTTAATGAAGAAAAACCCCGCTGCTACAGGCGAGGACGAAGGCCGGATGTGTCCTTTGCTCAGACTATCCGCGATGTAGTCTTTCAGAGCTTGTCTCTCTGGACCAGAAATATTAAACATCCTGGCCTTAGGTAATTTGGCCCCGGGTTTTAACCTAATCACACAGTCATAGGCTCGATGAGGAGGCAGTTCTGAGCAACCCCTCTCAGAGAATACATCCGCGAAATCCTGCAAAGCCTCCGGAAGGCTGAGCGTCACGGCGGACACACATGTGGCCAAACAATTGTCCTGGCAGAAACCACTCCATTGGACTATGTCCTGAGTTTTCCAATCAATCACCGGGTTGTGCCGGGACAACCATGGAAAACTCAGGACCATTTGTGCTGGGAGATTACGGAGGACCCTACATGTAACCCACTCAGAATGTAGGACCCCAATGTGGAGTTTCACCTCAGCCACAAACTCCGTAATCTCTCCTTGTGGGAGGGGAGCAGCATTAATGGTAACCACCTGAATGGGATGAGGAAGTTTTTCGATGTTAAACCCGGCAGAGCGTGCAAACTCCTCATCTAAGAGATTAGTGGCGGAACCGCTATCCACAAACACTGATATAGGTAGCTCTCGGCCCGCGATAATAACCTTGGCCGGGAGCATACATTGAGATACCATCATGGAGGATATGCAGACGCTGAGTGGGGCCTCCTCCATACCCTCTGAGCTTAACAGTTTTCCGCCGGTGTGACCCTCTTCGGTAGCACCGGACAAACGTTAACATAATGATTTCTTTTACCACAGTAAAAACATGCTCCGGGCTTCCGGAACCAAGGAACGCGACGCTTAACCTGTGATACCCCCGCAATTTGCATAGGTTCAGTGGGCTCACCTGCAGGAACCACACTTGCACCTATGCTTTCCCCCAGGGGTAGCGTCTCCTGTGCCCCCTGACGCAAACGGCGATCAATGCGTATAACCAAACTCATGGCAGACTCCAACGATGCAGGAGTCTCATACATCAGGAGGGCCTGTTTAACGTTCCCTGATACCCCATGAATAAACTGGCTCCGCAGCGCTGGGTCATTCCACTGTGTGTCTACTGCCCAACGGCGAAATTCCGAACAAAACAATAGTCCTCCGCCAAGCGCTCCCCCTGGCGGAGGGCGCGGATTTTAGATTCCGCTAAAGCCAATCTGTCAGGATCATCGTAAATGAGCCCGAGTGCAGAAAAAACATTATCGACAGAATGAAATGTAGCAGAGTCAGCTGGTAATGAAAATGCCCATGCTTGGGGGTCACCACTCAGTAATGATCACACCAGACCCACCCGCTGAGCCTCATTACCTGAGGAGATAGGGCGCATGCGGAAAAATAACTTGCAAGCCTCCCGGAATATGACAAATTTGCTGCGTTCCCCTGAGAATCGTTCAGGCAGCGGGATCTTCGGCTCTGCACCGATACCTGCAGATGCCGTTTGCACCTTCGCTACTACCAGGCCCTGCTGCTGAACTGCCCCTTTCAACTCGGAGACCTGTAAGGACAGCGCCGCCAACTGGCGGGTTATGGAATCCAAGGGATCCATGGACTCCTGAAATATGTAAGGCCTATTATAATGTCACGCGGGGCTTAGATCAACTAAGGCTGAAATACCCGGGGCCCCTGTGGTGTCCCTTTAACTAGGGGAAACCCTGTCTGACCCTCAACCCAGGGTTTTTGCTGATGGTGCAAATGCCTGAACCTCCAACCTTTCCTTATCTCCTGCTGAGCCCTAAGCTTAACCCTCCACCCTCCACCCAGTGAAGAGGCAAACCACCCAAGCCCCATACAATAATGACAGACAGGGAGAACTTAAACTGCACCGCGCCGCATACACACAGGACTATACAGTAATGTGAACAGGGCACAACAAAACACAAATATGGGAAGGTGAAAAGGTAACAACGGATCATACGCCACCAGATATGAATCTTTCTCTCTCCAACACCTCCACTCCAGACCGGAACCACTTGGTATGAAACAGAAGCTATAATCGGCGACGCCCATAGGCCAGCACGACTATTTAAAGACCGTGGGCGTGACCAAACATCCAACCTGATCTCCAGCAAGATTAACCCCCGATAGCCTGAGAAAATCAAGCCGGCGCCACTGAGGCTATAGTGGACGGAGGTGGAACTACCTCTGCCTGCCGGACGCTGTGGTGTGAATAGCGTCCGACATGACAGGAAGGCAGCTGCTGGCCAAATAGTGGTTTGGTCAACAGCCACCTAAAGTGTATGGGGAGCTTTTGTGATGGAAGTGATGGAATATGCCTTTCTAGAAATTCTTTTAATGTAATTTTAGCCCATTTTAATATCACCATAAAGTGTCAATATAATGTTGCTTTGTGTGTGCAGTCTACATAACATCACCATTTAGTGGCTAAATGATGATAAAGTAAAGACTAATGATGACGTGCTTCTAGACATCTAGCCCACAAAAAAGTTGACCAGAAAAAGTAAAATGAAGCTAGCTGTATCTTCTTGAGACTATAGCCCTGAGTCATCAAAGCTTTTATGCCAGAATTCTGGTGGAAAAAGCTTTGAGAAGTTGCAAAATTTTTGCACAACTAATTTTTGGACTTCTCTGACAAAATGGGTGGAGATCAGGCAAAGCAGGGCGTAGCGATTCCCACTTGTCAAAAACATATTGAGCAGTGTCGTTGTTAATGCTATAAATCTGTCACTGGAGTAAGATTTTTGGGGAGGTGAACATGGATGTGTGCCACTTCTCGCCTTGCCTGATTCATTAGAATCATAGAATCATAGAATCGTAGAGTTGGAAGGGACCTCCTGGGCCATCTGGTCCAACCCCCTGCTCAAAAGCAGGATTCGCTAAATCATCCCAGACAGATATCTGTCCAGCCCCTGTTTGAAAACTTCTATTGAAGGAGAATTCACCACTTCTCGTGGCAGCCTGTTCCACTCATTGATCACTCTAACTGTCAAAAAGTTTTTTCTAATATCTAATCTGTGTCTCCTCCCATTCAGTTTCATCCCATTGCTTCTGGTCTTTCCTTGTGCAAATGAGAATAAAGATGATCCTTCTACAATGTGACAGCCCTTGAGATATTTGTAGACAGCTATTAAGTCTCCTCTCAGTCTTCTCTTCTGCAAGCTAAACATTCCCAAATCCTGTAACCTTTCCTCATAAGACAGGGTTTGCAGACTGGTTACCATTCTGGTCGCTCTTTTCTGAACTTGCTCCAGTTTTTTGATGTCTTTTCTAAAATGTGGTGCCCAAAACTGGACACAGTATTCCAGATGAGGTCTGACCGAAGAGGAGTAGAGGGCAATAATGACTTCACGTGATCTAGACTGTATGCTTCTGTTAATACATCCTAGAATTGCATTTGCCTTTTTTGCTGCTGCATCACACTGTTGACTCATATTCAATCTGTGATCTATTAGTATACCCAAGTCTTTTTCACATGTGCTATTGCTTAGCCCTATTCCTCCCATTCTGTATATGCTTTTTTATTTCCCAGATGTAGTACTTTGCCTTTTTCCCTGTTAAAAACTATTTTGTTAGTTGCTGCCCACTGCTCCAGTTTATTTATATCTTTTTGAATCCTCTCTCTCTTCTCTAGTATTAGCTATCCCTCCTAGCTTTGTGTCATCAGCAAATTTAATCAGTTTACCCTCAATTCCTTCATCTAAATCGTTGATAAAGATGTTGAGCAATACAGGGCCCAGGACAGAGCCCTATGGTACCCAACTTGAGACATTCTTCCAACTGGATGAGCAGCCATTTACGACCACTCTTTGGGTCCAATCACTAAGCCAATTATGAATCCACCTAACAGTTGCCTTGTCCATTCCATACTTAGCCATTTTTTCGATAAGGATTGTGTGAGATACTTTGCCAAATGCTTTGCTGAAGTCAAGATATACTATATCTACAGCATTTCCCTGATCCACCCAATCAGTGATTCTGTCAAAGAAGGAAATTAAGTTAGTCTGACATGACTTATTAGTTACAAACCCATGCTGACTCTGTTTAATCACTTCATTCTTGTCCAGCTACTTGCATACATGTTGTTTAATAATTTGTTCAAAGATCTTTCCTAGTATAGAAGTCAGACCCACTGGCCTATAGTTGCCTGGGTCCACCTTCTTCCCCTTGTTGAAGATAGGAACAGCATTTGCTCTTCTCCAGTCTTCTGGGACTTCTCCTGTTCTCCAAGAATTTTCAAAGATTATGGAGAGGGGTTCAAAAATTTCTTCTGCTGTCTCCTTCAGTACTCTGGGGTGTAATTCATCTGGACCTGGAGACTTGAATTCATTTAGGTTAGCTAAGTGTTTCCTCACTATATTTCTGTTTATAGATATCCTGGATTCTTCTATTCCCTTAATAGGACAGTGAAGAACAGTTGATGTTACATTTCCTTTCTGAGAGAAAACAGATGCAGAATAGGAATTTAAAAGTTCGGCCTTCTCAACATCCTGTCTTACCATTTCATCATTTTCATCCTGTAAAAATCCTATAGTATCTTTGACTTTTCTTTTACTTTTGACATATCCCCCAAATCCTTTATTATTGCTTTTGATATCTCTTGCAAGCCTCAATTCATTGTCAGCTTTAGTTAATCTGATTTGTGCCCTGCAAGTTCTGCAGACAGCATTATATTCTTCTTTAGATATGCCTCCCTCTTTCCATTTTATAAACATTTCTTTCTTGCTTTTTAGCATGTGCTTAAGTTCTGTGTTCATCCATCCTGGTTTCCTTAAATGCTTCCTATTCTTCCCCTGTTTCAGAATTGTTAACAATTGTGCTTTGAGAATTTCATTTTTCAAGATTTCCTATCCTTCCCGGACATTTTTGTCCTTAAGGATATCCAGCCATTGGATCCCTCCAATTCTCTTTCTGAATCCATTAAAATCTGCCTTTCTGAAATCTAACCTTGACATCTGAGTCTTCACAGGTCTTCCTCCTCTAGTTATCCAAAATTCTAAAATAGCATGGTTGTTACGTCCTAGGGTCCCAGCCACTTTTACCTCCTCAACCATTTCCTCCCTGTTTATAAGGATTAGATCCAAGATAGCAGTTCCCCTTGTTTTCACCCCTACCTTTTGGAAGATAAAGTTGTCCGCAAGAGAGGATAAGAATTTCCTTGACCAGTTAGTTTTGCCTGAGAGAGATTCCCAACAAATGTCAGGATTGTTGAGATCTCCCATGACAACTATGTCATATTTTTTGGAGAACTTGGCCATTTGATGCATAAAGAGTTCATCCATATCTTCAGCTTGCACAGGATGCGCTTCTTTGTGAATCAGGCTCTTCAAATTCCACCCTTCCCCCATGAAAAATGCCAGTCTTAATGACTTGGGCACCTATATGTTTAATAAATGATACAATAAGTGGACACAATAAGTGATTTATATTCTTATTTTTTATTACTAGATCCATCAATTAAATAGCACTTTATAGATTGGTTAAATGAACCCAATCTGTGTATTGCTATATGCAATGTTAGAATCAGGACTGATTAGCATGTTTCATTAGAAACATTTTGTAATCTAACTTGAAGAAGCCACATATTCATGCATTAATATTTTTATGTTTATCACCATCATCCTATGACTATTGTTTTTTATAGTTGGTTTCCAAAGTTAAAATTAAAGACTCTGGGACTGTGGAAATTGAAACTGATAACACAAATGAAGGTAAGAGAGAAATTATTGTCAGCCGAGGTCCCCAAATTTTGGCAATTTTTTTTAGCGATCAAATCACCTTTGATTTTTGGCTAAAGGCCTGTGTATTCGGCATTGCCACATAAGGGCTGGCATTTGTATGGTTGATGCCTTGTTTAAGCTCTAATGTGGAAATATCTTCAGTGGCAAAGCTCTTGATGCTTGTCCCTTATGTCACATTCACACATTCAGTATTTGGTCAGTATTTTACATCAGTATTTGTAAGCCTAAACCAGGAGTGGGTGATAAATACATAAGTGGTGACGTGTTTTTATTATACTTTTCCTCTGATTGTTCCGCTTCTGGTTTTTGGCTTACAAATACTGATGTAAAATACTGACCAAATACTGATTGTGTGAGATTGGCCTTATCGTGTATGATATACTGCTCAAATTATGCAATTATACTGAACCCAAATAATTCTGGTATACACAGTTGCCTAAATAACACGTTCCAATCAATGTCGTAAGAACATTTTGGTTTGTGTGGTATCAAGGTTCTCAGGTTGGAAGTTTTCTTTCAGTAATGACAGCAACTTCTGTGAGGTTTCCATTTGCCTCAAAACAGTTTTTCCTTTCGAGACTAGCACCATAATAAGATATGCAATAAAGCCTTACGCACATTCTTACACAAAACCTATAAGAATTAAGACATTCTGCAGAGAATTAGGATAATGTGACTGTTATTTATTTAATTATGTACTTTTTTTTAATATCACAGATCTCTATGGAAGAGTCACTTTAAACCTCCCTTTGAGTGCAGGTACCGCTACAATTGTCCATGTACTTGTGTACATCTTTCTGCCTAATGGAGAAATGTTAGCCGATACTGCGAAATTCAACTTTCTTAAATGTTTCAAGAATAAAGTACGTAGACCTTGGTGTCTAAATTGTGTTAAAATATATAATGTTTTCATTGGCCACATCACGTCATTAGTATCATGAATTTGTGCACACTTGTCTATTTGTTGTAATATTAATCTTTAAAGAGAACCTGTTTTCAACGTTAATCCTCATAAGATAGATACATGGCTAAGTGGGAGTAAAAGGGTTATTTTCATAATGACATTATTTTTCACAAAGCACAGTACTGCATACCTACTGTTAATATACAGACCAAACCAAACATAAGGATTATTTCTTGTATCATTTTTTCTTTTTCCATATCCATCTATCTTTGTGTATCCAGGTTCACAAACTTGAATGTGCCAATTCTTAATTTCTACTAAAGCTACATTTGCCAGGAGCACACTGCTTTCCTTCAGTGCTGCAGGGCCCACCCTTAATCCCCTGTGTGCTTGTGCTTATCCCAATGTCACAGGTTTGTCATGATAGAAAGAAGTCAAAAGACAGCAGCATCTGATTTCTCCTACTCCTGCGCTGATTAAAAGCACTTCACCTTCATATTATACAGTGTAAAATTCTTTTGGCAGTTCAGGGGTTAATCTGCTCAGTTGAGGTCTCCTGGAAGCTTTCTTGCATTAAGACTCTCAGCTGTGCACTGTTAGCCACTCTCATCTCCTATATAATCGGGGTCCTGGCTAGCACTCATTGTCAGAGCTAGCTTATGCTGCATGGCTGGAGATTGTTGTTGGTTATTATTGTATAAGGAGTTTGGTGGATTTATCTGTGACTGTTGCTAGGTTTTGGGGGGTGATAATTCCCTTTCTTCTCCTACTTTGGTATTACCCCATCCTCCACACCCTGGTGCATTCCTCTGTTATATGTGTAAGTATAATTTAATGTTTGGTATTTTTTTACCCCTGTTCATATTACCTTGTTAGTCTGGTTGGTCTACTATTGTACACTACTGCTTCCATCTTCCCTGGGTAGGGGAAGGGTACAGACTGAGGGCGAATTCAGGAGCTAAGGCAAGGAACATGGAACATAACCATCCGAAGTAAGCCAGAGAACATGGCAAGCTAGGGCACCCATATCATTAGGGACAGGGAAGGAGCTCCTGGTACTGGTACACCCGACAACAGAGCTGTGACACCCAGCTCCTTGAAGGTGATGTGCTCGAAGCAGACTGACTGATGAATACAAAAGATAACACAGGCTTCTAAAACAGCTCTGCTATGTTGAGTTTAGTTCAGATGTGTCTACACCACAAATATTTGGCACATTAATCTACATTTAGGAGACACTATTATTCTACACACTTAATAGTACTGTACACTAGTCTGCAATACTGACTTTTTTTTCCAGGTGTCAACCGAGTTTTCTCCAGATGAAGTTCTTCCGGGATCAGATGTGTCTCTCCAGGTTCAGGCTGATCCTGGATCTCTCTGTGGTCTGAGGGTAGTGGATGAGAGTGTGGTACTGATGAAACCTGAGAAAGAGCTGACTGCTGAAAAAGTGAGTGATCATGTCGTTTACAGGATAGCAAGTGTTTATACTAAAGACGAGAAAATTATTTGAAATTCGTGCTTGCTGAATTTCCCCCTAAAAATTGTTTTGCATTGAAAAAAATTGCTATAAATCTCAATACTGAAAAGCTTCTAATTGCTTGGAAATTCATGTCTAACGCTATTTTTTTTAAGAGTGAGAGGAAAGAGGGGAAATAGATAGAAAGAGAAGGGAACCACATCCCCCCCCAAAAAAAACCCAAAAACCTACAATTAATTTCAATATGATCAATATAATCCACTTATGCAGTGAATCTGGTGATGTCATTCAATTCTGCCATACAAACTACCGGTCCTGAGTCAGCCATCCTGCCCTGGGACCCGCTGGTCTCTCATAACCCAGGTACACTGATAATATGCTCAATAAACTAGGATGTCATGTCATAAGCTGCAGGGCATTATGGGGGAGCCCATGGGCCACACAAAACATTATCAACTTGCTCTCTGATGCTTCAGCATTATGGAAAATTGTACAGGGCAAGTTTTTATTTGTAATCCTTGTGAAATATATGTCGAAGTAGAACTGTGAGTTTTAGGAAAATTGACCCCCCACATATTAATCCTCTCTTCTCTAGTGCATACCAAACATTTACGTCAGTGTGATGTAGATTGTTTAGCTATTAGCTGTTTATGTATTGATATTGCATTGTATTACTTTTAGTCATTTTATATATTCATTGTGACACAATGTTTTGTAGAGCGGCACAAAGAATATAAAGTATTACCCTCATTGATCCATTGAGATTTCCAAGTAAAGCCTTGAGTAGCCATCTGGTAGCGTAACTACTAGTGCTAAAACGAGTGCTTTATCCGTTAAAAACATTATAGTGTTCACCTACATGATATCATTGCTTATGTGGCTCTGGTTAAGTTGGACTACAAATTTTGATAGAGGAAAGTTTTTATTATAAAAATCCCTGGCTATCTTCTGCAATGCTGCAGTCCATAAAGAGCACGTGCTGTAGAGTTCCCATATTTATGAACTGCATCACGCTTTGCCCACCGCTTGTTGATTGAAAGCGATCACCCTATACATAGAAACGGTAAGCTGCAAATCATGAATTTTAGCACTGCAGATAATTCCCAGCGATTTTATGAAATTGACTGCAGGACAGAATGGTAAGTAACACAGAGCTTGAATCATGGTCTCTGTCACTAGTTTAGAATATGCTGACCTCTAGGGCAGAATCACAGAATTTGAGGAAAGGGCTGAGATACGCTTCACATCAAATAAATTGGATGCAAATGGAATCTACTGGGATGGGGTTAAAAAAATTAAAATTTTGTACTTACCTCTCCTTGTCCCATCCTGGACTTCAGAATTCAGCAAAATTGTGCATGCCTGTACACCATTCTACTGGATTTGTGCACATCCAATCCTGAAAAATTTGTATTCTGGCAATCCAAAATTTTCAGGAAAGTGGTAATAAATTCAATCCATTAGAAAATGATTTGCCCATTTCTACTGACCTCAGAAATAGCAACGTAAACCTTTTTACAGATTTTCTTTAGCTCAAAAGGGATATACTATATGATATTAGAATCAAATCCAGTATTGTCTGAGATGTTTAGTATTGCGGTTCACACAGATTTAGTTGAATGTGCGTATAGATACACTGTATCAAGGTACACATGTAGACCAATGTGCTCATGCAATAGGTTCCTATTCTGCATGCCTTTCAAATATCTAAAACTTTCTTTACATTTTTTATAAGGTTTTTGACCTCTTCCCTTCGGTTGACTTTAAACGATATGATTATCGCATCCAGGAACATGAAGAGAGATGTAGTTATAGACCAATTCGCAAATCTTCTCATTTCGTTGTTCAATCCATTAGAAGACCAAGGTTCCATGAAGATGACAGTGTGGATATAGACAGTTTGCTCGAGGTAAAACATAGGATCAAATAAATGCAAAATTACATGTAGCTTCATTATGCTCGTCTAAATGAATTCAAGGAGAAAAAACAATCCAGCTTCCAATCCAGGTATTATTAAAAAAAATGTCCTTTATTATTAATGTGTAAAACATATAAAATGCATAAAAAAGTTGTCTTGAGGAATCATTTATTTTTACAAAAATTTTTTTTAAACATGACTCCTTTGATTAACATAAAGACCAGGTATATGAATGGGGTTATTGGGAGCGTCAGCATATTCCCCTCAGATCCATTCTTAAATGCAGCATTAGACCAAAACCTGATGGTTCTTGCATAATCCAGATTACTTTTCCATTGCCTGACATTGATTCTTCCAATGTATCAACAGAATATTCTTAAGGTGACCAAACCTCAAACAAGTCACAGTCCCATTATTTTAAAAAGTCACATTCGACTCCCAAGTCATCAAAAATACCCCTAAATTTCATCAATCTTTCTATTCCCCTTACTGAGACTAACTGGAGATTGTTATCGCGAGGTCTAAATTTTGCCTTAAAAACAACACACCGGGCATTTAAATTGTTTTGTCTGAGACCTCGCTATCAAGTAGAGGAGCATCTGAGGGGAACAGCTGGAACATGTGCCCCGGATGCAACCGGCAGGGGGGTGCAGTCGGGCCGCCTAATGTGGCAGTCTGAAGTGTCTCCGCTGGGGCTTCATTCTGCATTAGCAGTTCTCTAAGGGTAAACGCTGCAGGTTTGATGCTGCGCACATCCGCAGTGTCAAACCCGCAATGTCCAGATGTTACAGCATAGTGGATGGGATTTCATGAAATCACATCTCCACTATGCGTTCAGAGATTTCAGAGATGCAGGTGGCAGACCTGCGTAAATGGATGTGCAGTGCATCTTTCCAGACCGCAACATGTCTATTTACGATGCGGAAACACTCAGTCCCCGCAGCGTAAATTTCCCATAGACTATCATTAGATGCAGTAAAACAGCAACTAATTATTAGTCACATGCGTAATAACTGCGGAATGCAGCTTACTACACATGTGTACAAATTTAAATAATGTCTTACCTTGTGACACCGCCGGAAGTTCGCGTCCACTGCAGTTCTCGCGATGACTGAGCTGAGTGCGAGAACTGCCATGCACGTGATCGCCAGGGTTATCTCCTGTCACTAGGCAAGTTCTCGCGGTCAGCTGACCATGAGGACTATTAAAATATCTCAAGGAAAAGTGCAATTTTAAAATCACTGAACTAAAGTAAAATAGTTGCACACATGGACAGTACAAAGATAACTCGGATAATATATTCCAAACAACGAAAGAGACCGAAAGGATGTCCAGTAATCATAAATTTATTAAATAATTGTCATACAAGTAATTAGGAATAAAATTAAAAAAGGGGGGAGAGGCCAATGCCATGGAATAGGCACTACCAGGGACAAAAATGTTCAATATCATGTCTGAATGCATGAAACATAATGCAAGAGGTACAAAAAATAAATAAATAAAGTGCCAGTGCTTAATCACTACTTAAATGTGTGGCCAAACATATAAAACTCAGACAAAACTCTATAAAGTGCAAATGCATATGAATCAGTGCAGCAATAGCAAACTGAATAAAATAAAGTGTGGTGCAATAGGAGAGCTACAGTTAGGTCCATATATATATTTGGACAGAGACAACATTTTTCTAATTTTGGTTCCTGACATTACCATAATGAATTTTAAACAAAACAATTCAGATGCAGTTGAAGTTCAGACTTTCAGCTTTCATTTGAGGGTATCCACATTAAAATTTGATGAAGGGTTTAGAAGTTTCAGCTTCTTAACATGTGCCACCCTTTTTTTAAAGGGAACAAAAGAAATTGGACAGATTAAATAATTGTAAATAAAATGTTCATTTCTAGTACTTGGTTGAAAACCCTTTGTTGGCAATGACTGCTGTTAGGAATCTGTGTCCTGCCATACTAATGCAGAGATCCAGATCCTCACATTCATCTCCAGAATCTAAGTCCTTTCTGCCAGCTTGTGAGCATGCTCCTGGAATGAGCTCCCATTGGAGTTCAAGAGTCAGGTGCTCAGGTCCTGCTCCTGATTCCATTGGTTCAGCTCAGGTTTCTGGAGATTTCCGGAAGGTCCCGGTCACTATAAAAAGTGTGCATGGCTGTTATGCCATGCGCTAGTATTTTCTGATACTTGCTGCTGTATGTTTGTTGATGGATGCTTGGTCTGGTGGATGACTTATTATGAAACCCCTTCCCTCGGTTATTACGAGTGTGTGAGTGATTGGGTCAGCCAGTAGCAGCGCTAGCGCCAGCGCGCTCAAGCTTCAGCCATCTCAGCAGCAAAGCGTCCTGCATCGCGCTTGCATTATTGCGGTTGCAGACTTTTGTGGCGTTCGCAGTTGCGACGCTGTGCACGCGCTCATTCACGGTAAGTCCGTTTGGTTGTAGTGCCACTTTAACTACTCCTGTTCTCGGCTACCGTACGTGTGCCGCTGTGTCCCTGTGCGTTTAACAGGCTCAGCGTTACCTTTTCTTTATTATTTTTCTGTGCAGCTTTGTGTCCCATAACAAAGACTGCCTCTTTTGCACTTGGGTGATTTAGAACCCTGCGCACACTACCGCTGCAGTGCACTTCCTCCCTTAGCAGCGGTTTTGCCATCTGCCGCACGGTGGACCCCGAGTGGCGAAGGCACTTTAATTATTTTTTTTTTTTTTAGTGCCTTCCGCCACTCATAACAACTGCCTGAAGTCTTGAACTCATGGACATCACCAGAC
The DNA here is from genome assembly GCF_039654945.1 of Dendrobates tinctorius. Lineage (NCBI taxonomy): Eukaryota > Metazoa > Chordata > Amphibia > Anura > Dendrobatidae > Dendrobates > Dendrobates tinctorius. The sequence goes on along the minus strand of NW_027361814.1, from coordinate 14,616,783 downwards.
GCTGTTTTTCCTCCTTTTTTGATGCTCTGCCAGGCCTTCATTGCGGTGGTTTTCAGTTGTTGTTTGTTTGTGGGCCTTTCTGTCTGAAATTTATTCTTTAACAAGGGAAATGCATGCTCAATTGGGTTGAGATCAGGTGACTGACTTGGCCATTCAAGAATATTCCACTTCTTTGCTTTAATAAACTCCTGGGTTACTTTGGCTTTATGTTTTTGGTCATTGTCCATCTGTAGTATGAAACGACGACCAATCAGTTTGGCTGCATTTGGCTGGATCTGAGCACACAGTATGGCTCTGAATACCTCAGAATTTAATAAACATTAGTGACCCAGTGCCACTGGCAGTCATGCATGCCCAAGCCATCACACTGCCTCCGCCATGTTTTACAGATGATGTGGTATGCTTTGGATCATGAGCTGTAACACGCCTTCGCCAAACTTTTCTCTTTCCATCATTCTGGTAGAGGTTGATCTTGGTTTCATCTGTCCAAGGAATGTTCTTCCAGAACTGTGCTGGCTTTTTGAGATGATTTTTAGCAAAGTCCAGTCTAGCCTTTTTATTCTTGATGCTTATGAGTGGCTTGCACCATATATATATATATATATATATATATATATGGACCTAACTGTACATAGGAGGACTTCAGCAGCATAAGAGGTACAGCACTGTGCTTTTATTTTACACTCCATTCTTTTGCCTCTAGCAACTTCTACATGCTCACTTTGTTGGAGCATAGCTCCTAAGTAGCTCTCCTATTGCACCGCACTTTATTTTATTCAATTTGCTATTGCTGCACTGTTTCATATACATTTGCACTTTATAGAGTTTTGTCTGAGTTTTATATGTTTGGCCACACATTTAAGTAGTGATTAAGCACTGGCATTTTATTTATTTATTTTTTGTACATCTTGCATTATGTTTCATGCATTCAGACGTGATATTTAACTTTTTTGTCCCCGGTAGTGCCTATTCCATGGCATTGGTCTCTCCCCCCTTTTTTAATTTTCATAATTACTTGTATGACAATTATTTAATAAATTTATGATTACTGGACATCCTTTCGGTCTCTTTCATTGTTTTGACCATGAGGACTGCAGTGCAGGTTACCGCTAGAGACTGAGTAATCTCCGGTAGTCATATACAAGCTCTGCTGTGTCTGGATGTCAGGCTGAGCCAGGAATCCTGATGTAGCAGAGCTGAACTCGTCTTTTGGCACTCATTATTTAGGACTACGTCATACAGGAAGTATTTGTGTTGGTTTGTTATTTTATTTTTATTACAGGAGAACAAGGGCGTCGCATGGATTAGGAGTAATAATAAAAATGGAAAACTGTGCTGTGTTTTATTACAATAGAAGACTTTATTCTAGTCATGTCTTTATTTAACCTCTAACAACTATAGGATTAGTAATGGATAGGTGTCTAAAAGATGACTCTCCATTAGTAATCCGTGGGCTTGATGTCACCAGACAATATAAAAGTGACATCAACCACAAAAATATGAAATCCACTTGCCAACGCTACAGGGCAAGTGGGAAGAGCCGGGTAAAGTGCCATAATTGGCACATCTTTGGATGCGCCAATTGTGGGGCTGCTGCATGCTGTTATTTTTAGGCTGGTGAGGGCAAAAATCCATGGTCCTCGCCAGTCGGAGAATACCAGGCCGCAGCAGTCTGCTTTTTACTTGGCTGGTTAACAAAAATATGGGGACCCTACGCTATTTTTCTTAGAGGGGATCTAAAAAAAACATCCAAGGTAAGCAGACTGCTGCGGCCTGGTATTATCAGGCAGGTAAGGTTCATGGATATTGGATCCCTAGCAGCCTGAAATACCAGCCCCAGTAGTCTGCTTTACACTGGCTGGTTAACAAATAAAGGAGGACCCCAAACCATTTTTTTATTGTAATTTTTTATTTAGTAAAAAAAAAAGGAAAGGACATTACATATTACTGACTTTTCTCTGCTTTCAGGAACTTCCTGTGTGGCCGGTGTTACACTTGTGAGTGTGATGCGAGAAACTCGCGCATCAACTCCCAAAGTGTGTGTGTGTGTGTGTGTTGAGGGGTCAGGGATTTATTCAGTGTGTGAGTGTGTGAGGGGGTAATTATCCAGTGTGTGTGTGTGTGGGGGGGCATTCAGTGTGAGTGTGTGTGTATGTGGGGGATTTATTCAGTGTGTGTTTGTGTGTGGGGAGTCAGGATTTATTCGGTGTGTGTGGGACTTGTTCAGTGTGTGGGGGGTCGGGATTTTCTTCAGTGTGTGTGGGGGGTTGAGGATTTATTCAGTGTATGTGTGATGGGATCGGGGATTTGTTTAGTGTGTGTGGGGCAGGGTGCATTTATTCTGTGTGGAAGGGGATGGATTTATTTTATGTGTGGAGGGGGACGGATTTATTCTGTCGGAAGGGGAGTGGATTTATTCTGTCGGAAGTGGAGTGGATTTATTCTGTGGGTGTGAGAGGGGAGATGGGGAGTGAACACAGTGAGTAGCGAAGGGAAAAATGTATACTGACACAGTATTGGGAGCGAGGGTGATGAGATGTGTGAGGAGGAACTATGGGGAACGAGGGTGCATGGATGTGTGCAGACACAGTATGTAGAGTCAGAAGGATGCGTGAGGAGGAAATATGGAGAGTGAGGGCGTAAATGTGTGAGGATACAGTATAGTTAGCAGAGGGGACTTACATGAGGAGGGAACAAAAAATGTGAGTAGACAGTATGGGGGGAGGAAAGTTTGAGTGAGCACAGAATAGAGATTGAGTACTGTGGGAAACAGTGTAAGGGCACAGCCAGAAGGGGATAGTATGCCCAGTAGGAGAAGTGTAGTGAAGGGGCACAGTATAGAGACTGGGCTCTATAGGGGGATGGAGTGTTAGCGGACAATATGAAGAGAGGGTTCGGTATGGAAGGGAAGGATCTGTGTGGAGAGCATGTACCATAAGAGGGACAATGTGTAGGGGTCATATTTTGTGCTGTTTAATATAGTGAGGGGCAATTATTTATTTAGGGGCTTAGCTTAGGGAAGATTTTTTTATTTAGGAGCATTATAATGATACTGCTATCTTTAAGGGCGTTGTGTCGGGATGTGCTGCAGAAGACTAGAGAAGATGGAAGTCTGCAGAAATGAGCTCTGGCTGTGGATGAGAAGAGTCTTCATGGCGTCTTGACAAGATGAAGATGAAAAGAAAGAGACGACTCCAGAGACAATGTCATTTATCAGGTACCTGGATGTAAATGGTTTTTTTTTGTAATACTGACTAATTCTCATATTGTTATTTATGTTAGGAATATCAAAGGGGTTGTCCAAGTTTGTGATGAGTCTGTAGTCATTCTATGTGACCGCAGAGTTCTGGTCAGGATTCTCTGGTGTTGGCGATTTGCATACATGTGGTCACTTGCTGACTATAAGAAAGACGAACGGAGGTATCACTGATGCGCCAATGAGATTGAATTTCCTTGGAATAAAAACGTTCATTAGAACAAGTTAAAGGTCAACGCGTTTCGAGGTCACACAGGGCCTCTTCATCAAGACTAACCTGTATGGTGGGGCTGTCTTTTTTGCTGTGTTTCTTGAAAAAGCCGCTAAACCGAGCACATGATGTGTCAAAATTCAAATATGTCACAAGGACGAGCGCCGATTTTGGTTCTGAAATTGTAAAACTGGCTGATATTGGTGCTCGTCTTAGTGACATATTTGAACTTTGACATACCATGCATCATTTTGACACTGCGCCAACTGCAACAAAATGCAACATGTTGCGTTCGGCGCAGCATCAAAATGACACATGCGCAGGCATCCGCATACATTTGCATGGCCTGCGTACCCAATGTTAAAGATAGGGTACGCAGGACGCATGCCGACATAGGCGGAGCTGAAGGAAGAGGTGCGCCAGTGGGCGGGGCTTAATGAAGGAACTACGCAGCCCTCCACAGCTCTGTTGAATGCTAGTGTGAATCTAGCCTAATGTATTGGAAAATTAGCGAAATTCCAATTGCAAAAAGAGTGCAATTCCACAATCATTTTTTTTTCTATTTACCATGATCATTATATGGTAAAACTGACCTGACAATATAATTCTCCAGATCAATACGAGCACTCTGATGTCAAACATATATAGTTTATTTTTTATCTTAGTGGTGAAAAAAATTTCTAAAATTTGTGTGAAAAAAAGCTTTTGCGTTTGTTGCCATTTTCCAAGAGACATAGCGTTTTCACTTTTCGGCATATGGGACTGGGTGATGGCGTACTTCATTTTTTTATTGATAGCATTTTGGGGTAGATACGATGTTTTGATGTCACCTCTTATTTTATTTTATTTATTTGTTGGCCGGCCAAAATGCCGTAATTCTGGCGCTTCAATTTTTTTTCTCGTTGCGCTGTTTACCGATCGGATTAATTTATTTGATATTTTTATAGATGGGACATTTCTCAACAGAGTGATATCAGATATGTGTATTTTGTATGGTTTTATTTTCAATGGGGCAAAAGGCGGGTGATTTGAGCTTTTGTGTTTTTTTTCTTTTTCATATTTTTACAAACTTTTTTTTACTTTTTATTGACTTAGGAGACTTAAATCTGCGATCGTCGAATCGCCTGTGTTATACATAGCACCGTTATGTATGACAAAAATAACTATCTCCTTTTTTTCATACAAATTCAGAGGAGATTCGCAATGAAAGGCGCAGTTACTATTATTAACTAAAACTGAATGGCATGCACCTGTCTTTTAAGGACATCATCTACCTTCCAACTCCCATCCAAAAAGTGTCTGTATATACAGATAATCAGAATAACAATTACCGGTATGTTGGTCATTTTTCAGCAATTCACAGTGCAATGAAGTTTGCACAATTTTGAGGTGATGCCATCTTCTTTCGACACTGATATACAAATGCTTCTAAGGGCTCAGTCAGACATATAAAGGGGACCAAGATCAGAACGCAGTGCACCGACGGGTTGGTGGCTCTCCCGACCTGAGTGTGACAGCTTCATGTATTTTTTTGCAGCTATCAGGCTCTGGTCAGGAGAGACGCCAGCCATTCCAATGTTGGTCAGATTTAAATGGCCATCTGACTGCGCCCTAATAGGAATCAGCTCTGTAAAGCCACATCTGATGGTACATACCAGCAGCTGAAATGGAGAAATACAGAGATACAATAGAGCTTGTTAGACTTTTATTGATGTTCTATTTTGACTCTGTTAGAGAATTCAAATTATAGAGTTAATTAATGATCAAAAATATATGAATAGTCTCATGCACATCTGCTAACCTTCCATTATTAGTAGTTTCATGGTTGATGGCCTACCTTCCTGTTTGAGATTCTTATCATTTATAAATCAGTTGACCATAGGAATATGGACATGCTGACCAAAGGACATTCTGATAAATTATGTGTTAAGAGATCTAAGAGGTCGGTCATATTGGAAAACTTTTATATATCATTAAATGATACGTGAAATATGGCTAAAGACTATAGTTCTGATATGAAGACATCAGCTGCATTATTAATTATGAACTTTAAAATGTACAGATTATTGTGACTGTAATTATCATCAAGTTTCTCCAGTTCCCCAAAAATCAATGACCCTTAAAAAAATGTTTACATAATAGGGGAAAAAAGTGCCCTATAAATATGTCCAGAAATTTCTAAACGATTGGTAACCCTGGACACTCTCTTTCCTAGTACATGAAGGAAAGATAACTTTTAAAGTGTTGTCTGCTATTGGACAACCTCAGTTCAATAAATTCAGGGCCTATGTAAAATATACAGTATGCACTTTATACTCATCTCTCGCAATAGCACCATTCTTGTCGCTATTCCTGGCATTTACTTTACATTCTGGAGTCACGTTTCGGCTTTAGTTAATGAGCGGCCACTTTTCAGCTGCTGCCACTAATGTGACGTCAACGAGGATGTTCACGTGGATACAATATTGATGAGCTGTAGCTGACGAGCAGCCACTCATTGGCGAGAAAATGATCTCTATTCTCCCCGCTACACGCTAATCTGAAAAGTAGTTGCACTGTTGAAAAGATCCTTTCACATATCTCTATATGTGTATGTATATGGCCTATTTACATTACTTTGCATTTCTTCATAGGCCATTCGCCTAAAGATAGTAACAAGTGCAGATACTAAAAAGCCTTTGACATGTAGTGAACCTGAAATAGTGGAAAGAGAAAGTAAAATCAGGATTATTTCTGGGGGTAAGTTATAGAAATTATTTTGGAAAAACTCTATATAAAGTTGATCAAAGCAGAAATGTAGAATATATTTTTGTCAGTGTATATGATAAATGTCACCGATCATTCTAAAATCCAAATTCTCAAGTTCACAATTTTCAAGATTTCTGTCATTGAATGAAATCATGCTTTTATATCTATTGCTGAAAAAGACTGGTACGGGGTCCAAGATTTATATATGAGGGGAAGGAGGGTGGGATAGTGGCTACTATCCCGCAACTTGTTGCAGCAGATTTTGCTTATCTTGGTTATGACTAGAGACAAGATAACTTCTGAAAACATTGGCCAATCTCAAATTCGGCAAGACCGTAATTGGATTTGTGTTCGGATTTCCAAGTATTTTCCTAAAAATCGTCATAAGTTGGCCAAAGTTTGGTAAATGACCAAGTTCACTAATAGCTCTTTCAGACGTCAGAGTTTCTGGTAGCAGCACGGGCCACAAAACGTCCCACACACATGCACAGTGATGACACACGGAGGGCATCCATGTCATCAGTGTGACACGTACCAGCGCCTGGGAATCAGCAGCTCTATTCACGCTGTTCCCTGGAGCTGGACGCTGAAGTGAAGACAGCCCACATCATCATCCCCTGTTCGTGCTGCAATCAGCATGAGCAGGGGACAATATTTAGAGTTGTATTCAACTGCTGACAGCGAGAGCATGCGGCAGCTGATGGGAGCATTCATCTGCCACATAGTGCGCTATAAATAAATAAATCATAATAAAAAAATGACGTGGGGCTCCCCTGTATCTTTGATAACTATCCAAGCAAAACTGACAGCTGTGGGCTGCAATCATGAGCTGTCAGCTTCAGCAAGGCTGGTTATCAATAATCGAGGGGTCCCCACATCGTATTTTTAAATTAAGTAAATAATTTAAAAAAATGGTGTGAGGTCCCTCAATTTTTGACAAACAGCTGAGCTAAACAGACAGCTGGGATCTGGTATTCCCAGGCTGGTAAGGGGTCATGGATATTGGCCCCACAGCCTAAAAATAGCAGCCCACAGCCACCCCTGAAAAGGCACATCTATTGCTCCAATTCTGGTGATTTACCTGGCTCTTCCAACTTGCCCTGTGGTAATGGAATGTGGGGTTCATATTTGTGGGGTTGATGTCACCTTTGTATTGTCTGGTGACATCAAGCCCACAATATAGTAATGGAGAGGCATCTATAAGACACCTATCCAGTATTAATCCTATAGTTATTTTGTAAATAAACACACAGCCAGAAAACAGTAATTTAATTGAAAGAATGACACACTCCATTAATGAATCTAAAGTAACTCATTCTCATATCGCCCAGTCCACAGAAGCCATGGTCTCCTGTAACAGAACTAAAATAATAAACCACAACATTCCTTACCTGTCAGCCGAGAAAATTATAATTCATTTGTCCCAGGTTGGGTCTAGCTCTGCTACATCTAAATAGCAAGCTGCATTTTTGCATGATGCAACTGTATATCCTGCCATCTAGCAGACACACAGAGCAGTATGTGCTTCTGCTGCTCAATTTCTTGCAGTTGACTCCTATGACCTGATTGTCATCCCCATGAGTGTGAGAAACTTCTAGCGGTGCCTTCAGAAAGGTCCTGGGAGTTCACTGCCAATTAGTGAGGTCAGCGTGAGCCCCATGGGAAAAGTTTTAACTGTGCTCGCGGTGATGTCAGTCAGGTTATAGGAGTTCACTGTGAGATACTGAGCAGCAGGAGCACACGCTGCTCAGTGTCTCTGCTGGATGGCAGACTGTATAATATAACTATAGGATTAGTACTTGATTGGTGTCTTATAGATGCCTCTCCAATACTAACCTGTTGGTTTGATGTCACCAGACAATACAAAGGTGACATCAACCCCATAAATATTAACCCCACTTGCTACCACCATAAGGCAAGTGAGAAGAGGCGGGCAAAGCACCAGAATTGGTGCATCTAGTAGATGCACCTTTTCTCTGGCGGCTGTGAGCTGTTATTTTTAGGCTGGGGGCAACATTCAGAGCCCCTTACCAGCCTAGGAATACCAGCCCCAGCTGTCAGCTTTAGCTTGGCTGATTGTCAAAAATAGGGGGGACCCCGTGCCGTTATTTTAATTTATTTAAATAATTTAAAAAAGTATGGGGACCCCTATATTCTTCATAATAAGCCTGGCTAGCGATGATAGCTGAGGGTTGCAGCCGGCAGTTATCAGTTTTGCCTGCCTGGTTATCCAAAATACAGGGAAACCCACGTAAATTTTTTTTAAAATTATTTATTTACGGCGCATTGAACTCAATGGGGCTTTGGTATATTCAGCAAACATCGCAATGTTTGCCAATCTGAACCGAACCAAACCAAACCTTGAAAGGTTTCCTTATCTCTAGTCATGACACTTGTCAATACCAGTTCATGACTAGGCTGACCAGGCCATTTTTACCATTACTGATTATGCACATTTTTATAACACACGCAATTTTAATGAGATATACATACTCCTGGTTGGAATCGAATAAGACACTCTCGCACAACACACTCAATGCACGTGTGTGGTACAAGGTTAGAAACAGTCAAATGACTGCAGACTAAAGCAACACCTTTAGACCAAAGCACACCTTTAAGACATTTTAAATTGTGTTTTCCTTTCTGCAGAAGGTTTTTTTATCTATTAGACAAAAACAGCGATTCACACTGGCAATAAGTTTTTTAAAATTTGTTTTATCTATTTGCTTTTTTACCCTGCTTTTTCATTAATTTTTTTTCATTTTATTTTGCACACTATACCCCCCCATAACATTTTATAAGAATTTGAACATATTCAGGCATTTAAGAATATTAATACATTTATTGTTGATTTCTCCTGTAACTGGGGCCGGTATATTAGTGCCAGTTACAGCAGAAAATAAGTTTCTTCTCTGCAAAACAGAGCTGTCTGGGTTTTCTAGGACCAAGCAGGTCATGTTTATTCAATACTCCAAGTGAACACATGCTCTCCAGGTCCAGAGAAGGAAGCATGGTCAGTGATTATTAATCTATATACACACCTATTGTTCAACTATGTGTATAAAACAATCAAAAATGTATAAATGATAATAAATTATGTTTGCTTTCTCTGCAGGGAGTCTAATTGTGCGTTACAGCTGGCTTCCAGCCCCCACCGTTGCACAATGTGTACTTTAGCTCTATTATGCATTGATGTTTAAGAACATCACTGCAGAATATAACTGGGACATTTATAGTTTATGGGCGGTCCTGAAGAAGTTAAAGGGGTTATCCAGTGCTGTACTATTTGTTCACTTTGAGTGTAAAAGATGTTCTACTTGGTGCCAGCTCAGACTCGAGTCCTCATACTGGCAGTTTAATGGCATTATGTGCACTTGATGCTTGTGATATTCAGTTATTGGATAGCTCTAGTACCTTGTGCAGGGGTTTCAGGAGGGAAAGGATAGCCTTGGATTGAGAAATGTAAATGTAAATAGAAGTTTAGTTAGGGGTTTAAATGGGTTTCCAAGACTTGTCATTCCATGGAGACCCAGCACCCCCACTGTATAACCCAAAACCACTCCAACAGTAATCAGAACTAAGTGATGTGCGGGGTGGCACACACCAGCCTTGCACATTGCTTAGTGGTGGCTGGTAACTTCTGAATCTCCCATTCTAGTGAAGAACCTAAGTTCCCGGTAATGGTTACTTAGCTGCTGTGTTTATCATTTAGTTCCAACCACTACTGTAGCTATTTTCAGATGAGCAGCATTCACATGAATGGGAGATAAAGTGCAATACTTGGCTGCTAGAGCTGGTGGCAGCTGATCGGTAAGGCCTGTTTCACACTTCCGTTTTTGATCATCAGTCAAAATCCGCCGGTTTTTCAAAAAAACGGATCCGTTTTTTTCCCCATTGAGTTGCATTACCGGCGGATCTTGACGGATGGCCATCCGTTGGATCCGTTTTTTTGCAGATCCGCCAAATTTTTTGCGTCCGCCGACATGCCTGGACGGACCCTGCAACGTTTTTTTTGCTGCAGGATCCGCATTTTACAGTGCGCATGCCCAGAGAAAGGAAGTTAGCCTGGAATTTAACCCTGAAATCCTTTCTGGCGGATGAAAAAAATTCTCTCTCTCTCTCCCCTCTTCCCGGGCAGCGGTTCCTTTAAAATTCTTCATTTGGCGGATCTGTCAAAAAAACGGATCCGGTGCCATCCGTTCACATCAGTTAGGAACGGATCCGCTTTCCGCCTTTTTGGCAGATTTTTACTGACACAAAAAACTGAAGTGTGAAACAGGCCTAAGGGAGTCATGTGTTGGACTCCAAACAAACTCATATTGATGGCAAATCTGATGTTTTGTTTTCTAAAAAATGTTTGTGTTTTTATTTCTAAGAGAGTACCCGTAGTGGACGTAGATACAAAACTGAAACTGCAAGTAAAGTCATGACCTCAGAAAATGATCCATCACCAGAGCTATCACAACAGCCAAGAGAAACTGAAAAAGTAAGAGCATATTTTCCCGAGACCTGGATTTGGGAACTTGTTGCCCTTGGGTAAGTTGTAGACTAAAGACTCTATAGATATATACTTTTAGTAACATACCTGTCAGTCAACCGATAATTAAACCACACAAACACTTATCGCTTTATACCTTCTTTGATATTTCTTTTAGTTCAAAGGGTTTCCAGGCTAGAAAAGGGGTTATACTAGTTGTATATGGTTTTGTCGCTCTAAACTATTCACTTCAACTGAATGCAAAAATGTAAATTTATGTAAGGAGGTGGCAGGTCCCCTCAGTTGCGCCATCTCAGAACAGGAGAAGTGCCAGAAGACTGGAGAAGAGCAAATGTTGTTCCTATCTTCAAAAAGGGGAAGAAGGTGGACCCAGGCAACTATAGGCCAGTGAGTCTGACTTCTATACCAGGAAAGATCTTTGAACAAATTATTAAACAACATGTATGTCAATACCTGGATAAGAATGAAGTGATTAAACAGAGTCAGCATGGGTTTGTAACTAATAAGTCATGTCAGACTAATTTAATTTCCTTCTATGATGGTATTACTGATTGGGTGGATCAAGGAAATGCTGTAGATATAGTATATCTTGACTTCAGCAAAGCATTTGACAAAGTCTCTCATACAATCCTTATTGAAAAAATGACTAAGTATGGAATGGACAAGGCAACTGTTAGGTGGATTCATAACTGGCTTAGTGATCGGACCCAAAGAGTGGTCGTAACTGGCTGCACATCCAGTTGGAAGAATGTCTCAAGTGGGGTACCACAGGGCTCTGTCCTGGGCCCTGTATTGTTCAACATCTTTATCAACGATTTAGATGAAGGAATTGAGGGTAAACTGATTAAATTTGCTGATGACACAAAGCTAGGAGGGATAGCTAATACTAGAGAAGAGAGAGAGAGGATTCAAAAAGATTTAAATAAACTGGAGAAGTGGGCAGCAACTAACAGAATGGTTTTTAACAGGGAGAAATGCAAAGTACTACATCTGGGCAATAAAAATGAAAAAAGCATATATAGAATGGGAGGAATAGGGCTAAGTGACAGCACATGTGAAAAAGACTTGGGTATACTAATAGATCACAGACTGAATATGAGTCAACAGTGTGATGCAGCAGCAAAAAAGGCAAATGCAATTCTAGGATGTATTAACAGAAGCATACAGTCTAGATCACGTGAAGTAATAATTTCCCTCTACTCCTCTTTGGTCAGACCTCATCTGGAATATTGTGTCCAATTTTGGGCACCACATTTTAAAAAAGACATCAACAAACTGGAGCAAGTTCAGAAAAGAGCGACCAGAATGGTGACCGGTCTGCAAACCCTGTCTTATGAGGAAAGGTTGCAGGATTTGGGAATGTTTAGTTTGCAAAAGAGAAGACTGAGAGGAGACTTAATAGCTGTCTACAAATATCTAAAGGGCTGTCACATTGTAGAAGGATCAACTTTATTCTCATTTGCACAAGGAAAGACTAGAAGCAATGGGATGAAGCTGAATGGGAGGAGACACAGATTAGATATTAGAAAAAACTTTTTGACAGTTAGAGTGATCAATGAGTGGAACAGGCTGCCACGAGAAGTGGTGAGTTCTCCTTCAATGGAAGTCTTCAAACAGAGGCTGGACAGACATCTAACTGGGATGATTTAGCGAATCCTGCTTTGAGCAGGGGGTTGGACCAGATGGCCCAGGAGGTCCCTTCCAACTCTACGATTCTATGATTCTATGATTCTATGATCTCCCTGTATGGCTCCCCCGTGCACCTTATATAATTGTATTCTGCATGTGTTGCATATGTCATATGTCATGTCATGTAAATCAAATTGTTTTATATTAATGTGTTATGTCTTAAACTGTATTGTGATGTTCCCCTTTAAATGGTCATAAGAGTTAGGGACAGTCAACAGTTAACATTATGAGCTGAGCCAGCAGCAGAGCAAGAACAGGAAACTGCTGCTTCCAGTGCAGTACTGCCCAGAATGTCGACCAGGGCAGATGTACACTTCAGAAGGGGCATTGCCAGACTCCCGAATGGGAGAGATCTGCTGCCCCGGACCAAAGACTCTTACAGACTGAAGGACTACAACACAGTCCCTCATGATTTTGGAAGGGCCTTTGCTGAAGGGGTCTCAGACACCCAGATTCCAGCGATTGAACTACTGTGAACCTCAGCTGCTGCAGCCATTGTGGGTGCAACTACAGCATATGTCAGGAAGAGAGCAGGAAAGCCAGTGCTGAAATTGTCTTTTTGTCCATCCTTCATCATGGTTCAATAAAAGTTACTTTTCGCTGTTGTAGTACAGCTGCATCCCTGGAGTCTTAATTGCCTGGACTGCTGTGACCAGAGGAAGAGAAGGTAACTCTTTGGGGAAAGGCTGTATCAGTCCTGTATTGCACGTACAAGGGGCCAGCATGTCTACAGACTGTGTTTAGTTGGTGAGCTCGGTCCGGACTACCACCCCGGTGCCCCTTGTTACACTTGGCATAGTTCGGCATGATGGACACCCACAGCCTAAAGACTGATGGATGGAATATGTGAGACATGTGATTTTGGAATGTTGTTCACTGTGTGAGGATTAAAGGTGGTGTCAGACTGTGATTTTGAAGTGTCCGCCATAGAAGAAATAGAGATGGTGGCTGACCGGGACTATGAATCTGAAATATGTGATGTGCTATCCAAATTAGAAGAAATGGAGCTATCAGCTGACAGCGATTTAGAGATTTGTGACTGTGAATTTGGGACTTGTGCTATGTTGCCTGCCATTACATTATTACAGGCGGTTGGCAGAGACTTTGAGCAGTGGACCACTGTAGAAGAAAAGATGGCGGATGTTGTTGATTTACAAAAGGCGCCGACCACTACAGAAAAGATGGCGAATGTTGGCACAAAAAATGGAGAAATTACCGCATTTTGTGGGCATCATGCAGAGAATTTGGCATCAGAAGAGAGAAGGCCACACCCCGTTGTGAAGGATGTCCGTCCTAAATGGGTGCGGGCGAAGGAGGAGTTCCACCCTTGCAGTCTGAACTAGAGAAACGGATGGAGCAGCAGAGAATGACCTGAGCCACGAATGGGTGGAACCTAGAAAAGACAAACTACCTGGTGTAAGACGAAGCACCATTATCTGCTGATAGAGACACAGCATGTCACACCGAGGTGGCATTTGCCGCCAAGACTGGAGGTGATCCAAGGTTCGGGTGGAGGCGGGCCTGCGGTACAAGGCCTGGTGATCAGAAGACCTGGAGAAGCGGCCCTTACCCCGACTGCCGCCTCTGCTACCCGTGAAGGCCGAGGAATACAAAGAGGATGGAGGATAGGCAATACCCCTTACGGAAGCCCACAGGTGAATGGGAGAGTTTGGAGTCGGCGTTGCAAGGCATCATGTCGGCCGCGATTGCTGAACTCGGCGGTCATGCTAGCAGACTAACATCAGGCACGGAAGTGAGTAAAAACTCCCCATCTGACTGTCCTGTAGTCTCGTCTGCTGCATACCAGCTGCCCATGGCCCCGCCGTCCTCACTGGAGCCGTCCTGTGGGCCCAGTCATTGTCTTCGGCAGCAAATGTCCCAGCGCTTCCTCAGGCTACACCCGTTCCGGCCGACACTCATGGCGAAGGTGTGGGGAAACACCATGCAGCTGCAGAGGAGCCCTATGTGCCTATGGATGCCAAGTGGAAACACATGGTAATCTGGGAGAAAAGGTGGTGGGAGTGCTGCATCTGCAAGGAACTACAGCACCCGGGCAGAGGAACTGCAGCAGGCTGGATGACCTCCGGCCTCATCCGGTATCTTGATCGATGCAGGGGCTATGGCTTCCTGCAGGAGCTGGAAACTGGGACCAAGGTTTATTTGAATGCCGGGTCCATTATGTTTCGTGGTCCTCTCTGACAGGGGGACTACGTGGATTTTATTAAAGAGCAAGGACCCCGGGGTCCTTACGCCATGGCCATAAGAATAGTCTCCAACTTTGAGACCAGCTCACTATAGGAGACCCCGCTGGTGGACTGGCTAGTTGCCATGGCCACAGTTGCCCCGGCCGTACAGGAGAAAGTGGTGCCTTGGAGCAGTAAGGCTGCCGCAAGTGTGTCAACAGAGCCAGAGTTTCAAGGAGCCACAGGACCACCACTGGAGGCAGTGCGCAGCTGGAGGAATAGCGGAGACTCCTCCTCTTCTAGTGGGTCCTCATCCAATGTGTACATGGTGGTACAGGGTCCCCATGTGGACCACTATGCAATGCAGCAGCAGTATCCAGATTGATACTGTCCCTTTAAGGATTGATGTTAATAGGTCCAGATTGCACCCAACAGATCAAAATAAAGGGCCTGTGGTCATCTGAGAGGAGGAAGGGGAGGACTGTAGGGTCTGAATGAGGCCCCCTTCAAAATGTTGGTCGCTCATGTTAAAGGTCCAGCCGGCTCTTGTAGATTATGAACTTATCCGCAGAGTGACTGGGACTCTGATGTTATTCGTATGTTTTACCAAGGTCACCATGGCCGGGGACGGCCATGTTTAAGGAAGGGAGAGTGTAAGGAGGTGGCAGGTCCCCTCAGTTGCACCATCTCCCTCTGTGTGTCAGGATCCTAGGACTTTCCGGTCTGTTTTGAATGAACTTTTGCCCTTGGTTAAGATGGAGTTTTCGGTCCTGTCGCATCACTTCCTCTTAGCTGCCCTTAGTTAAGATGGAGTTTTCGTTTACATCACTTCCTCCCCAGCTGCATAAAAACCCGCCCCTAAGCACAAGCAAATCGCTTGAGTATATTGATTCCTGGTGTGCTCCTGCCCTGCCACTCTCCCAGATCTTGTGACTCTGGAACAACCCTGCTTCCTGCTTGAGACTTCACCTCTCTGGACCTCTGGATACCGCTGGACTTCTGGCTACCGTACCCGGTTAGTGTTTGTGCCCACTGAAGGTCCCCTTACTGGATCTCCACCGGACTCATCATACCAGAGGCTCGCTACAACTGGACTTCTGTTTGCTATACTGGTTAGTAGCTGTTACCCGGTGCCCGCTGAACATTATCCTGCTGGACATTTGTTATACTCTGGACTTTGCCTGCAATACCCGGTTATATTCCGTACTCAGTGACTCTTAATAACTTACCATCCTTGCTGAACCTTTTGCTATGTGCTGCTGTATGTCTGTGCTCTGAACCCGTTACGTATTTCCACGTTTGTTGTGCACAATTGTATATAAATCACTTGCTTCACTAAGCGTGTCTCTGCCGTCATTGCCCTACGCCATTGAAGTCCTTATACCATACATAAGTATTATGCTGTGTGGCTTCCCCATGCACCTTATATATGTGTATTCTGCATGTGTTGTATATGTTAACTTATGTCAACATTATGTTAACATTATGGGCTGGGCCAGCAGCAGAGCAAGAACAGGAAACTGCTGCTTCCAGTGTAGTACTGCCCGGATTGTCGACCAGGGCAGATGTACACTTCAGAAGGGGCATTGCCAGACTCCCGGATGGGAAAGATCTGCTGCCCCGGACCAAAGACTCTTACAAACTGAAGAATTATAACACAGGCCCTCAAAACTTTGGAAGGGCCTTCGTTGAAGGAGTCTCAGGCACCCAGATTCCAGCGATTGGACTACTGCCAACCTCGGCTGCTGGGGCCGTTGTGGGTGCGACTGCAGCACATGTCAGGGAGAGAGCAGGAAAGCCAGTGTTGAAATTGTCTTTTTGGCCATCCTTCATCGTTGTTCAATAAACTATACTTTTCCCTGTTGGAGTACAGCTGCATCCCCGAACTCTGAAATTGCCTGGACTGCTGTTATCAGAGGAAGAGAAGGTAACCCTTTGGGGAAAGCCTGTATCAGTCCTGTATTGCACATTCAAGGGGCCGAGGTGTTTACAGACCGTGTTTAGTGGGTAAGCTCGGTCTGGACTACCACCCCGGTTACCCTTGTTACATTTACATACAATCATGAGAAAAACTAAGTACACCCTCTTTGAATTCTGTGGATTTACATATCAGGACATAACAAAAAAAACACCTGGTTCTTAGAAGAACTTAAAATTTGGGAAACACCATGTCAGATGAACAGCAAGACATGAAAATTTACACTGTCATTATTTATTTGCCAAAAACTGGGTCAAAATGTAAAAGCAGTGTGAAAATATAAGTACACCCTTACTGCTTCCATTGAAATTAAGAGGATAAGAGGCAGCGAAACAACTGCATTTGTTCATCATGGTCCACTCAGCAACTGAAAAGTTCTTAAGTTTTGTGGCTACAAATCCTGTCCAGCCCAAATCATCATCATCTGTCCACCCCCAGCTTCACAGTAGGTAAGAGTGTTTGTGTTGATATGCGGTCTTTGGTTTTCGACAAACCTGGTGCAGGGCAAATGCCAAACATCTCAGCTTTGGCCTGTACAAAGGATATTGTTCCAGAAGTTTTGTGGTTTGTTCAGATGCAACTTTGCAGTCAAGCATGTACCTCTACGGATATTCCTGGAGGATCTATTTTCTGAAATGTATCCCTGCATATATTCCTCCCTATTCTGTTGGTAGGTGAAAAATTGACATCTCGGAACAACCCTTTAAAAGTGATGCTGACATGGGTCAGCCTAGGTATGTTGATGTTGGGGTCGCCCTCCCAGGGCTGTGGGGTACTCGGTACCGGGCCGGTCTCTCAGATGGGAATGTCACAGCAGTGGTGACCCGGTCCGTGGCCTTGGGCGCCCATGTAAAAGGGGGTTGAATTGGGAATAAAGTTTATAAAGGATTCGTGACGCCACCTGTGGTGTTCGGCAAGGGAAGTGTTAAGCCGACGCTGCATGCAGATCCTCTGGGACTGATGGTATGGCGCAGTAAAGATGTTATAGCTCCCCACAGGTGAAGCTGTAGTTCCAGGGCAGTGTAGATGTACGTTGCAGGAAAGGGTGCAGTGGTAGGCACAGGGATGTAATGGTGCCAGGTGTGTTGGCGCAGGAATAAGTGGAGGACACCAGGGCGTGTAGTTCCAAAGCTTTACTCACAGTCTGTTGTACATACAGGTGCCTGCCTCCATGCCATGTCCTCCGGGTCAGGGACTCAGTCAACCTCCAGGCCTGGTGAAATGCTCCTTTCCAACACTCCGCCAACATGTGCCTTTTCTGAACGTCTCCTCTTATAGCGCCTTTAAGTGAAGTACTCCCGGTACTGAGTTACACTGGAGTTCCTCCTGTCTGATGTTCTTATGAACTCTACTTCTACGGCAGACAGCTGTAGCCTGCTTCGGGGACTCCTTGCTATTAAGTCCCGGCTCACTCCTCTGATGCTGTTGTGCCCCCAAGTCTTGTGTGGGAATAAAGTGGTGACAACTTCTAATCCTCCAGTCTCTGCTGCAGGACCATTAGTATCCATACAACCTCGGGGACCTGGCCCCGGCCTTGCGCTAAGAACTTCTAGGAAGGGTCCTTCTCTAACCCACGTCCTCTGTTCTTTTCTACTCCTCACGTTCTGTACTAATCTTTCCTTCTATGGAGAATCAGGTTTTCCTTCTATGTCTCTTTCCTGTGCCAGCAGACCCAGGTCACTGTGGCCTGCTGCAGCACTTCCTTCATCCATCCCTTTCCCAGGGATCTTCTCTCTCACTCTGTCCTTCTGCATCCTCACTCACTCAATGAATGGGACCGAATGCCTCAATCCTAAACTCTTTCCACTCTTTTAGTGTAAACTAAGCTCCACCCACCTCCCAGCACGTTTTGTGTTCCAAGCAGGGAGCCACCAATGGGTGCTTTGCTATATTCCAAGCAGGGAGCCGCCGAAGGTGCTTTGCTACACTACTTTGTGGTGTGGGGTGCAGGTGTTGGAGTGTGGCCAGGAGTCTCCACCTTACCTGGATGGTGGGGCACCACACCTCAGGAGGAGGTGCAGTACCTCTGTGGCGACTGAAGCCTCAGGGGTGCCACATAGACGATTCTGCAGCTATACAGCAAGCTGCAAATTATAATGTTCTGCATCTTTCTGTCATAACCAGCATTAAATTGTTAGCAATTTGTACAACAACAGCTCTACTGTAAGGTCAGTCCAGGGGAGCTAGTCTTCATTCCCATCAATGATCTTTGAGAGCACATAAACATAGATTGTGCTGCAAAGTTTGTTTTTTAAAAAAGAGCTCGATGCGAACACAAAACTCGTAAAAATAAAAACTACGAAATTGCTATTTCACACTCTAATTGCTTCCTTCGCACAGCACCGTGGTTTATTCTGAAATGCTAAACTCTTTTTTCTACTTTGAAAGCACATGACTTTGATCATGTGTTGTCCATTTTTGGATCGCTTTTTGTATATTCTAACTACTTTAAACCAGGAACACCTAACAAGTGCTGTCATTTGGAGATGCTCTAATGTTCTAATCTTCCAAAATTCAAATTTGGCAGTTCAATCAAAATTTGGCTAGAAGATTCGAATCACATCAAAATTATTTGATGCTCCTTATTATGCTCTAGAGTCTGTGTGAGCCATAGAGCATTATAAGCGTAGACTGAATAAATAACCAGATCTCTAACATGACCTACTGTTGCAGTCACTCGTCTCCGTTCTTTCAACACCACGTGCGACATCTTTTATTGCTCTTCTCACATATTTACTCTTAACTGTTGTCAAGCAACATAGCAAGTTCACAACATGCATTGCCACACCAGAAGTCTCGGAGAAAAATAAAGATGTTAGAAAAGCCAGAGAGGATGTTATGCATAATGACTCATAAGAATGAAGAGATTGGAGAGAGCGAGCTGCTGGAAAAAAAATGGATTCAGGAGAATACATTTTTTTGTAACATTCGAGGCATATTCAATTTTTCTAATGTTGACAATTGGAACCCAAATTCTTATGCTTTCAATGCCAAAACTTCAAAAACTGAATGTTGACCTGCTACCTGATATATCCTATCATGAGATATCAGTCATTCATTTCACCTGTTAGTGGTTTTACTGTTTGTCTGACTAGTGTATCGAGGACTAGGGTATACTAAAGAGTTCTACAGCTTTTTTTTATACCAAATTAAGCTTTTTTCCATATGAAACCAAAGAAACTTTTAGACAACATTAATGAATCTGTGGATTTATATTAAATTGTGATATTATGTGCTAGGATGTGCCATTACTTCTTGACTGGCAGAGGTCTGACCACAGGGAATCACATTGATCCCATGAATGAAGACCTAAAAACCTCTTCAGTAACTTCTCTGTACATTGCTGTTTCATTGATAATGAGGAATGCTGGGGTTCTTCTTACCCGAACCACTATCAATTAGGACATTGCACTTGGTAATGCTCCTTCTGATACATAAACCCCTTTAAATCAATCGCTACAATATTATTGGAAAATAAGGCAATTTTCTTGTTTTATTTAGAGAATCTGGTAAAATTGAAATCCATCATAAGGTTCCGGATACCATCACTGACTGGAATACAGGAGCCATTTGTATGGGACCCAATGGATTTGGACTTTCTCCTTCATCATCCCTAAGAGTTTTCCAACCATTCTTTGTGGATCTTACCCTCCCATACTCTGTTGTCCGTGGAGAGACATTTACCCTCAAAGCTTCAGTCTTTAACTACCTGAAACAATGTATAAAGGTAAACAATGGTATAATGTTTTTTATCCATAAGTTTGTGTGCACACATTGCAGATTTGGTGCATTTTTGTTGCGCTATTTTCTGCACGGATTTGTGGCCAAACCTGGAGTCAGAAAAGTGAATGAGAAAGCTGAAGTATGATGCATATGTTGAGTATTTTTGACTTGCAGATTTGGTGCAGAAAATAAACTTCAGTATGTCAAGTTTTTGTTCATTTTTGCCATGCGTTTTTCACCATTGACTTCACTCAAATCAATCAAAAATGCAGAGCAAAATTAAGGCAAAAAATGCTTCAAAAGAAATGCAGAAATGGTGCAGAAATGTCTCCATCCATTCACTCAAAGTGTGCCCATAGCCTAAAAGTACAAGGGTTAATCAAGCCAACAACTGGTGTGGATATAATACTGTATTTGGAATATCAGGCTGATGCACATGGACTTCACTGGAGAGATTTTTCTTAAGATCCACCATCCCATTCCTCTCTAGAGAACAAAATCCCAAGTTTTTTTTTATGTTACATTATATGCAAACAAGACCAAGAAGTTGATGGACCTAAGAGATGACAACCCTTGTTGACCAGATTTAGGATAGCCCACTATATGATGCATTAATCCTTTGTTGGGTCACTGTAGTGCCTGAAAAAGTATCATCAAACCAGAGTAGGAGTGAAATAACCGGGCCCACCAAAAAAATAAATTTACTTACCGTATAGAACAAAGTTGCACTCATATTAATTGTTCTTAAAATGTACAAAGTGGCCAGTACATCAAGACTGACATTTCTTAAGCCTTTTTTGGTCCAAAGCCCTCTGAAGTTAGATACATCAAAATCACTAAGATAAGCAAAGTTGTTCATTGATTTGGCACTTGTTTAGGTTGTCCACGTGACATGTCTGAATTTATTCCTGCTATTATATTTACACAAATTTTCTGGCATAAATTTGAGTAAATCTGTCAGGTTGCATGTGGCCACACAAACTCTCACTTTTGTAGAAACATGAGGACACCAGCATATAAGTGTCAAAAGTCACTAAATTATGGGGAAGTGGCTTGGATGCTGAGGATGTGAGACACTGATATCTGAGCTCCAGCGTTTCCTCAAAGAAAACGACAAATAACAAGACTCAAAACAGATTTTTCTGCTTAGTTTCTACACCAATGTATTCAGGAAGACCTAAGGAGCATTTCAAGACCTGGAACAATCCCGTGAGAACAGGCAATCTGAAGATACTACCAAAAATTCTCAGATGAAGTGTGAATCTGAGACTCTGGGAATTCCCCAGCCGACATCTCCTAAGAGAGATTTCAATATTCTGCATCTAGCTCAACTTGGTTAACTGATCAAGAGTCCAGACCTCCACCCAATGTTTCACACCTGAATACATTTGTTAGCAAATATATTGTGAGCAGTTTGTCTGCCTACCGTAGTTTGCCCAGTGCTTCACATAAGTGTATTATAAAAGAGTGATGCCCCATAATTAGCCCAGGATTGAACAAGAAGGGAACTGAAGGTAACTGGTTAGACAGTCACAGTAAACAATGTTTCTGTTTGTTTTCACTCTCGCTCCTCTAGTCCTCCACTTTCTACAACCCCCCCTAATCTCTACACCTAATAAAGAAATGGTCATCTCTCCCTCCATCCTCCACATCCATCTCACCTCCTCTTCAGAACTGCTCCTCAACATACAGCACAATCCTCGGTCACCAAACACAGACAGTCACCTCATGCCCTCTCCTGCTCCCACCTGCTAACACTTGGTCTGCACCTCCTCACTGCTGGTGATATCTCTCCAAATTCTTGCCCTCCTCATGACATCCCCACAGTCATTTCTACCTCTCATCCACGCTCTATCACAAATTTCCGCAATCTTTCTAACCTTATGCCTATCCACCCAGTCCCCGGTTCCCCAGTTCCTCTAACAGTAGCACTATGGAACGCTCGCGCTGTCTCCAATAAACTTTCATACATCCCTTATCTTTTCATTAGTAACAAACTTTTCTTCCTCGCCATCACCTAAACCTGGCTCATTCCCTCTGACACAGCTTCTCCAGCTGCACTTTCTTGTGGTGGGTGCCACCTTTCCCAAACTCCATACCTCAACAGCAAGCATGGAGGAGGAGTTGGTTTTCTCTTTTCAGATAACTGCTCCCTCACCCAAATCCCACTGCCACCCTCCTTTACTCTCCCTTCTTTCGAGGTGCACTTTGTGCACATCTACAACCTCTCCAACCTCCAACTAGCTTTCATTTACCACCCCCCAGGGCCAGCTACCACCTTCTTTGACCACTTCACTACCTGGCTACTTCATTTTCTTTCTGCTGATATCCCCACTATTATCATGGGTGACTACTTCAGCATCCCTATTGACACATCCCACTCAGCTGTCTCTAAGGTTCTGTCACTCGATTCCTCATTTGACTTGGCTCGATGGTCTTCCACAGCAACTCACACAGTTGGCTACACACTGGACCTCATCCTCACCCACCTCTATTCCCTATATAACCTTTCTAACTCCCCTCTCCCTCTTTCTGATGACAACATACTTACATTCTCTTCACTCTCTAGGCACACAATCCCGACTCCATAAACTTGCCCACCTTTGCAGAAGTCTCAAACACCTTGACCTACATTCACTCTCTGAATCCCTTCTCCCTTTTACAGACATAAGTTCCTTACACTTTATGTAACACCACAATAGCTGCAGCTCTAGAATCGGTAGCCCCATTCACACATACCAAAGCCTGCAGACTCAACAGATAGCCTTGGCAAACCAGTCTGACTAAAGAACTGAGGCGAGCATTCAGGGTTGCTGACATGTAAAAGATCCCACTCCAATGAGCACTTCATCACATTCAAACAGTCCCTCATTACTTTCAAGTCCATGTTCACTGCAGCAAAACAAACATTTCTTTCAACTCTTATATACTTCCTGTTTCAAAACCCTAAACAACTATTCAGCACTTTCAATTCTCTCCTTCATCCCCCAGCACCCCCTCCCTCTCCTCTCATCTCAGCTGAAGTCTTTGCCTCATTCTTCAAACAGAAAATTGATAACATCAGAGAAAGCTTTGGCCTATAGCCCCCACAACCATTACTCATAACTACTCAGGCCTCCTCCTCCAAAACCAGCTACTCTACCATTACAGAAGATAAACTTTCCTCTTTACTCTCCAAATTGCACCTTACCACCTGTAAACTTGACTGATCCCATCCCACCCCTCATCACAGTGTTCATCCCAACCCTAACCCAACTCTTCAACCTATCACTATCAACTTCTCCATTCCACTGAAACTGCTCTGACTAAAGTCACCAACAACTTACTAACTGACAAAGCCAAGCGATACCACTCTGTCCTCCTCCTCCTGGACGTGTCATCAGCCTTTGACACAGTGGACCATTCCCTCTTACTACAGATTTTCTCATCTCTTGGAATCACAGACTTGGCCCTAACTTGAATCTCCTCATACTTAACAGACAGGGCTTTCAGCATCTCTCACTCACACAACACCTCCTCACCTCGCCACCTATCTGTCGGTGTCCCGCAAGGTACAGTCCTAGGTGCCCTACTGTTCTCCATCTACACCTTCGGCTTTGAACAGCTCATAGAGTCCCATGGCTTTCAACATCACCTCTATGCTGATGACACACAGATCTACCTCTCTGAACACCATATCACCTCTTTACTAACCAAAATACCACAATGTCTGTCTGCTATTTTATCTTTCTTTTCTGCTAGATTTCTAAAACTTACGGCCCCGTTACACATAACGATGTCCCAGTGATCCCATCAACAATCCGACATGGATGGAATCGCTGGGACATCATTAGGCTGATCGCTGGTGAGCTGTCACATAGACAGCCCCTCCAGCGATCAGGACCAGTGAGCAAGCTGGTTTCCAATGTAAACATTGGGTATCTAAGAGCCGCTCCGCTCTTAGATACCCAATGTTTACATTGGAGACCAGCTTCCAGCGTCGCTGATCGCTGGTCTTTCGCTGTCACACGCAGCAATGCGCGCTGGCCAGCGGGAGATCAGCAATCAAAAAATAGCCCTGGATGATCGTGCATGATCACCAATACCTGGCAGGGGAGCCGGTCGCTGATCCCCGTCACACACAGCGATCTCGCTGGCGAGATCGCTGTGGCGTCACAAAATCAGCGATCTCACTAGCGAGGTCGCTGTGTGTGATGGGGCCTTTAAAATGGCTAAAGCAGAATTCAACATCTTTCCACCATCTCACTCAACAGGGACAACAGACCTATCCATCAATCCATCAAAGTCAATGATTTCTCACTCTTCCCAGTCCCTTGACTCTGATCTCTCCTTCAAACCACACATCAAAGTCCTTTCCACTTCCTGCCTATTCAAACTCAAAAATATATCTTGGATCCTCACATTCCTCAACCAAGACTCTGCAAAAACACTAGTGCATGCCCTCATCATCTCCCACCTTGACTACTGCAACATTCTACTTTATGGCCTCCCCTCTAACACTATTGCACCCTTCCAATCTATCCTAAACTCCGCTGCCTGACTAATCCACCTATCCCCCTCGCTATTCCCTGGCTTGTCCTTTCTTTCAATCCCTTCCCTGGCTCCCCATTGCCCAGAGACTATAGTTCAAAACCCTAACCTTGGCATACAAAGCCAACCACAACCAGTCTCCTCCAAACATCTGTGACAAAGTCTCTTGGTACATACCTGCATGCAACCTCTGATCTTTACAAGATCTCCTTCATTACTCCACTCTTATTTCCTATTTCCACAATCGCATACAAGATTTTTTCCGTGCATCCCCCCTACTCTTAAACTCTCTTCCCTCACATATCAGACTCTCACCTACTGCTTCAAAAGGAACCTGAAGACCTACCTCTTCCGACAAGCCTACAACCTACCATAACCCTGATGCACCATACCGATGCACAACAACTCTACCCTCACCTGCTATATCCTCACCCATCCCTTGTTGATTGTGAGCCCTCATGGGAAGGGTCCCATCTCCTCATGTACCAGTCGGTGACTCGTTTTTTTTTAAAGATTATTGTATTTGTTTTTTTTCCATATATACCCCTTTTTACATGTAAAGCACCATGAAATAAATGGCACTATAATAATAAATAATAATAAAAAAGAGAGAGCAGGGAATCTTCTGATACCCAGAATCCCAGCACAGAAGAAGTGATGTGAGCAGGCTTCATTGATAAAACAGGAGCCTCTGAACTACCGTGGAAACATTGAGCAAGGATTATGAGGATTCCTCAGCTGACAGCTCTGATGGGAGCTCAGGGACTCCTCAGAAGTATAGACTCCAAGTATTGGGAGTAGAGGAGACACAGACCAAAGTCTTTTATGAGGTAAAAAGAAAACCCTAAATATCGGGAACCAGATACTTTTCTAGTACAGTACTTAATAAAGAAAACGTCCCCACAGTTTATTAGTTCTAACACATGATAATATTCTTGGGATTTCCCAGCCGAAGGTTTTAGAAAGACTGCAGAAGCTCAGTGAATACCAGGTTTCCTACTGTGATTTCTCTGAGTGGTCCTGAAAGACTCACTCAACCAATGTATGATTAAACATTATACCTATCTGTTGAGTCTAAATAATAGTGAAATATATTACTTGGGAGCTAATCCTCTAAAAGCAGAATTGTTCCTATCATGAGCTGAATAACAGCTTGAATAAACAGTTACAAACAGAGAGTTTTGAACATCATTAGTGATCAGATATTTCTTCTCTCAGGCAAAAATAAATAAGGGAAGCTCACGTTCAAAAGCAAATGCTCCTATCTCTGCTAAGAAACTCCCACTAGCTGAGAAATATTCCAGATCTCAAAGAGAGAAACTGCATCAACAAATGTCCTCCCAACAGGCTTCCCCAAATAAAAAGGACACAGCAAGATACCTAAATTCCCCAGGATCTAAATCCTGAGAGAATAAATAGATAGGGGTCATAGCAGAGAATAAAGAGGAAAACTCTGCCTACATTAAAAAAACTAATGAGGATAAGGCGGTAAAAGATGTTAACGATACATACAACATGACTTCTACTCAGATTTCAACGGGTAGCAGGCAGAAATAGTTTTAATTCTTCAGATTTCAACCCATTCTCAATTGGAGTTTTCAATACATCAGAAATGGAAAGAGTGTGCATTTTTGTTTCATTGTTAAAAGTGTTAAAATTAATAAAAATTATTGGAATAAAAAAGAAATCACTAAATTATCAAATTGTATACTTCAACAATTGCAAAACTTCATGTACACAATTACGACAGGCTCATTGCAGGATCTTCTGCTAGGTCAGGTCAACCCAGCCTCAGTTATAGATTGTTAAAAGCTAGAAACTGGAGCATTAGTTAATTGTGTCTGTATGTATTGTTTTTAATCTTTTTACACCTTTATTTCCCAGGTGCGCACCACCCTGCAGACCACTGATGAGTTAGAAGAAACGGATTGCGCTGACTGTGAATATGACAGTTGTATCTGTGCGGATGAGAGCAAAACCTTCTACTGGAACCTAAAAGCCTCTAAACTGGGTATGACGTGACGTTGTAATCTCTGCTTGCTATGATGTTTTCTCACAACTGACGTTCAGTTGTATTTTAGCACCTCTTCTCTGGTTGCAACACTTGCCTCCAACGCTTTTACAGATCTAAAGTTAGATCACCAAAGGGTTACATTCTGGCAAGTTGCATTAGATATCAAATTTGGAATTAATTCTGTCAATGAGTACTTGAAGTTGAGCCTAATCAACTTAAATGGCCTCAATAGAGCAACCTCATGTCCTAGTATGGCATATGAACAATGGACATCATAGAGCAGCACCCAATCTGGTTGTATCTAGGGATGAGCAAGTACTGTAGTATTCGGACTCGCTGTACTTGCTACGAGTACCTCCTAATACTCGGGTACTCGTAATGAGTACCGAGTCCAATGTAAGTTTATAGGAAATGCGATTATTGGGAGGGGACTGTGCGAAGACTGTGCCAGGCTATGCGGGACTGTGCTGGCCTGTGCGGGGACTGTGCCAGGCTATGCGGGACTGTGCTGGCCTGTGCGAAGATTGTGCCGTGCTGTGCGGGACTGTGCTGGCCTGTGCGGGGACTGTGCCAGGCTGTGCGGGACTGTGCTGTGCTGTGTGGGACTGTGCAGGGCTTTGCTGGGCTGTGCGAGGACTGTGCCGTGCTGTGCGGGACTGTGCAGGGCTGTGCGGGGACTATGAGGGCTGTTGCGAATTTTGCGAGGTGAGTAGTGAAATACTCGCGAGGATTCAACTACCGCGAGTACCGAATCCTCACGAGTATGCTCGCTCATCCCTAGTTGTATCACATCAGTAATATACAAATCGATAAAATTAACTTTTAAAACAGTTTGCACTTTATGCCACTTGCTTATGAATAGTCCTCTGGAAGTAGTACTTTTGGGAAGGATCAGTCCGGGGTCCAGACTTATCCTTTTAAGTCTTGATTTATATTTCCTAACTGCTCTATATTAGCGTCCTACTATTCTATTCTTGGTGTGTGCTGTTGGCTTACAATCAGCAGTTATGCTTTAAACAGCGATGTGTACTGTATCTGGCTTCATTTTTTTTTTAATATGGAAATTCTCCTCTGACAGATCCATGTAAATCAATACAGCGATGAAGCCAGGCACACTACACTTTGCTGCAATGTGCATGCATGGGGAGTGTAAGACAACCTCTGAGAATTCAAATACCGTAGGCTGGAAGTAACATTGGACACACTGGGAATATCTGCCAAAATTGGCCTGGAAGGTCTATACACTGGAGTGCCGACACTTCCTAGAGGTGGTAACAACCAGATGACTCTATGCTTGTAATTAAAGACTTGCTGTTTTAAAACTTGATAGTATTAGTTTGCTGCACTTGAAAAAATTTCCAGGGATTTTATTGGAAACTTTCCCATTTAGGGGGGTTGTCCACTATTCTGATAACCCCTTCTCAATCAGTTTGTTTCTCCTAATTAAAACAAAAATACTTATACTCACTTCTGATGCATGCACCATTCCAGCAGTGTCAGCAGTGGCTCTTCAGGGCTAAATGTCAAGTGACCCTTGAAGCCAATCAGCGACTGTTTAACGCCACCCTCCTTTGCACACATCTGACAATCGGAGGAAGTGGAAGAGCAGTCACATCTCTAACTTCCTCCAGATGTCAGTTTTGTCCAAAGGCGGTGGCAATGAATCGGATGCTGATTGGCTGCATAGAACATGTGATCAATGTCAAGCGAGTAAGTTAGTATAGCTGCTATTATTTTAATTAGGGGAAGCATAGTATGAGAGAAGAGGTTGCCCCAGTAGTGGACAACCCCTTTAAGCTCAATTTTTTTTATTACAAATGTAAATTCTAAACACAATTGTTACAACTTTAGTTATAAAATTATGACACACTTTTTTTAGAACCCTGCTTCGAAAAAAGTTGGACAAGAAAAATGCAATGATTTGGAAATCTGTTATAGCCATATTTTATTCTTAACAGAACATAGAACATATTTCAAAAGGTAAAAGTTAGACATTTTTCAATTCATTTAGTTTGTAATAAACAAACTCATTTAGAAATTGATGGCAGCAACACATTTCAAAAAATTTAGGACAGCATTAACAAGAGGCTGAAAAAGTAATTTGTACTGAAGAAAAACAGATGTTGAATCAATATTCAAGTAAGTCATACGACTGTGTATAAAAAAAGCATGTTAGAGAGGCAGGGTCTCTCAGAAGTAAAGATGGTCAGAGGTTCGCCAATCTGTCAACAACTGCATCTTAAAATTGAGGAAAATTTTAAGATAATATATTCCTAGATGTAAAATTGCAAATACTTATGAAATGAAAAATCCAGCAAAAATCCCATACTGTGGAGCAGCGAGAAACCTACAGCAGACAAGAGTGGGACAACATTCCACTCCCAAATCTCCAGCAATTGGTCTCTTCAATAACCAGACATTTACAGACAGTTGTAAGAAAGGATACTACATAATAGTTGATATGGCCCTGTCCCAACTTTTTTAGAGATGTTTTGCTGCCATCAATTTCTAAATGAGTTCACTTCTTCAAATGAAATGGAAAAAAATGTCCAACATTGAACTTCTGATCTGTGTTCTAGGTTTAGCTGTGAATACTATTTGGCTATACGATATTTCCAAATCATTGCATTCTGGTTTTCTTTAAATTTCAAACAGCATCCAAAAGTTTTTGGAATTGAGGTTGTACATAATTTACTATATGAATCTCATTTCAGGAGATGTGAACATTACTGTAAAGACAGAAGCTCTTGACTCAAAAGAATTCTGTGGAAATGAGATTCCCGTTGTTCCTAAACAAGGCAGAACTGACACCATTATAAAGACAGTACTAGTACAGGTGAGTGCGCAATAATCAGTTAAGAAAATTAGTTTAAAATGAATTAAATTAATTCTACTATACCATTATGTGCATTTGATCTAGATTTTCCTTCACTGGGTTTAAGATTAAGTTCTTTAGTCCTACATTTTATTAATCTAGTCCAAGAGGATTGTTGTGACGTGAGTCACTATAGTAAATATATACAGGATATTACTTACTGAAAGTAAAGGGAGGTCAAACAATCCGAAGTCAGGTCCAGGAAATGGCTCAGCACGACAAAGGGAAGTCAGAGACGAAGTCCAATTCACGAGTCGAGGTCAGGAAAACCAGAAAGACAAAACAGTTTACAGAGAGCAGGCACAAGCGAAGTCAGGTCACAAGCAAAGGGTCTGAGTCCGGGAAGAGAATCAAGTCAAGCTGGGTCAGGCACAGAGCGCAGGGGGATCAATGTTACACAGGCAACAGCAAGTGTACGATTGACACTGGTTGAAGTAGCAAGCATGCTTAAGTAGAAGACTAATTAAGGAATATGAACACAAGTGATTGCAGCACAGACCCAGCACAGACTGACAGCCCCGACACAAAGTAACAAAAAGACAGAAACAGAGTGGAGATCGTGACAATTGTCTTGTTAGTGACCCTTTGCTAGACCCCTTGAGCTTTGCTCCCGATTATTACATTTTAGCAATGGGAAACTTTTTTTATAATGTTCAGCTACCTTATTTATATTTAAAGGGAGTCTAAAGATTTGCTTAATATCCAATTAAAAATTAACTTTTATTTCATATGAACATGAGAACACTTTGGTGCACCCTTGACTTGGTCTATGCCTTTGTGCAATGTCATGCCTTCCTTATTGCATAATAAAGTCAGCACCTACATTCGCTGACTTTTGTCTCTAAAGCTCAGATCGAATGCTGTGTCTTCTGTCTGAGACTGCGCACTGACATTGGAAGGTGGCGACAGCGGGCTAATATTGTCAATATGGGCATGCACGCGATAGCTGCAGACGCACACTGTCTGTCCCCTTGGATGAAAAATCAGAGTGCACCCCCAACCATTGTGTGCGAGCAGCCTTGATCATCCAGTGTCAGAGGACAGATCCTGACAGGAGACACAGCATTCGCTCTGGTCAATAGAGACCAATCAATGTAAGGTACCAGCTTTTATTATGCAAAGAGGAGGACGTGAGGGTGCACCAAAGCATAGGCCACGCCAAGGGTGCACCGAAACAACCTCATTTGCATATGAAATAAAATTAGATTTTTAATTTAACAAATGAATCTATTCTTGTCTAGTATAATTTAAATAAGAGTTAGGTGCCCAATATGAATGTTTAGACAGTTTAACTGCCATTTTAGGGGTAAAAGATGTCTTTTATTTGAAAAATATTCTAGATTTTCATCAAGATGAACAAATATTAACAGTTAACCAAAGAAATACTAAGAATAATAGCATTACTAGTAAAAATATATACAACACCAATGCATACTGTATTGTACCATCTGGTATACCTATGTAAGGGGAGCAATGCACGATAGAAGACAATAAGACCATGTTCAGACTGGGAAGATTTGTTGCTGATTTCCAGTTGGAATTCTGTCCTGAAACTCTAAAATAAAAACAAAATACAATATACATACGGAGGAAAAAAAGTGCACCTTCCAGGGCAACTTTCAGGGCATACTGTAGACTCCATAGCACACTTATTATCTTGCAAAATTGTCAATGGCTTTTTACTCCGAGTTTAAATACCTGACAAATCTGCAGTGAAATCTGTGGCCATATTTGCATTTACCAAGTGGCAGAATAACAGAAAAATTCTTAAAAAAAAGTCTGCTGTGTTTGAACTTACCAGTGAAAGGGTTGGTTTTATTCATGTTGTAGAAGTAGGAATGATCCTTTTACAAAAGCTGATGTGATGATATGCCCTTGTAAGAACATATGACACAGTGACCCTTGGGTATCGGTATTCTTCCCCCAGTTAAGAAAGGCACATTGAATGCAGGTATTCACCGGTAACCCCTTCAACAACTTTACTCGCAGAAAAGCTTGCGTGCTTAAGGGTTTCAGTCTTTCATAATGAAACATATTTGAACAGTGTATTATATTACAATATTGGTCTCAGGGTCCCATCACACAGCGACGCACCAGCGATCCCAACAACGATATGACCTTGTCAGGATCGCTGGTGTGTCGCTACATGATCGCTGGTGAGCTGCAAAACGGGCAGATCTCAGCAGCGATCAGGACCAGCGACAGGAGGGTAACAAGCGACACACGTTGCTTAGTTACCCACTGTGTACCTTAGTTACCAGCGCGCTGGTGCAGGGAGCTGGTAACCAAGGTAAACAGTGGGTTTCTAAGTGCCGTGCGGCGCTTAGAAACCCGCTGTTTACCTTGGTTACCAGCTCCCTGCACCAGCGCGCTGGTAACTAAGGTACACAGCGGGTAACTAAGTGACGGGCGCCCTTAATTACCCATGGTTTACATTAGAAACCAGCGTCCAGCTCGCTGATCGCTGGTCTCCCGCCTGCTACACGCAGTGATACATGCTGGCCAGCGGGAGACCAATGATCAAAAAAAGTCCAGGTCATTTGAGCACGATCAGCGATACCCGGCAGGGGGGCCGGTCGCTGGTAAGTGTCACACACAGCGATATCGCTGGTGAGATCGCTATTGTGTCACAAAACTTGTGACTCAGCAGCGATCTCGCTAGCGATCTCACTGTGTGTGGCGGAGGCTTCACACTTGAGACACTTTACTTGTGTTTGCAAAACTTAACTTCTGCTTGCCTCAGATTGCAGGCAATTTACTCAGCAGCTCCTCCTTCACCACTGGCACAGAGTCTCTATCTCTCACATTGTAACACAACACATCTACAATATTGGTCATATCCCCTCCTCACAGTCACCTATCTTGGCAGTAATGCCCTGCAGTAGCTTTTGTTGAATATATTTTCAGTTACCATGTATCAGTCCCTCATAGACAGACACCAGTCCCTTGGTTACTGTGACATGGCAATCCTCTTCGCAAACTTTGGCATCAACACTTAGACTCCTCTGTTGTGACAATCCATATAGTAAGAAATACAGTAAGTTTATTTGCTCCCTTTTACTTTGCAGATCCTTGCCCTATGAACAGATCCAACTCTTCACTTACAGGAATATGCTCCACTTAGCTGGGACAATTCTTGCCCTTTCTTGATAATGGTGATACGCCAGCTAGGTGGACTGGTCTTCTTCACCTGGGACATACTACACCAGCAGGGTGGAGGTCTTTGTATGTTCCTCTTTTACCCTCTCAAAAGCCCTAGGTTAGCACATATTAATAAACCATGCAGCTCATACCTACTTGCTAGCTAGCATTAACTATAGCATCATTGTGCAAACTCAACTGAAATGCCATTTATTCTGAAATGCAAGCAATAGTACATTGCTGGAGGTACAAAGCAGGTACAGTGTAACACAATATATCATGTGGCATTAGGCATCACATATAATAGCATAAAAAAGATATTTGCATACAGAAAAGGCAACATAGGTAACCAGTTGGTAATTTAACTGCAGCAGGTTCAGTAAGGAATATTGAGAGCGTTAATAGCTACCAATAGAGGATTGATCAGCCCTGCGTAGTTCTGAACATATCAGAATCAGACTCACATTTTGCCCTCTTTCCTATATATCTAAATTTGTAATAATGTCCATTATACATAATTGTATAATAATAACTTATTGGTATTCTCAGCCTGGAGGTGTCCTGGAAGAGAAATCATACAGCTCTCTAATCTGCATCAAAGAGGAAGGTAAGCGGACATTTAATTACCTAGTGATGCTTCGGGGGAGATTTATGGAGCAAAATGTCAAATAATTCTGGTGAAAATTGCTCTAAAAAACAAAACACTAAAAATGAAGTAAACAAAATGTAACAAAGTTATTTCTCCCTTTTGAAAAGTGTTTTAGAAAGGGGTGTGCTTAAGAGAAGTTTCGAAAGGTGCAAGTGATAAGAATATTCTCTTTTTATCATTTTAGTAGAATACTGATACAAAATACACCTGATGGCACAGCAAACCTCGAAATTACTTAAAATAATACATCCATCTATATTTTTTAGGCTAGTGCTCCTTGGCTGCCTGTTGTGCGACACTGAAATCGCAGTGACACATTGGAACTTTGGATGAGATGATTTCCCATGGTGTCACGTTGCGACTTGCAAAATGCTTCGACTGTGGCTGCATATTTTTCCAAACGTGTTGGATTTTTGGTCTCTAGTTGCAAGTCGCACAAGACACACTTGCCATAGTCTTGATTGTGAGTTGCGACAAGCGGCTTGCATGCGACTTATCTGCTTGGCTGTTTTATTTAGAGCAAAATCACAGTGTTAAAATACACATGCAACAGCAAGCTGCACAGATCTTTTTATGACGCAACTCTTCAGAAAACTGTGATACCGTGAAGCCCCAGCCTAGCTTTGACTTTTACATTTCTCGCTTTCATATCGGTCTTCATACTTCTTCTTAACATCTTACCTATAGAGCATATTTTTATAATAATTAGTAATTTATCCAAATGTTAATTGGCTTAGGAATAGAAAACTCAAGTGAGAAAATAATCATTATTATATTTGTAAATTCTCACCTGTAAGGTCTTGTGTAAGAATCTGCTTCTGTTTCATGAGGTTATTCCAGCAAATCTCCTTATTCTGCATTTGGCTGTTGTCTCTGTATCTTCTCCAGACTGTTTCTTGTTTCCTCCACAAGATGTAAGGCTGATAACAACCTGTCTGCGATATGAACGCTGCTGTACATGGTGCATCCTTTAGTCGCCACCATGTCTTACTTTAGACTGGTATTTATGGCTCTCAAGCATCCTGCCCACATTTTGGAGTAATATTTGCAACTTTAGCTTCTGTCTCAAATGATCTAAGAAAAATATTATGGGACAGAACTATTGCCCCTGCCTCCAATGATCTCTGCAAGTTAGAAGTGACATCCAGGGAATAGACAAAAAATATTATACGTCTGCTGTCTATAAGGATCTCAATGTGAATAATTATAGTAGTTTCCAATTTATTCGGCAATTGTTGCTGGGGTTTAAATCATATTCACCTTATTGATTCCCTGCTTCTCCTCTTCTTATACTGCCAAGGTCTCAGTGCTTATTATTCCAACTTGTCCCTGCTGTGGCCAGTAATTGGTATAAGTCCATACGACAGCAACAGGATGCACACAGCCAGTGATTGGCGGTAGGGATGAGCGAGTAGTGTAGTATTCGGACTCGCTGTACTCATTACGAGTACCTCTTAATACTTGGGTACTCGTAATGAGTAGCGAGTCCAATGTAAGTCTATGGGAAATGCGATTATTGGGCTGTGTGTGTGTGCTGGGCTGGGCGGGGACTGTGCGAAGACTGTGCCAGGCTGTGCAGGACTGTGATGGCCTGTGTGAAGACTGAGTCGGGCTGTGCGGGACTGTGCTGGCCTGTGCCGGGCTGTGCGAGACTGTGCTGGCCTGTGCGAAGACTGTGCCGTGCTGTGCGGGACTGTGCTGGGCTTTGCAGGTACTTTACGGGGACTATGCCGGGCTGTGTGGGACTGTGTTGGGCTGTGCGGGACTGTGCCGGACTGTGCGGGACTGTGCTGGGCTTTGCAGGTACTGTGCGAGGACTATGCCATGCTGTGTGGGACTGTGCTGACCTGTGCAGGACTGTGCTGGGCTGTGCTGGGCTGTGCAGGTACTGTGCGGGGACTATGCCGGGCTGTGTGCGACTGTGCTGGGCTGTGCGGGACTGTGCCTGGCTGTGAGGAACTGTGCTGGGCTTTGCAGGTACTGTACGGGACTGTGCTGGGCTTTGCAGGTACTGTGCAGGGACTATGCCGGGCTGTGTGGGACTGTGCTGGGCTGTGCGGGACTGTGCCGGGCTGTGCAGGACTGTGCTGGGCTTTGCAGCTACTGTGCGGGACTGTGCTAGGCTTTGCAGGTACTGTGCAGAGACTATGCCGGGCTGTGTGGGACTGTGCTGGGCTGTGCAGGTACTGTGCGGGACTTTGCTGGGCTGTGCGGGGACTGTGCGGGCTGTGCTAAATATTGCGAGGTGAGTAGTGAAATACTCGCGAGGATTTGAGTACCACGAGTACCGCATTACTCGCCGAGTACCAAATCCTAACGAGTATACTCTCTCATCCCTAATTGGCGGCAGTTGTTACATGACTGCCCAACATGGCAGTTTTATAAGAAATGTTTCAGGATATTTTAAGGATAATATATATATATATATATATTTATATTTAATTTTTATGACCATGTTGGGTGGGTTTACAACAACAACAAAATCAGATGTTAAAATGCCTTTTCAATTTTTGATATGTAATTTTTAGTTATTAATATTGCACTATAAATCCTTTTATATTTCAGACCAATCTAAAGTAGAGGATATATATTTGAGGATCCCAGATAATATCCTGGAGGATTCTGCAAGAGCCCATATAACAGTGTTGGGTAAGATGTACAGTGTATGAATCTCCTTATCCCAGAAGACATCAGAAAGATCTTGGCTCCATGTCAGCACATAGTGCCCCTAATCCTCCTACTATATCTATTAACGTGAATAATTTGCAATATTACAAAAATGTTGCAGGTATCTGAGGCATTTAGATGAGTTTTGTTAGTTATATGTAAATAAAGCTCAATAATCTGTAGCATAGCTGGGAAGGACAGGATTAAATCTAAACTCTGCAGTGTTTGATTAAAGCTCCTTCAGTGTTTCTCTAAGAAGAAGGAAGTAGATTCATTGTGTGGCAGTCTCCTGAGGATCCACAGTGGTCGTACCCTAAAATGGGTATACAGTTAGGTCCATATATATTTGGACAGAGACAACATTTTTCTAATTTTGGTTCTAGACATTACCACAATAAATTTTAAACAAAACAATTCAGATGCATTTGAAGTTCAGACTTTCAGCTTTCATTCGAGGGTATCCACATTAAAATTGGATGAAGGGTTTAGGAATTTCAGCTCCTTAACAAGTGCCATTGTTATGAATGAGTCACCGTAGGAGGCAGACACAAAAATAGAAGCTACGTCCAGAAAACCAGAGAAGTTGGCAACTATCAGATTGCAGACCCCTGAACCTATCAACACAACTAGCAGTAGCCGTGGGGGGTTCCTACGGTACCCTAGACCACTCGATCACAGCCGGAGAGCTAAATAGCCTAAAGACAAAAAAGGAAATCTAAACTGCCCCAGAGCAGACCCCAAAGCAAAAGGCAGCCCCCAACATATAATGACGGTGAAGCAAGATGAAAAAACACTCACACAGACAGAAAGATAGGCTGAGCAAACGATGGGGCCCAAAACTAACTAAACAGGACAGGAAAGGAAGGTTGCTGTCTGCAATCTGCAAAAACCCTATCAAAGACATTAGCCAACAAGCTGATATGGAAAAAGACCCTGAAGCAGCTACGCTTCAAAACTAAATCAGCACTCAGGTATTTTCAGAAGACAGAGCTAAAGGAATTCAGCTCACCCCAGCAGGGAATGGCAGAAATCCAGAAAAACAAAGCAAAACAAAGGCAAAGCAAAAATGCAAAAGGGAGAGCAGAAAACTTAGCTTTAGATGAGCAGGAATTCAGACTGGTCTCCAAGGATCCCACAGAGAAATCACCCGCAGGGCAGAAGGGCGTCAACGGCCTTATATCCAGTCAGTAACTCCACTCAGCCAGTCATCATCATTAGGCTCAGATGTTTGATAATCAGGCTCACTACCTTTCCTTACCAGAAGAGGGAGTTCATCGGGCCTCAGTAGTGAAGGGGAAAATGAACTCACAACAGTACCTCCCCCTTGAGGAGGGGTCACCGAACCCTCAACCACGCCACCAGGGCGATCAGGGTGAGCCCGATGAAAGGCACGCACCAATCTTTTGGCATGAATACCAGAGGCAGAGACCCAGGAATTATCCTCCTGACCATAACCCTTCCACTTAACCAAATACTGGAGTCTCTGTCTAGCCAGACGGGAATCCAGTATTTTCTCTACCTCATATTCCATGTTACCTTCGACCAATACAGGGTCTGGAGGTGCCACCCCCGGAACAACAGGTTCAACAAACCTCTTCAACAAAGACTTATGGAACAGATTATGGATTTTAAAAGTGACAGGAAGAGCCAAACGAACAGAGACCGGATTAATAATCTCCAAAATCTTGTAAGGTCCAATAAATCTAGGCTTAAACTTAGGAGAAGCCACCTTCATAGCAATATTTTTTGATGATAACCACACCATATCACCAACCTTAAACTGGGGACCGATGGTCCTATGTCGGTTGGAAAACCGCTGGGCCTTTTCCTGGGAGAGAGATAACTTATCCACCACTTGGTCCCAGATGTGGTGCATTCTCTCCACCACAGTGTCAACACCTGGGCAGGCAGAGGGCTCCTCCTGCCCTGAAGAAAATCGAGGATGAAACCCAAAGTTACAAATAAAAGGTGACATCAAAGTGGCAGAACTAGCTCTATTATTTAAAGCAAAATCGGCCAAGGGCAAAAATGAAACCCAATCATCCTGATCAGCGGAAATAAAACATCTCAAATATGACTCCAAGGTCTGGTTTGTTCTCTCTGTCTGCCCATTGGTCTGAGGGTGAAAAGCAGAGGAGAAGGACAACTGAATTCCCAGCTTGGAACAGAAAGTTTTCCAAAATCTAGACACAAACTGAACTCCTCTGTCAGATACAATGTTCTCAGGAATCCCGTGCAAGCGAACCACCTGTTGCAAAAACAGGGGCACCAACTCAGAGGAAGACGGCAACTTAGGGAGTGGTACAAGATGAACCATCTTAGAGAACCTATCACAAATCACCCAAATAGCAGTCATCCTTTGAGAGACAGGCATATCAGAGATGAAATCCATTGAAATATGGGTCCATGGCCTCTTGGGGACAGGCAAAGGCATCAACAACCCACTAGAGCGAGAACACGATTTAGATCAGGAGCAAGTCCCACAGGACTGCACAAAATTCCTGACATCACGAGACAAGGAGGGCCACCAAAAAGACCGACTCACCAGATCTCTAGTACCAAAAATACCTGGATGACCAGCCAAAGCAGAGCAATGAACTTCAGACATCACTCTCTTCTTCCACTCGTCAGGAACATACAACTTTCCACTGGGACAACGCTCAGGTTTGTCCTCCTGGAACTCCTCCAGAGCACGTCTCAAATCGGGCGAGATGGCAGAAAGAACTACCCCTTCGCCTAAGATGGTAGCAGGCTTGGTCACCACAGGAGAATCAGCAAAGAAGCTCCTAGAGAGGGCGTCTGCCTTGACATTCTTAGTTCCAGGAAGAAAAGAAACCACAAAATCAAAACGTGTAAAAAACAAGGCCCACCTAGCCTGTCTAGGGTTCAAGCGCTTAGCCGACTCTAGGTAAATCAAATTCTTGTGGTCAGTGAGGACCACGACTTGATGTTTAGCTCCCTCCAACCAATGTCTCCACTCCTCAAATGCCCATTTCATGGCCAACAGTTCCCAATTCCCCACATCATAGTTAGGTTCAGATGGAGAGAACTTTCGGGAAAAGAAGGCACAGGGATTCATTTTCGATGTTACAGGATCCTTTTGGGACAAAACAGCTCCTGCACCAATCTCAGAAGCATCCACCTCTACCTGGAACGGAAGTGAGACATCAGGTTGCCGCAAAACCGGGGCGGAGGTGAATCTTCGCTTCAGCTCCTGAAAGGAAGAAACAGCCTCCGGAGACCAATTTAACACATCAGCACCCTTCTTAGTCAAATCAGTCAATGGCTTGGCAATACTAGAAAATTTTGCTATAAATTTCCGATAAAAATTAACAAAACCCAAAAGCTTCTGGAGGGCCTTCAAAGAAGTGGGCTGAACCCAATCGTAAATGGCCTGTACCTTGGCCGGGTCCATTTCAATAGTTGACGGAGACAAAATAAATCCCAAAAAAGAAATCCTCTGTACTCCAAAAAGGCATTTAGATCCTTTGACATACAGGGAATTCTCC
The DNA here is from genome assembly GCF_039654945.1 of Dendrobates tinctorius. NCBI lineage: Eukaryota > Metazoa > Chordata > Amphibia > Anura > Dendrobatidae > Dendrobates > Dendrobates tinctorius. The sequence continues at coordinate 14,577,112 of NW_027361814.1, read as the reverse complement.
CTCAAGATCCGGAACACAGTCCGAATATGTTCCACATGAGAATCCCAATCCTTGGAGAAGATCAAAATATCATCCAGATAGATAATCAAAAATTTATCGACAAAATCTCGGAAAATATCGTTCATGAAGCACTGGAAGACAGAAGGGGCATTAGTGAGCCCAAAAGGCATCACCAGGTACTCAAAATGTCCCTCCGGAGTATTAAACGCCGTCTTCCATTCATTCCCATGCTTAATGCGAATAAGATTATACGCCCCCCTGAGGTCAAGCTTGGTAAACCAGCAAGCACCTTTAACTCTAGAAAATAGATCCGAAATCAGGGGTAACGGATACTGATATTTAACAGTAATTTTGTTGAGGGCACGATAATCAATACAAGGTCTTAATGATCCATCTTTTTTGGCTACAAAAAAAAACCCGGCACCTAAGGGTGAAGAGGATGGTCTAATGTGACCCTTCTCCAACGCCTCCTTAATATAGGATCGCATAGCCTCGTGCTCGGGTACAGACAAATTGAAGAGCCGACCCTTGGGAAATTTACACCCCGGGCTCAGTTCAATTGCACAGTCATAACTCCTATGAGGAGGCAGAGACTCAGACTCATTCTCACTAAATACATCATAAAAGTCCGCTAAATAATCAGGAACATCATGCGACTGAGCAGAGGTGGAAAACACCGGAGCCTCACTAAAGGCACACCGACAACCCCAACTCACCACAGACACAGATTTCCAATCCAAAACTGGATTATGAATTTGTAACCAGGGAAACCCCAGAACAATGGTATCATGCAGATTATGCAACACCAAAAATCTGCAATTTTTTTGATGGTCTGGGGCGACCCGCATTACCACCTGGGTCCAAAACTGAGGTTTATTTTTCGCCAAAGGAGTAGCATCAATCCCCCTCAAAGGGATAGGCGTCTGCAGAGGTGTCATCGGAAATCCACAACGTTTAGCAAAATCCAAGACCATTAGGTTTAGGGCTGCTCCCGAATCCACAAAAGCCTTGGCGAAAAATGTGGACAGGGAGCAGATCAAAGTAATAGCCAGAAGAAACTTAGGTTGAACACCACCAACAGAAAACGTGTGTGCAAAGCGTTTCTCTCGTTTAGGACAGGCAGAAATAATATGTGAGGCATCTCCACAGAAAAAACACAACTTATTACGCCTTCTGAACTCCTGACGCTGCTCTCTGGACAAAACTCTATCACATTGCATAGGTTCAGACATTTGTTCAACAGGTGGCAACACCTCTCGTGCAGTTTTGCGTTCGCGCAAACGCCGATCAACCTGAATGGCTAATGACATAGAATTGTCAAGACCAGAGGGAACAGGAAATCCCACCATAGTATCTTTTACGGCTTCTGACAAACCCTTCCGAAAGAGAGCAGCCAAGGCATTATCATTCCAGGTAGTAAGTACCGCCCACTTTCGGAATTTTTGACAGTACAATTCTGCAGAATCTCGACCCTGGTTCAATGCCAGCAGGGTCTTTTCAGCCTGATCAATGGCATTAGGTTCGTCATACAACAACCCTAATGCTTGAAAAAATGCATTCACATTAGTCAGAATAGGATCATCTGGTTTCAAAGAAAACGCCCAATCCTGGGGATCGCCACGCAGCAAAGAGATGACAATCTTAAACTGCTGCGCGGAGCTCCCCGACGAGTTAGGCCTCAAGGCAAAAAATAATTTACAATTATTTTTGAAATTCAAAAATTTAGACCGATCCCCAAAAAATACATCTGCTGTAGGAATCTTTGGTTCAGCAGCATGTGAATGAGCAAGGTAGGCGGAAATTCCCCGCACTTCCGCAGCGAGCTGCTCCACACGATCAGACAATTGCTTTATCTCCATTGAGAGAAAAAAAAATTCCCCCTACGGCCTCAGAGATATAGAGGAAAAAATATACACACTTTTTTTTTTTTTTACAATTCTTTCCTGCTACTGAGTACCCTAGGATCTGCGGTATGGCGGGTGATTCTGTTATGAATGAGTCACCGTAGGAGGCAGACACAAAAATAGAAGCTACGTCCAGAAAACCAGAGAAGTTGGCAACTATCAGATTGCAGACCCCTGAACCTATCAACACAACTAGCAGTAGCCGTGGGGGGTTCCTACGGTGCCCTAGACCCCTCAATCACAGCCGGAGAGCTAAATAGCCTAAAGACAGAAAAGGAAATCTAAACTGCCCCAGAGCAGACCCCAAAGCAAAAGGCAGCCCCCAACATATAATGACGGTGATGCAAGATGAAAAAACACTCACACAGACAGAAAGATAGGCTGAGCAAACGATGGGGCCCAAAACTAACTAAACAGGACAGGAAAGGAAGGTTGCTGTCTGCAATCTGCAAAAACCCTATCAAAGACATTAGCCAACAAGCTGATATGGAAAAAGACCCTGAAGCAGCTACGCTTCAAAACTAAATTAGCACTCAGGTATTTTCAGAAGACAGAGCTAAAGGAATTCAGCTCACCCCAGCAGGGAATGGATGGCAGAAATCCAGAAAAACAAAGCAAAACAAAGGCAAAGCAAAAATGCAAAAGGGAGAGCAGAAAACTTAGCTTTAGATGAGCAGGAATTCAGACTGGTCTCCAAGGATCCCACAGAGAAATCACCCGCAGGGCAGAAGGGCGTCGGCGGCCTTATATCCAGTCAGTAACTCCACTCAGCCAGTCATCATCATTAGGCTCAGATGTTTGATAATCAGGCTCACTACCTTTCCTTACCAGAAGAGGGAGTTCATCGGGCCTCAGTAGTGAAGGGGAAAATGAACTCACAACATGCCATCCTGTTTTTAAAGGGCCCAAAAGTAATTGGACAGATTAAATAATTGTAAATAAAATGTTCATTTCTAGTACTTGGTTGAAAACCCATTGTTGGCAGTGACTGCCTGAAGTCTTGAACTCATGGACATCATCAGATGCTGTGTTTCCTCCTTTTTGATGCTCTGCCAGGCCTTCACTGCGGTGGTTTTCAGTTGCTGTTTGTTTGTGGGCCTTTCTGTCTGAAGTTTAGTCTTTAACAAGTGAAATGCATGCTCAATTTGGTTGAGATCAGGTCACTGACTTGGCCATTCAAGAATATTCCACTTCTTTGCTTTAATAAACTCCTTGGTTGCTTTGGCTTTATGTTTTGGGTCATTGTCCATCTGTAGTATGAAATGATGACCAATCAGTTTGGCTGCATTTGGCTGGATCTGAGCGCACAGTATGGCTCTGAATACCTCAGAATTCATTCGGCTGCTTCTGTCCTGTGTCACATCATCAATAAACACTAGTGACCCAGTGCCACTGGCAGCCATGCATGCCCAAGCCATCACACTGCCTCCGCCGTGTTTTACAGATGATGTGGTATGCTTTGGATCATGAGCTGTATCATGCCTTTGCCATACTTTTCTCTTTCCATCATTCTGGTAGAGGTTGATCTTGGTTTCATCTGTCCAAAGAATGTTCTTCCAGAACTGTGCTGGCTTTTTTAGATGTTTTTAGCAAAGTCGAGTTTAGCCTTTTTATTCTTGATGCTTATGAGTGGCTTGCACCGTGCAGTGAACCCTCTGTATTTACTTTCATGCAGTCTTCTCTTTATGGTAGATTTGGATATTGATACGCCAACCTCCTGGAGAGTGTTGTTCACTTGGTTGGGTGTTGTGAAGGAGTTTCTCTTCACCATGGAGACTATTCTGCGATCATCCACCACTGTTGTCTTCCGTGGGCACCCAGGTCTTTTTGCATTGATGAGTTCACCAGTGCTTTCTTTCTTTCTCAGGATGTACCAAACTGTAGATTTTGGCACTCCTAATATTGTAGCAATTTCTCTGATGGGTTTTTTCTGTTTTTGCAGCTTAAGGATAGCTTGTTTCACCTGCATGGAGAGCTCCTTTGACTAAATGTTTCTTTCACAGCAAAACCTTCCAAATGCAAGCACCACACCTCAAATCAACTCCAGGCCTTTTATCTGCTTGAGAATGACATAACGATGGGATTGCCCACACCTGTCCATGAAATAGCCTTGGAGTCAATTGTCCAATTACTTATGGTCCCTTTAAAAACAGGGTGGCACATGTTAAGGAACTGAAACTCCTAAACCCTTCATCAAATTTTAATGTGGATACCCTCAAATGAAAACTAAAAGTCTGAACTTCAACTGCATCTGAATTGTTCTGTTTAAAATCCATTGTGGTAATGTCTAGAACCAAAATTAGAAAAATGTTGTCTCTGTCCAAATACATATGGACCTAACTGTAACTTTCAAACCTGAGAATCCTCTTTAGGTTCTCAGAACATTGTCTAGACTAGATACAATTACATTCAATTTTCAGAGAAGAGCAGGACTAAGTACGTGCAGGATTTACTATTACTACCCTTGACTATAAACAAGTTGTAATCTTTCACTGAAAAATAGAAATATAAACATATACCGTAAGTAAAGCTTTATATTTTCTTCCTGCTCTCGGGCAGAGAAAATAAAGAAGAAATGGAAATATGTCTCTTTTTCACATGTCTTACTTTGTTTTATGACCACAAATGACCACTAAAACACATTTTAAATTGTGTTGTTTTAGCAATTATTTTTATATTTTAGATGTGTGTTTTTTTTCTTGGTGTGCATGAATAGCTATGAAGACAGGCAGTTGCTTTCTTTTTTTTTGTAAATTCTGATATAATTATCTTTTTAGAGATTTTTTAAAATATATTTTTTCATTCAATTCATACCACACATTGTTCATCCATTAAGGTCCTAAAATGAAATTTTGGGGGGCATTTCAATATTTAAATACATTTTTATTATTGCTGATTTCCAGTGTAATTGGGGTTAGTATATTAGCACCAGTTACAGGGCAAATGCAGACTCCTAAATCCACTGCTGAGCTTATCTGGGTCTGCCTAGGTCTAAAGGGGGTTTTACACATAGCGATATCGCTAGCAATATCGCTAAAACGTCTCTGATTTTGTGACGTTATAGCGATATTGCTAGCGATATCGCTATGTGTGATACTTACCTCCGACCGGCTCCCCCGCTGTCTGTCGCTCGTCGCGCGAGATCGGGCAGCTCCATTTCTCGCCATCTGCTTCCTGCTGTGTGAGACGAGCGACGCTTTGAGGCGGGCGGGATGACGTCTGGATCGCTGTGTGTGAAAGGTAAGTATCGTCCGCTGCGTCGCTGCTGCATCGCTGTGAGATCTTCCTGTGTGGAAGCTCACTAGCAATCATTTAGCGATGCACCAGCGATCCTGACCAGGTCGTATCGCTGGTCGGATCGCTGGTGCATCGCTAAATGTAAAAGGGCCTTAAGACTCAACAGCCCCTGACTTTACCTGAGACCTAATGATCACATAATCACTGAGACAGGTAGTACTGTCAGCACATCCAAATCTAGATGCATGTTGTTCATTCACAAAGACAAAGCAAAAGGGGAACACCAGACCGGAGAAGGGCTGCACAGTGAGCAGGAGCTGACTAGGTTAATTAATGGACTCATCCTTAGAAGTTATATTAATATAGGAATTGTCTTATTACCCTGCAGGAGATCTGATGGGCACGGCCATGCAGAACCTTGATCGTCTCTTGGCCATGCCATATGGTTGTGGGGAACAGAACATGGTTCTCTTTGCTCCCAATATCTTCATCAAGCAATATCTGGAGAAGACACATCAACTGAACAATGAAATCCAGAGCAAAGCCAAGAAATTCCTAGAGAGCGGTGAGAAATTATATTGATTTCTATTGCATTTGTTTTTTTTGCCTATAAGTACACTCTGACACTCAGGGACTCAAATACCATTAATCCAAATACTACACAGTACAATATGGATTACATGGAAGATGTATAAAATATAAATAGATAGATAGATAGATTGATAGATAGATAGAGCCCTGTGCATAACTACAATTATTTATTTGAAAATAGCCTCTTCACAGAAGATGACAAACCAGGGCTTTGGTGCCATGTATTTGAGATATAGCAATCCTAGAATTCAATATCAACCCTTCAAAGAATCTTGTCGCCTGACTTAGAACCAGACCCACAACTTCTTCCAAAGTAAAAGAACTCCAGTTGCAGACAGCTGTTTTGGGGTAACAGCCCCCTGTCAGTGCAATGACGATGACTGGATAGTGGGATGAGATCTTCAATGGAGAGCTTAAGAGGTTAAATTTCTCCTCCTGAAGAGAGCACCAAAATGGCATATGGAAGCCATGCAATGCTCCCTGGCATATAAAATAAGCAAACCTTTTTTTCATTTATTTTTTCTTGCTTCTCATAGGGTATCAGCGTCAGCTTACATACAAACGTGATGATGGATCATACAGTGCTTTTGGAAAAAATGACAAAGAAGGAAACACGTGGTTCGTCTATTTAGCTATATTTGTATTTGCAGAGCTGGATTTGAATAACAGAATTAAGGGGGTGTCTAGGATTTTAAAATATGGCAAATAATAAAATATTATTGGGTAGAAATTTACAGCACTCAAATTTGTTTCTATAGGTTGACTGGATTTGTTGTGAAATCCTTTAGCAAAGCTCGACCCTATATCTTCATAGATGAAAGTCACCTGAACCACTCTTTCTCATGGCTGAAAAAGAACCAGGAAGACACCGGATGTTTCCGAAGTGTTGGGAGACTCTTCAATAATGCCATGAAGGTAGACCAAGAGCAGAGTAGTTGTTAAGTTTCAGATCCAGCCACATGCAGTCATGAGTAAAAGAGTTGACACCAGTGAGATTGTTCTAGGAAATTAAGTATTTCTCCCAGAAAATTATTGCAGTTACACATGATTTGTTATACACATGTTTATTCCTTTGTGTGTATTGAAACAACACAAAAAAAATAAATGGAACATAATTTCACACAAAACCCCGAAAATGGGCACATCAAAATTGTTGGCACCCTCAACTTAATATTTGGTTGCACCCCCTTTGGAATAAATACTGCAGTCAATCGCTTTCTATAACCATCAACAAGCTTCTTAAACCTCTCAACTGGAATTTTGGACCACTCTACTTTTGCAAACTGCTCCAGGTCTCTCATATTTGAAGGCGCCTTCTCCCAACAGCAATTTTAAGATCTCTACACAGGTTTTCAAGGCGATTTAGATCCGGACTCATTG